>NW_026522030.1:3750000-4375000 GCF_021234435.1 Artibeus jamaicensis
GGAGTATGCTGAGTTCTGCATCAGACAGTCTTATATTTGAATCTCATGTCTCCTCTATCCTAGGCATTTTCTTATATTTTCCATTTTCTCTCATACAAAATTATATCTACCTCATAAGTGGTGCATGATAAACACCCTATAAATATCTTTTACCAATGTTAATAACAATTCTAAAGAACTTTATTTGATACATATTATAGTTGCTCCACTTTTATTGCCCAAAACACTGAAGTTTACGTGCTCACTTAAGGTCCCAAAGCCGCTTGGTGTTAAAATTAGGATTTATGCATAGGTGAGCCTGATTCCAAACCCTGTGCTCTTAACCACTGGGTGATAGTCAGATGGGATCTTGTTGATACCTGTGTGTGTTATGTGCTGTTGAGATGGCTCTAACTCCTAAAGACCCTATGAATGAGTGGGGTCCAGTCCTCAACAACCCTGCTCAGCTCCTGTGGACTCATGCCTAGGACTTTTTTTTAAATGAATTCAATTCATTCTTGTACTTGGTCTTCCTCTTTTCCTGCTGCCTTCTATTTTTGTCAGCATTATTGTCTTTTCCAAAGAACTCGGCCTTCTTATGATGTGCCCAAAGTAGGACAGCTTCAGCTTTTCTATTTTTAGCTGATGTGATTTTAGGATTACCTAAGAAACCTGAAAGGAAACAGCTCCCTATAAGTAACCCTGTATTTCCTCAGTCCAGAAGAGAAATCCCAACCCAATACGTGAGCACAGCCTTCAGCATGGTGAGGCCTCATGACCCCGCCTCCTCATACTTCCTTATGGTTCCTCTGCACCAGAATGAAGGAAGCGGCTGAAAAAATCATGTATCAATTGTGGAAAATCATATCTCCATTTAGCACAGGCAAGTGATTCTTCATTGTCTCTGTCAAATAAAACCAGCCCTTAGTTCAAGACATTTCCTCCAGAAACCACAGCTTTGATTTCTCCCACCCTGAGCTCAGTTAGATTAACATTAATGATCTTTCCTTTCAGCTGGGTCCCGGCGCATTGGACCCTGCCAAGCCATTTTCCACTCAGAATGATTCTTGTTCTGGCCTCTTGCTTGCAGTGTGGCCCTTTCTCAATTTGGAAGTAGCAGCTGTTTAACAGATGCTCACCCACTTGCTTTTGGAATGGAGGCCCTGGAAGATGTGGAGAGAGTCTGGTGACCAAGAGAAGAAAGCAGGGCACTGCAGATACATTGTGGTGAGTTCCAGAGGTGGAGAACTTTGATCTAGCAAAGGAAAGCCACCATGGGGCCTGATAGCTGATGCTGAGCACTGAAGACAGAAAGGGTATTTTACTTTTTTTGAAAATGTGTGCCAGTGTTTAAAATAACCTTAACCACTGCTTTCCTCCTACTTAAAAATAAAGCACAAATAAAAAAATGCAAAAGATATAAAACCAAAAGTAAAAAATACTTTATGTATGTATGTCATAGCTTTCTTTCTTCATTCTAGAAGCAATCATTGTTTATAGCATCGTGTGTATCCTAGAACTTGTACAATTATCAAATTATTTAACATAAATACTATTTTAAAATCACAAATGCCTCTACTTATAATATTCTATATAGATTGTTTAAACATTTTTTCTTGAAGTATACTATGCAAGCAGAAAATGCACATATTTTAAGTTATAATTGCTTGACATTTGTATAAGATAAATGAGCTGATATAATCAGCTGGACTCAGACCAAGAAACAACAAAACAGAATTCTAGAAGTTTCCTTCTTCACCTCGCTTTTTTATTTAATAAAACAACTTGGTGATCTCTCCATTTCAGCACATGCAGATCTACCATTTTCATTGAATCATTGTAGAATATTTGACCGTATGAAAGAGCCATCATTCACCTCATAAGTTGGCTACTGATAGACGTTTAGGCTATTTCCAGTTTTGCTCTGTAAACACTGCCATGAACATTCTTGTATCTCTTTGCACAGTTCTCAGTATTTTTGAGAATATATACTTGAAAGATAATTACCATCTATCTTTTAATTGTTAGGAATGTTTCAAAATGGATCTGCAAGAAGTTTAGACTAACATACCCTCCCACACTGTTACAACTTTAGAAAAGTGCATTTTTTTAAAGAACTGCATGCCGAACATAATCGTTTAGAATATACTAATAAACAAAAAAAGAAGTGAAAATTACCTACTGTCTTATTACCTGGAGATTACATTATTTTTATAAACGTGAAAATTTTTTCTTAGATTCCAACAAGGAGGAAGGGTGTTGATTTGAAAGGGTACCATGAAAAGACACACCAGCCTGAAGATACTGCTCAGCTGGTTTTCTAGGAGAGACATCTGATCCCTTCCAGTTTAGCGCCCAGACTTTCCGACTGCATCATTTTGGCAGCGCCTGAGGCCTCTTCCCCTCTCTCTTTAAACTAACATCCACGTTGCTTGGGAGGAAAGGGGAGGACAGTACCCTGATCCACAGGTAGGGGATCAGGTAGCTGGCTAACCAGACAGTGGGACATGCTATGCTTTTTGGGCAGATAACAGATAGGCATTATAGGACCCATTCACTAATGTCTAAATTCCCTGATAAAGGAAACAAACCCTCATGCAGTGTCACCGAGAGGCAAACTCCTGTCTTTATCTCTCCGTGTATTTCTCACTGCTGACAATTATTGAATAATATCTCTACTCCATGTATATGGAAGGAAAATGTTCACAGAAACAGTTTTCATGAGGGATGATGTCACCAAACAGAGCAACAGATAAAATGGGAGCACTCCTGGGGTATCCATCTCCCTCTTCCCTGCTATGGCATCATAGTTTTAAGCAAATAACTTGCACATTTCATGTAGGGATATTTTCCCTGTACCCTCTGCATTCTGCCTTAGGATTCCTGAAAAAAAAAGAACCAGCATAGTGGATGTTTTTCAGAGCTGAATGTGATCTTAGAAAACATGTGCTGTGGGGATTCCCCCCGAACTCAAAATCACCAGTGGACCATGTCAGATTGCTTCTCAAAAGCCAGCTGATGCAGATAGGCGCCAGAAAGCCTACATCCCACATGAAAACACTCATCCTAGAGGACAGCTTAATTAAATCTTCAATTTTCCTTCTTCTCTAACTAATATCTACAAGAAAGTGTATCTTGTTTGCAGCCAAAATCTCAGAGCTTAAAGTGGTGTGGGGCACAAAGCAGTTGTCTTCTCAATGTCTGGTAATTAAATAAATGAAGAATTAACCTCACTTTACCTCCCTGCTAGACCATACCAAAATCCAAACATTCGCAAACATCATGAGTTACCAAAACCTACTCTAGTCCTCTCTGTTTTTCTTGCCCGTTTGGTATTTGATCATAATTGCTTCAAACAATAATTCAGCTATTTTTTGGGGGGGGCATAAAAATTATAAAAAGTTATTTAGAAACACCAAGCCAGACCAGACTCACTAAATGGATACTAGACAGGACATTCAGATGGCCTATAGTGTTGAGATTCAGCTGCAGTGCTGGAGGAAAAAGCAGGCAAGGGCCTGACTGAGGTATATAGCCTGCACGTGGACATGATTAACACGGGGCTGCCCAGCAGGTGTTAATGAGTGGTTCAGAAGCAAAGCCTGGAGGTGGGTTGTTTACTGCTAGATAGAGATTCCGTGGGTAATGATCACACAGAAATGAAGGGCTCCAGCAGGACCCTGGGTTCAGGAACGGGGTTCTGCTCCTATTAGGTCCAGAAAAAGAAAGGTAGAACCCTTGTTTGATAGGAGACTGAAGATGCTTGGAACTTGATCTTAGCTGGGACTGAAACACTGAGAAGTAAGTCCTGCATGCGGTAAGCCATGTAATGGAGCAGTGTTAGATTTTCTCAGCTCTGGGTGGAGTCCCAGTGACTAGAATGGGAATTTGGAGCACAGGACTGATCCCTGGGCCCCAAGCAGGGTTGTTACATTACAGGAGAACCCTTCCCAGCAGACAGCATTAGAAAGTGAGCTCCAATAGCCTGTGTGGGGGAGAAACAAACTCTCCTCTACCATCAAGCTTCTTCTGTCTGGTCTGATGATCAAATAGACAAGAGACAGATTAGCAAAAGAAAATAACCAAATTTAATACATACGTATAGGAAAACCTGCATACATGACAGAGTCAGAGACCCTACATGCATAAGAGGTTCAGAGATAGAAAGGGGAAGAGAGGTTTAAAACGTCCTGAGCTAGGGGTGAAATAACGCACCTCGGAAGCTTCAGAGTCAGTGCAGGAGGGTAAGAGAAACAGATAAACAGATATTTAGCAAAAAGAAGTTTGCCCTGCCTGACAGATAGTAGTTAAAGGATAGGACTGAAGTGTCTCTTAAGCCTGAAGTTCAAGATGCCTTTAACTCCAAGTAATTTGCATATCACTGAGGCATATCTTGGGGTAGCTCATTCTGAACCCCCACACCTGCAAATATCCACTAATTCTGTTTGGGTAAAGACTGTATTCTACCAGGATTTACAAGGAGTTTTATGTTTTAGTTTGTGGTCACTAATCCAGCCTCACCTCTCTACATTTTTTCATTGTATCTGTCTTTATCATCTCACGCTGCTGTAACAAATACCACCAACTGGGTAGCTTAAAAAAAAACAAACATTAATTTCTTACAGTTTGGGAGGCTGGAGGTCCAACCAAGACCAGTGTGCTGGCACAGTCGAGTTCTGGAGAGAACTCCCTCTTCCTGGCTGTGTATTGCCACCTCCTTACTGTGACCTCAAATGGCAAAGCACAAGTCAGCTCCGATCTCTTTATCTCCTTTTAAGGACCCTAATCCCATTAGAGAAGCTCCACCCTCAAGACCTCATCTGAATTTAATTACCTCCTAAAGAGCTCACCTCTAGATACAGTCCCCTTGGGGATTAGGGATTCAATACATGAATTTTGGAGAATCAGAACACAGTCCATAACTGATCCCTCTTAGATCTCCTGCACACTGAGCAGGAATACCTGAGCTCAGATAATAAGATATCAGAAGACTAGAAAAGTTTATTTTCTCTACCAAGTGAATAGTATGTTCCTACACATCTATTAGTGTTGTTTGGGCTGAACTTTGTAGTGACTCTTTCTCGCTATTTGTTTTTTCTGTCTCTATGAAGACAACATTTATGAATTCTTTCTTATTCTCATTTTGCCTTTCTTTCTTCCAACTTCCTCCTCCAACTGTCGGTAACTCTACTGCATTATTAACTAGGACTTGTCCAATTAAGGGGCTCATGGACCTTTGTATTTCATGGTCATTCAACAGCAACTAGATTGGCAGACCCACAAGGATCTGCAGTCCCTGAGACACTGGCTGCATCAGCTAACAGGGAAAGATGAGCAATAAAAAGGAATTGTGAGAAAAATCAATAGCCTCACATTGGCCCCATATGTCCATGAGCATCCCTTTGTTATTGGAGAATCACTTCTGTGATTGTAGGCAGTATTTATCTCTCTCCCGCTTGTCTATCAAATACCTGTTTAGAATCCAGAGTCTATCTGACTTCAGCATTCACAGCTCTCCTAATTCTCTGTGAGTCAGATTTCCAGTCTTTTCTCTTGTTTCCTCACTACAAGTCAGAGGCTGCTTTCTTTTTTAACTCACTGACCACAGGTCTGAAATATTGCGAGAGAGTTGTAGCATCCATGGGGAGCTTGGTCTCGATGACTTTTTAAAATTTCTTCCAATTCTGGGTTTCAAAGATCTCATGGCTAAATAAATGTTCTGTCTCTCCTAAGACTGAAAACTTGTTATTATCCTCATATACATTTATTTATTCAACAAATATGTATTGAGTATGTGGTACCAGATATTACTTTATGCTTTTGGCTTCATTAATTGTGGCCACCTTCAATGTTAATGTTTAGATATATTCTGCCTGGTGATCTTTCCCAAATACCATACCTCCTTATAGCAACTGTGTTCACAGAGCTTCCATATTCTGTAGTTATTTATTTCCATGGCTCTCAAAATGTGACGTATAGCCAGACAGCCACTATGTAACAGGGTGCAGAGGGGGATCCTCTGAAAATAGCAGAGCATACTCCCCACAGCCCATGACTGGGGGAAGGGGGAAGTGGGTGATACAAATTTAAGATATTTTGCATGACAATGGCAAGTTAATAGCTGTGCATTTCCTGAAAGGAAGAGGACTACCACCCAGAGGGAAAGGTATATCTGATTTTAAGGGAGCATAGTGACTCCTGACAGCCAGGGGAAGCAGATGTCCACCCCCAATGCCCCTGTGTCACTGGGAACTCTTACCCTGATTAAAGATGGCAGCAGCTGAAAGAAGGTAAGAGATAATGAGGAACTGGCAAAAATGGCAGATATTAACACACCACAGGAGGGGCTGGATATGAGGTCACCTATGAAGTTCTGGGCCAGCTATTTAAATAGGGGCAGGTTGAATGAGTATAGAAGAGAGTCCACTACGAAGACAAGAGCTCTGGAGTGAGTAAGAGAGACGCCACCAGGTCTGGAGAGGGAGAAGGTCCGAGGTGGAGCTGGTGGAGCTGCAGGGACCTGCCTAACCAAGCACAGATTTATGAGGGATGCTTGGAGCTGAACCGTGACTGGGAATGCAGAGCTGCAGGCTCCTGCTTCTCTGAAGGATGTACGGAGAAGTCATTGTCTTGGGATTGTGCCTCCCTGGACTCCACCATGATCCAAGGTGGCACATGTTTCCCTGAACCACTGTCTAGAGGCTGAGAACAATATACCCCAGATTCTGAAGGAAAGAGCTGTTGCAAGAGGATGATGACTCTGCACATTTCAGAGAGGATGGAAATCTCTTTGCACGGCCACCTTAAGAATAGATAAGAGTATGGGGCACTTGTAGGCTTAGTTTTAGCTTTTAGCCTTTTAGGGATCAAGGGAAGTACTGGGTCTAGTGGGAGAGGAGGGCTCTGAGCAGGACTGCTCTCAGCCACCATCCCCGCCAACAAAGTTGGAACCCTGTTAATAAAAATATGTTTCATTTAACACTAATTGTTTGGTCCTGTGTCCTGGTGCCACATGGTCGAGCCCCAGTTTGCTTGGTTACAGGGTATAGTAAGTAGTTAAGACAATGACCTCTAAAAGTAGCTCCTACTTTAGCCCCCTACCAGCTGTGAGATAGTGAGCAAAGCATTTAACCATTTAGAACAACACCTGGTAGAATAAGTCCTGAATACAGGTTAACTGCCTGAATTGCCCAGAGGTTCTGTAAAAAGTGAAGATCTAGAGATATTGAAGTGATGAATGAATGTCTGCATTTGTTGCAAGACTAATTCCTATTTATTGCAACTTGCAGAGCAATCTAACAGTAACCATAGGGGAGGTGGGAGGGGATAATGGCGGGGAAGGAAGGGTTTCCAGGAACAACTATAAAGGACACATGGACAAACCCAAGGGGGAGTGGAAGCAGGGGAGGGAGGTGGTGAGGGCTGGGTTTGGGGGAAGTGGTGGGGAGTAAATGCAGACAACTGTACTTGAACAACAATAAAATAATTTTAAAAAAAAGAAGCTTGCAGGACCCTTCAGTTTCCTCCTTCTCCTTTCCCTATTCGTGTAAATAATTGGGTTCAAATCTCATCCTTGAGAATTCAGTGTGGGTGGAAAACACCCCACACCACCTAGCAATTCTGAAACATCAACTGGGCATTCAGTAGTCAACCATTTCGTTCAATTCTGACACTATCTACTGGGAGATAGCATCATATTCCACAGGTCAAGGGCTCAGTCCCACAAGATTGCTCTTCACCACAAGACTATCCCAAATCCAGGCTGTTTCCTATGCTTCAGAGGAAATGTCTGCAAATCAGAGGTTCCCAAAATCCCTCCTTGGATTTGATTAATTTGTTAGGGCAGCTCACAGAACTCAGGAAATCCATTTACTCACTAGATTACCAACTTATTACAAATGGTATTAAAAGACACCAATCCGCAGCCAGCTAAAAAGATGCATAGGGGAAGGTCCCAAACAAAGGAGCTTCTGTCCTCATGGAGCTTTGTGCCCAGCATGATGGCATGTGGAAGCCTTCTGGCTCGCCAGTCTGGAAGCTCTCCAAACCCTGCCCTTTTGTGTTTTTTTTATAGGAGCTTCATTACACAGGCATAATTGTTTAAATCATCTGACATTGCTGATTGGTCCAACTTCCAGCCCCTCTCCTCTCCTAAGAAATCAAGAGGTGGAACTGAAAGTACCAATCCTCTATTCAGGGTTGGTTCCCCCTGGCAACCAGCCACCGTCCCAAAGTGCTTTCCAAAAGTCATGTCATTAACATAAGCCCTGTTGTGGTAAAAGGGGCTTGCTATGAATAACAAGACACCATTTCACCTTTTTATGTCTCTGAATGGATTTCAGGAACTGAGGATAAGAGACCAAATATTATAACAAAAGATGATCTCATTGTGCACAGAAAATTTCAAGGGTTTGGGGAGTGTGATTTAAGCACTGTGAAATGACCAAATACATATTTCCTGTAAATTACAGTATCATGATCATCTTTTCCAAGAGGTGCCATTCAGGCAAGTTTCTTGAACTCTCTGAACCTCAATATTTTCACATAAAAAATGAGAGCAATATTTCTAAAGTTCCTGTTGGTGATTAATGTGCCAAAAATTAAATAACACAGAATATACAGGGTTGGGCAGTAGTAGGTTTATAGTTGTTTGTATGAAAAATAAGGCAATGATTACTAACTAATAACATAAGAATAAATTCTGGTGTATTTACAACTGTAAATCTACTTTTGGCCCACCCTGTACAACAAAACCATGGGTATCGTGTGCTACCATATATCAGACATTGCCTTATGTCATTTATCTCTCTTAATAATGTGGGTAGAATTCTCATTTTATAGATTAAAAAGCCGAGGCTCAGAGTGGCTAAGCTGCTTTTGATACAGGGTGCAGCCAAGGGGGGACCCCCCCAAAAAAAGATTTGGAATGGTGTCCAGAATTCAAAGTGTATAGGAATATTGGAGAGACATATAAGATGTCCTCACCCCCCCCCCCAGGGGGAAGAAACGAATGGAGCAGGGCCATTGAGAGCTGTTTTGCATAGCAATAGTTTTGCAGCTAACCTCTGGAATGATTATTTAACATATCTATAACCTTTAACTGGTTTCATAGATATGTTAAATAGCTGTGGCCAAGTTTTGAGGGAGGGAGAAGGGAGGGGCTTGGACTCAGGATGGAACTAGGGCTGGGCTCCTGAGTGAGAGTGCCTGTGTGAGAGCTAGGAAAAGATGGGCTCTGGGACATGAGGGGATAACTGCCCCGGTGAAAGGGAAAACCACGCAGCTTTGCCAGAATGGAGATCCCTGCAGCCAGGTGAAGAAGAAAGCCACATGCTTTCGGTGGAGTGAGAACCCCTGCAACTTTGGTAGAAGAGGCCCATGGGGCTTTGGGGTACCCCCTTTGGCCGCGTGGCCTGGAAAGCAAAAGACTTTGACTAGAACTGGTTACAAAGAACTCTTGCCAGTGGACCATGAGAGGGTACCACAGTATTTTGGATTAACTAGAGATCCTGCCTGACACAGCTGACAGTGCCAGCGGCCTGAAAAAGGGACGTGTGCTCTTTTCCTGATTTACGGTACCCAGAGTCGGGACGGTGGGAGAAGGGAATGCTGTGTGGGTGTAGGTGTATACCCTAAAGGACTTTGATATTTTAGTGGTGGCATTAGGCCTGAATAGCATTAAATAAACATTTTGTTTCCTTTTCACAAATCTCTGGCATTGAGAGATGTCTTTCCAATTGGCGGGGGACAGAAGAGCCCAGTAGATATCAGTATTTTGTCCTTGGGAGGGGCCCCTGTTGTATAGCAGTTTTTGGCATCCCTAGGTGGGCTGAATATTGTATTGCCCCTCCCTTAGACCTCTTGTTCGGTAACACTTTTGCACAATTTCAGTAATAATGAAACCCAGGGTCTTTGTAGTTCTCATCTGATTTAAACTATAGCTTTAAAACAATCCATTTTCCCCTTCTTATCTCTCTTAGCACACTTCACTGACCTGACATTAATCTCTCATCACGATGATTGTTGACTGCTGAGACACCGGAAGACAACAGCCAGGTTCTGACAGGGTCACATCTTAATCTAAATTACGTTTTCACTCCTGAGCCCTAAGACTGGACAACCAACCCCCTGGCCAATTCTCCTTGAACTTATTATGAACACAGGAGCTGACTTCAGAAGTAGTCCTCACGTCCTAAAGAAATAATTTATTACCCTTAAACCTCACCAATCAGCTCCTAATGATACAGGGTGCAGCCAGAGGGGCCCCCCAAAAAAAGATTTAGAAAGGTGTCCAGAATTCAAAGTGTATAGAAATATTGGAGAGACATATAAGATGTCCCCCACCGCCCCCCCCAGGGGGAAGGGATGAATGGAGCCAGGCCATTGAGAGCTATTTTGCATAGCAACAGTTTTGGAGCTAACCTCTGGAGGAATGGTTATTTAACATATCTATAACCTTTAACTGGTTTCATAGATATGTTAAATAGCAGTGGCCAAGTTTGGAGCCAAGGAGAAGGTAGTGGACTGGGACTGAGGAGGATGTAACTAGGGGCTGCTCTCCGGAGTGAGAAGGGCTTGGACTCTGAATGTAACTAGGGGCTGCGCTCCTGAGCGAGATGGCCTGGGTGGGAGCTTGGAAAAGACTGGCTCCGAGACATGAAGGGCCCCCGCTTGGCCAGATGGGAGAGAGCCACGCGGTTTCAGCAGAGTGAGGACCCCCTGTTGGTGAGGTGATAGAGAGAGCCACGTGGTTTTGGCAGGGTGTGGACCCCCTGTTTCCCAGGTGAAAGGGAAAAACCACGCAGCTTGGCCAGAATGGAGATCCCTGCAGCCAGGTGAAGAAGAAAGCCACATGCTTTTGGTGGAGTGCAGACTCCTGCAGCTTTGGTAGAAGAGGCCCACGTGGCTTTGGGGTGCCCCCTTTGGCTGCGGGGCCTGAAAAGCAAGAGAGACTTTGACTGGAACTGGGTACAAAGGACTCTTGCCACTGGACCATGAGAGGGTACCACAGTACTTTGGATTAACTCGAGATCCTGCACAGTGACACAGCTGACGGTGCCAGCGGCCTGCAACACAGACGTGTGCTCTTTTCCTGATTTACACGGTACCCGGAGTTGGGACAAGAGGGAAGGGGAGCGCTGTGTGGGTGTAGGTGTACAACCTAAAGGACTTTGATATTTTAGTGGTGGCATTAGGCCTGAATAGCATTAAATAAACATTTTGTTTCCTTTTCACAAATCTCTGGCATTAAGAGATGTGTTTCCAATTGGCGGCGGACAGAAGGGCCCAGTAGATTTTAGTATTTTGGTTTTTGGGAGGGGCCCCTGTTGTATAGCAGTTTTGGGCATCCCTGGATGGGCCAAATATTGTATTGCCCCTCCCTCGGACGACCTCCTCCTCTTGTTGTTCGGTAACACTAACAGGATGTGGAATCCCCAGTGTCTTGTGATTTTGCCTTACATAATGTGCAACCTACATGCCATTGGAACTTTGGGTCTTTCAGAGCACAGGCTAGACTGTCTCTGGATTGGCCAACTCTAATAAACTACTTCCTCCCTTCACTATTAAATACCATAGCATCAAATAATAATTGACTTCCCAAGACTCTTCCAACCAAAATATTCACCAATCCTAAATAATCATGCTACAATTCTTACCCAGTTCTAGTCAAATTGCTTCATTAAAAGACTCCAAAGCCACATTAAAATCCTAACTTTATCCTCCACACTCTAAGACTTTACTATAAGAATCTGCAAAGATACTAAGTTCCCTTACCAAAGTAAGAAAAACTAAGTTTTTTTTTAAATCAACAAGTTATTTTCTCCTTCAATTTCATGTATCAATATGTGTGAGATCAGCTGCTCCGGCCCGCGGAACAATCAACTGGGGCTGGACCACCTACCTAGAACAAATGAGTTGGGGGGACAAGAGGCGCGAAGAATGGCAGCAAGACAAAAGATTCTGATCAAGCTGCAAACTTTATTTTTCCGAACTGGGTATATATATAGGGGGGAGGGAGAGGAAGGAGATTAGGTTGCTTGCCATTGGCTAGCTTGAGACAAAGAAGGGCCCGCTTATTGATTACTTGGGTGCAACTGGTACTCGTGGACACCTCATGTGCCTGTAGCTGATTGGCTTGGGGAGCGCATGCACACCTCATGTACCTGTAGCCGATTGGCTTTTTGGAGCGCACAGGTTCCTGTAATCAATGCAATGTTTTTAGCTAGAAGCCAGGTGTAAGGTTCCCAACAATCAGCTTGAGACAAAAAAAAAATTCCATGTAACTTGCAAAATCTGAAAACCGTATAACTTTTGTTCATTTGCATTATACAGTGTAAGACTCTTTCAAGTGGCCTGAATTAATCAAGATTTCTATCCATCCTCCCACCCACCCCTATTTATTCCCTTTCCATTGTAACTCATATGCCATCTCATTTCTCTCACTCCTTCTCTTTTAAAACAGAGGAACTTCTGCTCCTATTTAATTTCCTAGGAGTTTCTCCCTGTCAAGTGCTGTAAAGTGAGGCTCTTTCTCATCCCTGTAAATTTATCTTTATTTTGTTTTTATTTTATTTTATCTATTTTTGTTTTATCTTTATTTTATTTCACATATTTACTTCTGTAATAGAGCAACCCTTTTCTGTTAAAACCATTTCAAATGATATGAATATTAGTCTGTGATGCCTGGAAAAACGATGTGATTTTTCTCTCCCTGAGTGCATGTATGCACACGTGTGCACACGTGCACTACCACACAAACACATAAAATGTCTACTAACAACCGACCTTTCACCAAATGGCAACCAACATTTTTTTTAAAAAGATAAATTCAAATCCATATTTCAAAAATGAATGAGGACCTCTTTATTCCCAATGCAATAGAAATGCAAAGAGGAGGAAATCAGTGCAAATCAGGATGTTTTGGATCAGCACATTTTAAAACAAAATGTACCTTTGTATCTAAAAATCTGAGACCCATGAATATTTAACAGAGAGAGAAAAGAATGATTTTGTCAGCATGTAAAGCAAGTCCCAGGGAAGCTTAAATTCTGCTGCTTTCTATTAGCTTCTCTACTCAGTAAACAAAATGAGTCATTCAGGGAAAGGAAAGGAGGGAGTTAAGGACTGGGGGAGGTTGAGAGCAGACTTCTGAGTCTTAGCAAGGGGTAGACTTGGGAATAGTAGTGAACCGGAAAGAATGATGAAGTTTAATACCAGCCAGTGGTCATGAACTCTCTGGCTAGGGATTGAGCAGCTGGAGACAGTCTGTGAAGAGAATTTTCAAAATCCTGACTGTTCTAGAAGCCAAAGAAAGCAAGAAATAGCTATTGTAAAGGGATCTAAGAAATTGATTTGGCTACTCCAGGATGCAAGTCTCATCCAATTAATCTCTTCTTTCTTTCCTCACCTCTTAAAGAGTAGTAATACCAGCTTCCTGCTTTAGAAGAATATCTTGGAGATAAGTGAGATACATTAGCCAAAATTCGTGCTAAATATTTGATGACTGTGTCTGAAACCACACAAGAGAATATTTGAGCAGCTTACCAGCTTCATGAGGGGAAGAACCTTAACATGGCATAATTCAAGACTTCCATTACAGCCCAGCCCTTGACATTATGACTCAAATAATGCCCCAAGGAGCTTGTCTGATACCTAGACAACAACATTCTGCAGGCTAATGATGTATTGATTCTTTGACAATGGATGCTGTACAAAAGGAAAGTGCTGATCAGTTAGTTGGGATGGTGTAAGTGGGTGTGTAGCTGCATTCAGAACTAATCAACAAAGTTCAGCCTTCAGGCTCTTTTAACAGATTAATTTTACAGATAGAGTGTAAGAGGCAGCATAGTGTTCTGTGAAATGAACTTTGAATTGGGAGTCAAAACTGGAGTTGTCATCCTAACTCTACAATGGACACTACTCATAAATTTAAACAAGCCACTCCTAATTCTTTTATTTTTAGAGTGCCAGCTTTTTTGTCTGTAGAAAAAGAATGCCTCTACAGTTATTTGTATGATAGCAAGATGAGGAAAGGGACCTTCCTTATGGATAACACACATCATTTCCCTGTTTATGCCTTTTCTAACCAATCTGAGTTTAGAGCCTATATTTCAAAGCTATAAGCTTTGAGTACAAGCTATAAGCCTTATTGGAGGCTGTCAGAGACTGAACCAACCATTAACTAATTAAGAGGAAGCAAATCAGGTTCTCAAAATCCTATAAAATTGGTAAATCATTAGGTTTCTTTTTTTTAGTTAAGTAGGTACAGAGCAACCCCATCACTGCAAAGTCAGCAGATGCCCTTGGAAATATTTCTCATTAAATACACTAGCCCTGAAGCCATCACTTTCCTCAAAGCCTGTCCTCGGTGCCTTAATTTTGGATGAAAATGCGGGTATTCAGAGGAAGTAAGAAGGCATCCATGCTATCTTCTAGGAGTCCCTTGAGCTGTTAGGCAATCAGTCCAAAAGCAGAAGTTCTTTATATAAAGGGACACTTGACATCCATCAATTATCTACCTAAACTGACTAATTCCTCTTTATGGTTTCTTGGTGATCACACCAGAGCAGAGGTGCCATCTATACGAAGGTTGACTTTGTATCACCTGAAAAATGGGAGTCACCCAGGAGTTATAGAATAATGGATGTTCGGGGCCTGTCATATTAGAGATGAAGACAACTGGCCCAGGGGCAAGTTACTGGGTCCATATCTGCAGGTAAGACACACACATCCTAGTGATGTGAATAGAATCATTCAGCAAATAGTTACACTTTTTACACTAGATTCACACTTATAACTGTACACAGAGGATAGAGTTGGAAACAGAGGGTCTTTTTCATGCAAGTGCCTTAGCATCTGGTGTGGATATACAGATACAAACAATCCTGGCTGTAGATGGTGGATAAAATTGAAAGCAAGTCCACCCCACTTATTATATGAGATGATAAGGAAAGATATCACAAAAGAGACCATATCTGAGCCAAGACACGAAGGATGAGGGAGGTTTATGAGTATAAACAGAGGGAAGGTCATTCCAGGCTGGGGTAACATTATTTGCAATGTAGAACAATAATTTTTTTTGAAAAAGCAATTTGGTATGAAGAGGCACATCTGAGATACATGCCTGCTCAACGAAAATATTTATGACTCTACGCCACAGTCTAGGGGAGCTACTATCAAATACCGAGCAGGTGTGTGGCTTGATTGGATGCAAATAGTACAAATGTCATTCTGAAGATTATGTGGAGACTATAATAAAGAATTGCCAAGTTCTGGTTCCAGGTGAAGACATGAGGTCTCTAAACTAACTCTCAAATCTCTAGGCATTTGGTAAAGAAGGGAAGTCTCACATCAAAAAAGATACCAGAAGGTAGACACAATATCACCATATACTGCATCCCCACGCAGGAACCCTCTGTTGGGAGGAAACTCCAAACCAGAAGCTTCTCCTTGAGGATCCAAGGGTGTGAACCCCACATCAAACAGCCACTGCTTTTAAGACCTGCACCTAAGAGATAAGTACCCAAAACATCTCGCTTTGAAAACTCACATGGTTTGTTTCCATGAATGCCCAAAGGGCTAATAGCAATCTGAGAAATGGCTCTTAAAGAGCTCATTCTTGGACTCACCAGCCTCAGGGCCCAGGGCTCCCTGACTCCTGGGAAGGGCTCATTTGAGGGGTGGGTATGGGAGCAGGACCTGAAGCTATGTTTACAGGGTGTGTAGTAGAGTCTAGTTCAAGTCATGCCTGGTAGGGTGGAGTGTTCAAGATATCTGCACATGTGACCTGAACAGATGTGTCTGTAGAGGTAGAATACTCCAGGATAAGTCCACTGGCAATTCCCCAATGACTTATCAAGGGTCTCAAGACATATATTGAGAGAATCAGAAAGGTGGAGTGCATAACCCTCATGAGGATAAGAACTGAGGACCTAAGACTGCTGCCTAGACAGCTAAACTCCACACATCCATGTGCTGCCTTATGACATGGCATCCACCGAAGACTGTGCTCCCCTGGATCAAGATCATAACTTCTCCATCCCATAAGACTAGCTCCTCATGCTATGCCAGGCAGAGTCTCATGGCTGGACAGAGTCTCATGCCTTGAGGTTCTTCCTTACAAGAAGCTGAAGGCTTTCTGAGCCTACCATGCTGTCTCCTGTACCAGTAGACTGAGACTCTGGGACTCAGGTTTGTTATCTCCCAATGCCCACGCGTGATGTTATTACTGATTGTTTCTGAGTGATTATTATTAGGTTAATATTATTGTTATTAGGTTAGTATGGATTTTGAGCGAATCTGCAATAATAAAATGTGAGTGAATCTGCATTAATAAAAGCTGAGTAAATAGCCTAGTCACATGTGTTGGCTCCCTGTTATTTCTCTGCAGGTATCACCTGTAGGACTGGTGATTGTATAGGCAGCTCAGGCACCTTCAGTTCTTCAGGCCTAGATCAGACAACCCTGGAGAGAATTGAAGGCTGGGTTATAGAAAAGACTATATTGCAAAACATACACTCGCAACAGCTGGCCTCTAATTTAACACACATTTGGAGGCCTGCTGGGTTATTCTCTGGCACTCTGCTCTCCTGCCTTGCTTCAACCCATAGATGCCACTTTATTTTTCTTACCCTAGGCTTCTTTTATTTCTTAAATTTTTATATCTTTTCTTATTTTTTTTCTTTCCTGGTGTGTGACATCTCCACCCTCTCCCTCAGTCACAGTTCAGAACACCAGTATCTCCCAGAAGGGAGTTTTTACAGGCAACTGGTGCTCCTGCTTTACGTCTGGTGCTCCTGCTTTACGTCTGGTGCCCCAGGTTTACGTCTGAGGGCTCGGTTTTACGTCTGGTGCTCCCATCTTACATCTGAGAGCCTGGCTTCATGTCTGCCGTCCTCATTTTCATCTGGTCCCCCTCTTTTCCGTCTAGTCCCCTGTTTTAGCACCACACTCTAACCAACTGAGCTTAGTCCCCGTTTTGAATCTGGTGCTCAGGTTTTTGCAGCTGTCACCCATGGAAACCCTGTATCTCCTGGCTCTGGTGGCTAGTGGGGTTTACACTCCTGGGTCCACAATACTACAACCAACGGAGAAAGAGTTCATGACCAGCCGCCACCTCCAGGACCAGTAAAAGGTAAGGGATTCAAGAACTGAATCTTGTTTGTAAAAGTGGCCTGTTAGCTTCTCATTATACCTAAGCCTGAGGGGCAGGCTTCTAATCAAACACACGTGTAAGAGATGACTGTAATCCTTTATAGAGAACTCTGAGGACAGGCTCCATCTTGGCGCTCTACTTTGGCTGCATTCCAGAGAGCTGGTGTCTCCCGGATGGGGGTTTTTAGGTGTACCTGGTTCCTATCTTTGAGCTTTGGCCCAGAAGATGACCCTTGATTGTCTGGTTCTAGTGGTCTGGGGTGTGTGCATCCCTGAGTCCAAGGAAACTGTAAGAATCCAAGAGCCAGTTCTTGGCCAGCTGCCACCCCCCAGAGCACTCCACCAAGAGCAGGCTGAAACACACCCCTAGGCCTTCTGTGAAAGAGGCCGGTTTGCTTGTCCTGCAGCTTCAGCCTGAAGGACAGGCTTCAGGCTTGGCACACAGCTGGAGGCCTGAAAATGTGAACTGGTGGCTGCCATGTTTGCATCCGCCCCTGCCTCCCTGCAGCTTGCTGGCATCTCCCAGACAGGAGCTGGTACACTTGTCTGGAGTCCTGATTTTTCAGATTGCTGCCCAGAGGGCACCTCTAGATCACTTCACACTGGTAGCCGGGGGTCTTACGCTTGGGATCCCACAGGCAAGTATATATATATTTACCTACTTTGAAAGCTGCTTGCCTGAGGGTCTGGCTTCCAATCAGCTGGAAACTAAGTGCTGAGATTCTCCTCTCTGGGACACAGATCTTGTCACAGGCTGCTTGGACAATCTCAACAGTTGGGACAATCAAGAGCTGGGGCAGAGTTTAAGTATTAGGTTCATCTCATTCCAGTACTAGGCCACTCCTTCAAGGCTAGGAAGGGTGGCTCTTTTATCTAAGGCATTGAAACCAACACAAAGAGTCAAATAAAGTGAAGAAACAAAGGAATATGCTCCCCCCCAAAATAATAAAATAAAACCTCAGAAGGATAGTAAGATCATGGATAGTAGGGATAGGGAGACACTATATAGATGGGATAAATAAGGATGTCATTTTAACAACATAGGATGAAAGGTAACAGTCTGAATGAGGATGACAACAGTTGGGACAATATCATGTAAGAGACATGCTTGGGTCCTGGGATTAGTCTAGAAATTTGTGATTGCTATGGTGGAATGGATGAGAACGATGAAAAGACATCTTACCTGTATTTAAGCTATTGAAACTTCCTCATTTCCGTAAGTAAATTTAGTGCCTACATATGTTGTTAATTCTGTTGATACCATCACAAAACTATGCTATGGTCCACTGTGGTTTTAAGTTAGAAGGAAGTGAAGAGCAGGGAGATTTTTCCTTAGCTTTTTAGTCAATATCCCTTGACCTTCACTGGACATTCTAAGCACAGCATGTGAAATTGGGGAAAAAATGGTAACAGGCCATGAGACTTTAGTCCAACCTCTGTGATGGAATGTGTTATCCCTGTGTGGCCTGATTGTCTGGTCAAATGAGCTGTTTAAGACAAAAATGCCAACTTTGGAAACTGTTTTCAGAATTCACAACATAGCTAAAGAAGAGGTTAAAATAGATGTTTTAACATTGATTTTGATTGGATAGAAATTTCTCTGGGTTTCTTTGTAATTTTTGAATGTCCACTAAGAAGCTGAAGTTGCTGGGCCAGTAATACTGTTTCTATATACTCATATATATTTGCGTAAAGGACAAAGAAAATATCTGGGAGATACATGATACACAATAAACAAATAATTAATGGCTTATTTATTTATCCACTATTATTATAGCATGGAATTTCAAACATTATAAAAGGTACAAGGAATATAATCATAGAATTAACCAAATCTAGAAGTGAATTTTAATACTCAGTGATGAGTATTATGATTAGAATTATGAAACGTTACAGAAGTGGATAGCAGATACATCTAGCCATGAGTTAAGTTTCCTGTTAAGCTTATATACATCATTAGTAAAGGGACTAGGTAAAAAAAATGCATAAAATTTTATTTTCAAAGCAGTATTTAATATTTAACTGTGTTTCAGATATTGAACTAGGTTTATGAAGAATTTAAGATTAGTCAAACACTGATCTTCCTCTCTAGACATTTATAGACTGGTCATAGAAAGCTATGGGCACAGGTAACTTTGAAGTTAATGACTCCATGCAAAGCACCTTGACAGAGGAAGTACTGTAGGACTTGAGTAGAATGAAAAGTGAAATCCCATTGAGAGATCAATTCCAAAATGCTTCAGTATTCAGGAAAACATCAATAAAAATTAAATAGGTTAGGGAACATAATACTAGAGGAATTAGTTTTACCAGGACTTGTGAGAAAGACAACCATTTTTCACCCGAGCCTGTTCATGCAGATTTTTTAAACAAGAGTTCTCACCTCTACCCACTCCACTGCCTTAAGGCAGGTCCTCCTTCTCTTACTCCTGGCCTCATTTACAGAAAACCAGTTCCCCGTCTTCTCTCTCAGGCCCTGTCTTGTTGCTTTGGATTGCTGTAACAATGTACCAGACATTGGGAGGCTTGTAAACAACAGAAAATTATTTCTCACAGTTCTAAAGTCTGGAAGCTACAGATCAGGGTGCCAGCCACAGTCTAATGAGAGGCCTCTTCTGGGTTGCAGACTGCCAATATCTCATTGTATCCCCACGTGGTAGAAAGCAGAGACAAAATAAGCTCTTTTCCTGACTCTTACAAGCAAGGGCACTAGTCCCATTCATGAGGGTTCTACCCTCTGCCCCACCTAATCCTAATTACCTCCCAAAGGATCCCCTTCCTCATACTATGACATTGGAGAGTGGAGTTTTAACTAAGGCACTTTGGTCTCTTAAGTTTGGAGCAGTCATCTGGCTTTTTAGAATACAGGCTCCATGTTAATTGACTGGCTGAACATCCATGCTTCCTTTGACTACAGCAAGTGTAATAATCCTGTTTTAATGACTTTGTCTCCATTACAACCATGGCAAAACGACCTGAACCTTTTAGTTTTCCTCTAAATTAAAGTTTTATGATGACACTCATTCTTTTTTCGTACATGACCCCTGTCCTATAATTGGCCCTTCACTCTTTATGGGTCAAAAAATACCGATGTTCATTTATAAGACCCAGCTCAGTTGTCCCTATTCTGTGATGTTGTCTCCAAGTCTCAGTTCCCCCTTCATTCCAGTTTCCGTTACTGTACTGTACTTATATCTCATTGCTTTGGAATTATCTATTTATAGAACTCCTCCCCCGCACTGTGAACTACACGTTCTTACAAAAAGAAGTCATGTCTATATTTTGTGTAATATTTAAAGAATCTGTTCATTTTAATTATTTAAAGATTTAGTATTCTAACATTCTGTGTATTATTTGTGAAATAATAACTTATAAATGTTCAGTTTCCTCAGTTGTACCCTTGCTGTAATGGATATTCACCAAAAGATGACTGAATGAATTGTAAGAGGAGAGTATAATGATGAATTAGAACTCACAGTTCCATTACATATTTTCTGTGCAATTTTGTACAACTTTCTTGACTTGTCCAAGGTTTAGGTTCATTATCTGTAAAATGAGGATAATAATAATTAACTCGTTGGGATAATTAAGTGAAATAATGATCGTAAAGCACTTGGCTCAAGTCCTGGCATATCTTATGCACCTAATAAATTATTTATATTAAAACTATTTCTATTAATTACTGTTTTAACCAGAGCAAGGCTCATACTCCATAAACTTTATTTTTCCCATCTTTTTTAAATTAAAAAAATGGAAATAAAAATTTCCATCTTACCCTCCTTATAACACTTTAGTAATTATCCAATTTAATGTTAGAGTACTTTAAAAACTATAACAAATCATAAAATTGTTAATAGTGATTCTTACACTTCTTAGAACCTTAGGTCACTTGGAAGGGATGAGGATGTGGCTATAAATTCTCTGTGACTAACATAAAAACTGTTTGTAAGAACTCAGAATGTTGTTATCATTGACTCTTTGTCACCCAAGGTTAAGAATTCTAAGATTAATACAGTCAAAAGTTTCCTCTTAATCATGGCTCACATTATAAATCAGTTATTGCATTTTCTCCTCTCCCACTAACTGCCTAATGTAGGTAGACATTTTAGCTGCTGTTCTGTCACAAAGCACACGTTTTGCCATCATAATTAGTCAGGGCTGAAGTTATAGGATGATTAAGAGGTGTTTCTTTCTGTCAAGATTTTGTCATTCAAGATTGAAAAGCAACCGGTTCTTTATATCTGGCCCAGGTCATTGTAAATCCTTCAATAACAGCAGAAGCATTTATTTTTATTTTATCAATAATTATTCAGAACTCTCAAACATTTAGCAAAAAATACTAATTTTTAAAATAGTAAACCATAAATATCTCCTCAAAAGCTATGTCTCCCACAAGACCCATACCAGTTGATTGAATAATGGAAATTTCTTCCATGAAGGCCTTGCTAACTGCTGTGGTCTACATCATTTCTCTCTATTCCTATTAAACCTACATGGCATTCTAATTGGCTTCTCCCTTAATTGTATGCCTTGCTATGCAATTGGAACTGGTCCAAGTAAGCATTCTGCTGGATGATTTACTAGTCAAAACAACTTAAAAATTACAAGCCTCAGTTTATCTGTACAATGAGGATAATAATATTGTTCTATCTATGCCAAAAAAGTGTTCGTAGTTCAAATAATATATGGATATAAAAATAATTTGAAAAATTAAAATAATTATTCAGATTATTTAAACTGTTGGCATTTCTTGATTTTAAAGTTTTTAGCTCTTTTTGTTGTACCTAGTTTCTAAAAATTCTTGTTTTTCCCACAGACTTTCTTATCATTTTTAGAGACAACAGTTCTTTTTTTAAAGATTTTATGTATTTATTTTCAGATAGGGGAAGGGAGAAAGAGAGGAAGAGAAACATCAATGTGTGGTTGCCTCTTGATTGCCCCCACACACACGGGGAACCTAGCCCACAACCCAGGCATGTGCCCAATCAAACCAGTGACCCTTTGGTTCACAGTCTGGTGCTCAGTCCACTGAACCACACCAGCCAGGGCAAGAAAACAATTCTGAAATCCGTCTCTGTACTTTACATTTCTTTTCATAATATCAACACCCATCTATCATGTTGCCTAATTAAAATTTATCAAATTTTGCATCTCCAGATATTTGCTCATTATTTTTCCTCCATATCTTTCTTCTTTCCTTATATTAGTGAGTGGTACTCCTAACTACCTGCTTACTGCAGCCATGAGCCAAGTGTTCTTGATTTTTCTCTCATCCTCACTCCATGTGTCTATCCGTCCACTGAATCTGATCAAACACCCTTCAAATCAGGCTATTCTTCTCTGCTGTGGATCATTATAATGACATTTAAAGAATGGTATTAGAATCTTCAAATAATCTTAAAGAATCTTTAAAGAATCACTAGAACAGACTCCTAACTGACTCCGCTAACTAACATCATCCCCACACTGCAACAGAATCTTTTATAAATAAAGCAAAAAGCCTACTTCTATAATGCCTATAAATAACAACCATTGTTCCCAAGACAATTCAGAGATAAGCATAGTTTATGGACTCTTTAGAACAGTCCTTCTTAAATATAATGTGCATACACCTGACCTGAGCATCTTGTTAAATTGTAGTTTCTAATCCAGTGTGTCTGGGTACAGGGCCTGGACTAGGGTGAGTTGAGTGAGACACCACAGGTGAACAATTGGAGGAGCACTCACTGTCAGGGCAGTGCTAGTATTAACCCTATACTTCCCATGAGCCTAAGAGGTAGTGCCTCCTTAAATTGCGTGCCTTAGCTGTTACCCTTATCAAGCTCTCAAGTGATGCTGATATTCCTGTTCTAGAACCGACCACATGGTAAGAAGCAAATATTACGTGATCTCTATTTATCTGCCTATGTTTATGTCCCAGGATTTCTCACAAGAAATACTTTTCTCTAGTCATATTAAATGATTTATATTCTTTTTTCATTTCTGGATATACATTGAGTCTTCTTCTTGAAATGACTTGTACCCTTAACCTTCTTTACCTCTCTGACTTTTACATGTTCTTAAACACAACTTTCTCCAGGATGCCTTCTCTGACTTTGACAATTGGACCAGGCACCCATCTTTTCTCCTTCCACTGCTCCATTTAAACTTTCTTCTTTACCATTTGTTAATCAAGAATATAATATTATGTTTAGTTATCTATCTCTGTAAATAGGTTTTATAGATTAGAAACATGGACTTTTATTATTTATTATTTCAGGTCAAGCAACAAATATGTTTCTAGTATAGTGTATGTAATTAACATATATTTGATAAATAAATGAATAATTGAGTGTTAAATTTTATACTCGGGCTATCTTCTTAAATTGACTTTAAAATTCTTTAGCAATAGCTTCTCCTTCTCCCATAGTTCTCATTTTTCCTTAGAGTGTTCTGTATGTCCTTAATGAATATGATTTCATATCAATAAAAACAGATAAGAGTTTTCCTTTCCTAAAGTCATTCAATGAATAATTGGTAATTATGCACCTGCTAGGTACTATGAATTCAGTGGTGAACCATAATAAACTTACTCTCACAGTATTTATTATTAAATATGTTTAACATTAAACAAAAATTTTAACTACAAAAGTTTGAAGATGTGACAAAGGAAAAAAAAACAGGACCTGTGAGACTTGAACATAAAGCATTTAATAATTGAAGTTAGTGAGAAAGTAGAAGCAATGAGAAAAGGCAAAAGGAATGGACAAGATGGGCATGAAACAAAGGAAAATTTGAAGCAGACAAAAAGCAACATGTAGTAGAAAAGGTGCTGAACTTGGATTTGAATCTTGGCTCTTAACTTGTGTGGCCATAGGCAAATTACTCTCTCCCCCTGAGTTTTCTACCCTCAGTCTGCAAAGTTATTCTAGCATTGCCTATCTTTCCAAATCATTGAGTGGATAAATAACCTGAACTTTAATACTGGTTGAATCTGAGCTGAGAGTGCTAAAGGCAGTTCTCCATGGCCTTTTCTTCTCTGTGACATGGCACACCCCCCTCCCTATGGCTAACATGATTTTTTACATTAGTATGGATGAGTGCCGTTGGATGCAATGCTCTGGAGGTGATTCAGTAAAGAGGGGAGACATGCAAGAAGCTGAGAGGAGCAAGCAGAGAAGTCATGAGTTGCATTGGGTCATAGAAAGGAGGGCTCCCTCTCACAGTCTAATGCATATGGACAGGGGTGTGATGTAGGGCAATTGGGATCTGTCTTCAGTGTTAATTAACCTTTCTCACCCTTACATTGCAACAGACAGTAGTAGTTCTCTTACTCCCAAGTAGGGGATGTAATTAGAACAGATGGAGAAAACACAGATGAAAAGAATTAGAGCACTTATACGACTCCAGGAGGCTTATGCCCAGGAATTGTGCTTAGTGAAGGCAGGGATGATTTTTACCTACAATCCAGGTATTTTTCTCAAACCCCTCAGGTAAGCCAGCTGTTAAGAAGAGAAAGTAAAAGGAAAATGGAGAGCCCCTTTAGACTTAAACCTTCATTTATTATCCCCATATGTCTAAAGTATTAAAATATTTTGAAATATAGATGCTCAATGGATGTTTAAAATGTATACATGTATAACATTTCCTTATAAAACTGTAAAAATCTAGAAACCAAAGAGGACACCAAGAAGCCAAAGAATTTTTAAATGCCCAAGCAGAAAAATTTTTTGAAATCATCCAGAAGCATTTTATCAATTGGACTCAGACTTTTGGAGACATAAACAAAAATAGCCTAAAGCTATAAAGCTGGTCAATGATAAAGTAAAACTAGAACACAAATTTGTACCTAACTTATTACACAAAAGTGATTCAGCCATCCCCATCAGAACTACATTTTGATTGTACAAGTAAGAAAGAACCAATGGCTGAAATTTTGGGACATTGTAAATATGGATATTGGAGAAGATGCTGCATCAAAGTCAGCCTATTTGTAGGGCAGCCTGGCAGGTGATGTTGAATAACAAAGGCACTCACGGGAATGGCTCACACAGAGACATGGTGAAGGCAAAGAAGTGAAGATACATAAGCACTTAGATGAGCTCTTATTGCCCCAAATTTATTGAAGTATAATTCAAGATTAAAATTGTACATATTTAAGCTGTACAATTTGATGATTTGAAATATGTGTGCATTGTGAAATAATTACCAAAATTACGCTAATTAATATCTCAGTATCCTTACATACTTACCATTTTTAATTAGGGTAAGCACAGTTAAGACCTACCCTCTTAGTAAATTTCAAGTATACATTGCAGTATTGTTATCTATAGTCATATAGTACTCTGTGTACAGTGTATTCTACACTGCAGTTGTATTATTGTATATTGGATCTCCTGGACTTAGCTTGCATAATGGGCACTTTGTACACCCTGACCAATATTTTTTTAAAAGACAAGAACTTTTTTTGATGAGTCTGAACACTATCTCTACAATTATCTTGGGGGTCAGAAAAAGTACACAGGGCTTCTATTTTTTATAGAGACTTTCTCTCGAAAACATTAAAACCAGAACCACACAAAAATGTCTTGCCTGCTTTGCATTCCTCTAATAGATATTGGATTTCTATGTAAAAGAGCATGAGTCTGTGTTTATTCTGATGGACATCAGTGGTGTTATTTGCTCAAGAAAACCCTTCTACTGGGAGGTGTACTCCTTCCATAGGACAAGAAGAGAGGAGATTATACTCTGCTCTGTTTCCATTCCACCTGCCAAGGGCTGTCACCAGCAAGCACATGATGCAGGTCAGGCCCATCAGAGTTCCGTGGAGTTTGCACTCCTGCTCCCTGGCATCTCTGAGGCTCATCTGCACGCTTCCCCTTTCGACAGCCTCACTACTTAAAACTCCCTCGGATTCTGAGAGACATTGGTTTTCTTAAGCTGGCTGATCTTTTTCCTCTCTCCTTCAACCAAGAGACTTGATTAAGATAGATACAAAATTAAAAATAGTCCCATAGTAGCATTTGTATCCAAATTTATTGAAAATTATATACAATCATATATGTATTTTACACATATCTCTGAAAGCCTGATATCATCCCATTTTACAAAATGAATAGAATGTAGCTCAGAAATATTAAGTGACTTTCCCGAGGTCACACAGCCACAGCCAGGGAGTCACACAGCCACAGCCAGGGAGTATAAAACCTGTGATGCAAGTCTAAACCTGTCCTTCTCTTTCCAGTATAGTCCCCAGTGCCTAACTCAGGTACCCTAAAGTTTATTGACAGTTCAGAAAGACTGCTATTGTCCACCACTTAGTACTCCTGCTGCAGCTGCATTTTCTGCTAAATAGAGTAAGTCTTTCCTACTCCTTTATAGTCTTCTGGCCCTGCTTTTGTCTTTATTTTCCCCTTGCATTGCTCTGGAAAGATACATAAGAAATTTCTGTTCAAATAGTTTCATAAACATGGCTTTTGCAAATTGGGATTGTTTCATCATTTCAATATTCTCAGTTGTTTCTTATGTAGAGTAATTTTCTATGGGCTTTTTTTAAGGAAAATTGGAGAACAGTAAAAACACCTTTTACTTACATTCTAGGTTTAAATTAATGGGAAGATTTCAGAGGACAGCAGTGAATGAAAAATCAGGATTCCCCTGTCAAAAGGCTTTCCCTATCCCCATCCCCAGCCTTTGAACTGATACAGTTCTTTTTATGCTTCTATATGTCATGGAAATTCCTGACTTTCACTGCAGTTCCTTTTATAGTGTATTCTCTTCACGCAGGTTAGATAATAAACCCATTAAAGGCAGGTGCTCTCTTTAATGAATTGAGCTAGATACCTTTACAGAGGGACTGCCTAGCTCATAATAATTTCTTAATCCCTGGGAACTCCTCAGTGTGAGACCCAGCTGCCATGGCTTTGTTATTGGTCTGCACACCTCTGGCCATGGCAGTATTATCCTGAAGTGAAGAACTGGCTCCATTGCAACAGTCCGATTCTCTCTTCTGGGAAGTTGTAATCGCAAAATGAGAGACAGATGAGCCATATTGACCAGAGTATTACAGAGAGGACACTGTTCTCCTTCTCCATAGGTACTCCGAACTTGCCTGATCCCCACCTCCCTGAGTCTTATTCACTCAGCTCTTTGGATTTAAGGAGATACCTACCCAATATTCTTTCAAAATCTCCACTTTTTAAAGTTAGCATATGTTGCCTTCTAATGCTGTAATCGTGAGGATCACGTCTAATTTTCTTTATCATTGTCTTTTCCATAACACAGCTCTCAGAAATTCCCACACACTGAGTGTTCGAAAGAGATGTTTAAAGAAAGATCTCAAAAGCACTGACCCAGATACTGGCTCTTTCTCCAGGGTTCAAGCACTAGAATAAAAAGTCAAGCAACAGTTGAATGTTAGTAATGACTCTTTTACTAAACCAAAATCTCACCTAGGGCGGGTCACATCCTCAGACCGTTCTCGTCTGGGCATTTCAAATGAAGCGATCCTGCCACATGACATTTTAGGTTGCCCTCAGGCCGAATACCGGTATCTAGCCTCCTATTATACTATTAAAATTGCAAGTTTTGACATCAGTTCAAACTTTGGGGGTTGACAAAATGTGTTATATGATCATATACCTGAATGTTCACTTCCATATATGGTCTCCATACACAACACGAGAGCTAATTATTTATGAGTTTTTCGTGCGATAAAGTCAGAGCTGGGGTGGAATCCAGCTCCTACAGCCTCTGGTTCAGTGTACTTTTCTTCATCTCATGCTGCTGCTTCTGCTCTGCTGCCACATGTGTAAACATCTGTCCAGTAGTCACCCAGATAGTCTTTCCAGGTCATCCTCCTTAGTCACTTAACATGGTCAACACTCTTCCCAGAGAAGCAGCCCTTACCAGTGAGACATGAGTTATCAATAGTGTTTGAGGTAATGATGGCATTGATGGAAATGCTGGTAAGAAAGTGGTGCTTGTAACAAATTGGATTTAGGAGGTCAGAACTCTTTTTTTTCTGTAAGATGAATGGTGCCTGGTACCTCAGTATCACATTCCTGGCACAGAAATGCACACTTTTTCAGAACTCAGTACATGAATGTTTGGTCCTGGAAGATAGAAAGTGATGGCCCAGAGTCAGAAAAATGTTGGATCTCCCTTGGAAACTACTCAGATGTTATGGGTTCACTCAGATGACTGGATATGACTTTATTTCCTGGACTTTACTTCCTGCATAAAACTGGACTTAGTTCAGTGGTTTTGGGGGAAGATCCAGGTTTCACCGCAGGGTCTCAGAAGGCACCTTGCAGTAGCCAGTGTAGGGAGAAGGCTTCACAAAAAGGGCTTCAAGGAGACTTTTTGCACTTCAATCAGACCAGCTCTGCTTTGGTATCATACTCAGTGAACTGTCTAATAGGATTTATTTAGGGATAAAAAGAAAAGTTTTAAAATGACTCATTTCTTAAAGTTCTGAAAGTGGGATCTCTCTCTCCCTTTCTCTCCCACACCCGAGTAATCTCAGTCATAAATGGGGAAGGCTGAGTACACACATACTCCCAAGTGCATCATCGCCAGCAAGGGTTCGGAGCAAAGCAAATTTGTTTCTTCCTGAAAAACAAGTGGATTCACACATTTCTAATTCCTGATTGAACTTTCCCACTGTAATTCCTCATTATCAGTGTATCAATTCAAAATTAACTTCTGCAAACCCGAACTCGGCTTCTCTCTCTCTGACAAATCAGCTTCTCAACAAACAGCTCCAGGCTCAGTGAAAGGCACTTTTATTTTTTATCCCCCTGGTTAGCCAGGATTAAAACGTTAATGTTATATCTGATTGCACTCTCTCCCTCCCTGTCTCTCTCTCTCCCCTCATCTCTCTGTCTCATCCCCCCTCTCTCCTTTAAATGTTGCATAGACTTATTCACCTAGCCACCCCAATACTTCTTGGTGTTTTGTTGTTGTTGTTATTTTTACCATTTCAGGTACGTCTGCCTTTCTATTTCAATTTCTACTCTTATAATCCTAAATGAGAGAAGCACCATATCAGATGCCAAGGTAACTGCAACAGTCTCACTGGTTCCTGTCACTGTGCACAGTCATCCTAAATCTTTCACTACACATAGTCAAATCCCCCTGGCCACATTAATCTTTCCAGAATGCTGCTTGTACTATGTAGTCAATAGAGCTTTGTAAATTCAACACTTCTGGATTAGATTTTAAGTCCCTCCATATTCTATCCCCATGTCTACTTATGTTACTCAAATTCTGTTTTAATCCAAGGAATTTACTTTGGAATATTGACTCCCTTTCTCTATCAGGAGCACATATATTATTTGGATTCAAATAGAAGTGATCAAACAGGAAGCAAAATAAGAAGGAGCAAAGTTTATTTTGCCTTCTGCTAGTGGTTCTCAGTGTCAGAGCCTGCCAGGAAGCTGGGTACCAGAAACAGATGTGTAATTCTAGATGTTCAGTCTTAGCATCAAAACACGAGGATGAAAGATGTGCTTGAAACTCAGAGACAGTCATTGTGCATCCAAGTGATCGCCAAGTCCTAAAAGTTCTCCCTTGGACAGTACTAAACTACCTCACCTTCTCCTTTCCTATCCCCACACCCCTAGGACAGGTTCTCATCATGCCTTGTCTGACTGTTCAAACAGGCCGCTAGCTTGTGCCTCTATCTCTTTCCACCCTCAAATCCATCCTTCACACCTTCACACTCTACTTACTTTTCTAACAAACAACCATCATCAGTTACAACTTCTGTGAGACCTTTTAAACTCCCTTAAGCATAGACTGACAATCACTGCATTGACACGCTTCACTCTGAGCAGTCTGAAATATACTTTGCTCCATCTACACTCAGAGAACTCTTCTAGAAAGCTTTATTCCACCTGTAGGAAAGAATGCCCCCCCCCCCACAAAACTTGATAGCCTTCTCTATTCTGATTTTTAGCATCACTGAGCACCTGTTGTGCCAGACATTAAACATTTTATATTTTAATTGGTGAATCTCTTACCCATACTAAAATATACATGCCCCACGAGCAGGTTTTGTGTTTATTTTTTTATATCTATAGTATTCTAGAGAACCTGGCATGAAGTAGATGCTACAAGCTATTCATTGAATGAATGAATGATAAGTACATATACCCAATAGAATATTGAGCTGTTTGTTTTCTTCTCCTTCTGTGCGTGTACATTGTCCACAGAGAAGATTCCAGGAGATCTGGATTAATACTGCTTCAAAAGCAGGCCTTGTGACCCACAGTACACATGTTCTCAGGGCCATCAGCAGACAGTAAAGCAGACACAACAGTGGTTCAAAAATTTTACCTTGAAAAAAAAACGTTTTACCTTGAGTCACATCAAAGCCAATGAGTTGTGGGAGAAAACTGAAGTTAAAGCAAGGAGGCAGCTTAATAGGGTAACTTACCCTTGTTACCCTTCTTCCCCCTTCTCGGAAACCTGAAACAAGTTCTTCCCTCCTCATAACCCTGGCCTCCTCTCCATTTCCACCTCCTCATTTTTAAACACCACTGTTTGGGAGAAACGTAGTGCAGTTCCAGCTGCAGGCACTAAATCATCCCTGCACTTTGGACGCGTTCTGCAGAAGGGAGCCTTGTGATGAATGGAGCTGTCCGTGTTTACACTGGGTGTGCAGCAGCTGTGGGGAATCGTCCTGTACAATGAGTATTCTAGGCAAGCTTGGCATGTCCCCACCCCACCACCACCTCCCCCACCTCCTCTTCCTGTAGTGACAGTGACTGATTGGCCACTTCTAAGGAAAACTGCCCTTTGGAACAAAGGAATCACAATGCCCCCTCTTGTAGAAACACACACACGCACACACATGCACACACAAACACACCACAGAACACCCTTTCGCAATCTGTCAGTGCCATGTGCTATTTGGGGATTCATATTTGGTGATTTCATATTCCCCTGGATAACTTTTGCAAACAGCAAAACTGTTGAAAGGTAGGCAGCTGATGAGAACCTGTCCTAGGGGCGTGAGGATAGGAAAGGAGAAGGTGAGGTATTTTAGCACTGTCCAAGGGAGAGCTTTTAGGACTTGGTGATCACTTGGATGCACAATGACTGTCTCTGAGTTTCAAACACATCTTTCATTCTTGTGTTTTGATGCTAAGACTGAACATCTAAAATTATACATCTTTTTCTGGTATCCAGCTTCCTGGCAGGCTCTGACACTGAGAACTACTAGAAGAAGGTGGAGCATAAGCAAAAGGGACTTATGCTTTTTAAAAAGACAGAGGAGCAATCTCTGTCTTTTAAAAAACTCTACTCCTGGCTTGCAGAGATGTACTGCATTGGTCATGCCCACACTTATTGCCCAAGGCAAGTTGTGTCAAACACAGGTCATGCGAAAGCCCCTCGTAACCAGAGCTTTTTGCCTGCAGGCAATCCACCTTCCTCACAGTGTTGACTTGTGTTCTGGTACCAGAGAGAGAAAGATAAGATGGAAAGGGGGAATAGAAACAGTAAAGATACATCGTGTTCATGTTGCGTTTTATAGTTTCTAGTGCCTGCTCTCCCTTCTCACACTCCACTGATAAAGTTGAAGAACAGGTGTGTGTGCTGGAGGAGGAGGATGGTGAGAAAGAAAGGGAGAGAGGGAGAGAATTTGTTTAATGTCAGAAAGGCTGAGCAAGTTGCACTAACTGAATTAGCTAGAATATTTTAGATGCAGCATACACCTGGTCTGCAGGCTTTTAATCTCGTATACTTTTAACTTCACTATTTGCCACATAAACCCAACCTGAGAAAGATTGCCATCCAACTATACACCTTTTTAAAATCTCCTTTGAGTCCTGGAGTTCTTAAAAGTTTTGATAAGAAGACACCAAGACATGATCATAAAGATCCTATGCGTAAATCACATGGTTTATTCCACCCCACACTCTGCTTCTGATTGGTTTGAAGCAGTGATTTTCAACCAGTGTGCTGCAAGAATTTTTAAAACACGAAATTCTCACTTAGTCAGGGGCACTGACCTCTTTTACCTTAGATTGTCAAATTGAAAAATCACAACAGGCAATACAACAATAGTCATCCAGTGTGAATAAATAAAAATTATACCTTTCTTTGGTCAAATATGCAAAAAAATATATTTTTCGTGTGCTACAGAATTTTAGTAATTCATTTTGGTGTGCCATGAGATGAAAAAGATTGAAGATCGCTAGTTGGAAGGTTTCAGATTACTCATCAGTGATTACACAATTTCTTTGTAGAGCATTCAATTGGATTGCAATTCTTAGGTTTCCCCTTGATATCTTCCAACATGGTCAAGGACACTTCTGTGCTATGTAGCAAAGAGGCTGTGTAACCTATTATAACTGTTTCCAAGCTCTACTCCATAAACTCCTAGTAGGTCACTAAGGCCTTACAAAATGTTCTAAATTTAACAACAAAAAAAGTGCTGAAAACCATTCAGCACAGTGTCCTACCAGGCCTTCTCTGATGATAGGCTTATCTGCATCTGCTCTAACCAACAGGGTGATAACTAGCCACACGTGACTATTGAGCCCTTAAAATCTGGCTCATTTGACTAAACACTGAGTTTTAAATTCTATTCACATCAATTAATTTCTAATTTAAATTAAAAACACACACACATACATGTAGCTAATGGCTACCACACTGGACAGCACAGATGTGGAGACTGGTGTTTCAGAAAACACCCTTTGAAAAAACACTACAGCAGCACCAACACCTGGGCAGACCGTCAGCCATGGCAGGGTGAAGAAGGCAAGAGATGGACTTGCTTTGCCCAGGCAAGGAGAAGTCACGAATAACAGCTACTGGCCGAGGTGGGTTTCCTGAGAAGCTAAGGAAACTTAACTTTCTGTGTGGGTCCCTTGTATGGGCCCGTCTAGGTCCCTGGAGTTTTTCATATGGTCATATATTTTGTTGTAAAATTTTCAACATGAAATGTGTTGAGCTTAAGTGATTAAAACATCTGTTTCCACTGGCACTTCCATTAAGTAATATTTTCTCTTTTATTGGTTGGAGACTGTGTGACCATGTTCATTTTCGGAGCCAGGTTAACAAGAAGTTTAGTGGGTGATATAGTGTTTAGGTTTCTATGAAATATATCTACACGGTTCAATGTCAGTTTTGCATATATATATATATATATATATATATATATATATATATATATATTATTTCTAATCATTCCAGTGTAGAAATGGCTTTTACTAATACTTCTAATTAGAGCTGTAAGCTCAAAAAACATATAAGAAAACCTACAACACTTTAAAACTTTATAGTACATATATGAAAATAATTTTCTAAAGATTTTTATAAATTTGACCATATCTTAAAAACTTACACAATGTTTAGTAATTTGTGAAGTCTCCCAAAACTTTTCTGAATTATCTGTAATGGAAAACAACTTTTTAGCAACATTGTTAGAGAAAAGATCAAATTATATATTATTATCTCTTTAGAGAAGATTGCAAAACATTGTCATGGAAAACATAATAAAAAGCAAAAAGTAAGAAAAAATTCTGACTGAAGTATGTCAGAAAGTTAATTATTTTGTTAAAAATTACTTTTTTTGGATTTGGATAGTCTAAAAATTTAAGTTTCTTTCCTTTTCTAACAAAATATTTTTAAACCTTTATTTTGTGTTTGTAATTTTGTGCTCTTGTTTTTAAGGCAGCCACCTTCAAATTTTATAATTTCTAATATCCACCTAGATAAGTCTATAGCTGCCATCTTAAAAAAATTCTTATGTGCCTCACTTAGATCATATGGCACGCGTTATCACATTGAATCTCCTTAGTAGCCCTATGGAAAAAGTCTTATTATCATCTCAGTTTTCAAGATAAGGAACCAAGTCACAGATTTTTGCCAACGTCTGCAGAGCTAGTAAGCAAAAGAACTAAAACTCAGGCCTGCAAGGCCATACGCTTCTGGTTTGGGAGTAGAGGGTGGCCGCAAACTATTGCTTTTGTTGGAACCACTAGGGGAGAAACTAAACAAATTACAAAAGTAACACATTTTTAAAAAGCTATTATAAAGCTGTGAAAGTTAAAAAATGTTGGAAGAATTGAATTCCAGAGAGAAAAGAGCCTCTCCTTGGCCAGTGGAACCTTTGCTTTCTTCCCGGGGGCATTTGCTGAGTCTAGGGTCAGGCTTGAGGAAAAGATAAAACAGTGAAACTAGTTTTTAAAAGATTTTATTTCTTTATTTTAGAGAGAGGGGAAGGTAAGGTGAAAGAGAGGGAGAGGTGTCGATGGGTTGTCTTTTGCAGGTGCCCCAGCTGAGGACTAGGCCTGCTACCCAGGCACATGTCCATACCAGGAATCAAGCAGGTGAGCCTTTGCTTTGCAAGAAGATGTCCAATTAACCAAGCCACACCAGCCAGGGCAAAACATGAAACATTTGACGGCAAAGCGAGCTAGCATAAGAGGTTAGAATCACAAAGTGCCCAAATGCGAGGCTGATTTTCCCCACAGGACCCGCCAAGTGCTGTACCGGGAAGAAGAGGCAGAGGAGGGGGAGAAAACCATAGGAAGACTCCATGCATTCTTGCAGTGCTTAAATTGGAGTAATTTATATTGTTTATTGTATGCCATTCATTCTGATTGCTGTATTATAACCTGTCATATGACCATAAACAATTCACCTTCCACCCTACTTTCTAGGAGCATTTGAACAGGTTCCAATTTTTGGCTATCATAGGTACTGTCCATAATGAACCTTCAATCACATGCGCTTTGGTGGACACATTCATGTTGGGGATGCGCCCCAGTGTGGAATTGTTGGATCATAGGGATATACACACAGCCATTTCACCGAGTACCAGTGGGGATCAATTTTTAATGATATTTTTAAAACTTTGCTATAGATATCACTCTCATTGAGGCACAGCTAAGTTACAGCTATAAAGTTGACCTCATTACAGTGTATCTGTATTAAAGGGCCTTGTCTTTATGTATCTATGAGGGGACAGAAAGGTGGAGTTTGTATAGAAAAAAGATAGGAGAGAAGGAAGCTGCAGAGACCAGAGTAAAGAAAAATTCAGAAGAAAGAAAAAGAGAGAGAGAGAGAATGAAAGAACAAAAAGGGGAAGGAAGGGACATTTATAAAGATAGAGATTATGTTAATTGAGAAAATGGAGAATAAATGGAGAGACAGAGGTTTTAGAATTAATGAATATATACCTGTGTATTTCTTTTCTAACTGGATCTGAAGAACATATTTTTGTAAAGGTACTTTGTGTATTTTTTAAAAATTAGTTGGTGCCTTTGATGTATTGAACATGTTCTTTTAAGTGTGTTGACAAAGAGAATGTACATCTAAAATAATTTTTTATTTCAAGTATTAGAAGTAAACAGATGCCAGGGTCTCTGCAAGACAGGAGAGCAAGAAAAGATTTTACACACACACACACACAAACACACACACGTATATATGTGTGTGTATATATATGTATGTATATGCATGTGTGTGTGTATATATATGAAAGAACAAGAGTTTTAAGGGATTAAAGATCAGTATGGGGCAAGGGGTCACTCCTGTGTTGGATGGCGCAGGCTGAAAGCCCATTTTGCCACCTCCTTTGAAACATGGCTCACTTTGTGACATGCATATCAAAATAATTTGCATTTCATTTTTCTCTGACTTGGACTCATACGTCTAGGCTTACGCAGTTCTTGTTCAATCCTGGAGTGTCAGAGCCCAGAGAAAAATGATAGATTATTTATTTGAAGCCTTCACTTTACATGTGAGAAAGGCTGAGCCCCACAAAAGGAATAACTTACTGAGAAATGACAAAATTGTGGTCTCCGATCTTTCCACACCCACATTCCTCCATAGTTTTAACTGTTCTGCTGTTTGTGTTTGGGGCAGTATTTCTTCCCAGTCATTGATTTATTTATACACACACACAGGTATATTCCTGTTGCTTTATTCATTTTCTATTACCCTGCATTTAGCCTTTTTCTCCCAGTCCTAAGCAGCTTACCTCTTGAACAACGGAGCAAACCCATATGTTCCTGATGCTTTTATTTATTAGGAGGAATTACTGGGAATTTCGACGAGAAAATATTCAAATATAATTACAAAGTAGAAATAGAATTATATTCAAATAAAGACTCAAATAGACTTACAAGATCATGTAGTCTCCATGTTAGAAATGGGGAAACTGAGCCTCAGAGAGTTCAGACATTTTGGCCATGTCCACCCAGATGATGAAAGGCACAGATTAGGTTAGACGTCAAATCAGTTTACTCCCAAGAAATGTGATATAAAACTGAGTCTCCACAGTGAGTTAAGAACTGTTCCAGTGCAATAGAAAATCCAGGCCTTGACTTGAACCCTCAAGCTTAATAGAAATGAGCAAGGTCCCCTAGACATGGCCTTTGTAGTAGAAGTCCTGTATGAACGTGGTCAATGGGAAATACCGCCCAAGAGTCTGAAATTAATGGAACATCAATGCACCTACTGGGTGTGTGTGCATGTGAGAGACAGACTAATAAGTAGTCTGTCAGACTACTTTATGCCAGACAGGCAATAAACAAAGAGAATACAGTGGTGAATGAGACAGATTACTGTTTACGATCTGGTGGAAAAACAAAGAATAGAGATACCTTTTGAAAAGAAGCAGAAACTAGGAAGAGAGAGCAAACAAAGAAAGAAATGACTAAGGAGATTTGTCTAAGTAGAGGATAATAATCAAAAGGTTTCTTGGAGGCAGAGTAAAAATGATAGAGGAGCAAAAATAAGATGCTATTCGAAGAAGGAAAAATTCAAGCTTTTTAAAAGGTATTGCTGATTGATGAGAAAAGAGTGCCCAAGAATAGCTCTTTTCTCCCTTGCTCACTGATTCCATGTGACTATGCTGTATGCACACATAAAGTGGTCCCTTTTTCACTCCCTTCTCTGTGAGTTTCATTTCTAGTCACACTCTCAGCTGGTTAATTCTCTTCTCTCTGAGATCAGAGATTAGATACAGCCTAGATTTATTGCTAGAAGACATAAAAAGAAGTATTCCTATCAAGGATTCAAATGATTAAATATCCCAACACAGAAATACTTTTAAACTTCTCATATACTAGAATTTCTCTCGCCTTCAGATACCAGGGCTGGTGCTACTCAGGGCTCTGAGTAATGGGGAGCAAGGACAGAAGGCAGAAGAATAGAAGCAGCCAAGAGATAAAGACCAGGAATGAGAAGCAGGGATGAATTTTAAAATGTAGTTGGGAGAGGCTGTGAGTTGGAAAGGACAGAGACAAGGATAGAGGACAAAATTAAATGTGAGTAGCATTAAAGAGGCACTGCTTCTGGTAGCTTTGGACTGAAATGGGAAGCACTAACCTAATCAGACAGGGGAACAAAAACAAAGAAGAGAAAAGAGCATTAAACATCCTTCCTAATCGTCTCTCTTGATTGTCCACCCTTGATCTTCATGCTAATATCTAAGAACTCTCCATTTCTTAGGTTCCAGAACACTAGAACTAGAGAGCATGGAGTGGCACGTTCAAAAGAGCATTTGTCCCACACATTGCTTGCTGTGACCTGGTGGCTCCGTTCATATTGTTCGGCTGAAATCCTCACTCTTGTTTGATCATGGCATTTTTCACAGAAGTCAGTGATTCAAACTTCTGTTAAAGTTATTAAAAGATCTGGTAATATCTGACTTTCACACCCACTCATGTCATTAGTTGAAGTCAAGTGCCAACTGTCTCCCTTCAGGTAGGGTATGGTACTGCTGGTTCTCCGCAGTCTCCACCTGGTCTCCCGGCTGGCTGCTTTGAGTAGGCTGTGTAGGATGTGTTCCAATTCCTCCACCTCCCATCTCCCCACCACCCCCCACAAACCCGCATGCACATTGCATCTGTCAGGAAACAGAGGCCAAGGCAAGATGAGGGACTGCTCTTAGTCACCGTGAGTTTTAGGCAGAAACCAAGTAGAGACCCAGTATTCAACTTGTAGTTAAGGTTCTCTGTCTTGCAGGATCCACACAGTAGGGCCCTTGTCACAACTAGTCATGCCATCCACAAAATCACCTGGAGTTCCACCCATCTTGGATGCTTTGCCTGAGGTTTGAGATTCCAGTACCATCTCAGAGTTAGTAGTGGCCTCACAGTTTGCCCAGCCCATCCTCACGTTTCACAGAAAAAGAAACTGAGGTCCTTAGTGTCTACTCAACTCGCCCAGATGACTGTCTTCATGAGTGAAAGTATTGACTTCACCGCCCATGGCTCCCTCCTCCTATCCCCATTCTGCATGTAGCTAAACTTAGGGTTCAAGCCCCAGGATCCCCCAGGGCTTGTATTTAATTTTATTTTCTCTTTACGTTTCTTCCCAGGTCTTAGATCCAAACATTTCCAAATCTCTCAGGCACTTCTCTTGTCTGGTTTTAAAGTTCATAACTGTGCATTTGCTGGCTTCTTTTTTTCTCTCGGTCCTTCATTGCCCTCTGCTCTGGTCCACAGCTGTGTGGTGCCTCCCCCTCTTTCGATTCTATTAGATTTAATTTCACCATGGTTTCCTCCGGAATTTTCTAATTTAGTCTGATGTTGACTTTGACACAGTATTATTTTCTTTGACCCTTACTGTAGCCATCTGTCCCAAAATTTATATTACTCTTTTTATGTCTCTTAGCACTCTCTCTCTCTCTCTCAATCTTGTATTAAAATCTCAGATCCTGTTATTTTCTCAAAGAGAAATATGGGATTGCTTTCCAGGACATGGGAAGAGCAGTAGGGAAGCACAGATTGTCAGCGCCAGTCCTCATCGCTATGTGGGGTATGTAGGAGCATCTGCTCTACAAAATGACACCTGTGCCTCACAGGTTCTCCCTGCCTTGCAAGTAGATGTTCTATTTTCTCCTCTCTCAGAGCTCTGGCCCCTAGATGCCTTCTCCCTTTGGATTTGATGCTTCAGACAAGGAACCCAGATGGAGTTTGTTGCCTGTCTATTCTTAAGAACTTGGGAGAGATCTATTATAATGTAACTTTTTATACACTAGGGACACTTCTATCCTTAAAAATGAAATAATGGTGAAAGCTGAGGCTAGAAAGGTGAGGAGTTAGACTATGAACAAAAATGAGTGTGAAATGTTTTACAAACCAGAATCGCTGAATTCCTTCTTCCATTTGTCCCCTTTTAGATTTTAACAAAACAGTTACTCCACAATAAAGGAAAAGTAGTAGTGAGAAGATAGGAGAAAGGAAAGGACGTTACAGAAAAAGGAGAGAGGAAAAAAGTATCATGGTCCCCTGGGTTCTTGCTAATGAAACTTGAAGAGTTAAATTATAAAATAAACTAAAACCACTATATCAAGGTAAGGGTTATATTATTACTACCTTTAAATTTTTTTCTGATGTGTGAACTCTCAATAATTAGTAATAATCAGATCTTTCCCAAGTCTAAGATGCTGGGATTCCATCATTACCATAACTATACCTGAAGAATAATTGGGAGCTTAGGAAAGGTTTCTCACACATCGTCTTTTATTTTATTCATGGCCAAGGTCCTAATGATAGATGAAAAGGAACAGGGGAAGTGTCTGGTCTATCTCCAAAGCTTCAGTCATCAGACCTTCTGTTGAACAGGACTTTTGCTACTTGGGGACCACGGATAAGATGATTGAGCAGTTCCCGAATTTAGTGTAGGTATCAGATACTTTTCCTAAGTGCACATGAGGCCACTCACCACTTTGCCTTTACAAAAGACCAACATTAGAACACTGAGAGGAAATCCGAACAGGATTTTCACTTTTGAAAAAACTAAATAGAAAAAAAAAACAGGGTTAAGCATTTGTTTCGCAGCAAGCCCTTGTAGAAGCAGCACACGGTCCAAGTAGGGCGTGGCCCCATCAACCTTCTTTCCAGGGGAACTACACTCAGCATCAAGCTGCCATAGTCTTGAACTGTGTCTGTGAGCACTTGTGCTTTATCTTGATTTATTTTGTGCACCTGTTAGTGAGAGGTGCCCTAAGGCGGGGTTCCCAACCTCTGGGCATGTACCGGTCAGGGCCTGTTAGGAATTGTGCTGCACAGCAGGTGAGCTTGAACACAATAATGCACTTGAATCATTCCAAAACCATATCCCCACCCCCATCTGTGGAAAAACTGTCTTCCACGAACCAGTCCCTGGTGCCCAAAACGTTGAGGACCACTGCCCTAAGGTATCAGAAAAACCTTAGAGAGTTCATAAGGGTGTTAACACTTGTGTAAAATTAAACATAATTGTCACGGTGAATAAAATAAAGACATTTAAATGAACAGTAATTGCTTCTTTGCTCTCTCCCATTTCACCTTAAGAAAGGTTTCACAGACACGTTCTGCTTTTGGGTAGCCAGGAAAACCTATCCTCCAAACTTCCCAGATAAAATGATATTGTAAATTGGTCTGTGGGCTATTTGTAAACTGCCCAATGCCCTCAGGGCTCCAGCTAGAGCTCTTCTAAGACATTTCAAAAAACACTTTGCTGAATAATAATCATACCCACTGTCATTTCCAAACTCCAACAATTTTCCAGGCACTCACATTATATTTTCATTTTCCATTCAAGTTTTTAATATCGCCCTATTTGCAGCTGAGGAAGTAGAGGCTCAGAAAGGTTAACTGATTTGCTAGGGTCAACCAATAATTGGTGACATTTAAGTTGGAACTCAAGTCCCCTACTCAAAATTCATTTTTCCCCAATAATGTCATACTGTCTGCTTTTCAAGAAATGGGTGGAAGAGGAGAGGTAAAAATATGACCTTACATCAAATGATTCTATATTTTTTATCTTTTTAATCAGTCCCTTTTCTTTTCTCTTCTATAAATGATTCATTAGCAGAGGATAAGAATCATTCAACAAATGAATAAATGAATAATTGCATCTTTCCTGAGATTACACATTCTGGAGGTGATGGACTGGTTCTTCCCCCATGGCCTCTTCAAGTTGGAAAATTGTAGGTGGATTTTGGCACACATTGAATATGTTTCACAGAGAGAAAAAGAATTCACTTATGGGGTCATCCTCATGGTATCAGGCCACCTGCTGGACTACAGTCAAATTGCCAATGAATAATTAAAAGCTAATTTCCATAAAGTGATTTGCCATCATCTTTTATTGGTTCCTGAATCACACTCAGATGAGCTACACTTTAGAGGGATATTGGCTGGCTTTAATAACTTTGAGCCACCCCTAATGGCCAAGCAGGAGCCCTCAGTGTCCAGAAAAGGGGATGCAGGTATGACTCAAAGTATATTGCTGATCACGATAGGAAGACAGGTCCTCTGAAGCTTACTATCAAATTGAGCAGAACACAGGAGGTGGTAGCAAAGCTCAAAGACATGAGGCTGATATAATAACCTCTAGATGCTAAAAGTCATCTTTGTAAGAGCTTGTTTTGTAAATTCAAACCATGTATATTCCATGATGCTGAAAAGAGAGGGGGAGGTGTCTGGCCCCACTCTTCAACTATGCCCATAGGACCAAAGTTGGAAAAAGAGAACTTTGGTGCAAGAGAACTTCAGTACCTTTTTAGGTACTGAAAAGGTACTGAACCAATTTTTTTTTAGGTACTTTGAGCCCCAGAATACATAAAAAAATAAAATAAAATAAAATCTCATTCAGAACCCAGCTATGTAAAATAGAAACACTTGGAGGGTTTTTTTTAGTCAGCTAAGTGGCTTTTTAAAAACTAATTTATAAATATTTATCAAAAATTTCAATGTACATATTCTTTGATACAACATTTCTAGTGTTCCAGCCTCTTACAAAGGTCATATGTACACAAAATGTTGTGCAGAAGCATGATGTTTGCAGTATTGTTTGTAATTTCAAGAAGGGGGAAAAAAACTTATCAATAGAATAAAATCCAAATAAGCTATTGTATACTTTTGAAAACAAATGAGCAAAATTTATATGAGCTCACATCAGAAGATATTCAATATCAATTCCTGTTAAACAAAGTTTCATAATATAGATAATATCTTAATATGATATAAATTACTTCTCAAAATACCTTTCTCTCATGCATATGCACACACAATATAGATATGTGACATATATACATAATATGTGCTTATACATATATACATATGTATATGTATGTATACACACATGTGTATTGAACATCTTTATGTGGAGGAATATACTCTTAAAGCAGTTCACATATTAAAACTTATTATATTTTTAGATTGTGTAGTATTTTTAAATGTTAAACAGATCTCTTGTAATTTTTTGTGTATTGCTTTTATAATTTCATGAGTAGATTTTTTATTTCAGAGATAAATTTCTCTTTCAGATCAATTTCTCTATAGAACCTATTATTTTGTTGTGGTTTCTAATGTTCTAATTCTCCTATTTCTTGTTTTCTCAGTCTTCCCTAAGGTGAATGGGTTCATAATTTTTTTTTAATTTGAGCTCATTTTCAGCAAAACATTTTTGTTCCCCCTGAAAGTTTGTTTTCCTAGGTGGCAGCAGTGTTTTTATAAAGTGGTTTCACATATGACTATTTTAAGAATCAAAAGGTTGACTGATCCTTGACCAGTTTTTTTTATGATAATTTCTGATCTTGGGATTCTAATACAATATAGGGGTTATGGATTTAGATTCCAGATCTACATGTAACAAAGATCTGAAATTTTGAATGATTAAGAGGAGATTTTTCTTTACCTGTTTAAAACCCTAGAAAAATTCTTCCTGATTTTTAGACTAAGTTAATGAGAGTCTTCCGAAATTTCTTTCAACAATAAGGAGAACTGTGGAGACACCTATTGTTATGTCCTGTTGGGAGCTGCCCTGCCTGGTTTCAGGAGCTGTAATGCACCCCCCCACACCCGCCATGGCTAAGGCTGAGTGAGTGACCTTCAGACCATAAGCCACTAAGGAGACAAAGCTTTTCTCTGAGGCAGGAGCTCTGCTTCTGCTCCTTTTTTCATAACTGGCCCCCAGTGCTTGATCAGTTAGCCAATGACGGGTAAGATTTCCCAAGGGGGGGACAACCTAAGACAGGCATGATCACATGGAGAGCCCAGGGAAGGACTTGGGGAGTATGGAGAAAGAAAGTGATGGACCCTTGCCCCTTAGCTTTGACATAGCCTGAGTACTCATTCTGATGTGAAAAGTCTCCTAATCTCTTGACTGCCTTACTTCCACTGCCTGACTTAAACCTGAAATGATAACAGAAGGTGGTGCAGCCCTGTGCTGGGAAGGGCAGGCTCCCCGGAGATCAGGCCTGAGAAAGAATATGTAAAATCCTGTGAAACCTGTCTTGCTATGAATGCTCTTAATTAAATGATAAAGGTCTGAGCAGGAAATGAGTTTATTTCCCAAAGTTTTGTAGCCTTTTAGCTGAAAGACCCTGACTCAGAAGAAGCCCTAATAGTTCTTTGTTTGCTGTTTATCATTTGATCCTTACTGCCTGACAATGATTAATGAACTTTACCTGTATTTCTGTGCAAATTGAAACCAAATAAAAACCTGTCCAGGCAAGGGTCGGGGCACTCTCCCCTTGAGAGAGTTGTTAGGTTGCTCTGAGGTGCTCCCCGCTTGAGGGAGTAGCTGTGCCACCCCTTTTTCTCCACAGGACTCCGTAGTCCATGTAAATTTGTCACATATCTCATCCATGACACCGCAGGCACTGTGAGGTGCTGGCGTCAGAGTCCCAGCTCCAGCTTCTTACCTCTTTGTGGACATCACAAAGCTCCCCCTCCTTTTTCCTGGTGGAGGATATAAGGATTGTAAACCCTGATTACCAGACACTTACCAGCCTTCAGAACCTCCATTCCACCCTAGAGAAATAGGCCTTTCTTCTTTACTTCATGCATTGTTTTTCTTTTATATGTTCACCACCTAAGTAATTATATTACTCCCTCTCTCAAGTTCTGCTAAGTGTTTAAACATATTTTCTGTTATGCTTTTTTTAGTACTTTTATATTTTTGCAGTGGAAAGGAGGATCTATATTAGCTCAGCCTATCCAATGGTCAGAATTTCTTTATTTTTTCTGCAAATAGAGAAAGGAAGTAGAAATCAACTAATCTTCCCCTAGGTCCTTGAAGCTCCCTTCTTAGGTTTTAAGGAATAATTGTAATAATAAACAATATTGATGATTTACCAAGTGCCAGGAATTTTTTAAGTAATTCGTGTGCACTAATTCATAATTAAGTAAATTACGTATATTAATTTATAAGTAATTATAAAAATTGCATACTTTATAACTCTATGTGGTAGTTATTACTAAATTTCATCCCCATATACTGATGAGGAAGCTGAGACGCAAAGAGTTCAGGAAAATTGTTGAAGATAATACATTGTGTATAAAATGGAACTGAAATTTGCAGTCCAGACAGACAAGCACTAAATTACTGCCCCTCAAATAAATTGAAAATTGTTACTACAATTCACTACACCTCCCTTCTGTACCAGTATTGGTAATGAAACATAGAAATGTACCAGTAAATTTTATAAAATTCTTGAAATCTGAGCAATTAGAGTTAATTGGAAACAAAGGATGGTGTAGTCTAGATCAAACTTCACACTGTGTCTGAAGCCAATACCTTCAGACAAAATGATACCCAACAAAGCTCAGGGTTACTTCTGAATTTGGGTCACTTTTTATGGGTGACATAGAGTGCTGACATTTTTTTCTCATCCACTGTAATCTGTAGAGAAAAGGAAAATACGTGTTAAATGAAGTCTTTGACTCTATTGATCAAGTATGATAGCTAGAATATGTTTGCTGAAACCAATTCCCAGCTTCGTTATGAGCAACCTTTCCTAAAAAATGGGAAACCATTCTGAATGAGGTCAGTGGAGTGAGAAATGGTCCAGGATGAAAATATAAATGAGATTTGGATGGGAGGATAATTTGGTCACAGTATTTCACCAGTAGAAAACCACAAAAATAAAATGAAATGTCTTTCTAGATCAACACATTACTAGAAAAATGAGATGAACTTACAGTTAGTTTAGTAGGAGATGAGACTTTGGTGGTACCCTAAAGACTTTGGATAATTAGTTCATTTACAGTGTTTTATACACTAACAGAAATTTATCGATAATTAATAGACATGATTAGTTAATGGTATTTCAAGAAAAACTCCAATCAACAATCTCATTCGTTTGGAACTACATAATGATCAGAACAAGGACATTATTTTTAAGATTGATATACAAGTGAAATATTTACTCAGAACTTCTTACATTTCACTGTATATTATTTTGCTGAGAATGAGCAAGGGTGCACTGGAACCAAAAATTATCTTGCTTTCACACTACACACCCAATAAAACAATTAACTAACACTGAAAAGCAACAATGCAAAGGTGAAGAAAACATCTTCTATTACCAACACGAAGAACTTTCCTGTCCCAGATGATCAATAATACATCCTTATGTAGAACAGCACTACACAGCACAACTGCATTGACGGGATTTTTCTCTCTCTGTGCCATCCAATATGATGGACATTAGCCACAGCTCTTGAGCACGTGAAATACAGCTAGTGTGATTGAAGAACTGATTTTTTTAAATGTTAAATGTTCATTAATTTAAATCTAAATAGCCACATGTGTCCACTGGCTGCTCTGTTGGACATGCAGGTGTAGAAGTAACTGAGTGTCTCCCAATGGGCAGAGGGGGATAAATGCAGATTCTGGGACTCTGGCTTACATGTGGCATGTGTCTGGAGATACTCTTCATCTCCACTGCCACAGGCCCTCCTTGAGTGATATCTGTCCCTATCTGTATATAAAGAGTCACCTTCCTCTTATATTAATAGGAGATTACTGGGGTCAAAATTCAGTCTACTTAATGTTGGCAGAATCTATTTCATTCTTGCTCACATGATGAAACATGATTAGAAAACTGAGTCCTCCTACACCCCAAACCCTCCCTCTTCTAGTAACTTACATTTGAAAGAAAAGAGCAAAAAAACTGTGTCCTTACTACAGAGCATCATTCTCCATATAAGGTGAAGAAACAACCTTCAGAACCCATCTTCTGGGTATAAAGATTATATTCTTGAAAAACTGTTTGAAATGTAAGAACATTACTTACCTAACACAATAAATATATACAACTGTATAATGAAAGGACTCAGGAAAACCTTAGTGGTAATTAATTTAGCAGGTTAACTAGCCTTCCTGGAATATGATATAGGACTAGTACATTGCTCTAAGTACTCTCTCACTTCCAAATTGCTAGTTGAAAACAGAACTTAGAGCTGATTTACCCTAGAGACTTCCTTTGACAAATGGGGAAACTGGGGTTCAGAGAAAAGTGAATGATTTGTCCAGAGTTAGTTAAAACTGGCAGATTGTGGCAAAGTATAGGTTTCCTAAGTTCTAGCCTAATTTCTTTTCTAATACACTCATCCAGGAGTATCCACACAAAGATAGTAAGTAACTTTTATAGGACTATACAAATTCTTATTAGTAGTAGAATTTGGAGCTCCATGTGCTAGGTAGGATTCTGAGGCTGTATCTGAACTCAATTGGAAAGAACTTCATAGCTCTATAATTAGTTGGCGATATCTGTCATGTGAGTAGGAGAATAGGCACATGTATCGAGTATATTTGCCATCTCTGTTTTCAAGTGTCTGTGTATGAACCTTGGGGAATAGGAAAATCTGTCAGTAAAAAACATAACAGTTATATTTAAGTAATGTATAAAGGGAAGATTAGATCCAGTCTTCTTTCTTTTTTTTTCCAGTCTTCTTACAGTAATGTATTTTAGGGATAACATTGGGAAGGAAAATAGTAATTCTCTGGAATAAATATGGAGTCTAGTCTCAGGTCTTACCCGCACCTGCTGTGTGTTTATGAAGAAGTTATTTTACTTCTCTGAAGTCCAGGTGTGTGTGTGTGTGTGTTTAAATAGCAACAATAACAAAAGAAAAGTCTACTTCTCAAATTTGCTGAGAGAACTGCGTGGGATTGATAGATGTTACTGATCTATCAGGGCACAGCATATTATAGATATTTAGTGGAATAGTTCATCCTTTGTGTAGATGTATATGCATCTTTAGGTTCCCTAAGCATAGGATTTGCAATGAAATAATGTCTTAATTATCATGTCATCTCCGCACATCATCCTGTAACACCTGTAGGACTATAAACACTGAAAATCATCAAAGTCTTATAAAACCCTGACCCACAACAAACAACAAACAAAAAATTACATGAAAGGCATTTCCAAATAGTGCACTATAAAACCCAAAATCCTCTGTGTCCCCCAAGTCTCACCTTTGGAAGGCCTTCATGGCATTCTCAGTTCTGATAAAGATGGCATTCCCCAGATGCTTCTTCCCCACCCATTGTGCTCCTTGATGAGTTGTCATGGATCTCTTATCAACTTTATCTCCTCACTTGAGCATCACTTCCATCGTTCGTAATTTCAGAAAACTTGTTAATCCCTATACACTCTGCTTAGTGATGGGGATACAATGGTGATGAATACAGACAGGATCCCAAAGCTCCTGAAAATTGAGTCCAGTGGGGAAGAGAGGGAATTAAGCTAACCTAGTCTCACCTTTGATCTTGATTCCTTGGGGCACTTTAGTTAGTCTTCTGAATTCCCACAACTTGAGTGGACAGGAGAGCGAACAACTCTCCCCCCTTTACTTTCATACATCATACTATTTTCTCTCAGGCCCTGCCTTCTTTTTCTTTTATTTTTTATACACAAGCCTTGTAGTTATTTTGCTAGGCTTTCTTTCTAAATGAGCCACAGCTTTACCTCTCTGAGACGGTTTTCTTTGCTATAAGGCATCAGCTGTGGTTATGCCATTGACTGGTTAATCAGAGCACAGACTAATTACAGACATATTGTATGTGACTCTCTATCTTGATCAGATAATCGAAGGTGACTAATCACTCAAATATTGAGGGAAAGGGGTGCATTACGGGAGTGATGCTCTAAGACAATAACCGTGATAGACTGTGCAGGGTATCTTGGTGTGGGTAGGGGAGTGGGTATTCTGGGGGCATGCTGGTATTAGACTAGATGAGAAAGAATGGAAGTCCATTGATGAGACATCCTAAAAGAAGACAAACTGTCTAAAATGAAAATTGGTGGCACTGTAGATATTGATTTTCATGGAACATCCAAGGAACATGTTGTCATTTGTAAAGAAAGGTTCACGGGTGCTATGCCTGTGCGCCAACCCCATTACAGCTTTATTTCGATGTGTGTGGGGACCATCTGTTCCAGCTCACAGGAGGGCCAGGTCTGCATCACAGGCATCTCTCCTCAAGGTCCAATCACAGCACCTGATGCAAAAGTTTCCTGATGTGATACTTGACTGAAAGCTAATGACAGGGAACACTTCATTTTTCAAAGTGTGCTTTTTCTCAGAAGCAAGTGGGCTTGTTGGTGATTGCTTTTCTCCTCCCTGCAGCCCATAGAAGCAGCATGAAGAGCAGAGGACATGAGAAACGAGGACAATTCTCCATTTATTTTTTCTTGTATTTATTCTTTTATCCATTCAATAAGTACAGGTTAAAGCCTGCTATTTGAGATTCTGCAGATATACCTGTGGACTAGGCAGATGAGCTTTGTCAAGGTGATTACATGTGGGGGAAGTAGACAATAATCAATTTAAAAATAGAATATTTATTACCAGGCAGTAATCTGTGCTTTGGTAAAGTACATTGGGCTGATGAAAAGAAGAGAGACTGGGTGCCCACTCTTTGTTGTATGGTCATGGACAGACTGTCTTTAAGCTGAGGCTCTAGTGTCAGAAAGGGAGCCTTGCAAAGTTCTGGGGGAAGGTGCATACCAGGCAGAGGTCACACCCATGGCCAACTTCCTGGAGTCAAAAGGACTTTGGTGTGTTTGAGGTATTGAATTGGCCAATGTGGCTGGAGCAGAGAATTGTTTGAGATGAGGTGGTATGGCAGGCAAGGGGCAGGTCACATAGGACCATGAATGTCAGGATTAGGGGCTTGAATATTTTTCTATACATAATGATTTCAAGCCTGGGAATGACACGATCTGATTTAAATGTTGCCAAATGCTATTGGTCCCCATGAAAGATGTCTGGCCTATCTGTGTATCTATTATTTAGTTTCTCCCTCTATAAATTAAGACCTGATATCAGCCTTCAAACTCTCCAAAAGGGAGGGAAATAAAATGAAGTCCAAGGCTCCACAGCTCCTTTCTGCAAACTTTTCTTGATTTCTCCTCTTGGTCTTTCAGGCCAGAAATACCATTGCTTATAGAATATTTATGATACCAGGTTGGTGTTATCTGTTAACAGAACTGCCTGGCTGCATCTCTCTTTTAGAGTGTAAATGTATTGAGACCATGTATCCCCATCCCTAACTCAGGGTTTGACTGATTGGATGTCATTTGTGATTTGACCCCTGACCATGTGTCCTGTTTCACTGCCTATGATTATCACATCATAGTCAAAATCCCAAGGGAGCCCAGAGTTTCTATTTATTTATCTACTGGGACATTCTCCTTTCCCCTGTCTACCTCCTGAAGAACTCCACATTTTTGAAGTCACCAGTGTCACATCGGCTTTGGTTCTCTCCATCTCCCTCTTACCTGACATAGTTAACACCTCCTCTCACCAGACTCTGGGTTACTTCTCTCCCACACTTAGAAGTGTACTGCGTGTGTTTGTCCTTCTAAAACATAAACTCTTTAAGGGAAAGTACTTTTCCCTTCACTTCCACATGCCCATGTCTGGTGTTATTCTTTGCCCAAAAGATTCATGCAGTAAAATACTAATTAAATAAAAGAATAACCAATGGAAGGAAGGTTAAATAAATAATAACCTCAGTGTAGTATCTGTGGCCACCATAAGAATGTGCCTCACAGAACTCCACCTTTAGAGAGGGTGGCTGACAGTTGACAGAGGTCCCAGCTTTTGTGCTCTGAATACCACATCTGCATTCTTGCTTTGGTTGCTCTTTGAATGGGCTGCTCCCAGCTAATGACTGAACACAGCTGAGGTGCTAAGGCAGGGTCATTACTGGGAGACATGGGCCTCCTTTCCTGAACCTCCTTAAGCTGCACCACAGTTGAGGATGCTTCCTTTTCTCTCTCCATCATTTGGGGTTGGCTTGGTCTTTTGACCTCATGACTCTCTGAGCATATCCCTATTCCTACTCCATGTTCTCTCACAGGTACTTTTCTAAATAAAACCCTTGAACACTTTATTCTGTTTTGCTAACAAAGTGATTAGGTTTAAGTCACTTACTGAAAATGGATTATTGAAGACCCACTATGTCAGGCATTTTGATTGTGGCCTGCAGTTCAGCTTCAATAAAGTGCAATCACTAGATTCTAGGAGCTAGCTGTAGATAAAGACTGGTAAGTAGATATGACTCAAAGGGAAAATTCCCTGAACCAAGGAAGTCAGTGGGAAATAAGAGCATAGTGAGTCACGAAACCTAACCGAACTCTGCCTATATGTTGGTTGTAGTAGAGATGCAGGGAGAAATCATAGAAGGATTCCTAGAGGAAGCATCACACATGGTAAAATGGGAAGTGTGTGTATAGGTAAGAGTTACCTAGAAAGGCAGAGGGATGGTGATACAAGGAGGAAGGGGTGGTGCTCCTGTCAGGACAATAGGAAAGAAGCCTCCAGTACATGAAGGGAAATGTAGGTGGCAATACAATACCAAAGAGAGTAGCAGTGAACAGGAGGAAGGACCAGAGGAAAGGTGATAAGGCTAGAGCTTGGAGCTCCCAGTTGACAAAGCTGTTTGTTTGGATGAGTGGTTTCCCCAACACTGAATCTTCAATGCAGGAAAACAGAAGGCAAGGCGTTAAAGGTCAGATTACTCCTTAACCACATACCCTTGAACACAAAGCTTGAATTCATAATCTTGGGGGGGGGAGGCTTGGGCATAGCCCCATGTGTCCACCACCCAAGCAAAGCCTTTATGTGATGTATATAGTTCAGTGGTCTGGATCATGGTCTGGATCAGTGGTCTGATCATGGTCTGACTGTTAAACCAAAGAGTCTCTAGATGATACTCTTGTCCCAGGTCAGTCACTTGCCGGTTTTGATTCCAGAAAAGTAATTGTCACTTGCCAGTTTTGATTGAGGGCAGGCAATTATGTCTCTGAATCTCAGTTTACTCATCTGTAACTTGGAGATCATTATATTTTTAAAGTAAAAATAAAACACAGTGCTTATGAAGCTAACCTCTGTGCCAGGCAGTGTAATTAGTGCTTCACACATTTATTTTATTGACTTCCAAGACACATTGTACAGAATAAGATACTGCAGTTGCACAGGTAAGAAATATCTCAAGGTCACAAAAACTGATAAATAGTAGGTCTGGCATTTTTCTCAAATTTATTCCATTAAAAAAAAAAGCATGAACACGTTTTAGTTAAATACTATTCAATTAATGTGACACATTGGTAAACTGTTCTGAGCTTTTAGTCCTCACTGTTATACCTCCTAATTCTCCTGGTGGGGACTCATGTCCTGATTTAAGAGGCAAGAACTTACTTAGGAGGTCAAGGCTTGAGAGCAAAGTCAGAGCCAGACTCTATATTCAACAGGATAAGAATCAAAGGTGAAGGAAGGACAGATAGAGAAGGTACAGACAAGTCACCAACAGGCAGTAATAGACAGAAACCAGGCCTTGGTAAGGTGAGGAAACAGCCTTAACAGGACAAGAGAGAGGGGATTTAAGGAGAAAAAAAAGAAGATTCATGGACAGTCACAAATAAGTATTTTGTCTGTTAAAAAAAATTACTCCGACCTGTATATTTAGGCTATAAAAATATATCTTCAATCAAGAAAAGCAGTGCTTTTTCCAAGGACAATTCAAGGCAGCATCCTCTGCTTGTCTCACAAAATTAATCTGAAACACACACACACAGGATGAGGCAGAATAGAAACTCCATTACAACCTCCCATCATCTGTGTTAGGTGGGAGGCAGTGACAGAAGACTCAGATTATCTGCGTTCTGACTTCAATAAAATCAGAGAAGGCATGAAGCAGATGCAGAGGACAGTAGGGATCTTAGAGTTCTAATTTGTCCCCTGTTGCTTTGTGTTTTTAACCTGTATTCATAATTATTATTATAAGATATACATTTGTATGTATACATTTATTGAGCTTTCATTATGTGTTCAGTGAAGTGCTAAACTTGTTTTGTTACCTAATTTATTCATCTCCCAAACCATATGAGGTAGGTATCATTATCAGCTTCATTTTACATATTAAAAACCCCTGAAAATCAAAGTCTCTGGTCAATGTATGCTTCCATTTAAAAGACATGACTTAGCATGGCAGTTGAGATGAGATTGTACTGGAATTAGGTCCAAAGACTAAAGTTAGGTTCTCATTTCTTTCATACCCTAGCTTTGGGACTTTGTGCAACACTATTTTAACCAATTCTATCTATTTCTCTTCAATTCTATCACTAATATCCTAAAGGCAAGGCATCATTACATTTTGTTTAGATGCTTGCAATACTCTATTTTATCAGCCTGCAGCAGCACCATTTACTTTGTCCTCCCTATAATGCGTTGTACAAACTATACAGAGTGAGTATGGGATGGAAAGGCAGGTATCAAAGATGACTCTAATGTGTTACTTGCACAACTGGATAGACATGAGTGCCATTAACTGAGGTAGGGGTCATCAGATTCTTGAAGAACAGTGGTTGCTAAATTTTAGTCATGATGAGTTTAGGTTATAGTATGATCTGTATTACCTTACCTTTCTTCTCACTCTACCTATACCCATTTCAGTGGGTTGTGATTTAAATGAGAAAACAGTGCTATGGACCATTATCATATGGTTACTATATAAGGTGCTATTTACTAGGACTATTTTCTTTTCCTTGCATCACCACAGAGAATCCTTGGGAAGTTTTGCAACAAATACATGCAGAGTGCCTGAAGCCATTTAGAGGATAACTGCCTTAAAAATGTCAATTAAGATAAACAAGGGGGCAGACAGCTCTTGCTGTGAGTCTTTCTTTTTCTTGGTTTGCATAAAAAAGACCATTCCTTTTTATTCAATTTATTTCCAAGTGTATGTTCCCTGTTGTTTGAGGCAAGATGTGTGAGATGCTAATTCCCCTGAGTGTGTCAGAAATACAGACACTAACATGTTCTAAATTCTAATCCCACTTCTAAAGCAGGAAGGAGTGATAATTTGGGCATAAGTAGCAATCCACAAGGCTAGTCACAGAAATCTGCATCATTACAAGATAATTTCTGGAGAACAAGAGCCTATTTTCAAAAATGACTAGAAAAATGCTGCCAATATTATTTATTCCTTCTCTATCCTCAAGAGTCTTCAATGAATTGCCCCTACATCATTTTAGCATTGGGCTCATTCTATGACACATTAGATAAATATTTTATTTTTAAACCTGTCTTCTCTACTATATTAAAAAAATAAAATTAGTGCTCAGTCATTGAGTGCCTGCTTTATGCCAACCACTGGTCTGGGAGTATTGCATGTATATCCTCACTCAGTTCTACCACTACCCCTTTCTACTTCACAAACAAGGGTCGGAGATTTGAAATCACTTGTTCAAAGCTAGTTAGGTGACAGATGAAGATACTTGGATTCAGATGCACACCTATTTGTCTAGTATACTATATTCTGGGGTCACTTTTTTTATCTTATTATGTTTTATTGGCCCAACCATATATAGCCAATAGTTTAGTATATTCATAAGTCAAACATTCTTCTCAAAATACTCTTGTCCATTAGATGAAGAACGTAAAACCCAAAAAGATGAAATCATATGTGAAAACACATGACTATAGTAGAGTTGGTCTTAAAACTCACTCCTTTAGCTGGTTCAGATTATTTCTCCCAACCATGCATTCCCTTGCAGCACAGCTTCAAGCCCAAAGATTTGGGGACTTACCATTCAACACGTATCCTCTCCTAGGCGTCCAATTCCCATTTCTTCCATAATGATGGGAGGAATTACATAGGAAGTAGCAATTTCTCCATGATCTGAGATCACAGCATGCAGCTAATTATAGAAATAAATAACTGGTGACTGGAACCATCTGTCCTTCCTTTGGCGAACACCTTGCTTTCCTGTGAAATTAGTGTCACCTGCAAACTGCAGGGCCCTCAGAGGCACAGGGGATGCCCCCTCCACAGTCACAGGTCGGTTGCTTTGTGACTCCCAACCCACAGTCACAACCCTATGGGCTGTCACACATCCCCAGAGACACACAGCTAATGAAGCCAGTCACATTCTTGAACTCTTTCCAGAGCTGAGGGAGCACAGAGCAAGGGCAGGGCTAGGGCCTCAGTCCTGAGGGTGTTATTGTGGGCAGCATGGATGGACAATGCTATCACTCTCACACTATTCTGAGCCATGGCAGTATCTCAGTGTTCATTTCCTGTGTCAGAGACACATGCTCACCCTGTTCAATAGCCATGTGGATTCTACTTCAATTTCCAGCCTTCCAAGTGTGTGATCTTGGGTAAATCATTGTACTGCTTTGACTATCAGTTTCCTCATATGCAATTTTGGAGAAATAATAAGACCTGTTAGAGCTGTTGCAAGAATTATATGAGATATAATGCATAGGAAATAGTATATAGTATAGAAGCACTCAATAAATATATTGTGGCTTTCAGTCATCAGATGTGAAAACTCTAGTTATAACAAAACAAAGGGACTAATAATCTGGGTTGCAAAGACCCAAAGGCATCTACAAATGCCCTGAAAATATGAAAAAATTTGTGTATATGATGCTTATTTTGAAGGTTATATACTGTGGTGCATAATAAATATATATTTTTGTCTTCCTTTTTTAAAATTTTTAAAATTTATTTAATTATTGTTCAATTATAGTTTTCTGTCTTATACTCCCATCCCAGCCCACCCCCCACCCAGTGCTCCCCACCTCCCTCCCTTTCCCCTCCCCCCACCTTAGTTTTTGTCCTTGTGTCCTTTATACCTGTGTTAATGAGGTGACTTCTGTAAAGCAAACTAAGGATGTAGGCTGGATGCCAGGAGAACTAACCAGGTAATTAGACAATCACAACTTTCAACCCCACCCCTTGACCTTGGTGAAGCAGAGAGGGTCCAGAGGTTGAATTAATCACCAACAGCCAATGACTTAATCAATCATGCCTATGTAGTGAAGTCTCCGTAAGAACCCAAAGGATGGGCTTGGAGAGCCTCTGCATTGGTGAATAAGGGGAGATTCGGATGAGTCACACATCTGGAAGGGCATAGACGCTCCAAGCCCTTTCCCTGTACCTTGCCCTATGCATCTCTTCCATCTGGCTGTTTCTGAGTTATATCCTATTATAATAAACCAGTGATCTACTAAGTAAAATGCTTTTCTGGATTCTGTGAGCTGCACTAGCAAATTAATTTAGTCAAAATTAGTGGTTGTTGGAACCACTGCTCTACGTAGCCAGTTGGTCAAAAGAGCCCAGGCGACAACCTAGACTCACGAGTAGAGTCTGAAGTATGGAGAGAGGGAGACAGTCCTTACCCTGTGGATCTGACACCATCTCCAAGTAGGCAGTGTCATAAGTGAGTTGAATTGTAGGACACCCAGCTGTCCGAGCATTTGCGTAGGTATCCCCTTCCCACCCTCCAGAAGTGGGATTGGTTATGGAACCCTTAAAGGGGGTGGGAATGATTCATAACTTTAATCAGAATCTCAATGGCATCCACCTTCCAAATTTACATACTGGAAACCTGGAGGATTTCTCCCAGGTTTTTCAATTAGATTTTGGCCTTCTGTGGAAACTGCACACTCAAAGCTATTAAAGACCAAGATGCTGGCTTAATCCCTCCACTCCCCATCTAAATTACCAAAATAACAAAATGCAGACCCTTTAGCATGTCTCTATCAGTACCTCTGTAAGCATTGCACTCTATATTGGTGATTCATTAATTAACTTTATCCAGATGTGCCCTGTATCACTTATCCAGAATAATATTGTTTGTGAGATCCCTGGAACCTGTTATTATGTGAATATAGTAGACATCTATTATTACATGAACACAATTTCAGTAATTATTTTCTTGGCAGAAAACAGCAACTTAAGTTAGTAGTGCTACCAGTCTTGGTTGTATATAGCAGCTACAAAATGATGTCACCATAAGTCTATTAGGTATTCAAGGCCAACAAAAATGCCATTCCCATTTTATAACTAACATAATTAAAGCTTAGTGAAGACGAGGTAATGCTAGTTTTACATTTTTTATTTTAGAGATCACTCTCCTACCACCCAATGACCATAAACATAAATCCGTTAAAAACACCTGCTGCTATTTATTATTATTATTGCTATTATTATTAATTGCCTTTCTTTTAGAGAGAGAGGAATTCACATAATGCTTCTCTAGGTGCCCTGCTACTTGAATCCTCTCTAACCACCCCTGAGGATTATTTCAATTACGCGATCAGCCCAGCTTGGACATTTCAGTTATCTCTGAATTTGACAGGTCATCTTCCAGTGCTGGATAATTGTCTATATATGTATATATGCACACACACATTTTAAATATATTTCTTATATATGCATATTTATATATAGTCTATAGTATATATGTTTATATATTTACATATAGTATATGTATTATATTTATATATATATAGCTATTTTAAATCTTAGTAAAAAGAAAATCACAAAATTTAAAAATATATACTGTAATGCTTTTTATTTGACATCCAGAACTCTGGAAATATGTGAATGGTGTTTGGGAGGTCAATAAATTCCTGTGACCTCAACTTTTATAAATGGCCATGCAATGTTATAATATTCAATCACACAAAACTCTCCTGGAAAACTGGAGAAGTTGACAGTGACTGTGTAAAGAAGATCTGAGTGATAAGAAATTTTTATGGAGAAAGTAAAAAGGCATAATAAAGATAGAGATGTAATAAGTACAAAGTCTGCTTATATCACTGTTGAGTTTGTCAAAACACAGCTTTAGGGATATGGCTTTTAATTACCCTGAAAATAGCTAAAATAGACTTTTCATCATATTTACATGGAGTCTTTAGTAGAAATGTCATTTTAATGCTACCAGTATTCAAAACTACTACCTGAGGGAGTAGAAGAATTCCTTTATCCATCCAATACTTCAATTCATTCATCTGCTATTTATTAAGCATTGACTTTAGCACATTTGGTTAAAATCATAGGAGCAGGTTGGAGAAGGAAACAGATGAGGAAGTGAATTAATATGGTACAGTGATGAGCACTCTGGTAGAGTCATGGACTGGTTCTTGATAGAAAGTAAAAGAAGAAACACATCAACCCGGAAGAAATGCTTTGCAAAGGAAGTGTTACTTGAGATAAGTCTTACACGTTGTGTTTAGGTTGAACATTACAGATTGGGGAAATAGAGAGAAAACAGAGATTTCAGCTAGAGGGAAAAGCCTATGTAAAGACAGATTCAAGAAGGCCTCCTTGCTCTCAACTGTCTCTGATTTAACCACCACCCACACACACAACTCCACGCCCTGGTCAGTCCAGCCCTATGCCGACATTAGCTACTTTGCCATTTCTTAGGTTGAGCCACCTCTTCTTCACAGAAAGCCATTCTTATAGGTGACATAAATTATAAACCTGGTTCTGGACATTTAAACATATTCATTTTCTTTACAAAATGTATCACCACTAGGTATCAGTGTACTCAATGCAGAGAGCATGTGATGTGATTTACAAAATGGTTCTACAGAAACACATGTTTTGGGTGAAGAGGCCCACCTGCGTTGAACATATTTTTCAGTTACATTGATAAATTGTAAAGATTCTGGACACATATTTTTATGTTCTACCTATATTTTTCTTGCTTAATCACCATCAGTCTGACCCATTTTCTTTGTGTGTGTTTTTGTTTGGTGTTATTTTCTTTGGTTATTTTACTGAGAGCGCTCTATCTTCTGTATTGTATTCTTCATTCTCTGAAACTCTCTTGTCCAACCACCAAAAAGCTCAGGTGGTGTCCTGCTTAATGTCCTTTTCCTTTTTGCTTAGTTTTTGATCCTTCAACTCCCAGGCTCAGCATAGAGAAATGGGACCTCAAATCCATTTTGAAATCATTATGAATTCTTTGCATTTGACTTTTTAGTAGGAGTTCAAAAATATTTCAGGGTTTTAGAGTGATAATTAGACCTATCATTTTAGACAAATGCCACATAATTTGTCTACTCCTGAAGCAGATCTTGCTTCTGGGAAGGAGGGCAAATATTTAAGAAAGAAATGAGACCAACGCTCACATGAATTAAAAAACAAGTGGTTTAAATCTTTAAAATGATCTCCCTGGTTCTTGCTCATTAGTCAATATTGCAAAGAAACCCATGACAAAATTTGGAGCAGTTCCTGAATCTCAAAGATGGGTCCTCTTCTCCCTCGCCATTATTAATGCTAATTTATGTGAGCCTTAAGGTAAGCAATTGCAATTCTTATTGCACCACTTCCAGTCCTTGGAATTGTAAGAGCAAAACAGGCTGCCATCTAATTCATGGTTATTTCCCCTTTCACCCAAGCAAAGTGGGGAACGGAGTGCTCTTTTGGCATGAAATAGTGAGTGCAAACAGGGCACTCTGGGAAATAGCAAATAAGGACAGAAGAGAAGAACCTCTCAGCCAAAATGGTAATCAGAGAATTTAGAAATTATTTTTTGACAATAGAAACAGTACTTTCAGAATGTCATTCCCTTTTTGAGGAAGTTAATCAGTGAACCAATGCAGTAAAACAAGACATTTCTGTTCCAGAGGATGCACGGAACAGAAATGATTTCTCTTTTAACATCTTAATTCCAACCTATGGTTGAGGCAGTCTGTCTCAGAATATGACCCAGAATTTCAAGTGGCTGGAATAACAGCAGTCTCACACAGTAACAAAGAATTCAACATTCGAAATGAGACCTTTGGCTAAATTCCTCAAGCCTCACTGCTATGTTGTTTGAAAACCTATCCCCTGCTTCAGTGATAATTTTGGTGGTGATGATGATGATGATGACAATAGCAATAGCAACATTCCAAAATAATAAAAAATACTTATTATATAGTATATATGAATAGTATCCATCAATTTAACAATGGTATGTAGTAAATTATCACTGATGGGCCAGATCCAGTCCATGACTTATTTTCATGAGGCCCATAAGTTAAAAATGATTTTTATATTTTATAGGGCTATTAAAAAAAGGCAAGACTATGTCACAGAGACTAGATGGTCCACAAAGTCAATTAGTATTTACTAATTAGCACTTTACAGAAAGGGGCCCAGTATATATTAATATTCATGTAGCTGTACTAAATACCAGTTGTTATATAATAAAGAATTTTGTTGGCCTTTGGCTCTAGTTCTTGGGAGGGACATCCTCTAAACCTTTGAGATTAATTCATGGTAGGCTTCTTGAACAACTGAATTCACGCTAATGAGGTAACATATGGTAGGATCCAAAATAGTCTTAGGATGGGACATGGGCATGCAGGAAGACCACCATGTGGTTATGTGAAGCTCAAGTGAGCTTCCAGCATGGTGATTCACATCAATTTGCCAGGAGTGTGATGCGTCAGGAGGACACAGAAATTTTGGATTTGGGTCTGTCTCAGACCTCGCCCTATGTGTCCCTTCATGTGACTGGCCCTGACTTGCATCCTTCATAATAAGGCTGTAATCATAGTGTAGGACTTTCCTGAGTTCTGTGAGTTGTTCTAGGAAAATTTTAAACCTAAGGGGGTAGTAAAAACTACTGAATTTGTAGCCTGTTGGTTAGAGGGTGAGTGGCTTGGGAACCTTTGAACTATGGCTGGTGTTTCAAGTAAGGGGAGTCTTGGAAGACTGTGCCTTTAGCCTGAGAAGTCCACCATAACACCATGTAGTTAATGTCAGCATTGTATCGCATAGACATTAGGCCTTTTTTTCTAGGATTTTAACAGATATTCATCCTGATACAACTCTATGAGGTATGCGCTATTTTATCTACATTTACAGATGAGGAAGTTGATGCATAAAGAAATTGAGTAATTTGCCCAAGCCACATAACTAGTTAGTAGTGGATCCAGTATTCAAACTCAGATATTTTGGCCTTGGAGATCATCTGAGATTGCAGCCATCATGCTGCTAAATTACAATCCTTCTAAACTTTGGGTGGTAGAAGGACTTAGAACTCTGTGTACTCTAAGACTCACAGTCCAGTCTCTCCTTCACCATTCTCTTTGTCTTGGCCTTGAAGCTCAGTTCTGATCCTGAGCCTTAGACTGGCTTCTTCATCCTTATACCTGTGATGTGACCCAGTTCTTTTGACTGGATCCTTGACTTGTTTCATGCATCCCAAATACCAAGGCAGAGCTGTTCAAGAGAAAAATAAAGGGCTATGGAGTGAGGCCAAATTAGGTTTGACTCCTGGCTCTGCCACATATTTGCCTCAGACATACTACTTGCTGATTCCAAACCTTGGTTTTCTAGCCCATAAAATGGAAAGGTGGGTTATGAAAAGAATAGAAGTATATTCAGGAGTTCTGACTGGAGCAGGACTGGGGTTAAAACTTTACTGATGTGGAATTGAGGGTCCTACCTCAGCCACCATCTACATAGCATCTGTAGTCACACACTGCTTAGTGCCCACACACTGCTCAGATATGTTCTGAGAAATACGTCATTAGGTGATTTCATGCCTGTGTGAATGTCACAGAGTGCTATTACACAAACCTGGATGTTACAGCCTTCTGCACACCTAGGCTGTGTAGTATACCACCCTTACAACTGTAGTCCATCATTGACCAAACTGTTATGTAGCACATGACTGTATTTGGATCTATGAATGTGTATTGGAGCTGTGGGTTCTCTGAGACATATCAAAACTGCCATCAGGTATGGGAAAAAATGAACACTGGAAACAGGCAAAACACAGGGAGGGTGTGTGTGTCTCCTGAGAGTGAGAAAAATCTCTTTTTTTTTTCATCAGGGAAGATTCTAGAGAGAGAAAATAGATTGCACAGTAGGGTCTAAAGATAAAAGGAGAGGTGTGGTTATGTCCAGAGGGTAGTAACTCTTAATTGAACCTGTCCTTCCCAAGGCATGTTGTTAGCATGTGTGCCCACTGGGAAGGAAAAAGCTGGCCTTGTCAACAAAGAGATGCTACATTAACTCCAGTTCTTCTGCAAACTCTCAGCCTTGCTCTGTGTTCCTGTCTAATTCCAGGCACAAAGGGAAGGTTGTGGTTCCCTTCTCCCCTCACAGCAAGTAAGGGTTTGAAAGCATCAGGGGCCTATGAAATCAGAATTTGTACTTTAGCCAAGGCAAAGGCAACAAGTTTGGTGGATTTCAGGTTTGGTTATCAATGGCTATAGCTGAACTGTCATAAGATGATGAGAGAGCTGCTTTTGAGAGAGAGAGAGAGAGAGAGAGAGAGAGATAGTGGTGGTTTCATCTATATATTTGCATAAGTTATCATGATCTGTCTGGTTATATTTTGGTTGCTGATTTGGACATAATGACTCAAACATTTAAAAAGCATTCTTCCCCTTTCCTTGTCTTCCCCTTCCTTGCTGAATAGTTCCCCGATGTCATCCTGCCACACTGTGCCTTCCAGGGTCTGAAGATTTGCCCTGGGACCCAGTCCTTTCCTTGGCTCTGATTCCACTTTGATAGGCCACCTCCCTGCTGCCCACCTGACTGTCAACTCCCACAACCAACTCCTGTTCCCTTATCCCCTTGCCTTGCTGTGACAGTGTGCTAGGCAGCTGAAATTTGCTCAGTATTATACCATGAAACATGGGCTCTTCTGGAGGCAGATATTTCAGATGGATATTACAAAAGCATCTTGTATTTGGTCCCTGTTCAGTGTTTCATTCTACTCAATTGCTGAGCTTCCTCCAAGCTAGATCTGTTGCTGAGAACAAACTCACTGGGGACCCGCTCATGCCCGAGTCTGTCCCACAGTAGACATTATGTTTCAAAATCCCTCCAGGTCTTGTCACTGCCCAACCCTCAGCATGTTCTACCCCAAACATTCTCCTCTCCACCACTCTTGGGCCTGCACTGCCCAGTAGTGTAGCCTCTAGAAACATGCAGTTATTGAGCCCTTGAATTGTGGTTAGTTCTATTTGAGATGTGCTGTGAGTATAAAACACACACTTGGTATCAAAGCCTTTGTGCAAACAAAAGAATGTAAAATATTGCTTTGATTATGTTTGTGTTGATTTCATATTAAAACAGTAAGATTTTAGATGCATTGTGTTAAATGATATATATTGCCAAAATTATTTTTGGTCTGTTTTCTTTATTTAAAAAATGTGGCTACTAGAAAATTTTAAACCACATATGGGGTTCAGAATTCACATCTTATTCTCTTTGAAGAGTGCTGTTAGGCAGACCCTTTAAAGGCATGATCTGACCACTATGTTCTCCTGATTAAAACCCTTTGTGTGTTCTCTAGGACTCAAAGTCCCTAACATGACTTGAAGATTTTTCTGATCTGGGCCCTGTTTGCTTCTCCAGCTCTCCCTGTGCTCCTACCCCACCTGCAGCCCTTTGAATGGCCTGTGTTCCTCCTCACCTCTGCATTTTTGCTCATGCCAATTTCCCCATCTGGAAAGCCCTCCTTTCCATAGTCCATCACTGGCTCATCTTTATATTTGAGCTTACATATCATTGTACTTTAGGTTCCCATCCTCTACCTTTCCACAGTATCTATCCAGTGCTTGTTCCACCCCCTCCCCATAGCCCTCAGCACAGCTTTTAATCCCCCTATTCTTCTATCACTTATGAGCAGGGGTTCTGTCTTTTTCACTGATACCTCCCTAATGCCTATGTTAGTACCCAGCACATAGTAGCTGCAATGCTTTTAAGCTGAAGTACAACATATACATCTTCCAATAAGTAAAAAAATAAATCAATACTCATCATTTTAAATCAATAGAGAATATCTGAGATTTTCAATTCATCAGTGAGCTGGTAAGAGAGAGAGAGAGAGGAAGGATTGCTTTGGAGACTTTCCCTAAAAACTCAGATTGCTTGAAAATAGGTGTGGGATTGTAGCTTCCCAAGGGATCAGGGAACCCCTTTTCCCAGGAACTCAAATCTAAAGTTTATCAAGGTCATAGGTGCTTAGGCTGCCATTCTCCATAAGCTCCTGCACAGCTGGCATTTGCCCTGGAATGCTTGGTAAGGAAGCCTCTCTCAAAGTTGTCCTCACACTTGCACTATAGAAAAGTAAGAAAACAAGATCTTCACCCTAAGACCCAAACCAACTACATTTCCAGCAAGTCATTCAGACCCCAGACCCTTCTCTCCATGATGCTGACAGAACAGGGGACCTTTCTGACCTTTAGCTTATACGTTTCCCTGATAAAACCTGCCACTTATCCCTTAATGCCTAATGGTGGGGTATTTGTTTTCACCTACCTAGCTATAATAAAGTAATTCAAAGGTAAAAATTATAGGTCATCCCATGTTGGGACTTAATATCAAGATATTTTTGGAAACCTCATTATATACAATCCAGTCCCGAAACTCGTTCTCCCGTTCTGATCCAGCCAGCCCTTTCTATATATTGTCCCTCAGTTTATGTTGGTTCATGCATGTGCTTCTGCTTCTGTTTGGCTCCTGCCTGGCTTATCATAATGTCCTCTCTTTTCCTAAGAAACTCATACCTATCTTTACTATCTTGGTCAAGGTTCTTTTCCTTTATGAAACTAGAATAGATCAACTTAATCCTCAATAATATCTTCTTATCTCCCATAATATTTATTATCCTTATTGTTCTCTTTGGCACTTCAATTTTGTCTTAATGCAGTCTTATGGTATTGATTATATCACTGTGTTAGTATTACTTAACCTTTCAAAAATTTATGTTATGGGTCTTCAAATATATCATTTGCTCCCTGAGGCCACTGTGTGTCTTGTATGTCTTTGTAGTTACTCTGGAGCCAAACACACGGGTCAATAAATTATTTTTGAATGATTGATGGGTAATAAAGAGAAAGCAGGATAATATCAAATATTAATTGAGTTGGTAAAACTAGATAAATAGTATTAAAAACTGATATACTTCAATTTACTAGAAAACCTGGGTTAGTAGGAGGAACATGGGTTTAGAATCATCCATTTTTTCAGACTCATTCCTCCCATTGAAAACTCTGAGTAAAGGCTTTTACACAGGTGCTGAGGATCCAATGGTGAACAAACCAGGGAACTTTTGGTTTTCAGAGGGTTTAGAATTCTAGTCTTAGGGACAAACACAAAGAAATAATATTTATTATGCCAGATAGTAAAAAGAAAATTATGCCATAGAATGTTGAGGACAGATGCAAATTAAAACATTTTAAGTCCAGCAGATTTGAGTTCAAAGTGGGCTCAATTATTTATACAGGTTGTGCACTACTGAGTAGTTAAATGCAACAACTTTATCTTTCTATAAAATGTGTATAAAATGAATATCTGCTTACACATTAAATGTTGCATTAAAATGTATAAAATTCTTGAGACATTGGAGGCATATTTTTATTGTGCCAAATACATTACTACATACAAATCTATAGAATTGGAAGTGCTCACATATTTGTATAATTGTGCTCACTATTCTATCTCTGTATACTAACATATAGCCATACACAAACACTTGCATTAAATACCACCACCTCTGTGAAGCCTTTCTTGAGACCCTCTAGTACAAAGTAGGCTCCTTCTGAGTTCCTTAACTTCTTTACATATGTATTTCTTTTATTTATTTATTTATCCATCCATCCAATTTACTGGGTGACATTGGTTTAGAAAACCATGCAGGTTTCAAATTGTACAACTCAACAAAATGTCATCTGCACATGGATTGCATTGCGTGCCCATTACCCAAAGCAAAGTCTCTTTCCATCCCCATTTAGCCCCTCTTTGCCCACCTCCACCTATCCCCACACCCCTTTCCCTCTGGCTATCTTGTGTGTGTGTGTGTGTGTGTGTGTGTGTGTGTGTGTGTGTGTGTGTGGTTTGCTTAATCCCTTCACCTTCATTTTACCCAGCCTCCAAGCCCCTCCCCTTTGACAGCAGTCTTTTCCACATATCCATGCCTCTGTTTCTTTTTTGTTTTTGTTTATTTTTGTTCATTAGATTCCACATGTAAGTGGAATCATATGGTATTTGCCTTTAGCTGACTGGCTTATATCTTTTAGCATAATAATCTCCAGGTCCATCCATGCTGTCACAAAAAGTAAAATTTTCTTCTTTTTTTACAGCTGAGTAGTATTCCACAATGTAAATGTACCACAGCATTTTTATCCACTCATCTACTGATGGGCATATGGGCTGTCTCCAGATTTTGACTGTTATAAACAATGCTACAATGAACACAGAGATGCATATATTCTTTAGAATTAGTATTTCATGTTTCTTCAGATAAATTCCCAGAAGTAGGATCTCTGGGTCAATAGGCAGTTCCATTATTAATTTTTTTGAAGAAACTCCATACTGTTTTCTAACTAGTTGCACCAGTCTGCATTTCCACCAACCATGCACCAGGGTTCCCTTTTCTCCACTTCGTCACCAGCACTTGTTGTTTGTTAATTTATTGATAATAGCCATTCTGACAGGCATGATATCTTATTGTGGTTTTAATTCGCATTTCTCTGGTGATTAGTGGCATTGAGCATTTTTTCTTCTGTCTATTGGCCATCTGTGTGTCCTCTTTGGAGAAGCATTTATTCAGGTCCTTTGTCCATTTCTTAATTGGGTTGTTTGTCATCTTGGTGCTGAGTTGTATAAGTTCTTTACATATTTTGGAAATTAACCACCTTATCATTGGCAATCATGTTCTCCTAGTCAGTAGTTTCCCTTTTTAATTTGTTAATTTTTCCTTTGTTTTCCATACCCTAGGAGACAGATTGACAAAAATATTGCTATGAAAAATGTCGGGAATTTTACTGCCTATGTGTATCTTCTAGGATATTTATGGTTTCATGATTTACACTTAAGTGTTTATTTAATCCATTTTGAGTTTAATCTTGTATATGGTGTAAGGTGGTGGTCTAATTTTATTTTATTTTTGCATGTACCTGTCCAATTTTTCCAACACCACACCTTTTACTGAAGAGATTATCTTTATTCCATTTTTGTTCTTTGTAAAATATTAATTGACTATAAATGTGCAGGTTTATTTCTGTGCTCTTTCTCCTGCTCCACTGATCTATATGCTCATTTTTATGCCAGTACCATCCTGTTTTGATTAATATGAACTTACAGTATAATTTGGTATCAGGTAGTGTGATAACCTCCAACTTTATTCTTCTTTCTCAAGACTGCTGAGTCTATTCAGGGTCTTTTGTGGTTTAATGTAAGTTCTTGGAATATTTGTTTTTGATCTGTGAGATACCTAATTGGTATTTTAATAGGAATTGTTTGAATCTGTAGATTGCTTTGGTTATAGTAGCATTTTAATGATGTTAAATTTTCCTATCCAGGAACATGGTATACATTTCCACTTACTTTTATCTGCTTCAATTTCTTTCTTTAGTATCTTATAATATTCCAAATACAGGTCTTTTACCTTCTTGGTTAAATTTATTCCTAGATACTTTTTTGTTGTTGTTGTTGCAATAGTAAATGGGATTATTTTCTTAATTTCTTTTTATGATAGTTCATTATTGGTATATAAAAGTGCCACCAATTTATGAATATTAATTTTGTGTCCTGTTACTTTGCTGAATTTCTGAGTATATTATCTCCCTGTAAAGGCTATAACATGTTCAAAAAGAAAAATATATCTATTGGAATTTTATAATTTTTGACATATTCCTCACTCACCAGCTCCATGCACTAAACCAAGTTTTGTAGATCCTACCCATAGAGTAGCTCTCAACATTACTCACTTTTCAACTGTACTACCCAAATACAAGCCTTCATCGTCTATCCCTTGATCTCCCACAGTATAATACTTCTTAACTGATCCCCTTATTTTTATTCCTAACTCCCTTTACTGTATTTCTACATCACAGCCCAAATTATCTACTTTAAATATGAATCTGATTAAGTCACAACATTTTCTTAAACCCTTCTACAGATTTTCTTTAGATTTAGAATACTCTGCAAACCCATCATGCAAAGCCTTACTGTTTGTGTTTCACACTTGACACCTCACCAGCCTTTTCACTGCCCTTCAGCTTTTGGTCCTTTTTAGTTCCTTAAATTTTCCCTTTTTTCCCCCTCAAAGTAATCTACTGGAAACAGCTTTTTCCTCTTTCTTTTTTTTTCCCAAGTAAGACTACATAGCCCTTCAAGTCTTACTTCAAAAGTTATTTCTTCAGCAAAACATTCTGTAATTATTCATCTAAATTATTCCATCTATTTTTCTCTGTATTAAAGCCTAGTTACACTTCTTCACAATACTCATCATAATCAATTTGTGGATTTACTTTTATCCCTTCTCCAGACTGTAAGTTCCATGAGGTCAGGGCAACAACTATGAAAAAAATTGTGGAATAAATTGATTTTTAATTTTTAAAAAGATTTTATTTATTTATCGTTAGGGAGGAGGGGAAGGAGGGAGGGAAAGAAATATCAATATATGGTTGCCTCTAGAGCGTCCCCTGCTGGGAACTGGCCTGCAACCCAAGCGTGTGCCCTGACTGGGAACTGAACCATGATCCTTTGGTTTGCAGGCCCGCACTCAATGCACTGATCTACTCCAGCCAGGACATAAACTGATTTTTAAAAATCTCTTGATACCTACCCAGTAGGTACTATTAACTGTTTGCTAGTTAAATTAATCTTTTTTCTGATTTTTAACATAATTAAAAACCATACTTAGCATTACATAAACAGAGTCAGTATCAGCAGAGTCTCTGATGTGTGCAGCTTTTATTCAAAGCCTCTATGTCTTCCTCTACCCTTTTACTGACAGCAGTTGTGCAGCAGGAACAGACTGTATGTTTAGCCCATCTTCTTCCCAAAGTACATCTTCCTTCCATGTCCTGTCCCAATATCCTTTGATTAGTTAATCAGGAAGGAGAAATGTGTGACTCATGTCAGTTTTAGGTTTCTCTACATGAAATCGTATCCTTGTTTACGTTATTGATAAGTATCATTATATTTTCACTTATGACATGGATTAAGTCATACTTTGTTGGTCAAATTAAATATGTTGCATGAAAAAAATTAGTATCTAAAGAGGTTTTCATAACCTGAATGACAAAGCTAAATCAATTAGATAAAATTTCATATGAAGACATGTAAACACCTGCCACTATTTACTTATAATATAGAGAGCTTGGGCAAAACATAAGTTAAACTCAGCAAGGATAAAATAGGCTTGAGGCTCTCAGCTGCTCAATATGTTTCAGGAATATAATGCATGTGGAGACCAGAAAAATATATTTGCTTTGAAATGAATTAATAGAAATAGAATATGGAAAATAGAAGAACAGATAACCTAGACTAAATAAACAGTTCAGGAAATGATAATTTAAGGAAGACATTTACAAAGGAAGAAGACACAGCGGGTTGCCAGGAAGCTTAGGGAATGAAAACATAAAATTGGAATAACAGATATATATCTTAAAAGAGAGAGAGAGGAAGCATGCAGTAGGTGGAACAGCACAGTTGAAAGAGCAAAGCTTAGGAGTCCTTTAGACATTGATTTTAAATTCAAGGCCTGCTAGCTTCTTGATATATGAAATGTCTGTTTTCTCATCTACACATCAGATATATCAACTTCATTAATTAGTTGTCAAGATAAAATGAAAACAATTAGTCTAGAGCCTAAGATGCAGCAATCATGCAATAAGTATTAGACATTATTATCAATATTAGTGCAAATAACCTTAGAATGAGTATGCTTAGGAGGTAGTGATCTCTCAGTCTAGGAATTCAAACACATTAAATGGGTTCTTTTGGGGGTAGGAGGATGCTGGAGAAATGCAAAATCACATAGAAAACCACTGACTTTCAAATTCTGATTTGCTGTTTAAAAATGTTAGTATAGTAGGGAGAGAAAAGAAAGGGGGAGAGAGATTCCATCTTTAATGAACTGCCTTCCATCCTCCAACATGCTGTGACATTTTTAGTCATCTCTTCATCTGAAATATCTCTCCAGGAACCTTATAGACTATTTCCCTACCCAATCTTTCCCCCAACAGTCTTGCTTCAGACAATTTCATGTTCCAGGCCAGGCCTGCAGAAGACACCAGGACCTACTCAGAGTGGCATCCTAACCATGCTGCAGAGCCCGATTTCTGCAAGACAAGAGGGAGGAGTGATGGAGATTTTGTCCCTTCTGCCTCCCTCTTTTCTTCAGCCCCTTCCTCCTGCAGTGGTTTTTGTCAGTAAAATCACCCTGGGGAGAGATAACACTCTTGTAACCCGTGGCAACCAGCTGCCTTTGGATAGAAAATGGCTTTTCCATAATTTCATAATGTGCTTCAGTGGAGGGGGTGGGAGAAGAAAATGGGAAAATAAATAAGTGTGGCTCAGAAGGCGGCCTCACTCACACTGGGGAAAGAGGGTCGTAATAGTCTCCAAGTTGATTACGCTACCCTTTCATAGGGAAATCACTCTCTCTTCCAATAAATCCTGCGAGGCCCTCCTCACTGTGTCCTCTCAATGAAATCTAGGATTACCCACATTCTAATTATTTTTAACATGAGTGTGGCAGCCCAATTTGCAGAGACAGGCTGCCACCAACCCTAAGTTGCCCCTAAGTTTTCACACAGGTCCTTAGAATATTGCTGAAAAGTCACATTCTACCCACATTTTAGCCAATGAGGTATCTTCTTTAAGCTTATTGAATTAGTTCCCACCCCACATATGTTGAGAATCACAGAATCCAGAACTGAAAGAGGCAAGGACTACTATCTTAATTAACCCTTAGTTATATTATATCATTGGGGTCCCATGGATGAACATGGTGTTCTAAGATAACTAAGGTCAGTGGTGGCCCAGGAGGGTCTGGACCCCAGGTCTCCGGATTTGCAATATAGTATTCTTATACTTTTCTCCTCAACAGTCTCATTTGCTTCCTCTTTTACAGTTTCTTGTATTCGAATTTCAGTGAATATAACAGGTTCAGAGAGAGGGGTGTATGTACATCCAATAAACTAGCTTTAATAAAAGTAATAAAATAATAATGATATACTTTGGATTTGTTTATTTCATTTTCCTAAGATATTTTTTTGCTCTATAGGATTCCAGTGGTTTTAAGAACTACTTTCCAAGAGTTTTAAATAGATGTTTCACTGTTTCACAAATACTTGATTATGGATCCCTTTGATTTATTCACTTTTTATTCAATAAATACTTATTGAGGATATACTCTGTACACAGTCCTACAGTAGGCCTTTGGGGAGCATCAGTGATATATTAAAAATTGTAAAAATCATGACAAAATAATAAAATAATAATATACACCCCAAGTGTTGGAAGCCACATACATAGTGGGGGAAAAGTAGGTTTACAGTTGTGAGTATGCAGAACACAGAGTTTATCCTTACATTGTTATTTATTTATTATTGTAGTATTGTCCATACAAACAACTGTAAACCTACTTTTGCTCCACTCTGTATTAATAAAATGAGAAAACTGTAATTCCTAACTTTAGTTGCTAAATTAATTTGTGTTAGTGTAAAAGGTAGCATTCAAGTTATTTTGTAAATCCTGTTTATTTGAAGAACATTCCAGATATTGCCAGGTGCATTGCCAAAAGGCTGCTAATATGTGAAAGTACTTTTCTATGCTATCAGGATTTTATATTCTGCCATAAAAATACAATTAAAAAAATAAGATTCTGAGGCTGACCCAGCAATGATAACCTTTAAAATCTCTTTCCTATATTTTTTGTTCACCAAAATTACCCAATTTTTATTTAGAGATTAATGTCCATTTTTCTTTTGATGTCACAATTTTAAAGGAGTCCTCACGTTTTCCATGTATTTATGAAATGTTGAGAGTGACATAACATAATGAGGGGAATCTGCTTCAAGAAAAGATGGGTTTCTAGGGGGGAGCGATGAAACGGAACTGGCCATGAGTTAGCAATTATTGAATCTAGGTGATGGTGTCTGGGGGGTTGTCATCCCACCTCTTCTATCTTTGTATGTATTTGAACTTTTCTGTTATAAAAAACATATGAAAAACAGTTTTGGTTTTTTTCTTACTGACAGGCTTCAAAACAAGCACGCAGCATACACTTATGCTAGTAAAATACTGGTTTTTATTTTGTTTTGCTTTGTTTCAGCACCCAAACACTTGGTAAGATTTGTTGGGAGTTTCGCTACTTGTAGGTGATGAAAACCACTATGTTACCTCGTTTAAGGTCAGGACTCTCAGAGATGTGTGTGCCACGTTTTACGGAAAGGAAAACGGAAGAGCCCAGGGGACTCTGTGAGTTACCTACGGCCACACGTTCAGCTAGAGACCGAGCTGGGACATAGACCAGATTTCGGAACCTTGAGCTCTTCCTCTTCTGTGAGACAAAGCCAGTTGCTCCTTTACAAGTTCAGTAATTATAGGAATAAAAAGTTATGGTCCTGTGTTGGATTGTAAGCGAGGCCTACATATAATAGCTCTTTCTTATGTGAAAAGGGCTTACTATATTTTTATCATCCAAAGTTCATATTGACTCTGTGCCCCTACACTGTATTAAACACATTTATAGGTAAAAAACTATTTTCTATACAAACACAAGTTTATAGAACAATCAACAGGAATTTCATGTAGTTGGTGGCAAACAGGAACTATCTGTTGACATTTTTGTTATTTTATGTACTCTGCGAGTATGTGTTTATGTAATTTTTTTTACATCAACTTCTCCTTAAATATATCTTCCAGTCAGCTACATAATTGGATTTTCTTTTCTTATAAGAAGTGAGCATAAATTACTCCTGTTGAGTGCAGATTAGGTTACAGGATTTCTTCTCTTCTGTCACCATCAAAACCTGAGTGTCAGAAAGCTTTAATATTTAATGCAGACCTAATTAGTCTCAGTTGGGCCCAGGGCACTTAGCAAAACCTGACACCAGCCATAGAGTTAAGTTTATTTAGAGAACATAATTACCAGTTATTTCTACACTGCAATTAATGCTCCTATTAGAGTAGCCTTCCTCTTCACCCCCTGATTTCATAAGTAAATTGAAAAATAAAGAAAAGCCTTTGATTCCTGCTGACAGTGGACAGAGAAGATGTAATTCGGCTTTGGGTCTGACAGTTATAACTTAAAGAACTTGCAAGTATATAAAAATAGAATCAGAGAAGGCTAGCTAAACCCAGAGAAGATGGACCTGTAACAGGTTGTTAAAGAAACTTAGAGATTCATGAGGGTAAATTGCCACTCGTGATCGGAATTCTGAAAATAGCTTTTACGTATGTCTGACCAGTCATTTCGAAAATGTGACTTGAAAATTTATGATGGAAAAGCACCGCACTAAGTCTTAAGGTTACAATGGTAAAAAGAAAAGACTTCTGTTCTTGGGGCCTGCATTCTAGCAAGAAACCACAAAATTTAAACAAGTCACATATTTTGTGTACTTACATTTTTGGTTACTACAACAGAGCGTCATAAGATGCCGTGAGAGCGGGGTGTTTCTGCAAGGTCTGGCTGTTTCAGCTAAGATCTGAAGGGAAGGGGGAGGAATGAAGAGGACTGAGAAAGAGGGAGAAGCGTACAAAGTCTCTGAACATGGAATGAGAGAAGGTCTGTGTTTTGATTTTCCAAGAGGTCAAAGGCACAAAAGGTTGAAGGAGGTGGAAATCAGACCCTGCAAACCCCGAGAGGTCATGTTAAAGAAGTGAACATTTAATTGTGTCTATCTTACTTAATCCAATGTCTATCACATACCCTTCTAAAACCTGAACATCAAACACACATACACTGAACAAATCAGTGTAATTAAGTGAATAATGAATGACACAAAATCTAAAACCCCAGGTCCTATCACTGCTTACTTTTTTGCTCCAGTTTATTATAATTCAGAAACACCCTGTCCCAAATGATGTAGTCCTCAATGCCATCATCTCAGGCAGGTATAATTATTGCCATTTAGACTAAGGCAAGTTGACTTTGTCCAAACTTGTACTATTTGTGGCCAGAGCTGGGGCAGAGGAAGAAGTTCACAGTGACCCAGAAAAGGGCTTTGCTTTTCCGAATACTGGTGTATGTTTCTGGAGAAGTACAGCCAACCTTATCTCATACAGCACGTCTCCCCCTCACCTCATCACCATTTCCATCTTGGACCCCTTACCACCCTCAAGTTTCAGGTTAGGGCTAGGCTTCCTTTATAGGACGCCCCACCCCCACCCCCAGCTATTTTAGCTCGAATAAGCCTTTATTGACATTCAAGTCTGAATTGTATATTTTACCACTTGACTCTTCCGTGCCCATCTATAGTTCTTCTATTTCCTCTGATGGTGGCTTTCTGTTCCACATAGATGTATGTCCCAAGAGGAAAAAAACAATGTTTTTGTTTGTTGTTTTGTTTATTTTGTTTTTTTTTTTAAACAGCCCATAGGCAAATCACAGGAAAAGCTAAACAAACACTGGCTGATAGGTTGACCCCTGGGTGAAACAGCACTGCCAGGCTGAGTGGGAAGGATTCTTATCTTCCTTTTTGTTTACCTCCAAGAGCTAAAACTTCTGATGAGACACTGACTGTTGGGTGGATTGCTTACGCAGTAATCCCAGGGCAGAAGGGTCTGGGGTGGGAGAGCTTATATCTGACTTATCTGAAAACCTTCCCTGGCTGGAATCTAAAGCAGCCCCAGGTGACTTTCTGAAATGGCTCTCTTGATGGCTATCGATGGCCCTTTATTGGTCAAATTGAATGATGTTTACTCATCCTTTACCTCTACTTGAATCTCTGAAACATTTCTCACTGTTGAATTTCACTCTCTTCCTACCATTTTTTTAAATTCCATCCTCTCCCACCTTATTATAAGAAAGATTAATTATGACCTTATTTTCCTATTCTGGTAACTCCTTCACCTTTCTAGATGTATTTTCACAAATGCCCCCACCTTCTCTTACTTAATGTATTCAATCAAAATGTTTATAGTTTAAGAAATCAAGCTTTAAGAAAAAGTGTTGTTCCCTGATCCACTTTTCCCTGGAGTTAACTTCATTCAACAGATCTACGTGGTTTCTTCAAGTTTTTATCTCTATGTTTCTACGACATAAGGGTAGGCTGTTTTGTTGATAAAAAATGACTAGCTGTCTTGAAACCATACTCTGAAAGAAAATAATTTGTTTCTCTCATTTGATCTACCAATTAAAATTCTTTTTTTCATCCTTTCAATAGTTACATCAATTTATAATAAATTTATACTCAGTTTATTTTATTATGACAACATAAGTACAGCTTGCCTCTGAGGCATGTAGCTTATTCTGATGTGTGTGTCTGTGTGTGTGTGCTCACATGCTCACACAGACAGACACTTCTTTGCTTGAAATTCACACTGGCCTCATTTTTTTGTTCTTTTCTTACTTTTCCATGTCCTTCTCCCTAACTCAGTCTCAAACATTTTCCTTAATGTGCTGAAAGGCACCAGGTAGCACTGATGCATCAGCTCCTTTCCCCTCACTTTGTCTTGGGGACCTCTGCCGGCAGCCCTCCCTCATCTCTAAGCAGCACTGCTGGTTTACAGGTGGCTCACAGCTTTTGACCCAGGACTCTGCCGAGCCATTATACAGGTCCTTGCCTTCACCTCTTTTGTGTTGGGTGGTCTATGTCCTAATTTTTGTCTTCCTGCTTCTCAGATTACTCTCTTATTTAGGTGTGATATACTTTCTGTCCTCCTGACAAAATGTACATAGGGGTTAAGGTTTCGAGTCCCTCCCTGTATGTCAGAAATATTGTTATTAACATTAAGCAATGGTATGGAATTCTAGGTTTGAAAGTTATTCTTTCAGAATTTAAAAATTGCTGCTCAACTGTCTGGCAGGCTCCAATATTGTTTTTAGGAAGCCTAATGGCATTCTGACTCCCAGTCCTTTGTATATGATCTATTTCATATCTCTTGGAAGTGTTAAGAATATTTGATTTATTTGTCATGTTCTGAAATCTTATAATGATATGCTTTTGATATACTGAGTATGCCATGGGCCCTTATTAAATTATTTCTCTGGTAAATATATTCTTCTCATTTTGTCTGTTATCTGTAACTTAGTTTAGTCAGGTATTAGACTTCCTGAATTAATCTTCTATATTATCTTTTACCTCCTGCTTTGTATCTGTTTTTCTATTTGCATTCTAAGAGATTTTGTTGACCTTAACATTGCATCCCTTTAAAAATATATATACTTGTATTAACAAAATGGGTTTCCCTGATTTCTTGGTGCTAGAAAGAACCAGCACACTAAGAATTTGGGGAAGTTCACACCATGAAGACAATGATCAATAGTTGGAAGATGATAAAAGAGGAGACCTTAGGTGTAGACAGCTTATTATAATTTATGAAATATTTTCATAGCCAGTTTTTAATTTGGGGCTTTATAACCTCTTGAGAAAGACAGAACAGTTTTCATAATCCCTACACTTACGCACAGAGCAATACATTCCAGGGAGCTGAAATTTGCTCAGGATCACACAAGTTCAATGCCACTGAGCCTGAGTTGGAATCCTACACCTCGGGTCTTATGTTCTAGAATCTACCAATCGCTCTTGATTGCCCCAGTTTTTTCTTTTGCAGGGTAGAGGTTTGTGGAAGTGGGTTTGGGCTGTGAGGATTCAGAATGGTCAGTGCTTACCTCACAGTGTTATGGCAGCCATGGTAGCTGACAGATATTTCAGGATTGTTTTGTAAGAGATACAATGCTCCTGAGACCAAATCTGCGATCAATTTAAGTTTTTACAACTTACATGCATTGGACAGCATGACAGTGGGCAATGAGGGGTTAAAGATGGGGAAGAAGGGAGGATAATTGACATGTGGGCCCATTGGTCTTTCCCCAGGCCATCTGGGAGCTTAAATAGCCAACAGTTAATTAAAAATAAACTGACACTTTACTTTGAGGGTAGTTTTAATAACCATTTATAAATGTTACATTAAAAATTCATACACTGTTATCAACTCCTGCTAAGGATTTACAGCACAATGAAGGTGTTATGAATGTTTTATAGGTACTGGGGAGAAGGCTTTTCCTGTGGAGATATTTTCAGAAGACTATTTGTCTTTTCAAGGCCACATCATAAGTACTTAAGACAATAGCAGCTTATGGAATAAAAACAGCTCCCCAAGTTCAGGTTGCAATCTTGTCCTCATACTTCTAACCAGCCACAGCTCTTTCCTTAGGCTGAGTGTGCTTGTTCCAAGTGGTGGATGATATACGGAGGGAGAATGAGCTGGCCTGCACAACCCATAAATCAGCATGAGTGAAACCGTCATCCCAAAGTGTCTTGCATGTCGCTGATGGAGAAAATGAGCAGATACTGAGCGTGTGATGTGAGTGTCAGCTCTCCAGCTATTGTATCTGGCGATGACATGAAACAACAATATCTCTTTTTGCTTTTGGAGGATCCATTCTGTAACCTAAACAAACAGATTCTTATCTGCTCTTCTTTGGCCACATCCTGGGAATTGTGTAGTGACCCCCTGGGTTTGCAGACACAGCTTTGTGACCATGAGTTTGGGTATACACTGGTTCAATTTGCGCATAGCATGGACAGAAGTTAGGCTCACAACTAGGGATGCAGTCTCTTCTGCTGCTCCCTTTTCTTTTCTCTGGGTGGGAAGCATGAAACTATATGTTGCAGGATGGCAGAAGAGAATCCTAAATTGTCTGCTTCACAGCTACCCATAGTAAAGTACATTTCCCTGTTCATGAGCCAAGAATTACAGACTTTATTTCCTTGTAGTTTAAGGCCAGAGACTTTGTACAAATGCATGACTGAATTTTAAAGCCCAGGATAGTTGCCTCCACTGCTGGTCTGGCTTCCAAAGTAAAGTAAAAGGGACAGAAATAGAAATCTGCAGTACATACATTTTATCTTTTGCTTATGTGTTTATATGTGTGTAAACATTCAACTTATACACTGATAAAATTGCAATTATATGGTGTTATCAAGTATGGTCCCCATGATACATTTTAGGCCCCCAACTTTACTCACCTTCCAGCTGAATATTGGCGCACTTTTGCCAACCTGTCTCTATCTCCCCCATCCCACAGGCCTGGCACTTTTCTTTTATGTTCTCTGATTCTATGCATTTAACTTTGTAAAGATCCCACATTTAAGTGATACCACATAGCACATTTGTTTTTATTTCCATTCCGTATGTACAGGTCAGTGTTATTTAAACTTTTGTGCTCCTTGAGGAGGGACTTCTGGACTGTGGACTATATCTACCCCTGGGTGCCATTCTGACTGAGCAAAGTGTCGTTAGGAGCCTACAGTGGGAGAAATACAACACAACCCAAAAATCTGAAGATCTTGATTTTTCCATATTTTCTGTTTCTGGACTTCTAGAAGAAGCACTACTAACCTTTTAAAATTTCAGAATCATACCATTTTAAAGTTGGCTGAAACAAAGAAAAACATATACTTTAATATCGTCCAGTGAACACAGACTGTGAAGAAGACAGAGGAAAATGGAGAGGAAGTCAGAAGGAGAACAAGTGAGAGAGAGAGACGAAGAAAAGAATGTGAGAACAAGAGAAAAAACACATATTAAGAGAATGTGGGGGGAAGAGAAAAGGGGTAGGAAGACAGAAAATGAGGGATAGAAGAAGAGACAGAGGCAAAAATCAATTTTACATTTTTGGAAACAATATAGCACCTACTTGTTTTAGGATCAGATCTCAACGCCATTAGGTTGCTGTCACCTTTTAACACAGTAAAGTGAAAGAGTAGTAGACTTGAACTTGTGTTGTTACACTTGCCCTACCACCCCATGGCCACTCCCCTGTTCCAGTTTTCACTTCCACAAATCAGGATACCTATAACATCTTCCTCCAAAACCAGCTAATACCTTCCTCATGATATTGTTGTCAGAATCAAATGAGACAATGAGTGTAACTTTAAAAACAGCACTTTATAACCTCTACAGTTTCATACATATTATTTTCAAAAGCAGCACTTTGTAATCTACCATTTTCATATGAAATATATAATCATCCTTCTAAAAATATATCTAGTGAGCAATAGAATTATGTGTAAAGGAACAAAGTAATGAAAGCTAGATACCACAATTCATCCTCCACGCTGCTTCCCTTCTCTTGCTTTTTCCCACCTTCCTTCTGAGATTTTGCCTGCAAAGCCTGTTTTTCCATTACGACCGCTACTTTGTTCTTTACAAATCTATATTTGGGAGGCCAAATTCACTAAAGCATACACAAGAGAGATTACTGCTGCTTTGGCTTCAAAAAAGTTTGTTTCATTTGTTTCATCCTTTTATTCAAACAGGCTGGATAGGACTCCCTCTGTTCCTCAGCCTTATCAGCTCCCACATCTGTCATGATTTTTAGACGATGCAGGGAAAAAAAGACAACACTCACTGTTGGCTGCGCTCTTACCATTCCTATCACGTATACAGACAGACTGTCTTTCCAATGAACTGTCTAAGCTCCTTCCCACTTGCACATTTTCACATGGTGCCCCATGGAAATACACGATATGGAGGTGTCTTTGTATGCATCTGAACATAATAACTAGCTGTTCCCGCTTGAGAGCGCTGAAGTTTTATAGTTCATTATTCCCCGGATAAGTGATGAGGACACCACATTTGGATTAGAGGCAGAAGCCGGGTTTCTTTCTGTACATGCTAGACACTGGCTACTACCCGTGTGGCCATGGGAGGATCACTTCTTCCCTGGAAGTTTTCCATGTATGAAGTTAGACAGAGGAACTCAATGGGGACAAGCAGCAATGGTGCTGCTACTTCTTACGTCCAAGCCCAAAGAGGCCAATCTAATAGTATATATTCACTAACTCTTTTGGATTAAATATTTGTCTTCTCCAATATCTATATATTGAAGCCATAATACCCCGTGTGATGGCATTAGGAAGGGGAGCCCTCAGGAGGTGAGTAAGTTATGATAGTAGAATGAACCATCTTGAGTGGGATTCACAACCTTATGAAAAAAAACCCAGAGGGCTCTCTCACCCATCTGCCATGTAAGGACACAATGAAAGACAGCCATCTGTGAACCTCTGAAACTGTGAGACATCAGTACTTGTTATTGAAGTCTTTCAGTCTATGGTGTTTTTGTCAGAGTAGGCCAGAAAGACCAAAACATTAACTCTACATTGATTCAGGCTGAGAGTTTAAGAATAAAAGACATGGCCTTTGAACTAGACCTTGAATGTTGAGTTGGAGTTCTATAGGTATAGACAGATGTAATTCATTTCCAATGATATCAGATATAGAATAGAGCACTGTATTCATTGATTTATTTACTCATCCAACATCCATTAGTTGAGTGTCTACTCTGACAGTGACTATTCTAGGGGCTAGGAATTCAGCATTGAACAAGACAGGCAAACATAATTCTGTTTACATGGAATTTGCATTCTAGTTTGGGAGAGGACTTGTAATTCAGTTTGGCTAGAGCAAATAGAGAGCGTTAAAGAAATGGTAGTTGTGTGAAATTACATTGGAGCTGGACAATGCAGGGCCTTTAATTCCAGGCCATTTTAATTTTGTCATGGTTTATTGATGCTGCTCTTAAAGGGCCATGGGGGCCAGTGGAGACTTTCCTAACCAGGGCAACCATGTACCATACAGGGATCTGAGAGTGATCACTCTGAGAGTGATCATAAACAACGGAGCTGCAGATGAGGGTTGGCTGAGGGAGAAGGGAAAGTGGTACACCCATGCTGGAAATAACTGAAGCTTTGGATTCAGATTAATACTAGTTGTGGGAATCTGGAGAAGTTATTTAATCTCTCTGAATGTTGGTTTCTTCATTTGTAAAATAAATCCTAATTTATATACTTGTTGTAAAGATTAATTTACAGGACAATGCGCTCAAATCTAGCAAAGTGCCCAGTACTCATTTGCTCAATGGTAATGACGTGTTTTAGTGCCGGCTTCTCCCAGGTGGATCGGGAACTTGGCAGAGGGGAAAACCTTAATAGATTTAGTGAAGATGCAAAGAAAAGGAATTATACTGAGAAACAAAAGGGTCCTCCCCCCTAAGCTCAAAAGTCTTGGGGCTGCATCTTGCTTTGCTTAAGAGAAGAAACGAGGGAAGAAGTGGTCTGCTGAAGCATGACAGACATGGAATTTATATCACAGCATGTCTTGTTAAATATTTTCATTGTGAGCTATGAAAATTTTAACTGAAGCATCTGCCAGCAGATTACATTTTCTTTATAAGGAGCTCCCTCATGAAATATGATCATTCCTCTGTGGAAACTTGTGAGGAAGGGCAGAGGTATGTGGTAGCGCCTTTATTGCAAATTAAGAAACAGAGAACTAAAGAATAGGTTCCAATTTTAACCCTTGGCCATCCAGGAAAATGTGGCTAGTCCAAGAATATAAGTCTTCTGGTTTAGATTCCAAAATTGGTTCTACTACATCCACCCACATTTTTGCTGTAAATCACTGTTCATTGAGGAATATGAATCTGTGTGCCATTTCATTAAAACCAACCATTAGGTGGAGAGGAAAACATCAACAAGCAGAAACCATAGATAATGGACTCATAGATGTCATAAGTTGGAAGATTTCAAAAGCCTAGCTTTAAATTCTAGCTCTAAATATTACTGGTTATGTATGAAGCCTATGAAGTAGATAGGAATTGCATGTATTTTGCAGTGTGATATGATAATTATGTTTGTGAAGTAATTTAGCTCAGTGACTAGCTATTTAGTGTCAATATATGAGTGGTACAAGAAACTTTGCTCAAGTTTTTCCCAATGAATTCAACTGTACACTTCTTCCTTTCACCTCTCAAAGCCACATACATAGTCAGCATTGGTTGGGCCAAGCCAATGAGAGATGGCTCAGTTCTCTCAGGATAACTTGCTTCATTGCTGGAGAGCGCTCAGCAGGAATGGCCTTTGCACATTGGGTTCAGACGGTGCTGCTGGTCGAATATGCTCACTACTCTACAGACAGTAGATCCTAGACTTTTTCTACATAAGATGTTTTCTTTAAATTGCAGTTCAGACTCTGTCCAAAATACGTACAATATTATACCCACTTTTTTAAGCTAAATATTCCAAGGTTCTTCAACTATTTTTTTAAGTAATATAATTAGGGATTATTTTCTAGGTCTTTAGTTCATTAGTTCATTAGTAGAACTTCTTCAAAAACTAGTCTTTAAAAATCTATTTGAATTCTAGCCAGTTCTGTGTGCCAATAGCAACATACACAGTTCTCTTCCTGACATACTTTACTTCTTAAATATAATCTACTTCCTCCATATTCTCTTTTCTCCTCTTCCTCCTCTCTTTTTCTTTCTCTCTCAACTTAATCATATGTCCTTTGGGTCTCTTAGAGTCACACTCTTTTCCTCGACTGTTTTGTGTACATAGTTAAATGGATTATTATGCATAACATAGTGAGTTGGTCTCATAATTTTCAAACAGTCCTTCCTTTCAGAGGCTATGTCAATGGGTACAAAGACCATAGCTTTCATTGTTATCTTAGCTATGAGTCTCAGTTTTAATCAGCCTTTACTACTTAAAAGCCACCTCAATTTTATTCTTTGCCAGTTGGTATTGAGAAGTCTTTTCAAATTCTGAAAATCCCTGAATTAATTCTATTTCCTTCCTTTTTTAAAAAAACTTGGCAACATTTTGAAATCATTTCCTTATTAATACATTGTCAGATGGAGCCAGAAGTACTAGATTCTCTTCAATGCCTGTGTCTCCTGGAACCACAGGGTCATAAAATATTTGTTTTTCTTCCCAAAATATATTTTCAACTTTTGATCAGCTCTCTTACCACCTGGCAGACCATTATGAGGCCAATGCTACATACTTCAGAGTTTTGTTGCAGTAGTCCTCACTTTCTAGGTATTCTCTATTACATCAGGACAGGGGAGGCTACACTATAGTCATAAACAGTATAAGACTCTCTCAGTGAATCATGCCAAGAAACTTACTTTGAGTCATGTTCCATGTCCACCTCATGTCAGCTGAGGGCTTGGCTGCAAGTCATCCTCAGTCCAGGATCCAGCATGAGGAAGGAGCTGCCACCTGGATTTTTCTGGTCTCTTGCCAGGAAGATGCACAATTCCATTGGCCAAATCAAGTCAGATGGCCATAGACAACTTCAAAGTTGGGTAGCAGCAAAAGAATCATGTGCAACATGAGGAGAGGCAATAAAGAAAAAAATCACAATCAAGAGAACTTGATATAATGGGATTCAAAAGTGAAAATATAAAGGGTATCACCACTGACAACAATGAAGAAGAGTGAGTAGTGAAATAAAATAAGGACTCATAGAGAAAATGGAGACACAATCAGTAATACTTAACAGTAAGATTCTAGCAATTCTGAGAAAACTAAGAGACAGAGATGGGATCTCATGCTCATTGATACTTGTTGAATTTACTTAAATTGCCTCAAAGTTTGCCTTTATCCAATATGAACACTTCTACAGAGTCAGGATTCCAGTGCACAGAAATCAGTCTTTTAATTTTCAAATAAAATAGACTATGGCCACCATAGACAGATTGGCAATAAGTCCCAGCAACATTTTCCGTTCAGAGCTTCGCACTAGCCCTGAATTGTAGAAGAAATATGGAGGCCACAGAGTTCAAAAGAAAGTCCAACAGGAATCAACTACTGCCAGTTACCATCATTGACACAGAATCTTGTGAGAATACAGACTCAGACTCTCGAAGGATGCCAGTCAACTGGAATTCCTAAAATAGGTTCTTAGACCCTCAAGGAAGGAAGGCTCCTTCTATTCTATTTATTCATTTAGTGACAAAACTAGCCATACTTGCCCCTTACTAGAATTCCTAGATTTGTACATCATAGTATTTGCCTCCTTCATTCCCATACGCTGCCATGCCTCAGAAAGCTGGTCTTCTCATCAACTCTAAGTTACATTCTATTTATACTTCCATCCCTTGCAGAATAAGAACTACCATCTCCTTTTTCCCAGGAATCCACCAAGACTTCAGCTGCCCGTTCTAACCTTTGAAATCCAGATAGTCCTATTTCATCCCTTTTCTCAGGTAATGAGAATCCACCCACTTTTCTAGGGGCTGTTCAGATCTTTCTTAAGGTCTTCTTTGCGGGGAGATCAGGACAATGCTGCTTTCACGAATTCAGAGGGAATTCACTCTTCTAAATGTGACCATGTTGACTTTCTGTCTCAGCTCTCTCCTGGGGGAAATAAAGCAAAACAAAACAAAACCAAATCAATACGTAAGCAAAACCTCCATAAGCCTGGTCTCTGGCAGTCCTTCACCCTCTGCAAATGTTCAGAGAAGAATTCTCTGTTAGTGACCATTACACAGGGTGCAACAAAAATAATGCCCATTTTTATTACAAAATCTTTTATGACAAAATCATAAGCATGTAATTGTGTAACATAACAATATCACACTCGAACATACCATGAGACATTTTAGGTGAAATTATCAAATAAAAACTATAAATTAATACACCTGTCTTATTACCCTACCAAGCACACTCAAGCAGGCCTTATTTCAGCTGGACCCTGTATATTTTATGACTTGTGTTTTTAAAATCCCACACTTTTTAGTAATGGAAAAGTCAATTTAAATCTCAGTATGTACCTGGCAGTCAATGGTTGTCGAATGAGTAAATGAATGCATGTATGCTATGTATCCAGAGCTTATAGCTCCAAACATCTTTCATGCACCAATCACAGGCAAAGATACCTGAATTGCCTGTAGACATCACAGCAGCTGCTACATCAGCAGTTATTCTGCCAGTTGTTTAGAGGCTGTGAAAATTAACACAAGCTGGTAATATATCTGGGACCCATTTTTGCCTGGAATGAAGGTGATTCCTTTAGATAAAACACTACCTGCAGCATCATAGCAGATGAGAGGCACCCTGAGCAGAGATCGGCGTCAGACAAGTACTAGGAACAAAAAGCACCTTAGGAGAACTTGGCACTGCGTGCAGCTAAGCTCTGATATCACACAAATGCGTAATCTACTTCCCTTTGAGGATGGGACTTATAACTATTTAGGTGGTTTAGGACACCATTAAGGAGAGGCTGTCTGTGCATCGATTTAACAGGATAAAAATGGGGTGTTCTTGCTGTGGATCAGGCACTGTTGGATTTTTGTCACTCAGGAGTGGACCTATTGGACAGAGCCCTCCCCTCTGAGAACTCACTACCTTGTATTTCACACATACTTTGTAAGGAATTTTTTTTGAGAAAAGCTAGAGAGCAAAAGTGACTTTGAATGACCACGAAAAACTGGACTCTTAGCCCCAAAGATGAGGTCAGATGTTACAACATACTTGCCAATGGCCAGTTCTCCTCCCTCATTCACATCCTTCTCACCCCTTTGCACAGGGGCACACACACCTTCTCAAGCTCACTCCTGGGGATTGATGAAAATATTGACACATGCCCATCCGTGGCTCCGTCCCAGCTCCTCCTCCTCTTCCTCCTCCCTTCCGGAGTTTGTTACTCAGAGACGACTCACCCAAGTTTCCCTCAAGCACTTTTAATCTAATATTTTTTGCAGCTCTGAGGTGAGGGTCGTTTATAGTTATTGTTCATAAAAACAATATTTCAGGGAAAATAAAAAAGCAGAACTCGGTGGTCAAAAGCCCATTAGGGCAATTGCTGAGGTTTGTCTCCCTCTACTGTTTAACCAGAGGAGCAGCAACGCATTTCTCCCCTGGCCTGCGCATGGAGTCCCAGCTCCCTAGACCTACACCTGATTGCCTCTTTAAATTAGGGCAAAACAGCAGAGAGGGGTGAAGAGGGGAATCACACTGCTGCTTGGATCATTGGTTTGCTAACCCTCACACGGTGGCTATCACTGATGCAAAATCCCAACTCTAGAGAGCTGACAAGACAGATTTTACTTTCCCAAAATCTCAAAGTCCAAGCCCTTAACAGAACTCTTCCCCTTGGTAACCATCTCAAAATCTATCCCGGAGGATGAATGGCTCGGTGACAGAGGAGGAAGACAGAGTTAGTGAGCCAGGTCCCCATTCAGACTCTGTTATTCTTCAGTTGTGTGCTTTGCTTCCTTTGGGGAAGTCACATTTGCTATTAAAATTTCAATCTCTTCGCCTACTAGAGAAGAAAGTCATCTGTAAACGAGAAAATAAAATGAACAGAAGGACAAAATTTAGGAACTGGAAATAGCTTTAGACACCAGTTAGCCTAACTTCCTTGCCATTGTCAGGAGCAAACAAAAGCAAAGAGGTTCACAAATCTCCTTCTCATTAGACTAACTTTTGGGGCGCTTTTTATAAAACTTCCTGTGCTCAAGTCCAGAATGCAGCCATCCTTATTCAAATGGTCTGAGACAAAGCTCAGTACTGGTCCATTTTAAAGGCTCCTTAAGTGATGCTAATGTGTAACCCATGATTAAAATGAAACAAAATAACACACAGAAGAATGAAAAAAAAACCACAAACAAAAAACCCAACCCACTGGCCTACAGAGAAAGGAAATACTGCCCAGCATCTGCTGAAGAAGCTCCTGAAGACAGACCAAGGCTATAAATGCATATTTTATATATTCTAGTGCAATGCCACGCCTACCTTCAATGGGCAGAAATCCCACCCTGCTTCCTCCAGCTGGATGCAGTTTCTCCCTCAAAAAAGCTACCTGAGCTCACTTCTTTCCTCTTATTTCAGTGATTTAGTCACGTTCTTTACCTAGATTCTACAAGAGTATAAGCTTCTTAAGAATAGGGACCATATCTACCTCATTCTCCATATTCCACAAAGCCAGGGTCTGTGCTACCATGTCCTGCACAACACAATACATCCCAAACACTCTGTTTCATCAGCCCTGCCCCGTTCCCCCTCCCTACCTTCTTTATGCCAAGTTGCCTTTTTCTTCTGGGCTGATTCACCCAAATTCCTTTTATTTTTCTCATGACATTAATTTTTCAAGTCTTTCATCACATCTCTGCCTAACATTGCTTTTTTAATTTTCTATTTTCTGAGACAAAGGAATCTAACCCTTTGAACATACCCCAAATTACCAGCTACAGTGACTAAAACAATTAATGCCTCTTCAGTATCTTGGGATTAGTTTCACTCTTCGCTTAGCATTTTTGGGATTACGTTTAAAGGGCCGTGAATGGATTAGCTCTCTCCTCCAAGGAGGCAAATGAAACTCCCCTGAGTCAGTCCCAAATCTGTTGAATATTCCAATATTTGCTATTGCTCCAATCTCTAATTATATTTTGCTCTTTGGTATAGATATTACCTGCCCCTAATGGCCACTCCATCACACACACACACACACACAAACACACATGCACACTCACCCCTCTTGCAATGCACTAATTTTATTTTATTTTTTCCTCTCATTATTTTTATTGTTGTTCAAGTACAGTTGTCTCCATTTTCCCCCACCCCACACACCCCACACACCCTTGATCCTACCCCCTTTGGCTTTGTCCATGTGTCCTTCATGTTCTTTGACAACCCTTCTCCCTTTATCCCCCCATTATTCCCTCCCACCTCCCCTCTGGTTACTGCCAGTTTGTTCTCAATTTCAATGCCTCTGGTTATATTTTGCTCGCTTGGTTGCTTTGTTGATTAGGTTCCACTTATAGGTGAGATCATATGGTATTTGTCTTTCACTGCCTTGATTGTTTCACTTAGCATAATGCTGTCCAGGTCCATCCATGATATGGCAAAGGTATTACCTACCTCCACAGGACACTCCATCACACACACACACACACACACATACACATACATACATGCCCCTCACCCTCAACGCACTCATTTTAAATACCTTTGCTCTCATTACTATAGCCTCTTTCCTTTTTTTAAAAATGAATGTACCCATTTCCCATATTTCCAAGGGAAGGTAAGATTCTCTTTCTTTTCTAAAAAAAACCTTCTCTGACCTGCTTAGCCACTAGTCATCTGTGGCTAAGTCATCTCAACACAGCTGACTCAAAATCACCTGTCTCATCAGGTGAGCACTTACATAGTTCTAGTAAGAAACTATTTTCGTACTGCTTTTCCAAATAGAATATAAAGTCAGGATTGGACATTTTTCTTCGCCTTCTTCCCTCTTCCCAGTTTCTTCCAACACAGTGCCAGGAAAACAACAGAGAGTCATCAGAGTCCAGACATGCTGAGCCCTGACTCTGTGATGGATCTAAGTCCGACACCTTCTATGACTGACTGACACAATCCTCCTGACAACCCCAGGAAGTCCTCACCACTATTATCCTCACTTTGTAGAGTAACTAATATGCAGATAATAATAAATCAACTAAATCAAGTTTACACAGCAAGCAGGTGGTAGAGCTAGTTCTCAAATCTGGACCATCTAACTTTAGAGCCTGTACTCTAAATCACTCTGCAGTGCTTGCACACTGATTGCATTTATAAGTACAGTATGTGCTTATTGTGTTGCCCTGAGGAACAAAGAAGATGATAATGTAAATCCCTGAACATAGGACCCAGCCCACAAATCCTCAGTACAGAGATATTATGATTACTTAGGAAGTCCTGGTTCTGCTCCTTACTTACTGTGTGATATTGCATAGATTGCCAATAATCTCTACACCCACAGGCTCCTCATGGATTCGAACAGTCATGGGTAACCACTCCAAGTGGGTATTTCACATTCACGGGGGAATTGTTTTCATGTGAAGAGGCATTTCTGGTTGCCATAATAACTGCTGTGCCACTGGCCTTGGTCAGGGGAAAGGCAAGGGTGCTAAATATTGAACCCTTTTCAGGCCTGCAGAACAAAGTCCTCCCTTGCCCAAAATTCAAACAGCACTCCCACTGAGAAATACTGGACCAAATATTCCTAAGGTCTCTTCAAGACTTTAAATACCACAGTATTAACATTGGGCTTTTCGCTAAGTTATGATTGCCTGTCAAGGTTTTAACCTTTATCACTTACTAAAAAATTACCTCAGTGCTACCCATCCACTAGCTGGTATTTAGAACATAGGGTTATGTATTTATGATTCATATGGATTAGATGCTATTTTCCATGCAGTGTGGAAGACAAGTCAATTTGGAGAGCCGCACAGCTGCTCAATAATGCAAATGGTGCCTATTTAAAACAGTCTACAACATGGCTTTCTTAAGGTAGGGGAAGCAGCATGGCATAGTTGGAAAAGCGCAGACTGGAAGCAGAGAAACCATTTTCTAATTCTGGATCGATTAATCATTCGCTATGTGAACTTTGGGCCTATTATGTACCTTTTTGTGGGAGTCCACTTTCCTGCCTGGGAACAGGAGCTACACAGTGTGTGTTAAGACTGTTGTAAGAATTGGAGTGACTCTTTAGAAAGACTGGCACATATTGGTGGCTCAATACATGCTACCCCTAATAATTTCTATTGTTCTTTTCACTGTGTAGAAGATATTTATTGGTTCCTCCCACCACAGTAAAAGAGGAAATGTGATTTGGGATCTGGGCCTTGGGAGATAATGAAGTTTGGGTCTGGTGGCTAAGTGAGCAACTTTATGACCGGAGAATGTGATGGCCCTAATGGACGTTTGCGTGGGTTCCACAAACATTTCTTGAGTTGCCATTACATGCCAAACACTGTCGTAGGTCCCAAAGCTAGAATGGAGGTGGTCTTTACACTCATGGAGTTGGCATTCTGGAGGATTTTGCCTTCTGTCTCTGTAGAGAGTGTAGATATGTTGCATGCTGCTTTTCCAAAACTTGTTTTTATAACATTCAGAAACATCGTGCTAGAATTGTGGAAATGTTTCTATTCATCAGCCTTATTGCTTTTACAAAGAAATCATAAATCACCCAAGTTCATTTAACTCAGGAGTCACACTTTCCATAGCACAGCGCTCATGCACACACACACAAGGACGCACACATATCATCTCTCTGCTTCACTGTCATGAATATCAACGGGCACATTACTTGCTCATGGTCGCCTTGATTTTCTCATTATTAAATTTGGTTCGTAAAGCTCCTTGGTCTATTACTTGAAAAAATTGATTTAGCAGTAAAAAATGCTTAAGAAATTCATGGACTTTGCTGGGTCTTTAATGTGCACTGGGATGTTCTAAGAGGTTGATTTACTGTATTTAGCATTTCCCAAATAAATGTGACTGGGAGCTCTCTTAAAAAATATTTCTCTCACTATATCTTACTCGATAACAAATGCTGGTAAATTCTTATGTAACAATTACTCTTATCTCATAGCTTTCCCTGACATATTTAATGAACATTGTTTTGAACACATGGCTTGCAAGATTATGCTTGTCTTCTTAAAAAAGTGGAAAGTAATTTTAATTAATTTTTAAATCTGTGGCTAGAGCAAGCTAATTTTATTTTCAATTTAAGGAGAAGACATTGCAGCCAATGTTAAATGTTTGAATTTTCCCCATTAGGTCTCTAATCTCTGCCTCAAAATACCAGTGATTTCTGAGTGACAGCTACCAAATGATGGGCCCCATAAATTCACATTCATGAAATAAGATCTCAGTATCATATGACATGTGCTATAGTAGGCATTGAAGAAAAATAATTAAATTATAGCTCATGCCTCAAGGAGCTTATAGTCTATTATCAAAGATAGTTACATTCATAGGTAATTATAATATATTGTAACAAGTACATATTAGAAATATGACATAGGAGAGGAAGCGATTATCTGGTTGAACAAATATGTGAAAATATTTGTTATGACCTAGGTAGATGCTTTATTACAATTGACCAAAAAGACTAGCATTAACCTGGGATTGTTGTTTTTACTTTTTAAATTTTTTATTGAATGTAATTAATTGGGGTGACACTAGTTATTAAAATTATATAGGCTTCAGGTGTACATTTGTATAATATATCATCTCTATGTTACATTGTGTGTTCACCGCCCCATCAAGTCTGCTTCCTCACCATTTATCCCTTCTATACCCTCTTCTACCTCTCCCACCCCACTTTCTCTTTGTTAATCACCATACTGTTGCCTGTGTCTATGAGTTGTTGTTGTTGCTGTTTTGGTTAATCTCTTCGCACCCTTTTATCCAGCCCTCCAAGTCCCCTCCCCTTTTACAGCTGTTAGTCTCTTCTCTGTATCTGAGTCTGTTTCTGGTTTGTTTGGGGTTTTTTTTTCATTTTAATTGTTGTTCAAGTACAGTTTTCTACCTTTTACTCCCATGTTTCTGTTTTGTTCATTGTTTATTTTGGTTCATTAGATTCCACATATATGTGAAATCATATGGTACTTGTCTTCTCTGACTGGCTTATTTCACTTAGCATCATACTGTCCAGGTCCATTCATATTATTGTAATGGTAAGATTTCCTTCTTTTTTATGGCAGAGTAGTATTCCATTGTGTAAATGTACCACAGTTGTTTTAGCCACTCATCTACTGATGGACACTTGAGCTACTTCCAAATCTTGCCTATTTATAAATACTGATGCAGTAAACATAAATGTGCATATTTTCTTTTAAACCAGTGTTTTGAGTTTCTTCAGATATGTTCCTAGAAGTGGAATCACTGGGTTATAAGGCAATTCCATTTTCAATGTTTTGAGGTAACTCCATACCACTTTCCACAGTGGCTGCACCAATTTTGCATTCCCACTAACAGTGCACAAGGGTTCCCCTTTCTTCATATCCTTGCTAACACGTGTTTTTTGTTGATTTATTGATGATAGTTATCCTAACAGGTATGAAATATTTTACTGTGGTTTTAATTTACATTTCTCTGATGATTTGTGATTTTGAGCATCTTTTCAGATGCCTATTGGCCATCTGTATGTCCTCTTTAGATAAGTGTCTATTCAGGTCCTTTGCCCACTTTTTAATTGAGTTGTTTATTTTTGTGTGTGTGTTTTGAGTTGTATAAGTTCTTTAAAAAATTTGGATATTAACCCCTTATCAGATGTATCACCAAATATGTCCTCCCATTCAGCAGGTTGCCTTTTCATTTTGTTGATGGATTCTTTTGCTGTGCAAAGACTTTTTAGTTTGATAGCCCCATTTGTTTACTTTTTGTTTTGTCTCCCTTGCCTGAGGATATATATCAGAAAAAATATTGCTATGAAAAATGTTTGAGATTTTACTGCTTATGTTTTCTTCTAAGATTTTTATGGTTTTGAATCTAACATTTAAGTCTTTAAGCCATTTTGAGTTTATTCTTCTGTATGGAGTAAGAAAGTGGTCTAGTTTTTCCATGTATCTGTCCAGTTTTTCCAAAGCCATTCATTGAATAGTCTATCTTTATTCCATTGTATGTTCTTGCTTCCTTTGTCAAATATTAATTGACCATAAAGGTGTGGGTTTATATCTGAGCTCTCTATTCTGTTCCATTGATCTATGTGTCTGTTTTTATGTCAGTACCATGCTGTTTTCCTGGGATTCTTAATACCAATTGGTTTGTTCTGCATCAATACAGTTAATTAATATACAACTCCAAATTAGCTTTTGCAGGCTGGGAAGTGTCAGCGGGTTTCTTCTTGTCCTCCTGCTAAGTGGAGGACATTAAATCATTATTACACATAATAGTTCCTAATTTGCAGGTGGAAATATTAGCTCCCAAATGCATAAAAATCATTCTCAGCCTGAAGGTCAACAGTTGCATATTAGATTATTTTGGTTTCCTGCTGGTCACTTTACAACACAGTTTAATGGTTACCATAGTATCTTTCTTCCAAAGTGGATTCCGGTCTGAAACTCATCTCTTTTTCTTTATTTACCATGAGACAGCTAGGAGGCCAGATTGCAGCTGCACTTTTCTAACATAGGAAAGGAAGCCTAGAGAGGTTAAGTGACTCGTCAGAGGTCACACGCAAAAAATTGACTGTTCATTGGATCTTGCAGATTGATACAACCATTGGGAGGAACTGGTCAATCTGCTGCTTCTTGCTTTTCTAAGTGTCTTCTCTCTCCCCTTATGATTCTATAAACCATGACATTTGAGGGGATAATGCGTGGCAAGAGGAAAATGCATGGCTTTACTACCGGCAAACATGCCTGATGAATAAGACTGCAATTACTGCCTGAGAAGACTGGGACTCACTGTAGCAGTATTTTACTGCTGGGTGGCCAATTCATTGAAACAGATATCCAGTGTTGTAATCACTCTGCCAAACCACCATCTGTTTTCATCCCAGCCTCCCTCCAATCCTAAACATCCCCCATACCTGCTGCCACAGTCCCAATGAGGTTTTGGTATTGGAATGGACAGCTTGTGAGTAAAATGTCGAGGGACTGTACAATAATTCATCTTTTGGGCATGACAGAACAAGCTGTTGGATGTTATGAATATGCATAGCAGGTCTTGCTGGGCAAAATCCTGGATCCGAAAGGAGGATGGCTCCCACTTGGTGGAAACAAATGTCTTCCTCCTCTCTCTGCCCTCTACTCAAAATATTTACCACTCTTTCTAGGAAGTCTGAGAAATATTTTAGAGCCCAGGAATAAGCATCTTGGATGAAGGGCTTCTAAATTCCAGTACTTAGGAGATGAATCAAAGTTAAATGTGTTAGTTTATTGTTAGTATTATGACTATAATTTTTACTATGCGTTAGAGCCACACCAAGCACTTTACATACATTACCTCATTTTAATTTCTAACATAATTTTTCTGGTAGTATATTGTGTCCTCATTTTTACAGATGAGTTAACTAAATAAGACTCAGACTGTTTAGGTCATTATCCCAGGGTAACAAGCATCAGATGACAAGAGACTGGACTTGAACTTGCATTTCTTTAAAACCACATCCTGACTATATGACCTGCCAAGTTCCATATTGCCACAGAGATATTAGCAATGAGCTGCCATCGATAATGATTTACAATATGATTGCCTTTTAACATTCTTATTGCAACCACAGAAGATTTTTTTATTGTTGTTTTTAATTCTCCCTTTTACAAAGCAACAAAAAAAACCAAGAAACTACAAAAACAACAAAAATCTCAGGCTCAGAGGGTTAAATTACTTTATACAAACTATTCAGCGGTTTTCACTCTTCTTGCATCCCGGCCTAAAGCTTGGAAAATGCAATGCTTTACTATGATTGCCTGTCCAAGATCTTACAAGGTGGACAATATTTTTCTAGGTTACGGCTTAGCTTCAGCTTTGCAACCTCTCCACTTCCCTAACCCGCAGGGCAAGGTGCACACATCTGTGTCCAGCAACATCCTGGAGCTGACTCACATGGATTCGGCATCCTGTGTTCCACGAAATCAAATTGGTAAAGCAAGCAGGTCCAGTTATATAATTTGCAGATTCTAAAGCAAAATAAAACTACTAGGCACCTTGTTTCAAAATTATTAAGCATTTCAAGACAGCAACAATGGAGCCTTAAAACAAGCATAGGAGTGTTCTAAGTGTGGGGTCCCGTGCCCCTGCACAGGTCACATGCCCAGGAAGCTGGCCTTGACAGCTGAAGCCTCCAGAAAAGGTCTCATTTTCCTCTATCTTATGCTTCTCCTAGAAGCCAGAATAGAAAGAATGCTGGACTGAGAGACTATAGCCCTCAGTCCTGGTTTAGGGTGTTATGGTTAACTGGCTCTGTGACTCTAAGTTTGTTTCATGCTAAGAGTCACAACTGTGGGATATGGAATGGATAATCTCTGAAGTCCATCCAAATGGCTTGAGTCTACAATGCTTAGCCCATCCAGTTGCCTCCCTCACTTCACTTAACTTCATTTGTTTTTTTTTTCAATTTCCCGTTCTGCCAATGCCACTCCAAAAGTAACTGGCCTCCCTAGAACCTGCACGCAATCAATGGTGCAGGGTTTTCACTCTTCCCGGCCTCACGGCCCTGCTGGGGAAGCACCCTCCCCTTTCCATTACCAGGTCATCATCGCTCATGCCAACTCTTCTCATTGACTCATGTGTCTACCCTGGGCCATTTACAGAGAGTTATTTGGAGACTGATTAAGAGAGAAAAATTGTTCTGTTGTAGTCTACCAACTCTATGATAGTGAGGGAAACAGCAGGAGATTTTCCCCAAAGGGACACATTTGTTAAAGTCATGTATTTCCTGTTGTTTTTTTTTAAACAAACATTTCTGTATCATGAAGATAAGCAAAATTGCTTATTTAGGTATACTTCAGAATAGAAGTCTTCAAACTGTAAACTCTATACTATGAAAAATTATAGTAGTACCAACATAACCTATCTCTTCTTCATCTCTAATTTTTCTTCCCTTTTCCCAAAATGAATAAAATCTTTTCTGCTTTGATCTTACTCCCATTCCTGGATCCAGATGAGATCACATCCTTTTTTCCCTTTTAAACTCTTTCTATATCTTCTTCAGGTTCCTCCGTCTCTCAGCCACCACCACCACCACCACCACCATCACCCTCTATGCAAGAGCTTCAGTACTTTTCTCTCTGCCTTAGGGAACGTGTTTCTTTACCTCTGCATTAAAATAAGCCTTGCTTTCTGCTTGAGCCAGATTTGGGAGTTTTATAAAACTTATTACTCCTTCAAAGAACTCCCTGATTTTCACCTATTCAAATGGGTGTGATCTTTCACTTAACACCACCCTTTCAAAATATTTACTCCTTAGTAAGGTTGGTTCAACTATGTCTCATCTCTTATGTCTCATCTCCCCAAACAGCTTCTAAGCAACTTGAGGACAAGAAATAAGCTTTCAATGTTGTCAATAAAAGCATGCCTTGGTTAGATTAGAGTCTTCCTGAGTGTTTGTTGAGTGAATGACTGTGAATTATTAACAGCGAGACAAGTTAAAAAAGGAACAACTGGATTAGAGTCTTATCTCAGCTGACCTCTCCCCCTTGCTGTTCCTTGTTTGTGTTACTCAGCTTCTGGGTCTATCAAAGCCAAGTAAGGAGGCTATTTCTACAAGATCATTCATCTGTCCAGTTAATTTGTGTTAAGTGGTACTTTATCAGAGCCAAGCTTTTAAGTCCATTAAAAGTTTTACAGCTCGTCTCCAAGCTGGGAACTATAAAAGACAACATCAATCCTGTGGCCCTGCCCTACTCTCAGGAAAAGCAGATGTGTTCAGTCCAGGTCTCAAGATCAGCCTCCAGGACCTTCGGAATGACCCCATGGAATGACGGCAGGCTGTGGTGTGTCACTTCTGACATATAAACAGACCGCCTGAATTCAAGAATCCCATGTACAGATATCAGCTGGAAAAGGAACAAAAGTCCTTGCAATTACCTTCTAGTACAGTATCCTCATTTCTCCAACCTTTATAATATATTTTTAAAAACTCTTTTAAACAACAATAAATTTGACATATACTACACACTTCAGTAACCTGGGAAGTTTTAAAAAAAAATAGTTTCCCACATAGCATTTGTAGAGAGAATGTGTGGGGTGTAACTCAAAACTGTATTTTTTAAAAGCCTCCTACATGTTTCTTATTTGTAGCTAGAGTTAGGAACCATTCTAAAGTGCAAAGCAATTTAAAATTAGTTATTATTTCATTTAGTGTTCATACAAATAGCAAAGAATATTATTCCCATTTAAATCATGAGCAAACTAAGGCTCAGAGAGATCTGATGACTTGACTGTCATGAGTCTTAACTTCAATCCTGAGTTAGAACATAAAGCTTAGGTCTCTTAACTCCTGGTCCAGGGACACACTGTTCACTCTAAGGCTTGGCAACTGCAATTACTAACATATTAGCATGAACTAATTTACCGTGTTACTCTAAAGAGGATGAGGAAACCCAGGTAGTACAATTTTAATCAAAAAGAGAACCATAGGAGCAAGAAAAGTTCAAATCGTGGGGAAGCTCTTTACAGGCTCCTGCAATCTGAGAACCAAAAAGAAAAAAAAAATCCTCTCTAACAATCCCACAGAATCTTGACCCATCAGATAGTCAAGGTTTCTGCTATTTCTCTTTTTTTATTTCCCATCTCCACTTTGTTTTCCTCCTTTTTTCCTTCCTTTTTCCCTTCCTCATTTCCCTGATGGAAGTGAATTGTGCACACATGTGCCAAGGTTGTTGGTGCTGAACCCCCACTGCCATGAGGAGGGTGTCTCACTGTCCCTCTTCTCAGGTTTGCTACTTCCATCCTTCTAATCATCAGCTCCCTTTCCAAAGAAAAAAAGAAGCACTGATATGATTAGAATCCAGGCATTTTACTGAGCCACAGTTGACTAGTACATGAGTTCACTCAGGCCCACTGGTTACCTGCAACTCCTGCCTCTTGCAAACATACAATATACAAATGTATGGCAGTTCAGCATGTGAATGGCAAGTGAAGATCAGTGGAGAAAGGAGAGACTGTTTCCAATTGAGCTTAATGAATTAGTTATTTATTTAGGAAAGGATAAAGTTGGACATCTCTGTCACTTCACATACATCAGAATTTAGGTATGGAAAGGTTTATTTAAAACATCCAGAATTGAAGTGTTTCTCCCCATTTTGACCACCATTACCTATAGCTTCCTAACTGGTCCCCATGATTCCACCTTGATCCCAACGTTTAATTTCAACCAAGGAGTCTTAGTGGTAACTTTTTAAAAAGTAACTCAGATAACAGCAGGTTAAAACTCTTTAATTCTTTTTCAAATCATTCACAGCTAACACCAAAATCCTGCCCATTAAGGGGTTATATGCCTACCACAGACTGCCTGTCTGCGTTCAACTCAGGCTCCCCTTACCATCCCTCATGCTACTACAGTCGCTCTCGCATCCTTGCTCTTCCTCACATAGGCTACGCTGGTTCTGGCCTCAGGGCCTTTGTTCTCACCCTTTCTTATCCTAGAATACTCTGCTTACGAATAGTCATATAATTTTCTTGTTTACTTCAAAAAGGTATCTAATCAAATTTATTATCATGAAGGTCTTCTATGACTACAAATGAATACTTTTAGTAACTTTTCTACCTAACATTGTGTTTGCACTTGGAATTTATTAATTTTACCACCCCATATTCATTCCTTCTACTGTCTTTTACATTTTTTTCTACTATCATTGGACATAGGCTGAATCATTGTACGTTAACAAGAAATTCCAAATTCTCAGTGACTTCAGTAAGTAGAGATCATTTATTCTAAGGTCTTGCTTACCCTAAAGGTTCATTTCCAGCTGATGACAGGAGGAGAGGCCCCGCTCATCACAGTCACTCAAGACCCCAGGAAAGCAGCAGCCACCATTGGACTATTTCTAATTACCATGTTCATAAGAAAAGCTATGACCAAAAAAAAAGAAAAGCTATGACCAAACTCAACCTAGAAGCAACATTGAAAATCCCTTTATATGTTTACTGGCCACATTTATGTATTCTTTTGTGAAATTCCTGCTTATATTATCTTGCCTTTATTTTCTATTGAGTTTTTCTTCTTGTTAATAATTTATAGAAGCTATTTATATATTCTTGGCACTAATTTTTCTTTAGTTATATGTATCATAAATACCTTCTCCCAGTTTCCCTAGTCTTCTCTCGTTTTTTAATATATTCTTTAATTTATTGATTATGCCATTACATTTGTTCTATTCCCCCCTCCATTCCCCTCCACCCTGCACACCTCTCCCCCACCATTCCCCCCCTTTAGTTCATGAACATGTGTCTCAAGTTCTTTAGATTCTATATTTTCCCTACTATTCTTACCCTCCCCCTATATATTTTCTATCTACTGTCTATGCTACTTATTCTCTGTACCTTCTCCCCCCCTCTCCTTCTCCCACTCCCCTATTGCTAACCCTCCATGTGATCTTCATTTCTATGGTTCACTCCTGATCTAGCTGTCCTCTTAATTTGCTTTTGTTTTAGGTGTGGTTCTTAATAACTGTGAGTTTGCTGTCCTTTCACTGTTCATCTTTTTTATCTTCTTTTTCTTAGGTAAGTCCCTTTATCATTTAATAAGGGCTTGGTGATGATGAACTCCTTGAATTTAATCTTATCTGAGAAGCACTTTATCTGCCCTTCCATTCTAAATGAAAACTTTGCTGGATAGAGCAATCTTAGTTATAGGTCTTTGGTTTTCATCACTTGGAATACTTCTTTCCAGCCCCCTTCTTGCCCGTGAGGTCTCTTTTGAGAAATCCACTGACAGTCTGATGGGAACGCCTTTGTAGGTGACTATCCCCTTATCTCTTGCTGCTTCTAGGATTCTCTCCTTCATTTGAATCTTGGCTAATGTAATGATGATGTGCCTTGGTGTGTTCCTTCCTGGGTCCAACTTCTTTGGGACTCTCTGAGCTTCCTGGATTTCCTGGAAGTCTATTTCCTTTGCCAAAATGGGGAAGTTCTCTTTTATTATTTGTTCAAATAAGGTTTCCACTCATGACTGTTCCTCTTCCCCTTCTGGTACCCTATAATTCAGATGTTGGAGTATTTAAAGATGTCCTGAAAGTTCCTAAGCCTCTCCTCATTTTTTTAAATTATTGTTCCTTTATATTTTTCTATTTGGTCATTTTTTCCTTCCTTCTGGTCTGCTCCCTTGATTTGAGTCCCATTTTTCTTTCCAGTACTATTGGTTTCCTGTGCATTACCATTCATTTCAATTAGTTTAGCCTTCATATGTTCCTCTAATATGTGACTAAAATCAACCAGTTCTGTGAGAATCCTGATCACCAGTGTTTTGAACTGTGCATCTGAAAGTTTGGCTATTTCTTCATCGCTTAGATTTATTGGCTCTGGGGCTCTGAGTTGTTCTTGAGCCATGTTTTGATCTGTTTGTGCCTGTTACGTACAAGGAGAGGCACCTTAGTTGTTCACCATGGCAGGGCCACCCAGGTCGCTGGTTTGTGACACTGTATGTGGGGGCATGGTCAGAGAGGGAGTAATGGCGGTCCTCTCAGCTCACCCAGTCCGCCACATGGCTTGCCCTTGCCTGTTTATCTGAGCGCAAATGTGTGAGCCTGCCACCCTGTGCTGCTCGGGCCTGTGCGATCTGTCTTAATGCTCGCCTCTTCACTGGTTTATCTGCACGCAAATGCACAACCAACCACAGACAGCCAGCAGTGCTGTGTCTTCCCTGTGTCTGCCTATAGCTAGCCAGAACCTGGGATCCACGCCCTCGGCTGCCTGTGCACTGCCCAGGTCAGAGGATCTTTTTTACCCCACCTGCTCCACTGTTGGCTTCGCCCCTCTCACTGGTTTAGCTGAGCAGTTCGCTTTTTTCGGACTCCTTATTGTTTGATTTTCTGTGTGGTTTGGTTGCGTTTATTATTGTTAAAACTTTATTGTTTTTAGATTTGGTTCTGTGAGGAAGCAAAGTGTTTCCACCTATGCCTCCATCTTGGCAGAAGTACTAGTCTTCTCTTTTTTAATTGAATTTATTGTGATGACATTGGTTCACAAAAACCATATAGGTTTCAAGTGTACAACTCAATAAAACATCATTTGCACACTGCATCAAGGACCCACAGGGCAAAGGAAAGTTTCTTTCTATCTCCATTTACCCCTCCTTTGCCTACCTCCACCTATCCCCATCTCTAGTCTTTCCAATTTGCTTTAAAATATCTTTTGACAATAAAGAAAAATTCTTCATTTTATTAGTGTCCAAATAAACTAAAAGGTCTTAGTTTTATTAGTTCTTAGTTTTATTATCAGTCTTTCCTTATGAAGTTAGAATCATGGAGACCAATTAGAAGCCTGTTGAGTAGTGGTGGTTCAAGTGGGGAGAAGTGGATGGTTTCTGGATAATTTGAGGATAGAACTAAGTGAATTTGGTGGTTAAGTAGGTATGGGGAAGACATATGGGAAGGAAAATTCTGACTTTAAAGTTTAGCGCTTGATCAATTACAAGGATGAGTAACTTTTTGGAATAACAAATGCAGAAGAGCAGATTAAGAAAAGACAATTAAGAGTTTGGTTTTGGCCATACTAATTTTGAGATATTAGATATTTAAATGTAGGCAGATTACTTATGCAGATATGTGAGACAAAGTTCATGGAAATATTGAATTTAAACACAAACATTTAGAAGTTGACAGCATATCGAAGACATTTGAAAGAATGGAATCATTAAAAAATACACATATCTACACAGTTAATTAAATAGAGAACAGAGATTGCATCTCGGCCTTTTGGCTAAGATCAAGTGTAAATAGAACAAAGAAAAGGTTTAAGGACTGAGCCCTGGAAACTCCAGTGTTTAGTGATAGGGGCAAAGAGGAGAATTCAGCAGAGGAATCTGGAAAAGAAATGGCCAGCGAGGTATATGGAAACACCAAAAAAAAAAAAAAAGAAAAGCAGTGTTTCTTAACCCAAAGGGAGAAAATGTATCAAAAACAGAAAGTGATCAACTATGTCCAGACTACAGAACAAGACAAAGACTGAAAATTTCCATTGCATTTGACAATATGGAAATTACTGGAAATCTTGACAAGAGTAATTACAGTGAGTTTTAGTGAATGAAGTTTGAGTGGAGTGGTTTGAGAAATACTGTAAAGCTAGGAGATAAGTAAAGTATAGACAATTCTCTTGAAAAGTAATTTATTTTATTTTGTTTTTTAGTTTCAGGGGAATAGGGAAATTCTGCAGGAATTATATGGCATATGATGATGAAGGAGTTTTATCTTGCTTTATTTTTTGGTTGTGAAAAAATCATATATTATAATGATTATCATATAATATATATAAATCATATATTATCATATATCAATAGCATGTCTGCATGCTGATGGGAATGGTCCAGTAGAGAGAGAAAAATTGACAATGAGAAGTGATGTCCTTGAGTTGGTACTGTGAAAAGGGTTGGCCTAAAATAGAAATGTGGACAACTCATCTACTACAGCTGAAAATAAAAAAAAGCGTGTGGATTATAGAATCAGACATGTAAGTGTATTTACAGAGGGAGAATTTACTCTTACATTGTCACCTGCCTTTCTATATCTCAAATTTCATGATTATATCCCAGTATAATCATATACCTGATTGCATTAAATGATGGGGGGAAGATTTCTCAACATGATTCAGTAAATGAGAGACACATTTAGGACTAGAACCTTAATCTTCCAATGATTACATCTTTAATATTTAGTTCATTCATACATTTATTTTATAAACTGTTATTGAAACTCCTTGGCCAAGAACTCTTCTAGACACTGAAAATAATTAGTGAAAATATGATTTCTTTCTTTCAGAGTATATGACAGACATAAATTGTGTAATCAATTAATTAATTTTCATTGATGTAAGTTCTAGAAAATTAAGATCTGTTTGTGATAAGAACAATATACGGTAGATGACCTAAAGTAGGTGGGAAAATGTGAGTCATTGGTAATCTGAATTTGAAGGATAAATAAGATTCACGACTATGAATTAAAGTATAAGGAATGTGGGTAAGAACATTGCAGGAAGCACAAATGCCACAGGAAAACCTCAAAATATTAACAAAGTGCAGCAAGAGTGAGGAGAATAAGGAGGAGAGAAGTGTAAGTTGGAGAAACAGGCTAGGACCATATTATGTGGGGGAAATGGTTGAAGGTTCATATTTATCTGAAAGATATTAAGAAGAAATTAAGGAGGAGTTAAGCTATGGATCACCTAGAGCAGAACAAAAGGATCATGGATGGTCACATGAAGAAGAGACTGAAGAAAACAAATACATATGTAACGATACTGGCTGGAATATTATTAAAGTTGTTCATGTGTGAAATTATGGGAGCACAGACTAAACTGGAATGTGAGGACTAGGGAAAAAGAATGGATTTGAGAGAGATCCAGGAGTTTGGATTGATGGGATATGGCAGTAGGTGGTTGGTAAGAGAGAAGTGATACTTTTGAAGATAACTTCCAGGATTTGGGCTTAAATATACAGGTGGTAGATGGCGCCCCTACAAATAAGAGAAGGTTTTGGAGTCATTAAGTAATGAATCAATACTGAACAGGTAAAATTTGAGGTGTCATTGAGATTTGGAGGTAAAGATGATCAATATAATGCATCAAATACCTGCCAAATCCTATGTGGGTTTTGTGAATACAGAGATAAATATGAGCCTCTTTTTAACCCCCAAAAGTTCATAGTGTCCTGGTTGGCATAGCTCAGTGGATTGAGTGCAGGCCTGCAAACTAAAGGATCACAGTTTGATTCCCAGTCAGGGCACATGCCTGGGTTGCAGGCCAGTTCCCAGCAGGGAACATACAAGAGGCAATCATAGCTTGATATTTCTCTCCCTCTCTCCTTCCCTTCCCCTCTAAAGATAAATAAATAAATCTTTGTTAAAAAGTTTATACTTTAGCAACTTATACTCCCCCATTTTGCTATAGCACCTTTCTCATCCAAATTTGCTACCAGGTCTGAAAGTTAAACTTTGTCTAGGAATAGCTGGAAGGAAGAAAGAGAATATTCCAAGTTGATATCTGTTAAATTAGGCAACAGTCACTTGTAAAAAAAATTCAGAATGTGGTGTAAAATATGCTAATAACATTTATGCAAATGAAGGTTCACTGTAATAACTACAAGATCAAGGGGTAACTGCAAGTAATTTGGTAATGGGCTGTAATTACCCTTCCATCTGTAGCATGGGGGATAAGGGTGATACAGGAATCAAACACTGTTACTAAATACTTTCACATTTTATCAGTGCTTTCTCTTTATCATCATACTTGAGCATACTCAAAAGCCATCACAAAATGATCCAGTTAAATATCAGGTTAAAACAGTAGAGAAAATATTTCATTTTCACTTTTTTCTTTTCCTTTTCTTTAATTCTTATTTTTAACTGGGTGTAGTGTCTGACAGAGAAGAAGTCTTCCTGCAGGTATTAGTAACCAGGGTTATAATTCCTGGTCTGCCAAGAACTAGCTGTGGGACTTTAGTTTAAAGTTACTGACCTTCTTTGTCACTCAGTTCCCAATTCTTTAAGACAGGGATGTTAACATTTCTAATGATCTCTTCAAAAGGTGTCAGAAATGACTGCTTTTTATTTATTTGGAAATATTTAGGACAGTGTTTTCTTTGTTACTTTATATTTTGAAGTGTTTAAAAAATACAGAAAAGTAGCAGAACAAACAGTGAGCTCCACCCACACCCAGTGAATAATTTGGGAACAAGTTGGAGAGGTGTTGTCCTGTTACCCCTGAGTAAGTACTTCAGGATGTGTTTCTACCAGGCCCCTGTTATCCTATGTAGTAATAGTATGGCTATAAAAACTAGGAAATTACCACTGATACTATCTATTCTCTGCTGTCTAAGCCCCAGAATACATCTGATTTCTGCCAGTTGCCCCAGAGATATTCTCTGTAGCACAAAATTCAATCTAGGATCATGTGCTCCATTCAGTCCTCCTGCCCCTTCAGTCCCCTTTAATTTGGAACAGCTTCTCCATCTTCCCTTCACTTTCATAACCTCAATACTTTTGAAGATGAAAGCCAATTTAATAAAGTGTTTTATAAAATATCCCTCAATTTGGATTTGTATGATCTTTTCTCATAATTAGGTTCAAATTATGCATTTTGGGGGATAGAAATATGACAGAAATGATGTGTTCTTTTTATTGCATCTTTTCGAGTGGTACACAATTTTAATTTGAAACATTACTGGTGATGTTAATCTCTTGATTAAAGTAGTTTCTGCCAAGTTTATTTTTTACAGTGTTATTCCTTTTCTCTTTGAAGTAAATAAGTACTTTGTCGAGAGATATTTTAAGGTATATAAACATCACATTCACCCTCAAACATTTATCCACTAGTTTTGGCATCTATTTATTTTTTATTTGCCTGATTTAATTATTGCTCTGAGGGCTGAAGTAGTGTTTTAAAATTTTCATCATTTGTTTGAAATTTATTACTTGGCATGGTATTATAATGAGATGTTTTTCTTCTTCCCATTTGTTTACTCATTTAAGTTATATCAGTATAAACTCATGGATTTCTGTTTCTCTAAAGTGTTATTTTTACTTATTTCAATTACCTTAGATTTGGCTAGGAGTATTTCCTTGAAGACTGATCCTCCATTTTCAAAAAGCTGTTTACATGATTCTCTCAGTCCCCCTTTACTATTGGCACAATGAGGTGTTATAGGCTTATCTTATATGTCTCTTGCCCCAGCATTGGAATCAACCAATTTCCAAAGACCCTTCAATTCCTTTGAGTAGAGATGGTATTTTGAAGCCAAGATCTGGTGCACAAGTTGTGATTACTCTGGTTGAGGTTGTGATATACCACACAGATTCCAGCTGCTCCCAGACTGCTGCCCTGTGTAGTCTGTGGCTGTCAAATACTTTCAGGGACCCTTTCAACTAAGAAATCTACCTTGCCTGAGGTATGCTCATAATAAGTAACTTCTTATTACAGGTTTGGGCTTCTTGTTCCAAATCAGGAATGCTCTGAATTGCAGTTCTAATTCCTGATAGTCTTACGGGGTCACTTGAGGCCTTCATCAGATTTGCATACCAGCTTAACTTTTCTCTTTCCCCAGTACTGGTTCTCTTTCCTTTCCTTATAAGTGTAATTTTCCAAAGCATTTCTTACTGCACATTCTGTCTCAAAGTCTGCTTTGTGAAGAATATAACCTAGGAGATGATGCCCAGATCATCTCAATGGACAGAACTAAGAAATATATGTATACATTTACTTCTGCCTAGACTCTTAACTCTATATATTTCTCTATATATTGAACATCCTGAATGTGTTAGGGAGAAAATGCTCTCCCAACCAAAAACAATATCTGTACCTATGGAGACTTTGTTGGATTGGCTGTTCTTAAAATAGGGAAGGTAACCTGGGTTATCCCGTGGCCCATAGTAATAACAACAATCCTTGAAAATGGAAGAGGTGGGCAGAAGAAGGAAATCAGGAGGTGTGATTCGAAAAGGTCAGAGTGATGCAGTATAAAAGACTTGACTCACAGATGCTGGCTTTGAAAATGGGGTAAAAGGGCCCTAAGCCAAGGAACGTGGGTGACCTCTAGTAACCGAAAAGTCAGGGGGAGCAGTTCTCCCTTAGAGCCTCCAGAAAGGATTCTCATCCTGTCAATGCCTGAAGTTTTACTCATATATAAAGTAACAAATCTGTGTTTTTTCAAAGCCACTAAGGTCATGGTGCCTTGTCACAGCAACAACAGACAATGAATATAATGCACATACACTGATTCCACAATTTCCAATTCAAACCCCAGGATTTATTATTAGCTTTTCCTTTTTCATGTATGTGACTCTCTTTTCCAGCACTGAGAATCTTGGCTCCCCTTAGGCTCAATATAAATTCTTATTTCATCATCCCAAGTCCACTGGGACACTGCCTGGTGTGGCATCTTCCCCACTGGGGCTTTTCTCCTCTCCCTAGTCACCATCATTATCCCATACCAGTGTCTGCCTTGCATGGCCCCAACCGATGGCTCTGAAATGAAATTATCAAGAAAGGAAATATGGAAGGAAAGAAGGAAGGGAGGGCTAAGGAAGCAGCAAGCAAGGGAGAGAGGAGGCTGAGAGGAAAGAAGGCAGCCAAGGCAGGGTCCAGAGTCTATGCACAGAGTCTATGGGCGGACCGTGGGTTGTCATTGTATTACATACTTTATCCCTCACATTTTCTAAAATATCAGTCCTTTTGTTTGCTTGCCCATGGTTTAGATCCATAGTTTTCATCACTTTCTCAGAAAAAGAAACCTGAAACCTAGTAAGTTAAAAATCACTGAGCTTATAATTATTTAATCAGAAAGTACAATGATGATAACCTAGATGTTCTTAAAATTCAGGTACAAGCTTTGCAATAGTCTACGATACATCTTTAAAACACTCACAACACAACCATTCTTATCAGTAGTTGTTAAAATTTGATGTTCTTTATCTCAGTTTCATCTAAAATGCCAAGGATCAAAAAATACCTACAGGTACCTGAAACTCACATTTTAAAGAGAGTAAGTAGATCAGTTAGAATGAATGCTATAGGATTAAGAACTCAGTTTCCCAGCTAATGTTACCAATTTCTGCTTCTACGAGGATCCGGATTAAAGAGAGTTTGGAGGGTAAATTTACTGAAGAAAAATTTTAATGTCTGTGTACCTACTCTTCCCAATCCCTTCAACCCAAAACTATGGGTCAGCTGTAGAAAGAAGTTCTTGTTAATGGTCTTGAAAGTCCCCATGTAAGAAAAACACAGCTTTTAGTATCAGGCAGATGCAGATGACCATGGCACTGGGCACCAAGTCTGTGCTTTCACCTTTCTCCTCCTTCAATGAAGCCCACCTTAGAGGTGTCAGAAGCCAAGGTCTTCAAGTGGGAGAGGGGATGAAGGAAAAAGGACTTAGTTGACCACAATCCTCTTGTCCCACTACAGACATCTGGGATAAAAACTCTGGCAGCCTGCAGGGTGAGAAGCTCTAAGTTAGCTAAGAGGTGACAGCTTTGGGATTATTGCACTGAGCCCCAGACTTTAATCACAGAAACAAGATTATTTCTGAAGGTGAAAGTTACCAAAGGACTACTTTATATTCTTTAAAAAATATATAGGAAAAATATGTATGTGCTCCAAATTACATACAAGCAGTGAGGAATGTATGTGTTCATGTACTAAAATAGGCTGTGGAGAAAAAATAAGCTGCCTTCTGCTTATGTTTTGGGGTCAGCTCCTGTCAAAATGGCTCCTTTTAATCAAATATGATATTGAAAGAGTGGTAGATATTGATCAACTCATATTTTTCTATTGCCTAGTGGAAAAAAACCTTTAGATGCTTATGCATCCTATTTTTTTTTCCTCTTACACATGGGTGGGTATGTTAGCTTACCTTCAATTCTAGCATCTAGTTGTAACATTCTACAATCATAACAGCTATTACTCAAGAATATTTAAGGACCCTACAAGAAGAGGGTTTAAGTAAGTTGATGTTTTCAGAACTCTGAAGGCTAATTACATGTTTATCAATCCTGTGACATTTTAGTAAACTTATTTTGTTTTTCTAACCTGAAGATGACTGAAATACTTTTAAAGTTTGGGGAATTTATGGTTTTTCTTATTTAAACTTAGTTTCTCTCTAATGGCCAAGGCCAATGAATGTACTACCCCCTTCTACCTGCCTCCCCAACCATAAGTTAACTTTTATATCATGGAAATTAAGTGATTTGGGGGAGAAAGAACAAATGAAATAAATATTCTGGAAGTCATAAAAGATCATAAATTCTTTTCAAGAATTATTTCAATAGCTTCTCTGCCCTTAAGCTCAGTAGTCTTAAATGTGATTCAAGATATAAAATCTAGTAATTAAATAAATAAATATTTATGGAAAATCTATGTTAAGCAAGGTCCTGAGCAGGAAACTCAGTAAGAACTTCCTTAATTGAAATTATTATCTTTATCATCTTCAGTAATTCCATAGACTTTGTCATCATGTTTTATTCATAGGCTGACAACTCTTGTTCTGACTAACCATTTCTAGGTATTACATATTATGTCCGATCCATTGCTGCACATGGCTATTTATTATGTGCAGTTAACTATGAGTAGGCTTGTCCTTGTGAATGTGTATCTTTGTGTATGTGTACATGTATGTACACATACATGCAATACATATATACACATGAATTATACTGTCTATAGCATGAAAAAGAACATGGGTAAAGGAGTTTTGAAATAGGCTTTATTTTACAAGTGGGTGGTTAAAGGAGAATTTGCATTTAGAACATTATTTAGAAGCACAGTGACAGAGATTCCTGGGATTTGCCTGGGATTACTCTCATCGATGTCTGCTCACCAGCTTTATGAACCAGCACAAGTCATTTCTCTTTTCAGCCCCACTGTTCTCATCTGAAAAATGTGAAATATAACCTGCTTCATTGAGTGTTATGAGTTATTAAATGAGAGTATATACAAGCACTTAACCTAGTGTCTGGCAAATAGTTTGTGCTCAATAAATGGTACCTTTTTAGTGCTTGCTGGGTACTCGGATGATGACAGCCTTACACAGTAGCATGAAGCCATTTGCTATGATCATTTTCTTTCCAGAGGAAGAAACTTACACTGAGGAATTTTAGATGATTGTCTGCATTTATATAGCTAGCAAGTGACAGGATCCTGAAGTTAGCCCCATCTGTAGCCACCATATCCTTCTAGCTCCTCGGGCTCCCTGATGCACAGGTGCTCTCACACACATAAGCACAGGTGAGCTTAAATATTCCATCATTACATCTTAGAACCAGGGGATCCTGGAACTGCAGATCTGGAATAAATCATCAATGGTTGTATTGGAAATATGATTCTAAATCCTTCACATTCAGGAAGACTGATAGGTGCAAGCAACTTTGGCATATATTTTGTGTTTCAGTTCTGAGCTTCCCCACTATATCTGCAAGTAAAAAGAGCATACTCTATTAATGCCACTGTACAGAAGAGAAAAAATAAGGATTCAGAATTTTCCTCGGCTCTTTTTGGTTCTCAACAGAGTAACCTGCTGAAGACCACACATCTGGTAAGTGATAAAACTCTGACTCCAACTCAGCCCTTCTAGTTTCAAGTGCAATGCCCTAGGATGCACATTTTTTTTTATCACATGGATTAAATGCCTCCCATTTATTGACAGCTTCAGAATCTGCTCTACCCTCATTTAGGGTTTTAGGTGCCTCAAGCAATTGAAGCTTTGAAACACACTTTAGAGGTATGTATTATCATGCCACAATTTTCCTGATAAGTAAAAAATAAAGATCTGGAGAATTAAAGTAAATTACTCAATCTTATCAGAAAAAGGTTTAGAAGAAGGCATATGAGCACAGGTCATCACACTATAGAAGTTACTTCTCTAACACTCTGCCCCAAGGCCTGAAGACACAGAGACTAGAGAACTGCATCGTGGGAGATTTTCATATTTATACCCCACTGAAACGATTGCTGCTTCATTTATGAATTGTTCTGAGACTTAAGTATGTTGTTTAAGGTCACACAGCACTTAGTAGATCCCTTCTCCAGTCTATTCAGATTGAAACCATCATCTAATGGGCATAATAACTGAATTTAACTTTCATGAAAAAATGCAATGTATTTATCTCCCTGTCACTGAATACTTTCCTTCATATACTCAGAGAGGATTCAGAGCAGTGGAAATATTTTTTTTAAGAATGGTGTTACAAGACTTCTGGCCAAGATGGAGGCATAGGTAGACAAACTGTGCCTCCTCACAAAACCAAAATAAGAACAACAATTTAGAAACAAAAAAACCCCAGTACCAACAGAAAATTGAACTGTATGGAAGTCTGACAACCAAGAAGTTAAAGTAGACATATTCACCCAGACTGGTAGGAGGGGCAGAGTTGGGCAGCAGGGCAGAGAGTGGTCTCAGCAAAGTGGTGGCTAGCAGACCCCTGGGCGCACAAGGTGGCAGTGGGCAGACCCAGTGAGGCAGTGGACTGTGGATGAGATGGTGCACAAAATGGCTGGCAGACCGGGTGGTCCCACATTCCCACACAAATAAACCAGGTGAAACTGGGGAGTGAGACAGATTGCACAACCCAGGGTGCCAGTGTGGGGAAATAAATCCTCAAAACACCAAGTGAAAACACCTGTGGGGGTTGAGGTGCTGGGAGAAACTCCCAGCCTCACAGCCATTGAAGAGACCCACAGGGATTTAGAACAGGGTCTTAGAACAAACACAAGCCCACCCACTCGGGAATCAGCACCAGAAAGGCCCAGTTTGCTTGGGGGAAGCGGGGGAAGTGACTGAAATCCAGCAGAGAGCAGAGCAAGTGTCAGTGTTCCCTCTTGGACCTTTGCCCCACATATAGCATCACAACCCAGTGACTGGGTTGCCCTGCCCTGGTAAACACCTAAGGCTCTGCCCCTTATACATAACAGGTGCATCAAGACAAAAAAAAAAATGGCCCAAATGAAAGAACAGATCAAAGCTCCAGAACAAATACAACTCAGTGATGAAGAGATAGCCAACCTATCAGATGCACAGTTCAAAACACTGGTAATCAGGATGCTCACAAAATTGGTTGTATTTGGTCACAAATTAGATGAAAAAATGAAGGCTATGCTAAGTGAAATAAAGGAAAATGTACAGGGAACCAATAGTTCAGGGAAGAAAACTAGAACTCAAATTAATAGAGCGGACCAAAAGGAAGAAAGGAACATCCAACCAGAAAAGAATGAAGAAAAAAATTCAAAGAAATGAGGAGAGGCTTAGGAACCTCCAGGACATCTTTAAACATTCCAACAACCAAATTATAGAGATACCAGAACGCAAAGAGGAAGAGCAAGAAGTGCAAAACTTATCTGAACAAATAATAAAGGAGAACTTCCCCATTCCGGCAAAGGAAATAGACTTCCAGAAAGTCCAGGAAGCTCAGAGAGTCCCAAAGAAGTTGGACCCAAGGAGGAACAAACCAAGGTACATCATAAGTACATTACCCAAGATGAAACATAAGGATAAAATCTTAAAAGCAGCAAGAGAAAAGGAGACAGTTATCTACAAAGAAGTGCCTATAAGACTGTCATCTGATTTCTCAAAAGAGATTTTATAGGCAAGAAGGGGCTGGAGAGAAGTATTCCAAGTCATGAAAGGCAAGGACCTACATCCAAGATTGCTCTATCCAGCAAAGCTTTCATTTAGAATGGAAGGGCAGATAAAGTACTTCCCAGATAAGGCCAAGTTAAAGGAGTTCATCATCACTAAGCCCTTATTATATGAAATCTTAAAGGGACTTACCTAAGAAAAAGAAGATAAAAAGCATGTACAGTAAAATGACAGCAAACTCATAATTATTAACAACCACACCTAAAGCAAAAACAAAAATAAACTAAGCAAACAACTAGAACAGGAACAGAAACACAGAAATAGAGATCCCATGGAGGGTTGGCAACAGGGGAGTGGGAGGAGAAGAGAGAGGGAAAAGGTACAGAGAATAAGTAGCCTAGATGGTAGGTAGAAATACACAGGGGGAGGGTAAGAATAGTACGAGAAATGTAGAAACTAAAGAACTTATATGTATGACACAGGGACATGAGCTAAATAAAGGGAGGGAATGTGGGTTGGAGGGGGTGTGCAGAGTGGAAGGGAATGAAGGGGAAAATGGGACAAATATAATAACATAATGAATAAAATATATTTTAAAAATTTAAAAAAGAATGGTGTTACAAATGCCTAAAGTTTTAGTTTTCTTATTCTCTAGACTTGTGGCCACTAGCTGAACTTTAAAGAAACAGGAATAACTTCCTGTAGAACCTTTCTGGAAGGTCGTCTTAAAGGGACAAATGGAGAGGAAGACATTGCTTTTAAAATCCACTTACCCTTAAGTCCGCTGGCTGTCCCTGTCAATAGATTTATAAGGTTTTGTTTTTAGAGAATGATGTAGACCTATATGTAAGTGCAGGAAGATTTGTTTAAGGATTTTTGATAAGTGGAGACATAGGCTACTGGAAAGTATGCATGTGTATTAAGGAATGCAATAAATGTTTTCTGAGCAATGATTAAATGGCTAGCATAGTGTTGACAGGATCAAAACTGTTGTCACCAGTACTTTGTGGCACTTTGTTTTATATACACGCCATGAGAGGGAGTTATAAAAGGCTGCTTATATAGCAGTATATAACATATAAAAGTATGGGTTTATGGGGAGCAATTTTTACCTTAATTCTCTATGTCAGAATTTTTTATATTTTTTTATTTATTATTATTTTTAAATTTTTATTTACTTATCTTTAGAAGGGAAGGGAAGGAGAGAGAAGGAGAGAAATATCAATGTATGGTTGCTTCTTGTGTGTGTCCCCTGCTGGGAACTGGCCTGCAACCCAGGCATGTGCCCTGACTGGGAATTGAACCACAATCTTTTGGTTGGCAGGCCTGCACTCGATCCACTGAGCTAAACCAGCCAGGGCAGAATTTTCTATATTTTAAAATATTCACACATATTGTTTTGATAATTAGAAAAGACAGATTTGTATGGAGAAAAGTTGAAAGAACAGCTCACTGCCACATGGACCTTTCACCATGATGGCTCTGTTCTGACAAGGTTGGAAGAGAAGGCAAGGAATAGAAATGCCACTGATGATCAAATTTCCCAAGAAGTGAAAAGATAGAGGCCCCTCCAGCTTCTACTGTGCAGGGGTCATTATATAGGTACAGAGAGAAGGTCCAGAAAAGGGGATATTCACTGCTACTCACTAGCAGGGAATTTTTCTGAGACAGGGAAGTTCTCTGATTCAGAGAAGCAGCTGCATTAATTACAGCTAATAAAGTTCTCAGAAAGAGCCCAGAGGAGGGCTGTGTCAACAACTGTCTGCAGAGCTCCAAGTCACTTCATTATGCTGAGCGTTAATCAGAGCTGAGGTCTGTTCATCTGGCCTCTCCTTTCGGAGGCGATCCCTGCTGTGGAATATTGGACACATTATCCCCATGGGTGGGGCTATCACCAAAACTCCAGTGGTTCTCACCTCTGTTGTAAAATCATTTGGAGGAAGATTTTTAGAAACCATCAAACTTGAGTAAAACATGTTCTTAATCCAGTTATTCTGCTTTGGTTTAAGCCTGAGTACAAGCATATTTTAAAGGCTCACTAGGTGACTTTAAACATAGAACCAATATTGAGAACCACTGACTGGCTTTAGAGAAAGAACACCTGCATTCTTGTCTTATCTTCAGTCCTCAGTGGTTGGGTAGCTTTGGGCATAATATTTAATCTTTCTGAGTTATCACTGGGAAAACAAAATAGAGATAAAACTATCCATTTTACCATACCATACGCAGTTGATGTGAGCATTACATGAGATAATGTGTATAAAAGTACTTCGTAAACTGCTAGATAAATAATAATATTTCATATGTTTACTAAGCTTCTCCCCACCTGCCACTAAAATATGTCACTTTATTCAAGGTCAAGATACTAAAGCATTTTTTCTCAGTCTGTGGAATGTGAACTGTCTGCATCAAAATCACCTGGGCCACTTGTGAAAAATACAGTGTAAAACTGAAATAGAATGTCTGGAAATGGGGTCCAAGTCTGCATTTTAAACAGGAAGTCCATCCAGTGTGTTGTTGAATAGGAGTGAGAACCAGTGCTAAGTTCTTGCACGCAGGAGAAGTAGACTATAGTAATTCTCTGACAAAGGGCAAAGATTGGCAGCCCTTCAAATGTAGCAGCCCTACCAGCATTTGTCTAATATTAGTAACAGAAGCAGATCAGAAGAAGTAAAATCTCCCTCTTGGCCTTTGACCATGTTAGAATGGATTCCCTCAGTGCCCTGCTGACTTTCTGGGGTGCGTCTTGTGAAAAGGATTTATGCCATCACTGTGTGACCTAACACTAAGGAGTAGCTTGCTGTTGCTGAAACATAACATGAGTTCAATGCATGGTGTTTGTTGCCTTTACATCACTTCCCTGTTATACTAAAGGTGCACCTTGCAGGCCTTTGTGAGTGGGTGGCTCTGCCCACTTTGCTTTTAGAGGTCTCTAACTCCATGGACCAATCCGTCACCTTGTCCAGCAATAACACTTTTTCATGTCTAGTCTTACTGTTTCTTCTACTTAAGAGAAACATCTACACTTGAGATCTTCCTTAGGAAATAGGTAATTCTTAAATGTGGTATCCTGCCTCCAGAAGCACAAACCATCCTCCAGAGGGAAAGCTTAAGATATTTGTTTCTAGCAGGTCTGATTCCTACTTCCCTTGGAGCAATGGTCTGGTACACAGGAAGCTTCAGGGGCACAGGGACCATACACTTGCAGAAACATGTGTCAAGTGTGCCACACTGGAGAAGCAAAAAGCACCAGGATGGGTAGCTGAAGATTTGGCATCAGGTCCTTGCACCTGTCATTCATGAACCGAGTCACATCACCTCTCTGAGCTTCAGTTTATAAATCTACAAAATAGAGAGAGCACATTTTTTCAAGCTTTTCTCAGGAAACAAAAAGATTGGGTGAGATGACAATGAAAAAATGATAGGATAATGCTTGGGAAAACACTAACTCTTGTTCTACAATTTACATGATTTCAGGCAATGGTGTGATAACTGATCATCCCTCAAATAATCAATATTCTCCTCCCCAAATAGCACCTTGTCGAAGGACTCAATAATCCCTGAAATTTCTTTACACAAAATAAAAATCTCATCCTGCGATGAGCTGAAGTCACAGTTTTGAGTACAAATGACTTGCAGAGCCTCCCATCTCAAGGAGATAGAATGTCACAAAGCATAACAGCCAATGTGTTCCTCCGCCCCTCCAGGGAGAACACAGAGGTGCCAAGGTCCTGACACAGAGCTGATGAAGGAGGCAGGGAGGAGGTCAGAGAGGTGGGGAGGGTCACGATTCCTGAGTAAAAGCATGCTAAGGATGTTCTTTCCTACAAATCAGTTTAAAAATCAAGTATAACCTTCCCTTTCATAACCTCCTCTCACTTGTGAGGAACAGAACTATGGCACAGGACCTGAGCAAGGCTTGCATGGGACAGATAGGACATTGAGTGTAGCAGAGCGGATTAGTGGCAGGTCAGCCCTTTTCACAAGGATAAGCTATTTTCTTGATAAAAGTATGCTGCCTGACAGGCAGGGGCAGGCAACACTAATTCACAGGCTTTTAGTGTCTGACAGACACTTCACATTCAATAACTTGCTCTTTGCTTGCACCAAGCCATTAAACCAGTCGCAGGAAGCCTGGGCCTCCAAAGAGGGCAAGATGCCCTTGGTCCGGGTTGAGGGGAAGAAGAGAAAAGGCAGGATGGAGAGATATTGAGATCTACTCTTATAACAATAAAAACGGAATTAAAACTAGCCCACGACCAGTGCTACTTAACCCTGGAAATGTCTTACAAACTCACCTGATCTGGGTGTCCACATTACAGGCTTGCAGATGGTCAGAGGCAGAAAAACACAAAAAGAGAACCTAGTTTACTCCCCTTCTTTACAAAGTTTTAGCGGTACAAATATATTTACATATCAACAAATTAGTTATCGATATGTTCAGAGTGGAGATGATGGTATAGGAATATTTTTTGAAATACATCATTTAGCAGATCTGAAATGTCTACAAAGTAATTAATTTATTGTGCTATATTTTGAATGTACCTTGTAATTTTTAAGTACAAAAAGTGAAGTAGTTTACTTAGCCCTGTCAAGGAGAGGCAAAATAAAATGTATGTAGAGTAATAATACTAGCATTTTGCTGGTGTAATAATGCTAGTACGTTACAATACAAGCATTGTACTAAGGGCCTCCTGTGGATTATCTTATTTAGCCTTCACAAGAGCTACATAAAACTGGGTGATTTCTTTTTCTGTTTTGCAGAAAATAAAACCAAGGCTTAGTAATGTTGATGCACCTGTTTATGACCCTATAGTTAGTGGGAGACAGAGTTGGTATCCAAACTCAATGAAAAGGCTCTCAGTAATCTTGTAGATGTTTTCAAGACCCTAAAAAATGCAGCCACATGCCATCACTGTGAACATACAACTTGGGGGCCAAAGCGTCAGGTAGATTATGGGCTTTGCCATGTACTAGGTATGAAACTTTGGGCAAGTTATCTAAGCTCTTTGCCTTAGTTTCCTCGTTTGTCAAATGGAGCTACTATTGACACCTGCGTCTGAGGGTTGTTCTAAGAAGAGAATAATCATGGAAAGAATGTGGAACAGTATCTGTTATACATAGTTTAGGTTTTATGCATGTACACTGGTCTTAGTACTAAATGGAAAATCTGAAATTTTAAAAAGTGAAATATAATCTAGAATCTGGGCCTATTCCTTATGATTCAATAAATATTTGTGAACCTACTGTAAACCAGGCATTGCGGTGCCTGCTGAGGCAAATAATAATTTTTAAAAATTCTAATATGGCCCCAGATAACAAAAGTATAAGTCCAATCATAAGTAAATGAAGCCTATCCAGCTGTCCAAAACCATTATAATAATTTCATGGCTACTTTGCAGATGAGTAAATTGAGGCCTAAGAGACATACTTGGCAAAGTTTACAGAAATAATGAGGGACTGAATCAGAATTAAAATCTTTGTCCTTATTTTTCTGATTCTAAAAGTCTGTGTTCTCATCTGCTCCATTATCCTGCATCATAAATGTGTTTTCAATTAGGACACACAGAAAAGGAAAGGGGAGGGGAGGGGAGGGGAGGGGAGGGGAGGGGAGGGAGGGAGGGGAGGGGAGGGGAGGGGAGGGGAGGGGAGGGGAGGGGAGGGGGAAAAAAAAAGGAAAAGAAAAGAAAAAATAACTAGCGGCCAGGATGATGCAGCAAACCAGATTTTTGAGCTTCAGTTCAAAGCACTTTTAATCCAACTGATGGGTAAGGGATATAAAAGTACTAAAAATTATAAAAACACCTCCAGGATTATGAAAGCTATCTGGGTATCATCACTGATCTACAGTTAGAGCTGATTAAGTCAAACTAAGAAACTTTACCTGTAGCCTGTACATCCATTCCGTCTGCCCTGTACCTCCTTCCACAACCAGGGAGCACAATGCTGACGATGTTAACAATGTAGAAAGTCAGTGTGACTCTGTATCACACCCTATACAAGGATGACCTCTAGGTGGATGGCATTCCTAATTGGGAAGGATAAAGTAATAAAAGTTCAAAACGTGTATATCTTTATGACTTTAAGGAAAAATTTCCAAAATTAAAACCTAAAATCATAAACCATAAAGAAAACATTGATGGATTTTAATACATCAAAATTAAATATAATTGTTTAACCAAAAATAGCATAGACAAAGTGAACAGACAGGTGCTAAACTCAGAGAAGATAATTGCCAAATTAATAACTGACAAAGAATTAATTAGAATTCCCACAAAAGAGCAGGGAAAGGCTATGAAACTCAAAAGAAAAAGGCACTAATTACTTGAATAGCACATGAGGAAAAAATGGAAAGACTACTTTCTTGGAAAAGATGCTCCACCCCCATACTGGTCAGAATAATGTAAATTATAACAGTAATAAGACAGGATTTTACACAATCAGAATGGCAATAATTATACAAAGTGATCCCATATGCTTATGAGTATAAGTCAAAATGGAAACCGTCATGAACTGATGACAGGACAGCATAATAAGTCATTTTGGAGAAAAAGGTCATGTTCCATGTGCCCCATTAGTTTGTCCATACTCTAAAATGCACCAATTGTGCAGCCGTAAAGCTTTTATAAGTACACAAAGAGCTATGTATTCCATTGTACACTGCCTCTTTCACATTTGGGAGTAGAAAGTTGGGTACGATCTATGGTCTATTAATAAGAAAGCAAATTAATTAAATAAAACAAATATCTAAGATTTATACTATGCAGTGTATTATGCAATGAAATACACATATAATAGATGTAGTTTGTTCCCCAAAATAAGGGAAAAAGTGAAAACAATATTTAAAGCATAATATGATTTGCCTTAATTTAAATGTCATGTAGCCACTCTGCAAACCATATATTTGTTTCAGAATTGCATATAGGTAAATAAATATATGAAAGTATATTGGAAGGAAATGCTTGAATAGAAAATTTATGGGTCCCCCATCAGAAGAGGGAAATACGATTATAATTGTAAAATGCAGGGGAAATAATAATATACATGATGAATGTATACCATAAATATTAGAGTGGCTGTGGCTACCTGAAGTAAAGAGAAAAATAATAAAGGAGTCATATATAACGTTTTAGCATTTGTTGAGCACTTACTATATGCCAGACTTTGCACTGTGCCATTTCCATTAATTACCACATGAAACTGTCACGAAACATTTCAGAGTGAGTATTACATAGCTATTTTACAAAGGAGGAAATTGAAGCACCAGAACCCAAAATTGCCAAAGGTTACAAGGATAATGAGGGGCCGATCCAGAACCAATACCTAGGTCACTATTTGTGTGAGTCCATGTTCTGTGTTCTCATCTCCATGGTCCCACCTCATGCTAATTTCAAAAGAGAACCTTATGTGGAAGTACAGAGAAGAGGCCAGAGAAGTCCCATAAAAGCTTCTCTCAGCCTAGAGAAGTTTAGTTTTGAATTTCCAAGTATAAGCCATTGGGGAGAATCTTAGGCAGCACAACAAAAGCTAACCTGGATTGTGCTGTGCTCTGCTTTGCATACAGACGGGGTGGGTGGGGCTGAGCCCTCCAGCCCCTGGCAGGATGTTTGACTCACAGTAGATACCTAGATACCCGGTGATTGTTCTCCAAATGAGAAAATGTCTCAATTAAGAGATAGGCTTAAATTGAGTCTGAAGTGGCGTGTAAAGTACCTCAAGTTTACAACAAAGGGCATGTCTAGACAGAGAAGATTTGAATCAGAAACTAAATTAATGGTTTTGTCACAGTTGGTGGAATCACAAAGGGTTTAATTTATTTGTACATTTCAGGAACCGTTATAAGCAAGTGTCAGGACAGAATCAGTAGAGAAGTTAGTTGTGGTTTCATCAATGAATAGAATTCAAGACCACAGGTCAAAGGGCAGGGCTGATGTTCCACCAGCTCCGTGGACAGTGCAGTGGGTCTTACTGAGAACAAACCTTTTGTCAGCTGTGTTATTTATTACATATTACAGCTGGTGGTCTGATCACCAGCGCCATCCCTGGACACTAAAGAACCTGTGTATTTTGGGGTTAGATCCTGTTCTTCAGTATAGGTGTTTGCATCCTTCTAAGGATACACAGCCTGAGTTACAGCTATACACTAAGGGTAGGTACCTATGTTAGCTTGAGAAGTCCAGGACACAGGTAAGAGCTAACTGTGGGGCACATCTGAGGATCATCTTCCCCAACGGGCCCTTCGTTGTCTAGGGCCTGCCCATTTTATCTCTTCCCACCACTCTGAGGCAGTAGTCCAGATCCCTAGGCTGGAAATTTCACCCACCATTTAGTGAGGACGGAAAAACTGTTTTCACTAAAGCCAAGCTTTGTAATAGAAATGCACAGATTCTTATGCAGGGCGTCAAGTTTGTCTCTGTGTTTCCATTCACCTGTCATTATGCTGTCAATATGTAATGTTTCCCAACTCAAAGGATGACAGCGGAAAGAAAATACAGGAAAATCTTTACGAGAGAGTAAGCAGAGACAAGTCATGTCACCAGGTAGCCTGGAGATAAAAAGAAAGCAAAGTGGCATGCGTCTGGAGAAAGCACAGGGACAGAAATAATGAGTGGATTCTATTCCTGCAATTTCCCGTAATTAGCAAGGTGACTTTGGGTTGGTCGTTTAACCTCACTCTGCTCCAGTCTTCTTGTCTGTCAAATGGAACTAATTAAAATGCTATTAAAACTCACAGGACTACTGAGAGGAAGTAATACATGTGGAAGCTATTTGGAAAATGTTACATAACTACAATCGGACCCCTGTAGATTATTATTAATGGTGATATGTGGCCAGGGAAAGTGCATGTTATTTGGCAATGATTTAGCTATATCAAAAGAAAATTTTATTTTCATCTATGTGAGAATGCAGTAGTAGGAGTACTGAGAGTGTGAACATGAGAAATTAGAAAATATTAATTCAAAATTGAATGTAAAATCATTTTGTCACACAGCATTTTGATGTGGGAAGACCTAACGGAAGATAACTTTAAGACCAAGAAATATATAGAGAAACACTTGAGACATAAAAAAATAATTAGATAACTTCCTGGGGGAAATGAGACCATATATGGTGAGAAAGAGGAAATGGAGCCCAAAGATAGAATGTAAGCTAATAAGACAGGCTGGGAAGATCTGATGGAAGATCTGCTTTCCTCAAGAGAAGTTTGTCGGATATTGTACTGAGCACTTCAGGTGTGGGTACATGAAAGATCACACTCCACGTTGCCATCCATGTGTCTTTCATAAAATGACACTGTTTGTGTCAAGTGCTGAGAGAATCGTATAGTTGAAAGGGTCATACAAATTCATTAGCAATTCCCCACTTCATGCAGGAATAATGGACATGCATTTACTTACTTTCGGAGGAGAGCTCACTGCCTCATAAGCTACTCTTTCCCATTAACATGAAGCACCTTTTGCTCTTCTTTACATGGAGCTGGCATTTGCAGGTGGGCCAAGTCCAACAAATTCCATACATTGGAAGTAACTCAGCCCATCTGCCAATAGTTTCTGAGTCTCTGGTTCGTGCCAGGCACTGTACTAAGCAGTGGGATTTAGAGGAGGAAAACACATTCCTAAATGATTCATAGATCTGGGATGTAAAATTGATTGTAACTATGGGGAGGGCAGAACTGCACCCTTCCCGAAGACCTTCAAATTACTTAAATGCAATATCAAAGTCTTTTCTTGATCTTTTATTCTACTCCGTACAAATACACAGTATACCACAAGTTAGTTACCACTGTTCCCAGTTCCTCTCATGTTCTTTTTTTTTTTTCCTTTCTGGACATGATCTTTTCAAAGTAGCCCAGATTTGAAAGGTAAATGAGCAGTTAATTTTGTTAGAACTTTGCATTCTCTTGAAATAAGAAATGTACTATTAAGAACTTCATGATCACAAGAAAGGACAAACTTGGGAACTTACAGACAGCCCAGATTTTGGTGGCATCATATTCAAACCTGCAACAATAGAAAACAGTTTTAGATTTTAGTGATTTGGGGAGCATGTTTAATGAAATAAACCTTGACCTTAGAGAAATAAAACTCCTGATTTGAATCCTGTCTCTATCACTTATTAGCTGTAGTATCTTGGCAATAATGCCACTCTCTGAGCACATTTTATCATATTTAAAATAGAAATATTATTTATCTATTTCATAGAATACTGAGAAGAACAAATGAAAACAATATGAGTTCATATCTGTATAACTGCTTCATAAACAATAAAATGTAATACAAATGTAATATGGCATTGCTGTTCTTATAATCAAATGGGTCGACACAGAACAAAATGTTCCATTCTGTAATTACCTGAATTCCATGAATGTGTGTTATATTCTAGCAAATTAAAATCTGAGTGGTGGTAATAGCAACCATTTTTTGAAGTTTTATTATGTGCCAGGCAATGCAAGGTGTTTTATAGAGATTATCCCATTTGATTCTTGAGGTACATACAGACAATGCTAGGAGTTTACCAAACCTGCTTCATTTTCCTTTTGGCCACATGCAAAACTACATTTCCCAACTTTGCCTGTGGTTAATTGAGGCCTTGTGATTAAATATGGACCTACTCAGGTTTACCCATAAAAGGAGAAGATTCTGCATGGCCCCAGCTTTGTCTCGTTCCCCAGCAGCTGGATGGCTGTGAGTGCCCAGGTCAGTCCCTGGTGCCAAGTGCAGAAGATAACTGAAGGGCACAGTCCCTCTGTCAGCCCTCGGTTTCTAAGCGATGCTATGGATCAGAGCCCCCTCCCCTAAGTCCCTATGCTAACCTGACATGCTGGACGTACTGTGAGCAGGAAATAAAACTTTTGTTGTGTTAAGTTCCTAAAGGTTTGGAACTGTTTATTATAAAAGCTAGCATTAATTATCCTGCCTATTTATTAAAGTTCCTTAAAAATCTTTACCCTTTCTGCACAATGAGGAAAGAATATCCACATTCTGTTATCAAGATTTTATTGCCAAGGGCTGTCTGTTCAACATGCATACATAGGAAGCCAATACCACTGGCTTTTCAGAAAAGAAGAAGCTTTATTGTGAGGCTGACTGGCAAGGAAACCGAAGGCAGAGCTCCAATCCCTGACCCAGGGTGACATTCAAGGTTGTCAGGGCCAGTTCCCAGAGAATGGCTCTGAGACTTGGCCACTTATGGTAAGATGTGGTGAGGGGCTTCAGCACTGGATCATCCTGAAATGGTTCTGGCATCCAGCTTCCAGTATGTTCCAGTCCTTTGGTTTCATGGGGGGGGCGGGTGACAGACTTTGGCTCTGGGTACAGATGCAGGTAGAAATTCTCTCCTCTGCACTTGCTTCAGCTACAGGACTTGTGGGTTTGTCCTGTTGCCTCTGGAACACAACTAAGTATCTTGTTATAAACAGGGCCAGTCAGAGCTGGTTCTATGATCACAATGTTCTAATTAAGAACAAACCCTGTGGCTCATAATTATGGGCCTCAAGGGCCAGGAAGTTGCTTCCAGATTAGCTGATGAAGATATTGGATCAATATAGGTTTAGCATAAAAAATTTAATTTCTTTATCCTTTAGCCAACCCAATAGAGTTTGTTCAATCCAGAGACTAAACAAAGTTCATGGGAAAAAAATAAGGACATGAAATATTTAAAGAGAAGTCAGACAGTCTCACTGAGTTCAATTTTCTTTAAGCCACTGCAAAGAAGAAAAGAAAACAGCCACCAATTGAATGCAAGAAATTACATTTAACCCTAGTAAGAACATAAAAAGTGTTATTTTCTTTATTTTTTTCCCCTGATGAAACTTTGAGAGTCAACAAGTTGAAGCGTACTTTGTAGTTTTACAGATCTGTTACAGGGTACAGCCTAATTCTAATCTAGTTCTTTGGTCATAAAGTCTTCGGCTGGTCCAATTATTATTCTTTCAGTGGCTTATTATTATGCATTTACCACTACCAACTGGTAGCAGAAAAACTGTTGTAAAGGTTAATGGTTAAGGACAGAGTTTGTAAGAAAGTCAGAGCTGGGATTGAAATCTGGCTCTGTTATTTAACTGGCTGTAAAATATAAGGCAGTTCAATTAACTTCTCTGGACTTCACTTTCCTCAAGTGTGTGATGAGGGTTTTGTTAGTACTAATTGAGTTAATGTGTTACAACACTTGTACTATGATTTTCACATAGTAAATGCTCAGAAAGGGCAACTATTTGCATCATTGTTATTAGTACTCCAGTCAGTATCTCACTGAAAGCTTTTTGATGCTAAAGATTTGCATTTTCCTGACAAGAAAAGTCAGGAGTTTTAGTTTAATAATACTTTTCTTTCTCTGGATCTAGTTCATTCATTTATCAAGCATGCACTAAGTTTCATGTTCGATATCAGGGATAGATATGCAATTAAAATACTCTTCTTCTAATCAAACCTCATTGAAATTACACACCATTGGTAGCAACAGACAGGGACAGGGATAAATAACAGCAATAATGAAGTCACAGACCCAACACAGCACCTCCTTAAAAATATAAAAGTTCCCTTCCCTAACATGTAATTTAAAACCCTAATAAGAGGAGACGTTTGATTTTAACTCCTGCGCATAAAGAGCTTGAAAGTCCACTGACAGGGAGAGAATTCTGAGATGTCCTACATTAAGTTGCTACAGCCCAGAAGAGGGTGGAAGGAAGAGACAAGAGAGGTTAATCAGTTAATAACTGCAGGGAAAAACCAACAAAGACTGCTTACACTCCTGAAAGTGTGTTGAAAATTTGAATTAACTTTCTGGTGGTTATTTCTGTGATTAGCTATAGAGAATAGCTGAGTAGCTGACCATCAAGCACCCCCAGTCCTCAGGGACCTCTGCTTCCTGCTTACGTGTGAACGTTCTAAACTCTTGCCCAGCACCAGTCCAAAGCAGCAAACACTTCTTCCTTTGGCCACGCCCCTATACCAGAGCAAGGATTCCTTCACCTTCTCCCACCCCCTTTGTCCAATGTAAGTTCTTCCAAAACAACTTGCATCATTCTTTGCCAAACTGTATGTATAAAAGACCCTCATCAAACCCCGGACACTGTGAATATGTTTGTCTTTTCCATCTAGCCCTGCTGTTCAAGGTTCAGACCTCCTGCCCCAGGACCTGGTCCTTTTCCGGCTGGCATTTGGCACAATAAATCCTTTCTTTCAGAAAAGCTTTTATCCATGAAAGTTTGTTTGAACACAACCCTCTTATTATAATACAATAAACCTGGACACACTAAAAATCAAACACTTTGATTACTTGGAATCAGCAGAGAATGAAGGTTGCAGGGTAAATCTCGGTCCTGAAAACTGGAGGGAATGAGTCTATATACAGAGAGAGGTAACCCAGGCTTGCTTACTTGGAGCAGAAGCTGCTGGAGCCACAAGCTGGCAGGAACACCTAGGTGGTCATTTTGATGAGCATCTGAAAACAGTGCGGTTGAGCACAAGTACGAGAAGGTGATTACTATAGTTAGGGTCATCCCCCCGCCCCATTCAGTCTTCTTCTTTGTGAACCCCATCCGGTTCTCTGGGTGAAAATTGGAGAGTCCCTCAAGGCTCCAACGGGTGGGGAGGAAGATTAAACACTGTGAAATACAATAAGTTTTCTCCACAACAAAGACCCAGTCTTGGAAAAGAAGAAAAAATTTTTGTGAGAACCTGACCACAGTTGGGGGAAAAGTATTCCTCCTATTGCTGGTGGAAATGAAGCTTTTTCGTGGAGTTGGCACGGGAGAGCAATCCAGGGACCCACCTATGGAAGGATAACGTTTAATGGTGAGGTTTCTTGTGGGAGCAAAATCAAAGGACTGCCCCAGGTTCGGTGGAGAGAGAAGTTCAGCCTGGTCTTCATCGGGCCCAGAAACAGGGCCAATGTCCAGACTTTTCGTGCCACTGGTTCAGTCCATGTTTCTGTCCCTGTCTGGCTGGCTTAGCTTCTGCTCTCGGCTGCACTGTGGCTGGTGCTGCATTGCTGTACCCAGGCTCAGGCTTGGAGCCTGCACTTGGAGTCCATGGGGCTGCTTGGCCATGTGGTTGCTAGGGCCATATGGCTGCTATGGAGAGAGAGTGTGAGAACAAACAGGGTGAGCACATGTTGCCAAGAGAGAGAGAGAATCTCGAGCTTGGGAAGGACCAGGCACTTTTTCAAACTAATCAATCAACTTAATCTTTCACAGATTTCTGCTGGTTTCTCCTCCTAACCAATTCATTTCCTAGATCTTCAGGGTTCTGTGTCCCTTAGCCAATCTGATTCTGTTCCCAGACTAGACAGACAGGCCTTTAAGATCACCATCTTATCTGTTACTGTGCATGCCTCACAGTAGAAGCACCTGCTCCTTTGCCATCTTGGCTCCTACTGTGAATGTGTCCAGCAGAGGAATTTCTCTGGCTGTGTATTCCTTTCCCCCACGGTCTAGGCCAATGGACCAGTTACTCTGGTCCAGTACTTCCCAGTTCTCTGGGAAGACTGGAAAGCTGGTCCTTCCTCCCTACACTGGGAAGAGAGGGGTGTTAATTCCCTTGACTGGGCAGTGCTACAATCCCCTGGGGAGTGTGTGAAGCTGCAGATTCCTAGTAGATTAGGCATCTTAATGTCTTTCCCTTTGCTCCCTTTCTGTATTAATATCTAGCTACCTATGCTAACGCTCCCACCCATGCCTCTGTAGCCTTTCTGTCTCATAAGATGGTGAAATAAAAAACATTGTCAGGGGGCAAGGCCTCATGAAAATCTATTGGAAATGCTTCTCCTGGAGTAGACAATATGGAGCAATGGAGGGGAAGAAAAAGCTATACCTGTGGACACACACTTGTGAAGGTCATGTGTCCAATGTACGGTCTTACTAAAATATGGAGTTTTAATCAGAAGATTATATAAAACTTTCCCTCATCTATACCCTAAAATCACTCAAGCAGGTCTCCAGACTAGTATCCATGGAGTACAGCAGAAAGAGCGACAAGACAAAGGTTTTCTCAGAGGAAAAGTATGTGGAGGAGCCAAACGTCTTCAGGGGAAACAAAAAATGAAAATAAAAAAGACAATAAAAGAATTGGAAACCTCCAGGGACTATACCTACAGAAAACCTTAAACAGAGCCTAATTTCACTTGTCATAAATCTTCACGTGAAAGGTCTACTGACCTAAGTTTCTTTTATCTGATACATGTTCAGCTTTAAACAAAAGTTAAAGGTCTGGTTAAAAGTCAAGAATGAACACAGTTCTGAAGAGATGTAGCAAGCATTGTAATTAAACTCAAGTATAATACAGATATTAGAATTATCAGGTAGGGATTTTAAAATAACTACAATTAATATTTTAAGAGTTCTAATAACAAGAGTAGACAAAATGCAAGATCAAGTATGTAATGGAATAAAAAAGTAAAAACTCTAAGAAAGAATCTAAAAAAATGCTAGAAATCAAAAAACATTGTAACATAAATGGAGAATGTCTGTGATGGATTCATTAATACACTCAGTATAGCTGAGGAAAGAATCAATAAGTTTGAATCTGGTTGGAAAAAAAAAAAAAACCCTTCCCAAACTGAATAGCAAATAGGACAAAGAAAACCAAAACAATAGCAACAAAAACAACCCTAACAGGACACAGAGGAGCTCACAGAACTCAGACAATTTCAAAAGGACTGTAACATGGATAATTAGATTAGCAGAAAGAAAAAAATAAGGAGAACAAAGTACAAAAACTATTCGAAGTAATGGTGTCTGAGAAATTTTTGAAATTCATTATAGGTAGGAAACTACACATTCAGGAAGCTCAGAGAAAACAAAGTGGAATAAATATCCAAACACCCACACCTCTAGATATAGCATATTTAGAGAGAGATTCTGGTACCAATTCCAATGTGTCCCCCCTGCCCCTGCCACCAAGCAATTTGGGGACACAAGCCAGGTATTCTATAACTCAGCTCAGTTCTCACTACCTACTCTGAGATAGCATCAGATTCCACAGATAACAGCTCAGTCATAGAAGACCACCGCCTACCCACTACTTCAGATGTGAATTGCAAACTGTGGCCTCCTGTGCTTTTGATCAACTAGCTAGAGATTGGAGGTCCCCACACTGCTCCTTTAGACTTCAGACTTCAGTTTCAAGCTTGCTGACTGACTGATTATAAATCAGAGGCTCTCATGACCTCCACCTTCAGCTGATTAATTTGCTAGAGCAGCTCACAGAACTCTAAGAAGCATTGTACTTAATAAATTACCAGTTTATTATTAAAGGGTATATAACTCAGGAACAGCCAGATGGAAGAGATGCATGGGGCATGGTATGGGGGAGGGGCATGGAACTCCCATGCCCTCTCTGAACACATCGCTCTTCCCAAAATCCTCTGTGTTCGTCATCCTGGAAGCTGTCTGAATCCTATCCTTTTGGTTTTTATGGAGGCGTCATTACATAGGCATGATTGATTAAATCACAGGCCTTTGGTGACTAAACTCAATCTCAAGTCCCTCTGGTGTCCCTGAAAGTCCAGGGGTGGGATGGGAAGTTCCAACCCTCTAATCACATTGTTGTCTCTCCTGGCAACTAGCCCCCACCTTTAGGTAACCAAAGGATATTCAAAATTACCTCATTTACATAAGAAAGATGCTTTTACCACTCTCATCATTTAGGAAATTTCAAATATCTTAGGAGCACTGTGTCAGCAATTAAGACAACAATGTAATACTAATAGATATTTCTAATTGTAAATGATGCAATACTCAACCTGCAGAAAATCAAAGACAAAGAGAAAATCCTCAAAGAAGCCAGAGGAAAAAAGCACCATAGAGTTACAAAGATAACAATTATCATAAACTGCTTGTCAGAAACCATGCAAGCAGGAAGAGCAGAGTGAAATACTTAAAGTGCTTAAAGAAAAGACAACAACAATAGCAGGTACTTAGGTTTGTATATCTATAAATTCTCCTTCAAGAGTGAAAAAGAAATGAAGGTATTCCTAGATAAATAAAAACAGAGAATTGAGTGCCAGTGGACTAACACTCCAAGTAAAGTTAAAATAAGTTCTTCAGAGAGAAAGAAAAGGTTGGTCAGAAAATTGGATCTACAGAAAGAAAAAGAAAGCATTATTGAAAAAAGAAATGAAGGCAAATATACTACCAGAAAGTATGGACATCTTTACCTCCAAAAAAAAAAAAAATGTTGGGTTGTTGGGTCTATGTCAAAAGGATGCAGGAACTAACTGAAAAACTCCCAAAGATCAGAGCTGGAACCACCTGAACAACAACCAAGTTAAGTAATACTGGAGTACAACCCAAAGTACAAAATAGATGTTCCTGAACTCATACCAATATAAATAAATGACTGAATAGATAAATAAATAGGAGATAATAGACAACTCTTATATGCAGAAGAATTTAAAATAATGTATGTAAATACTCTGCTTTTGAGGTGGTAGAACATACCCCCCAACTCCTCAAGTGTGGGCTGTACAGTGGTTTGCTTTCAGAGAGTACAGTCTTAAGAATGGGAAATGTTAAATGAATTTCTCAAGGTCTTACATTTATCAGGTATATTCAAATGGGACCGAGACCCTACAGATCTGTCTATTTGTCTAGTGTCTTCAACGCCAAGGAAAACTGGTTTTGACTTGTCTGAGTACAGAGTGGATTTGTGAGACATATGGATAGAGATGTTATGTGCCGGTGTGTGTGTGTCTGCACATGTGTATTCAGTACACACACACATTCACAAACAGCAGGAAAAGGAGGCATAAGAACACCACTTTGCATAGGCCTTCTGCCCAGTTTTAATTTGACTCAACTCCTAATTTCTTTATACCCTCAACAGAAGCTATTCCCAGAGCTAATTCCTACATACACAGTTTAGCACATGCCATCTGCTTCTGAAACCTGTGGCTGCACGCAACACGTGTCCTGCAAGGTAACTAGGTTCTAATATCATCCTCAAATAAATACAGATCTAGTCTTTTCTTAGGGGCGACAGAAAAAGTAACCATAATCCTTTCATATAGGCATTTCCTCCAGCTTATGAAAGATAGAGAAGTTGTGCCCTCAAATAATCTCGTCAAGGTGTTCTCCAGAATGCTTATTGATTTGCACTGAAGGATGTGGAATCTCCATCTTAAAAAAAAAGTCTGAATTAAGGGAAAAGTACTAGTCATAGGAAAATGTTATAGAAAAGCATATTGTTGTGAAGTGCATTAAAAAACTAATAAGTATGTATAGTATAAATTTGCTCAGTCAAACAGCTATAGTTTTCAATCTCATTTTCTGGATTTTTTAAACCTTGGTTAATTTGCTGGCCGTCTCCAAGACCCAGTTTCCTCATCTTTTAAAAGATGGGTGGGGGATAATAGCAGTTACCATCCTCTGATTGTTGTAATCATTACTAGTGATGAATGCATGGGATACATGTACTGCAGTGTAAGGCCCAGAGCTCGTGCATTATAAATGTTAGCCAATTATATTTTTATTGTTAAACTATAGAAAAGTCAATAGGAGGTTATAATTAAACCATTGTAATTACTATAATCCATAAAGTGATTTTTAAGAGTAAATAGGAGTTAACATTGGATAACAGAGATCATTAAGTTAACGTGTGGGTAAACAGGAAAAGAACAACTTCCCTTCGTTATGCTAGGTATGAGCTAGATATTATGTCAGATGTTTCTAATACCTTATTGTAATCAGTCTCCTTTATCAATTCTATTTTATAGAGGAAAGCTGAAAGTTAGAGAAATGAGATAAATTTTCTATAGTCTTCAGGTTAAGAAGTGGAATTTGAACCCAAATATAGCTGACTTCAAAGCCTTTGAGTTTAAAGAATATTGAAGATTTTTCACATGTTCTCATTTATCCAGATCACTTTCTGTTTCTTTTCATCATATTTAATCTTGATTAAGTAGTTAGAACATAGGTCCTGGATCTGGATGACCACACTTTGCTCCGGTAAGTGTTGGGTTAGAAAATGCCCAGTGAAAACTTCTATTGAGTTTTCCATTTAAATTGACAGGGACATTCAAGAGATCATAGTCCTTGGGTCAGTGCAGTCTTTTTCTGAGCCAGAGGCCAGATATAGAACCTAGGGCTCAGACAGTGCTGGAGAGTAAGTGGTAATGAAAAAGGGAGTCTGGAGACAGCGAGAATGATGTTGGGAGTCAATAACCTAGAGATCACTGTGCCAGTCCATAAATTCCAGAAAAAAACACAGCCACTGGAGTGTCCCAGCAATAAGAGCAAATCGTGTCACTGTGCCCTGCAGATAGAATTGTAGGGCCATACATCTTGCTTTCTGAAAAGTCTCAATCCATGAAGACCTGCTTGTTCCACTTTACTGGGGGGTAAGAAAGAAACAATCAATTGTTCCAATGTATTCCCTCTCGAGGGCACATTTGTCCACCAGAGCTTTGAAGACTAATCAATAGATGAAATCATGCCTTTGACAAGACTATACTTTACAGGTCATAGCAGAACAACACACATAGTAGGTGCTCCCTAAATATCTACGCCAATGATAAAATTCCATGTTTATGTGGAAGAAGTAGGAGAGTGAAATTAAGAAGACCCAGATTGTTTATATCAATTCCCTTTAACTCTTTAACCTCTATTTTCTTATCTCTAAATCAGAATTTAGGGCATTGTTCAGAGTAGGAGAAAGAACTAAGGATTATGAAAATACTATTTATATTTTCTGTATCAGCCCATTGGGTTATTCACATATTTCTATATTCCTAGACAGAAGACTAAAGAGGTTCTGATGCTTGGGTTCAATTTGAAGGATATCCAGGAACTTTGCCCCCATGATCCATTTGAAAAACCTGCAGTAAGTGACAGCCACCTGCCTTTTAAGGAGCTCCATTACCTCTACTTTTGGGACCCCTTTTCAGGAACAGGAGCTAAAATGTGCAACTACTCAGTAACTCAAGCCAGCAAGTTAATAGTCATTATGTTCAATTAATTTAAATTTAATGTGGAAAGGTGGGGGGGGGCAGAGTAAAGCAGGGGAGAGTAATGGGGGTGGGAACAACTGTAACCGAATAACAATAAAAATGAGTGATGTGATGGCTAGGTCTAGAATGAATGAATAAGATGTTGAATAGATTATCGAGAGTAAGAAAGTCGAGGGACTGAGAGATGAAAATACAGGAAGCCCACAAACATGGATACTGAGATCCCCAAGAATGTCGAAAGAGTATGTTAGAGAGAAACACAGCAAGGCAGGTGTTGGGGTCTTTCCCAAATAAACGGAAGTGACTGAAAGGTCAGTAGATGACATCAGCAAGTGACTGGTGATAGAGCTGTGTGTCATGGACATTAGAGGAACAGAGGAGAAGAGGAGGAGAGGAAATGTCTTGGTAGATAGGGAACAAAAACCTTTAACTCAGGGGTTCATGGGCTGTGGGAGGAAAAACAGCTGTCACTAGAGAAAGCCTCTGGAGAAGCAGTCTCTTTGAGGCAAAGCCAAGTTTTAGTCAGAACAAGAAGAGGCTGAGGACATAGGGCATCTGTGGGAAACTGATCATAAATTTCAATCTACAGTCAAAATTTACAAATTACAATGAAGGGTTTAGGTGTTTGGGGAAAGGTAGAAAGTAAGGATGTGTGAGGGAATATACACACACCATATGGGGATAAGGAAAGCTGTGAGGAAAGCTGTGAATCTAGGATGGAAAACCTAGAAGTTGATTTAAATAGAAAAGTGGGACACTGCACAGTGATCATCTATAGGTCAGGTGGTATGGTGGCTTGGGAGAGGGCCAGGGGGTCCTCCATGGGACAAGTTTCCTAGGCAGCCCCTATGGCTATGGTGACTTTGAGGAGGCTGTAATAAGTGATGCGAGGACATCTGAGTGGCCTGTTCAGCATCTTCCAAAGCCATTCTGCCTAGGGGCGGTAAGTAGGCCTTTGTCAGAGAATGGGGGAAGAAAACACTTAATTTTTTTTCCTGCTCCCGTGTATACTAGATATAAGTACACCAACATATAACTCTAGTGTTCCCTGTTCAGAAGAATGGCATCTTTGTGCTACAAAACTGTAGAAGTCAATGTGCTCAGCCCCTAGTGACTGAGCTAATAAGGAGTTCTGTCTTTTTTTTTTGTATCTTCCTCCCTATTATTTTATTAATAGGTCCTTTGACAATAGAGTCCCTCATATGTAAGGAAGCTCATGTACAAGCTCATAGAATCCATGCTAATTAATGCCTGTGGCTAGGTGTCTGTTTTAGTGTCCCCAAATAAACAATAATCAGTTAAGAAATTTGAAGAAAATGAATTTAAAAATAATGTCCAGTTTTATTCAGATATAACTGTCATATAGCATTGCTTAAGTTTAAGCAATATCATGATTTGGTATGTATATAGTATATTGTAAAATTATTAGCACAATAGGTTTGGTTAATGTCATTCACCTCGAATAGTTAGAATTGTTTTCTTGTGATGAGAACTGTTACAATTTACTCTCTGCAAATTTCAAACGTACAACGCAGTATTGTTAACTATAGTCACCATGATGTACATTACGTTACCAGGACTCGTTATCTTATTCCCGGAAATTTGTACTTTTTGACAGCTATTACGCATTTCCCTAGCCCAAATCCCTGCCTCTAGCAACCACCAATCTATTCTCTGTTTCTCTAAGTTCATTTTTTAAGATTTTACATACAAGTGAGATCATATAGCATTTGTCATTCTTTGTCTGACTTATTTTAATTTTTGAAATTTCCCTTTTCTTACCACACACATCCAATTAATTACCTATTTTATCAGTTTCTACATTTCTAAGCTCCATTGTCCCTATTCTTGTCCTCTTGGATTTCCACAAGAATCTTCAAACTTGTCTTCCTATTTACTTCTCATTGCTTTTGAGACACTTCCTTAGGTTGGAACTAGAGTGATCATGTAGAGATAATGAAAAATATCATGACCCATGGTCATGAGAACACTTTGAAAAATATACATGACTTCTCTTAGCTTTTAAGACAAAATCCAAAACTCCTAAGCATCATTACAAGACAGTACATAGCGCGGCACTTTCTTCTTTTATCATGTCACTTCTCTGTCTTACTCTCTGCTTCAGCTCTACTGAACTCTGTTGCATGAGTTTCTCATGTTCCCCTGCCTAACAACTGAATCCTCTTCCTAATACCTTTGCCCTCGATCTCTCAGTGCTGTGGGTTCTGGTGCAAATGTCGCTTCTTGGAGTGAGTCATTGAGCCCCAGCTCAGTTGAAAAACCTCTACTATATCCTCTTAAATCTTCCCATATCATCCTTATCATAATGTTCAGTACTCTGCACATATTTAAAACTGCTAAATTGTCTGCTAAAGAAACAATTAACGAATATATATATGTGAACTGAATGTTTTTGAAACCATAGTCTATTTTTTATGACAGAAATGACTCATGCCTCAAAGAACATATCTTCTTACTCTAGAAATTTCCTTGCTTTCAGAAATTTGATGAAGGAATGAATTTATATGAACTAGATTCTACAACATGCTTCATTAGTTCAATTCTCCCTTTTCAGTGACTCATGAGATACATACAGTCCAAACTGATTATGGATTTTACAAAAAAGCACATTTTTGGTTCTGGTAGCCAAGCTGAGAAGGGAGAGACTGGAGTCTCTCTGTAACAAGCAAAGAGAACTGAATGAGGCCCTTCACTTGCCTCTCCTTACCTCACCCTTTATCTCTGGCCTGTTAAGTTTGTGGCCTGAAAAAAATCTGGCTGCCTAGAAAGCTGTAAGGCTGTGCATTAATTTATAACATCATAGACAGCTAGAGAGTTGGTTTAATTGAAAGATATAATTACCAGGTGTTGAAGGTGAAGGGGTTCATTAATTTCACAGACACTCTGTTGACTGAACTGTCCACATTTTAATTTTTCATGACACATGAAGGAGGGGGCACCTGTGGCTCACACAAATGGACCAATCCTGGCCTTGTAGACACTTAAAATTCCACCCCAGGGGCAAGCAATCTTTCAGAAGTGAAGGGCTGAGTTGTTTTCTCTTGTTTCAAACTTCTCTTTACAAAATTCTGAAATGAGCCTCCATTGCCAACCTCTTGCTCTGCAGAACCCTTCATAATCTGGACTTTGCAAACTTTTCCTACCTCCGTTTTCAATACGCTGCCCCATCCCTGTGCTGTCTGCTTCAGACACTTTGAATGGATAATAATACAAATAATAATTACTCTGATCATAATCCCTTCTCTTGATTACTACTGATATCAACACATTCGACCCTCTTATACATGTAAAAACACTGCCCTAAGCATTTCTTTATATTAGTTCAGGAGGTCTTCCTGGTGACCACTGACTGGTAAGTGCTCTTCCCATTTCAGAGAAAGGAAGTGTAAATATGGTGGCCATCAAATGACCTACCCAAATTAAGGAGCTAAGTCAAACAAAGCAAAGCAAAATCAGAATTAGATGGCAGGTGTTTATAATTTCAAATCTCTTAAACACATTCTTGTTTGTCAAATCCTGTTGTCTCCCACCTTTATTTGTCTGGTCTTCGAGGGTGAGTACTATGTCTTGATAATGGGTGCATCCCCGCTCCCAAACTAACAGGGTACTGAGCAGTTAAAGGCCCCAGGAAATATAATGAATGAAGAAATGGTCAAATGAACTGCTTTTTCCCCACTCAGTGATAGGAGTAGTGGCAGATAGAAAGGAAAGCTTGCTTGTACCACTGTCACCACCTGGGTAGATGTGCAAATGATAGCACCTCCCGAAGTGGCTCAAAGGTCCAGGGTCCTTACAGTGAAGGTAGTCAGGCAGTATCCATGTATTTCTATTCAAGGAGAGGCTGAGCAGCAGAACAGAAAGAGCTTTGCAGACCACCCTGTCTATCTTGGCCAGACAAATCATGTGATTTCCACCTTGATAACACACTTAAAAAACATAGACATGTCAATTCTTTGAGTATCATGAGATCACATCATATTCATGGAATTAGGAGACCCTTTTGATATTTGACTGCAATCTAGATGAAAATAACAAAAAGAGCAATAATGAAAATGAAAACGATTACAACTAATTATTACACATCTACTAGGTATCTGGTGCTACACAAACATCAGCTATAATTTCCCACAACAATACTTGAAGTTTCAATTAAAAGTAGATCTATGTGATGGAGGAAAAAACTGAGAAATAACCCCAAGGTTAGCTCTCACCTGATAGAGAAGTAATTCAAAGTTAGGTCTTTCTAATTCCAAAAACTTTATTTTTTAAAAATAAGCATATTACTACTTAAGCATTCTTTACCTTTAATTTCAAGGTGTATATTTTAAAGTGTGGCTCTTGGCTAAATGTGCATTTCACAGAGAATATGAGAGTTTACAGCTAAAATGAGGAGGCTATTGTAGAGGGAACATGACCTTGAGTTTGAGTGCTCTGATGTTGCTGGCCCAAAGTATCCACATACCCCAGATCACAGAAGAGGCTGACAGTTTAATTAACCAAATATGGGGGGCAATAGCATTGATTAAGTAGGAATCTTTGGAAGTGCTTAATTACAATTCCTGGACAACTGAAGACATTTTGTGTTTCAACCCATCTTAATGAAAATCTAAATATATTAGGCCCTGTGCAGAGAAAAGATCACAATGCATTTATTTCTATGTCCTTGAAGCTTACTTAAGCAGGCTTTGCAAAATATATGTACCATTTTCTTCAGTGTCTGTGCCATTATTGTAGTATTTAGTAATGATTCCTGACTCCAGAGGAGAAATTGTTTCGTAATGCTTGAAATAAGACTACACGTGGTAACGCTGACAATTTATATCACACCAGAGAATCTGTATGTAATGATTGGAAATCCATAGATCTTTAATTTCATTCTTCTGAGTCTCATAGATGTCTTCTTTTGAACTTCATTTTTGCCTTATTCTAAGCCTCAGGTAAGTCAATTTGAAGCAATATGTACAGAGCTGTAAAGATTTCTGGAAGGTAGGATGATCTCAGAAAAATGTCAGGGAGTTGTTGAAAACTGCTAACCCCTGGAGTGAATTAAAACAATTAAATTCTTGGCATTTATATACTTATTCTGCCTATTGGTTTGTTCTTGTTCTTATTCTTACTTGCTTTTGTTTATGCAGCTTATTTACACAGCACATCAATTCCTATAATTGCAACCCAAATACCGCACACCTCACCAATCAATGTGTACATATATGACAGCATGAATCTTGGTACTGAGATCCCGATTATTCTGAGCCTATTCTGCTGTATTCTCCAGCCCCTTCATTACTGGAGAGGTGATGTTTCACATGGGCTTAAGAGAATGTCCACTTATTCTCCCTTTTTTTGAAGGTGTCTTCTGAGTGCCCCCACTTCAGTTGGTATAGCTATCCTGACCTGGTGATTATCTGAGCTGGACCTTGGTCAAGTGTGGGCTAAGGGCAAAAGGACCCATCCACAACTCAGAGTTCATCAGATGAGCTTCAAAGCAGAGCTACCCCAGAGCTTTCCGAGTTTTGCTCGAGTGCCACAGCTTCCAATTTTAACTCTTTCCCTTAGTTCATATCCCCTTCTTTCACAAGATGAAAGGAACATGTGCCATCTCTCTTGCCCCCTCCTTCTTCTGGATAAATTCTAAAAGAAACAAAACTTTAAACAGCCAACCTCATCTATTTATTTAACCCTTGTCACTAAAGATGCTAAGACAGAGTTTGGGGAACATGATCTTACACAATAACACCTGTGAAAGAAAAAGCGTGGAAGCAGAATGGGGCAGAGGAAGAAGGTACATTATGATGCAGGTCTAACCAAGTGTCTGTATCATGGCAGGGAATCTTGGAGCAAGCTTTGCCCACATTGGGTTAAAATGGCAAGGCCTTTACACCCTGATCTAGGTCAGTCACTACATGTTGGCTGCCCTACGAAGGGCATGGCCTTAGTAAGGTGGCTGTCTGCAGTTGAGGCAGACTCTAAAGAAATAGAAAGTTGGAGGCTGTTTAATGGCAATACTTCCTGCAAGAGTCTCAGGGACTCCTTTATTGCAGAGGAATCTGAGCTTTGTCTATTACGTGACAAAATCACCTCAGGTAGTTGTTTAGGTGGAAATAAATGCATGGGCCATACGGATGACGTCTAATTTTTTTTCCCAGAAGCATCTAAGCCCTAGCTGCCACCCAGGAAAACAAGCCAGTGCCCTCACTGGATTTAAATATGCACAATTTTGAGCTGTGCAGAACATAAAGAATGTAGTAGGGGTGTCCAACCTTTTGGTGTCTCTGGGCCAAACTGGAAAAAGAGTTGTCTTGAGCCACATATTAAACATACAAACATTAACAAAAACTGATGAGCCCCAAAATGTTCATGCATAATTTTTGTGATATCCACCATCACAGATACAAAAAAGTCTTCACATATTAACCCTAATTATGCAGTGGACCTTTCAATAATCTCTTAAAATTGTTGAGCAGGTCCCAATTTTGTGATCACTAATATAGAAAATGTACACATCTAAGTAACAATACTTAGTAAAAAACTTAGCAATAAAATGAAGTAATGTTTTAAGTAAATTTATGATTATCTGTTAGGCCACATACATAGCCATCCCAGGCTGCGTGCAGCCCATGGGCCATGGGTTGGACACCCCTGGTATAGCATTCTTGATGTGTACATCAAATGAAAGGCCTCAGTCCTTCTCATTGATCACCCCAGAACTGTTCATGCCCCAACAAACACAGTGTGAAGCAAAACAAGAGTTGTCCATTTACTAGGCTTGAATTAGGTGCACAGAAATTAGAATTGGAGTGGCAGAATATGCAAAACAAAGAAAAGAAGTCTCAAACTCCTGTGGTCAGAACCAGATTGCTAAGCCAAGGCCATAGACACAATCAGGACTTAAAGGGTCAGAGACTCATTCCAAGTTAGAGAATCATTACTTGAAGCAACATAAGGCCAGAAAGGTAAATTTTCCTTTACATAGGGATCCTGTGACATAAATATTGACTTTCTGGTAACATTTTAATTAGTAACATTGATATAGTTTTTAAAAAATATTTTTGGAACATATTATGTATAAGGCACTGTATTGAATCCACTCTACATGCTATCATGTCAATCCTCAAACTAAACCTACAATTTAGGAGTTAGCCTGTCTGTCATGTAAGTGAAGAAATTGATTATTATTCATGTTAAGAATATGCCCAAAGTAATAGCTAGTAATAGCTACTAGTAATAGCTAGTAAACAGTAGGGCCTGTCTTCTCAGCCATGTTCTATTGCACCCAGAGGGTAGAACAAAGACCAATAATTATGTCACAAGAGCAAATTTGGGTTAAATACAAGAAACATTATAATAATAAGATCTGTCCAAACATAGAATTGGCTGCCGTGGTGCACATGTCTCCCCCTCTGGAAGGGTTCCAGCAAAGGCTTGGTGGCCATCTGTCACACTCACTACAGAGGCGAATTGTGACTGGCTGGGTGGTTGAACCGAATGATTTTACAATGCCCTTTCTAATCCTGAGGCTCTGATTTTAAGTCCCTGGTAACCCCTGTTATTTCCATTTTAATCCTGTTTCTAAATCTTTATACAGCTGACTTGCTTTTCTAATATTTTGACTCTCCCTTAATTTAGAATGAACATTTCCAGTTAAGGATGGCATTTGGATAATTTATACTTTAAGTGATTCTCATTGGAAAAAAGATAGATGCTCAACTATACACTATCCTAGAATAACCAAGATAAAGCAGCAATATTCTAGGGCCTGACTCGCTGCAGTATCCCATTCAGAAGAAACTCTGATTTCACATGGGCAAATATTTGAAAATTTAAAAGGATGTTTAAATATTTAATAAACAAAAATAGATGCAAAGCACAATATCAAAGAAAGAAAAACAACTTAAACTAATTTTTTGTAATGTATTTTTTTGTATTTACCATGAATGACAGCTGCCCCTAAAGGTTCTCTCTTTTCAAAAGCCTCAAACTCTAACCCATGCTAAACTTTGCCCCTCTCCCATGGCTCTCTCATTTTATCCTAGGAATACCTCTCTGCCCTTTGCTGTTTCAAATTCTGCCCTTTGATCTCTCCTCGTCCCCAAGTTCTTCATTTCACCCATTAACCTTGAGCATCACTCTCTAAGAAGGCAGAAAATAAGGGAGGCTCCAAATACTCACATTTTATTACAAACATCAGTGAAATTTTTAGGAACCTCCTCAAAGAAAGAAACATGTCTCTATGTACCACCCATAGAACATTCTCATCCACAGCCTGAATCCCTCTATTCCGATCTTTCTTCTCATTCTCCTAGAAGATCCAGTGGGATCTTTTGAGGGCCAAACACTGACCATATCCATTTAATTTGTCTAACAAATCTAGAGGTGAGGATCTTGGTCAAGGGCAGAGTAGTAATCATATGGTTTGGGGATGCAGTTACCTCCCAGTTGTGATTCTATTCATCCCAAGAAGAGACTATCCATCAAGTTTGTTGTCCCATAGTTTTAGTGGGTCAGTTGGTGTTAATCTTCGGTTTGTCTCTGACCATTTCTCTTCCATTCTTGGGTCTGTGGTATGCTAATGAACATTTTCCACTGGGATCATTTTTTTCATAGTGGAAGAAATTTAGGAAATGCAGCTTCTGGCTATTTCTGAAGCATCAGCTGATGGAATTGAAACCACTTATCCATGCCTACTTGGGTCACACTTTGGGGGTGTTTAAATTCAGGGGGTACTAGTGCCTCTGGAGTCTTATACATTATCTGGAGTTCGGGTCTGAGTTCTGCTATCTGATTTGTTCCCAGGAAGACACAGTGACCACCATTTTCCTCCTTCCTCTTTACACCTTTCCTCTAATTAGATTGACTAACAGCAAGAGTTCAACCATCTCGTATAGGTGGTGAAGTCTGAAATAATTTTGTAACTCTTGGCTATAACTTGCTACTGCACTGATCTAATCTAGGAGTTTCTAATCCTACAGGCAGCCTTCCACCACCTGCTGCCCAATTATCAGCAGTAGAAGTCTCTCCTGTCTGAAAGAGTTTGCGGGTCCTCAGTCTCTTCCCTGTCAACAGTCACCTGTCCACTAGACACAAACATTCCAGCACCTCTTCACTCTTCCTAGGAGGCTTAGTCAGGCAATCCACCATCAAAAGAGAGTGCACAGAGTGCATAAATAAATCTTAATTCTGGACCCTATAGACTCACTTAATTGCCACCATTTCTCCTTCCTTCCCCTCTTAGTTCACTGCAAGTTTTATCCACAACTTGATGTTTCACTTGTGTTTCTTCATTTCTCATTGCGATTCTAGTTATCCCTGCACATTGTCAAATTTCTTGGAGTAAAAGAAGATTCATAAATTTTTTTGTACGAGGACCATAACTGGATAACCACCATGTAATTAAAGACGGACCCTGACACACGGTGGCCAGTGGCCCTGTTTAACAGCCGCAATCATGCTGTCCTGTGGCCCTACCAAAGACACAGTTTATAATTCACTGAGCCCACTTTAAAATTATGAAATTCTTGATGAATTGTTTTTAATTTAAGCGAATCACATAGTGTTAAGTATTGTGCATAAAGTGAGACTTATTGATATTTTATATGATGGTATTTCTAATTTGCAGAATTCAAATTCACATAAAATATTATCATATTGTGGCTTGTAATATTGGTTCCAAAGCGTGCTTGATGGAATGCCCCAGAGCTGGCACTTAATTCTCAGGGATTTTATCTTAAAAATTTGGCTGAGGATAAAGGCTTGAATTAGTCCATTATGTCTGCCACTGACTACCTCTCCCTTTTGTAATAAGTTCATAATTCTTTACGGTATTAAACATTCATAGGAGCCAGGTTAAAACAACGATTGCATCTAGCCAAAAATTCACTGTGGTAGCCATGGAAATGTATGACCCAAATCTCTTGCCATGAGGACCCTAGTTGACTGAAATCCCCAGTAATGGCCCCACTGTACCCATCACCTCTGAGACCACACTTCCTGTGGGATGCTTGCAGCCAATGACTGAGCACAATGAAAGTATGCTGCCAGTCCATTCCTGTGGGATGGAGGATACCTTTAATGGGTGACTTTGGTCCTTCCTGACACCTCCTTAAACAACTGCAGTCTGAGACTGTTATTACATAATTTGCTTTCCTTCCTCTCTCCTGGCATCACATCTGCCTTCCCCTGTCCCCTCCCCTTTATCTTGTGTAGGTATTTCTCTCCCAATAAATCTTTTGCATGTCTAATTCTGTCTTTGTACCTGGTGCTGCACAATAATCTTTTTTAGATTCACCCAGTTTAGGGAACACCCTCTTTTAACTTACATTCCAAAAATGCCAAAATAATGATCTCAAAGAGGCATCCACAGTATCCTGCTGGCAATGAGGAGACATCCCCAGTACCACGGTTGCTCATATTGGATGACATCGATCCCGTGTTCCCTAGGTTCTTTAGTTAGGCAGCCATGGAGAAAGTACACTCTTTGCTCAGTTGCAGGGCAATCATGTAATCTGAGTTGAATCTGAATATTGTGCCTTTTATTTCAAATCCCAATGTGCCCTCCAGGGTAAAATGAAATAATGTTAGGCTACTCCACTTCAGTATAGGGCTGTATTTGTAAGGGATTCCAGTCTGACATCCAAGAAATTTGAAAAGAAATTTATGTTTTATAGTGCAGCCACTTACAATTCTTCAAATGGGGAACTTGATTTATAAAATAAAACAAAATTGATTGAGATATAATCCTCTGACTTTTCAACAATTGCTAAATATTCCTCCTCTCACTGAACTTAACTTAAATCTTCTTTCATACTCACCCAACCCACGATGTTTAAATTGTTCTCAATCCCTACACCCTTCTAGATCCTTTTTTTCCTGAAAAAAAAGTAATCTTGTCCTTTCCATTGTACATAAAACTAGCATTCTTATTCTCCATTTCACCCTTCACACATTGCCTCTTTCTCTTGGAAAGCAGAGAATGAGGAAGAATGTCAACATATCCTATTTATAATTGCCTTTGTTCCCTATATGCCTCCACACAAGTAAATGGTTATTTCATTTCCAAGTTCTTTAACTATAGCATCTTCTCATTCTGAGCAAACTTCAGGCATATCAGCAATGTTCAAGCTGACTTTTGGGTTATTCCAAGTGAGGGACTCATGAAACTAGCCCAAACATTAGCAATTCAGCACCTTTCATAATAACAAAAAATCTTGTCATCTGGGAAAATTTAGGAGGCAGCACAATGCCTGGCCTTGTGGCTAACTTAGCAGTGACCTCTCATTCGCACCACTGAGGTCTGGCAGCTCAGTGGGGGGTTGGCTAAGGATAGAAGGGAAGAAGTGCATCCCTGCAGGCCGGTCACGGTCCTCCTCCTGTCATCCATCCCTACTTCACACCCCATAATCAATCCTGTCCACCACTGCCTGCGTGTTACTGCTTTGCCTGAATTGGTATTCTTTCTGCTTTACCAGTCTGCACTTAGATTTATGATTTATTTAGAATTGGATTACATCAAGGCTCAAGGCCAAGGCTCCACAATCCGTCACCGTCTCCACCGTGACCAAACACAAACATTTTAGCTGCATCAGCATCCCTAAACCTGTATTAAGGATACCCATTGTTAATCGCCATAACAACTGCATCTTCCATTGATTACTTTTCTTCAGCAACCCCAACCTGTTTGCAGTTCTCAATAAAAGCATTGACTTCATCTAGTGATAGATATTCATAATTTAACAGAATGGCAGCAAGTCTAAGTTATGCTGTTGAAATACATCACAGCCAGTGTTGCTTTGCTATTTGTTTTTGTGCTGAACAGCAAGTGTTTTAAGTTATGGGTCTCACACACACATAAGAAGAAAGAAGGTATATGTAATTGTCACCAATATCGATGATGGCTTTTTGCCTGCTTAGTAAAGTCTAAAGTAGCAAAATTAGGATGCTGCTATCCCCTAACTGGTGTTCATATTTTTATACTTTATTGTTGTTTATTAACAATACTGGGAAAAGCCATATTTGATATTCCTGTAGCTCACCACAGTTAAAAAAGGGCAAACATTACCTTACCCAAACCATACAGTATTAGTTAAACAGGGATATTTATGCTGTCCTTTATGGATGAGGAAATGTATGTTCAGAGAAGTGAAGTAGTGAAAAATGAACAGGGAAATGAAAGCAGATCTTCAGGCTTCAGCCCGAAAGTGTCTTCTCTTATATTATTATTGCCTCCTGAACAAAGGAGACACACACCTATGTGGACAAATAAACTAACAGTAATTTAAAACTGACCTGTAAAAGGGCATCAGGAATATGTCTTGAAAACATACACATTTTCAAAGCTATACAAAAGTGGAAGTACAATAGGTTAGGTGACCCATACTTTTGAGGATCTTGGGAATGCTTAGGTACTGAAGAAATAAATCAAACAACAAACAATATAGAAAATGAAACAGACTGAGGAGGCCTAGCTTTTAGCCAGGCTCCACCATTAATCCACTGGAGGTCATTTTCTTGTCTGTGAGACTTAGTATCCCTGTATGTAAATTCTGGGGGTTGGAATGGATTATTTCTCAGTTGAAAAATGTGTAGTGTTCTCAAATTTTATTTTAAGTGCACAATCTGTGCTTAAAACTGAGCTTGATACCCCAAGGAGTGAAAAGAGGAGGGAAAAGGGAATTTTATTCTCCTTTTATCTTATAATCAATATTCACAAGGCTCAGATAGTGTCACAAACACACAATGCCAAACAAAGAGTTAAGGAACTATTTAAATAGTATAAGGTTCAAATGTCATGATCAAAAAAATGTTCATGGTATAAGAGAAATCAGAGCTGGCAGATGGCGGGTGAGAGGAATTCAAAGGTGTAGAAAAATGGAAGTCCACACCCAATGGGGAAGGCAGTATAAATGGAGCCCCAGGAAACAAACTGAATGGGAACGTTTTCGCTTAGCTATGAGTGTTGACTTTTCTTCACCACAGCTTTCTGCTTTGTTCAAAGCCTTTACAGTTGGATCAACAGCAGATACAAAGGGAACTGAAATGACTATCTTCTATTTATTCAAAATTTAACTTCCAAAAGCTCATAGAAAAAAGGAAGTAAAGAATAAGGAAGAAGAATAGAGAAGAACATCAGAGATGTAAGAGAATGTGACATAAAATGTTAGTATTGGGAAGGAGCAATCATCCTTTCTAAACTGACCAACTAAGTAGGGAAATAAAGAAACCCAGAAAAATAAAGTGACCCTTCCTATGGCATACCATGACCACAGTGACCTACCCATACTTTCTGTCCCCTTTCTGGCACTGTTGGACTCTATGGAAGCAGGGGAAGGAAACCAGAAAAGTAGATGGAAAAGAATGACCATGAGGAAAGAGAAAGATGAGGGGAGGAAGACCAGGAACTATGCCAGAAGGATTACATAAGTCTCTGCTCTTCAGATGCAGGAGGGTTGGATCAAAGCTGCCAAAAACAATAGCAAACTGGAGTGATAGGTATTTCTGCCCTTCCCTTGTTGTGTTGAGTGCTTCTTTTAATCTTTTATTGGTTGACCAAGACAAGAGGTCACCAAAGTTAGGTCTTTAGTTTGTCTGTCTGCTTCTGTCTCCATTAGATCCTCATTTGGATTAATCACAGGAGCTTGAATTAGAATCAAGCTAGTTTTCAATGAATGGTGATCTAGAGCAGTAGTTCCCATTCTGAACATTGAATCATCTTAGGAGATGTAAAAAATACTCAGGCCAGTGCTTACTCCCAAAGAGCCTGATTTAATTGGTCTGAGGTAGTAATAAGATTACTGTTTTTTTTTTTAAGTTTACCCAGATTATAAAATAAACTTCAGAATAATTTTAATCAGAACCAATGTGTGATTACCATATAGACAGTTGTACCTACAACAGGAGACATCAGTTGAAATTAATGGGTATGAGGATCGAAACTGGGGAAGAACACCCAACATTCACTGCCACACTGGAAAGTTAAGGATTTTAGGGAACTATTTGTCCACAGTCTGTTCAATCCATCCATGTCAGCAAGATGATGGGTCTCCTAAGATGAAAGACCATGAGAAAAAAATACCAAAGCTCCAAAACATATCACCTAAAAAGACAAAGTCCTCATTTGAAAGGACCATATGGATTATTCATAATCTGTTAGTTAATATTCTGAATTGGGAAATATGCAGCCACCGGAGGTCACTTACTACTGGTGGTAACTGGTTTGATCAAAAAGAAGACTCGAAGAGGAAGTGGAGGTCCCTCAATTGGACATACCCTTAATATCCCCAAGTTGGCTTTGCACTTAGTGGAGTACAGCTGACTTCTGCAGGGCCCACACTCTGGGCCTGATCTGAATCTGCTTTTCTACTATTAAGTGGACTTGGAAAAAGAGAAAGGCATTTCTTTCTGAGGCAGACTATGAAACAGGCCTTAAGGGACAGTAGGGTTCTTCTCTTTGTAGTTTAAGGTGAGACTGTCAGAACCTTGGTAGAAGCTATCAGGGATTCTGACCCCCTCATAAACTCTGGAATCTTAAGTCTGGTCTGCTTTTCTGGAGAATGCTGATCTAGTCAGCTGCCCTCTACCTCAGGAGAAGCTCTACAGAACTTCTTTTCCCGTAAATTGACTGGGATTGCCAACAGACTGAGGGAAATCATGACTATGCTTGAGAACATTCTGAAGGCAAAACACCGTAGCACTTGCTACAGCAACTTGGGAGACTCTCACTAAAAAGTTCTTGTGATATTGGCCAAATTGAGGATGAAACTCTGAAGCTATTTGTGTTTATATTTGCTAATATCTTGCTGATATATATACACTAACTTGAATACAATTTTTTTAAAAAAAGCTGGCTGGTGTGGCTCAATGGATTGAGCCTCTAGTGTGTGAAACAAAAGGTCTCTGGTTCGATTCCCAGTCAGGGCACATGCCTCAGTTGTGGGCCAGGGCCTCAGCTGGGGGTTTGCAAGAGGCAACCAATTGATGTATCTCACACGGAGCAATGTTTCTCTCCCTCTCTTTCTCATTGCCTTCCCCTCTCTCTCAAAAAAATAAATACATAAAACCTTTTAAAAAACTTTTATTACTTATATGCATATGATGAGATGAACTACAGAGTTGCGTCAATATATGCATATCATTGATAAAAGTTGTCAGTGATAGTGGGATTTAAGACATTTCCCAGAACCTGTGACTTCTGAATGAGATTTTGAAATTGAGGTATTTAACTGCATTGGGAATATTGGGAAGAACATCTTCATCAAAGGACAGTTTGGGAAGACAGACTCAAATGAAGAGTTTCTGAGTTACCCAACTATTAATGAAGCCTTTTCTGGTACAATTTGAGGACACAGCCAGGTCAGCATAAGCCAAACTGGTTCTATCACTTGTTCAAATGCTTCTGTGGCTCTCTGTGATCCTTAGGGCAAAGCCAGAACTTCCTAATCTGGTCTACGAGGCCTTCAAGATTCTAGTTTACACTTCTCTGTCTATACTCATCTTACACCTCATTCCCTACCTCTCCTTACTTAGCTACCACTCAGGCCCACCTTTTGTTTTTCAGTGAGTCCTTGAGTTCTCTCATATTTATGAGATCTACCAGACTTTTACTTTACCTAGAATAACCTTCCTCCTCAACCTACTATCGTCAATGCCTACTCATCCTTGAGATAGCAAGATATCACTTTCTTAAAATGGCTTTCATGAGTCTCCAGACCAGTCTAGCTTTCCTAGTTTCCCATTTGTAACATTGATCATCCATAAATTTTATTTTTTAGTGTTGTGGCCCCCATTGGAATGAGAAATAGACCACATCTTATTTACCAGTGTGACCTCATTACCTAGAATTTTTCCTAGCATCTAGTAGGGTTTCATAAACCTTAAAAACTAGTTAAAAGAGAGACTAGGCCATATTGTGAATGACTGTGAATGCAAGGGTCAAGACATATCATACGGGTGCCAGGGATCCATTGCATATTTCTTAAACCAGAAAGAAGCACTATGAAAACTGAGCCACAGAAAGCTCTCTGTGTAGAAGGTCTGAAGTCACAGGTAGTGAGGATTCTCACATGGAGACACTTCCTGACTACGCAGCTTAAGAAGCCATGTTAGCTACTGGGTCGCTGGACCAGTACCCTGTATTATTGTTTTGACTGCAGAAAATGATTCCTCTCCAGCTTCCCTCCCCTATCATAATCCCAGCTGATGAAAAGTACAGCCAATCAGGTGATACAGGGATGAAGGAGGAAGAAGAAAAACCCTTTCTTCAATCACTTTCAAAATCTCCCCAGTGCTTTGATTTGCTTTCAGAGAACACTTTTAGCTCAACAAACAATTGCAAACTACCCACTTGCAAGGTGAAATGAAAAGCCCACAGGCATTAATTATATATAGAGATATTAAAAAAGAAGCTACTGCTTAATTATTGTTTGCAAATCTCGGTATTTAAATTGACTTATTTGCAAATGTCTGTTTAGAAATTGACTTTGTAATTATAAAGTTAGTGCAGGGATGTCTCAGCCCTGGAGGAGTCTCTAACGAGAAATGATAATGTAACAGCCAGAGTGAGACATCTTGAGCTGCATTTTAATAACTAGAGGTGGTTGGCAGGAGGCTGAGATGCTTAAAGGAAAATTCTTAAGCTGGCAAATGAAGGGGCCAGGGTCTCCCTGGTTGGTGAGGGGTCATTGGAGGACATATGAGGGGACAGTTAGGAGCATAGAATTCTAAGAACTTCGCAAGGGTGGGGGTTGGAGCTCAGAAAGAGAGTAAGAATGTTCTGTGTTGTGCTTGATGATGAGTCCTCCTTCAGAACAGGCCACAAACCATGTCTTTCCTAATTGCTGAAATCCAGATACTGGTGTTTTGGATTAAATGGTGTCCTTCTAAAATAAGCACGCTAAAGTTATCACTTTCAGAAGCTCTCATCTTGTGAACTTATTTTGAAATAGAGTCACTGTAAACTTTAAGATGTGGTCATACTGAAGTAGGGTGAGCCCTTAATTTAATTACTGACATCCTTATAAAAAGGGGAAATTTGGGCACAGATATATGAGGTGGGGCCCCAAAAACCTGGAGGGAAGGCCCCTTGTGGTACATATAGGCTTCCCCCATTAGGTTAGTGTTCTAGGCACCTATCTGAATCAATGTACCAACAGGCATTGTTGTAAGAGGCTGCTTTCAGCTTCAGTGAATTTTTTTAAGAATAAACATATTTTTCCATTTCATTATGGGTGATTTATGAGCATACCTGCCCACACCGCATTGAGTATTCAGCAGTTTTTGACCCAAATGGCATGACCCCTGTGCTTCACCCTCCTTATTCACCTGATCTCACTCCAGCAAATTTTGTTTGTTTTTTTGGATGAAAGAATTCCTCAAAGGAAAACATTTTGCCCATGTGGAAGAGGAAACAAAAACCAGCAGAAGCACTAAAAGGCATCAAAATTGATGTGTTCAAAAACTGTTTTGAACAGTGGAAAAAAGTCTCAATAGGTGTATTGCATCAAATGGAGAGTACTTTGAAGGTGATGGAAGTTTAAACATATAAGAATAAATATACAATTTTTATAAATAAATTCTGGGTTGGGTGGGTCACCCCTGGTATATGCATAAGGATAATGCCATATGAAGAGGAAGGCATAGATTGGGGCAATTGTTCTCCAAGTTAAGGAACATGAAGGATTGCCAACCAGCCATCAGGAGCTAAGGGAAGGGTCTGGGACAGATTCTCCCTCACAGTCCTCTGAAAAAAATCAAACATGCTGACACTTTAATCTCAGACATCTAGCTTCCAGATCTGTAAGAAAATACACTTCTGTTGTTTAAGCCACTCGGTCTGTGGTAGTTTGTTATAGTGGCCCCAGGAAATGAATGCACCTGGTATGTGTGATTCTTGATGACCTAACCTAACTATGAAGGAACTGGAGAGGGACCAACCTGGAGGTGACCAGAGGTTCTCTCAAAATACTATAATATTCAATGCTGAAAAGCCTGACTTAAAACCATCAGGTGATTAATGGTTCTCAAATATAGTTATGTTGTGGAATCACCCAGAGAGTTTTACAAATGCCAATGCTTGTGCCTATCTTCAGGGATTCTGGTTTAATTAATCTGAGGTGCCTCCAGAGTATCAGGTTTTTTAAGCGCCCAGGAGAGTCTAATTTGCAGCCAAGGATGAAAACCAGTCTACTAGATTTTAGATTATCTCCCCCAGAGAGGTGAAGGAATAATTGCCTAGGGTCACATTGCTGAAGAGTACGAGAGATGAGAAGCAGCCCAGAGACCTTGACTTCAGCGTGCTGCTTTGCTCACAGGCCAGCGTCGCTGTTCTCTTGACTAAAGATGTAGTGTCAAAACTGATTTCCCTTTTTGTAGGCATCCTCTAGTTCTAGGCAAATGGTGACCTTGGCCATTATTCCTAAAGGAAATTTGTCTGCCTCTACATGTGCAGAGGGAGTTTACATTACTTGGTACATACCTCATTCTATATCACAGTGACTCTAGGGTATGAAGCAAAGAAAGTATGTGCCACCTTTTAAAGAAGAAGGTGAGAAAGTAGAGGGAAATGAGACTGGGCCCCAAATCTCAATGATGGGTAGCAGAAAAACCAGGATTCAATCTCAGGCCTATTGAAAATGATCAAGTATCTGTCTAGCCACTTGCCAGATGAGATTAAAGTTAAACTGTCCTCACATGATCTATGTTCAAAATCTTTCTAAATACTCTTCACCACTTCATTATCTTCATGGGAAAAGTGTGTGGACAAAAAATGTATGGATCCTACTCAAATGAAGGTAGTCCATTTTTCCTCAAAAGTACAAATCTTGCATGCACTTGGAGCTTTCATTTCAAATATGATTTACCAAGTTGCAGAGTGATGATGGAGAGTCTGGCCATCACAGTATTAGAGGATTAACCAAAGAAGAATGGCATTGTCATCTTCCATCTAAAGACAGGCTTGTTAACATGCTACAAGATGACTCTCCTGGATCTCATTCGATTCACCAACTATACGTGGGTATTAGAGTAGAGCTACTCAATTCTTATCTGCAATTCTAGTTTCACTCCAAGCCTAGTCTTGCATAGTGGATAGAGTCCAGGCTTTATACTTATGCAGATAGAGGTCCAACAGTCAAATCTTGCTTCCATATTTACTCATTATGGAACTATGGGGAACCAAGCATTTTGAGCTTTTTTTTAAAAGATTTTATTTATTTATCTTTAGAGGGGAAGGGAAGGAGAGAGGGAGGGAAACATCAATGTGTGGTTGCCTTTCCTGCGTCTCCTGCTGGGAGCTGGCCTGCAGGAAACCGGCCTGCAACCCAGGCATGTGCCCTGACTGGGAATCAAACCACGATTGTCTGGTTGCATTTTGAGCTTTAATTTTATTTACCAGATGATGCGAAGAGCAATGCCTATTTCAAGTTGTCTGGTGAATAAACTGAGGTCATGTAAATAATATTCCTAATATATATTGCACTTCAACAATGTCAGCTTGAGTCTTTTTCTCAAGAGGAGTAGCTAAAAGCAATGGTGTAAGACAGTCATGGCTAACCCTATTTTGGACCATTACGTGAATTGTCCATATTCCCATGCACTATCTCATTTGCTTCCCAGTTTTAGAGCTCCTGCTTTAGCAAAGAATCCAGGACTCGGTTGCTTTGCACTGCATCCAGACTTCTCACTAACCCTTCCAAGTGGCTTAAATTTTCCCTATGATCCAGCTCCCCTCTGTAATACTGTCTGCCTCATTTCATGTTCTGCCTGCCTTCTGTGGCATTTCTTATTCCATTTTACTAGATACCTCCGGTCTTCACAAGCTGACCAAGCCTGAGTTTTAGTTATTTCCCAAAGAAAAAATCCAAATGGGGGAACATTAATGGGGTGAAGGTACCCCAGCTCTTGAGGGGGAAGTTCTGTCACCAAATGTCTAAAAGCAAAGTAAAGGTGGTGGGACTCAGAAAACCAAGGGGGAGTTAATGCTCATATTATTTAGGATCATATGCTCAAAATAACATTCAGGATGCATGTTACTAATTATAGGGGGTGGCCTTTGATCTCTATTAATGGATACCCCTTTCCTGCTAAGGATTTTCCTGGTAGGGGGTGTTTGTTAAATCAACCAGGAGAAAACAATTAAGGTGGCCTTGCCCGCAGGGATTGTAAAGTGAGAATATGACATCCATTGTAGCAAAAGTTGTTACTTGATATCTTGCAATTAGAATTAATCCACTGAAAAATTTTAAGCATTTTGTAAAGAAAAGCTCGTAATTTGGGTAGACATCCTCAACCATATGCACCTACTCTATTTCTGCCTGGTGTTACAGACAGACCATAACATTCAGAATCTGCATAAAAATAAAGAATGTTAAAATGGCAGTTCAGGGGGCACATCCCATGGGCAAAGCATTTCTTGAATCCTCATGCCTAAGACAAAAATGCATGTTGATATTTTCATTTTACAGACGGGAAAACTGAGGATTAGAGAAAATCAATAATTCATTCAGTGCAAGTCAGCTCATCCAAAGTCACACAGTAAGCAAGCACTGAAGGTGAAATTTGATCCAGTCCTGCATGATTTCATCATTTGTGCTCATTACTACTGAATGACACTGTTTAGGAAATCAAAGAAACTCCACTTTTCTTCTCCCCTCCCCCCACCTCAGGACACCTTCAGGAAAGAATAAGATAGAAATTCAGTACTATTATTTTTCTGTATACCTATAACCTTTCCCCATTCTGTTTACTCATTTATACAAGTAGAGGGCTGCACTCACCTAGAAAAACCCTTTAAGCCCTAGTGTTTTATTATTCCTATGCAAATACTCTTAGTGGAAGCAAGCAGCTACTGCTGAAGGGAAGGGATTAACATAACACAATTAATACTCCATTTCATTAACAATTAGTTATGTTAAATGCCACTCAATTTGTTTGCACCATCAAGTCTTGGGAAGGTGTCCATGCTTCTTGTAATTTTCCAATAACTCTCCATCACCAACTGAGTTAATTTCCCAAGCAGGCAGGCATCAGATTTTAATTCCCAACCTTTAATATTATCCAGCCCTTGGGCCTCTGGTGGACCTGCATAAGCTCATGTAGTCAGCTGCTCTCTAAATCCAAGGGATGACTCTTCCTTTGGGGTAAGAGTCTGTCCTCCCTGCACTCAGAAAACCAGCACTGACAGAGCCCCAGTAGAGAGCTGTTTTCCACCATGCACACCCCTGCTATACTACCCAGCCCCAGTCATTTTTGTGTGGCAGATACTGTTAATTTATTCAGGGGTAGGTTTTTAAATCCAATATCACCTCCTCGCTGAACGTTGTACCTGCCACTGTTGCCTGAAGTGAAGAACTCACAGAATGCCAAGTCTGGAGGAGATCACAGTAACAACAATAACACGAACAGCAGGAGCAGCAGGAACAGCATTTAGTTATGCATTTATCACATGCAAAACGAAAGCACTAAATGCTTTATGTATATTTTTGCCCTTGATCTTGACAACAGCCCAATGTGGTAGGTATTATTGTTATCCTCATTTTACTTTTGAGGAAATTAAATGGTTATTTATTGTATTGCTTACTCATTACTACATAACAAATTACCCCCGCATTTAGCAGTTTAAAATAATAAATATGGTCTCAAACAGTTTCTCAGGGTCAGGAATCTAGGAGCAGCTTAGGTGGGTGATTCAGGCTCAGAATGTCTTACGAGTTTGCAATGAAATTATTGCTCAGGACTGAAGCCATCTGAACACTCAGTTGGAACTGGAGGATTGACTTGGAAATTCAGTCATGTGGTTGCTAGCAAGAGACTGACTTCACCATATGGGTATTTCTTCACATGGTGGCAGGCTACCTCTACAGTGAGTAAACCAGGAAAAAGAGGCAGAACCTGCAGTGTCTTACATGACCTTGACTTAGATGTGCCTTACCATCACTTGTGCAGTATTCTGTTGCTCATACGCACTGATGTGATATGGGAGGGGACTGCATCAGGGCATATGTACCAGCAGGTGGAGTCCAATGAGGCTAGCTTGGAGGCTTCCTATCACACAAACTAAGGGTATACAACCACTAAAGTGGCAGCAAGGAACTGGATTTCACACACTCAGACATAACACACTCAAGTTATGTCTGAATCCATAGCCCAGGCTTCTCACCATGTGTTGGCTACTTCCTGAAAGGCCTGTTTATACAGTTTACCTTGTAGGGCCCCTCAGTACCCATCAGGGTTTGAGCAGAGAAGAAGATGCACTGGGGATAATTGTGAATCAGGGATTTATTACAGGAAGTTGACCTAGCACAGTTCTGGGCTCTGGCTGTAACATCTGTGGATGGCTGTTTCTTTGAAATCTGGTGCTGTGGTCTAAAGTGCTCTTTGTGTGTCAGGTAGCCGAGAAAGATAAGTAGAGAGAGGACAAACTGAAACCACCAAGACAAACTGGAATCCACAGGGAAGAAGTGGAATCTGTGTTGTGCTCTCAGTGCCTCCAGTCTTCCAAATTTGATGGCACCAGGAGATCCTGGTATCCTTAAGCTTCTGAAGATGCTTAAGAAAGACATATAATAGCAGCTGAAGGAGCTGCAGGGCTGCCGCTCAGGGTAAACTGGGAGATAAGCAACAATGTGGATGACCTGCGACAGCCTCTGGTATCCTGCACAGACCTTCCAAGTCTATACAGACTATGGTTCCTACTCACTTCCTCCTCTCACGTGTTATCTGAAATGACTGCTATTGCCCACAGTAACACTGAACTAGTCAGGAAAGGGAACCCACAGAGAGTCAGTACTAGCCTAGCTAAACTGACATAACACAAGCCCACACACTACCACTTCAGTTTTGTTGCTCATCCCCTTGGTAACACCTACAAACCCATGCAAACGCCATAACCAGGTACACACACCACAGTCTAATAAGACCCCAAACACATCAGGCCTCTGCATCTCCGTGCTTTTGCATATACTAGTTCCTCCCTCTGGAATATCTTACCCCCAACCAGGGCCAGCATTATGGGCCTGTGATGTGAGCACAGGGCCCTGTGCTGAGAACCCAGAGGTTGGTTTAATGCTCAGCATACTTGAGACCTTCAATAAGTATCAGCTGAGTTGAATAATTTACGACAGCCTTGTCACTTCACTTTCCAGCCTCAGCATCAGCGACTGATGGTCAACTCATTATTTCACCAGGGAGCCAACTTGGGACAGCTTTAAACAGCTGTAATTGCTAAAAGTTTCTTCCTCATAAAGAAATGTAATTTTATCTACATTTATCTTCCCATAGAATCTACACACTGGTCAAATTTCATACATTTAGCATAGAAAAAAAAGGAACCTACTCTCTTTTCTAATGACACCCTTCAGGTATGTGAAGTCAGAATTCTTACACTCATTATTCTGCTTATATTCACATGTTTAAGTGTCTCTGTGCCTTGGACCCACGTTTGGTATATCTCTGTGCTATTCGCAGGGCTAAAGAGTCCTTTGGTTGGTGCAGACCTAGGCTATCACAGTTGGGGCTAATTGCAATGACCTGGCTTTCCCTCATTTGTTTCTCATTCTTTGTCATGTTATCAGGTTATCCTGGGCACCCCTGAATGGGATGCTGTAATCACTTGACAATAGAAAGAGTCAGTTAGGTGTCCTAAGGAAATCCAGTAGAGTATAAGAAGATGCATAAATGCAAAGAGTATATCTGGTTTGGTACTTCCTATGGGTGCACAGAGTGTTTCCATGGTGATAGAGGAGGCACGAAAGAGAGGTCCAGCCCACCTGGCATGTTCTCTCCTAGCCTCTGCATGTGTCACATCCTGTTGACCCGTAGGGTGACCAGCTGTCCTGGTTTATCTGACTAAGGAATTTCCCTGAGACTGAGTAGCTTCCCAAAATGCAAGATCTTTAATACTAAAGCCAAGACAACCCAGAGCAAACCATAATAATTAATGACCTGCCCAGTCATGTGGTCTGCTCCAGAATCAGAGTGGAAGGCCCTATAAAGCTATAGGGCAAAGGTACAGATTTGACGACCAAAGAGTTGGGGCCAATAGTATCATCAGTCTACTGCTGATGGACTGTGTATTTTTCATATTGCTCCTAAACCAGCCTTTAGATCAAATCAGTGTATGCCATATTCATTCTTCATCTTAAACTAATATATATATACATATATATATCTTAAACTAACATATATATACACACACATACATACATACATACATACATACATATACACACACACATATCGAATCCAGTCAAGGAAAATGAAAGGCACATTGCTACAAAACACAGTGGGTTTTATTTTTTATATCCTTATACAGCTATCTTTTAAGTTCATGGCAGAGGTCTCTTGGTTAGCTGCTCCCTAGAGCATTCCCAAAATAAGCCTATGCACTTTTCAGTTAAACCCCAGTGAACTTAGCCCTGACCTGCAGCTCTGAGGGTTCATGCCAATACCAAAACAGTTGGATGAAAAATGTAAAATGCAGAAAGCACAATTTGGGGGTTTGTTTTTATGTTTCATCTGTACTATCTTAATAATTTTTTATTGGTTTTTCTCTCAAATCAAGACAAACCTATGCATGATGACCTATCTGGTGGGCAGAACCTTCATTAACTACTGCCACCTACCTCTCCCACTTATTTCTCTATTATTGACACTATGCTCCTACAAGTGCTCAATCTTTTATTTATCATACACTTATTGAGTACCTATTATTGACTGGATACTATAATAAACTCAGGAAATATAAGAATAAATAAGTCTAAATCAGTGATGTTAAAGGAGCTAACAGCAAAGGTAGACTTCTAAACATAATGAGGGGGGCTGTTTATAGAAAATAAATTCAAAAGTTGCCACCATAGAGATATGTGTAAAATAAATATCAAGGACATAATTGCCCTCTTCTCCCATTACACAAGTCAGGATCTAGTTCATAGATTAAGTGCTTTTAGACTAGGTCTTGAAGAATCACTAGAAGCTGACTTACAAAGCAGAGCAGTTAAGAACATGAGCTATAGAATCAGACAGGGTTTGGAATGATACTCTGCCACTGGCTAGCACTGTGACCTTGGGTGAGTTAATTAACTTCCTATTTTCCATTTAATTATCTCATACATAAAATGGTCTTTTAAGAATTAAACAAGATGAAATTATCTGTGTGGCTGTATGTCAATACACCCACACACAGTACAATGCTTAGCACTGTGCTTTTCAGAGAGAAATCCTCAGTGTGGATATTAGCATTAAGGTTACTTTTGATAGAGAAGTGGCAAGAGTGGCTTGAGCAGAACACTCCAGGTAGAGAAAACACTAAGTTTAGGAGCACGGAAAAGCATAGCATATTCTTGCAATTAAAAAAACTCAAATCTGAATAGGGCATTGAGTGTTCTGTGTCAAGATACATGGTGGAAAGTCTAATAGATTGTTAAGGAGATGAGGTTGGAGAGAGGAAGTGATAGTTGAGAGTGAAGGACTATGAATGCCATGTGAAGGAATCCTGCCAGGGGTATCTAACCTTTTGATGTCTTTGTGCCACCCTAGAAGAAGAGTTGTCTTGGGCCACACATTAAATACACTGTGTCATGTAATCACAAAAATAAATCTCATAATATTTTAAGTAAATTTACAATATTGTGTTGGGCTACATTCATGGCCATCCTGGGCTGCATGCAGCCCACAGGCTGCAGACTGGACACACCTGAATGGGATGGTGTAGTCACTCAACAATAGAAAGAGCCAGTTTGGTGTCCTAAGAAGATCCAGTAAATATAAGAAGATGCATAAATACAAAGGGCATATCTGGTTTAGCACTTCCTGTGGGGACCTAACTGAATGGCTTTCTCAGTGTGGATACTCTACACATATTTGCAGAATGAGCCAGTGAGTGAATGGCAGTGGTATCTAGAAGGCAAACAACAAAACCTGCTATAGCAGTTGAGATGAATACCAACCATTTGACCTATGTCAGCGGCAACAGTGATATTGTAAGATAGAAAACTTGGAGGCAGAACTACTAGGATTTGATCACTCACTGTCTGTGGGTAGTGAGAAAAAGGACGACAACCTCATGCATGGATCTCTAGGCAGAATCTTAAGGCAACAAGATTTGTAGTAAATAAACTCAGTTTTTAATTTAATCTTTATTGTATTTTTTCCATTACCATTTAGTTCCCTTATATTCCACCCAGCAATCACCACACTGTTGTCCATGTTCCCAAGTCCTTTTTATAAACTTTTTTGATTGTCCAGGTATTAATAGAATATTTTACCATACGGGCGCATAATACTGTTGAGGGGGTCAAATGAGATCACAGATTTGCAAACATTTTGTATGTTGTGAAGCAACTGTGTAATGGTAAAAAAACATTTATTTATTCACAGATGGTTTGATTGCCTGGCACTATTCTAGGTGCTGGGGATAGAGCATTCATTAGACAGCTTCTTGTTCATGGAGTTTGCATTCTGTTGTGACAAGAGCCTCTCTGATTTCAAGTCAGCCCAGAATGACACATGCCCCTCCACTCAGTAAAAGCTGTCATGAGCTGATTCTTTTTATTATGCACGCAGTGTTCTAGACAGAATTTTATTTAATGCTGGGAGACCCCTCAAGATAAGTACACAATACCCATTTTGAAGATGAGGAAACTGAAAGTGCAAGTATCCAAGTAGCATCTGAAGGTTCACAGCGGTGCAAAGCACTAAAGCCAAGACTTGAAACTGGGTTTGGAGGGGGCTATAAATATACTGTTGAGGGGATAAAGGGCATAAAAACACAGTTTAGGTTGAAAATAAATACTAAATATTACAAATGTACATTTGGAAACTCAAATAAAACAACTTTATTTCATGATATAAGCTACACCCCACTCTCCCCAGCCATCACAGTGTGGTGATTGCTGGACAGAGGAGGAAGTAAAGGGACTAAATGTCAATGAAAAAAAAACACAATCGAAATAAAATAAGAAAATAAAAATTCAGCTCATCTCCTCATGGTCACAGATTTAAAAGACTAGGGAACTCTTTCCTAGATAAGAGATTGACAGGGGCTTTTGTAAGAACCTTTCCCGCTTAAGAACCTCAGCCACTTACATTTTCAACCTAAACCTATTAAGAACAACATCTCAAGAACCCCATGAAGTTAAATACCCTTGTTAAAAGTGATCACATATATTTCAGTTAAATAATAGCTGTGGGAGAGGGCAATTAGGAGATGCGGTCAGGAGAGAAAAAGACGTTTTTAGATGAGATTGGAAATGAGATGGAGAGTCAATGAGGCAGAAATATACAAGACTCTTTTTTCCCCCTTAAGTTTCTTGAATTCTGTTTCTAATGGTACCTTAAGATTTGGAGGGCTCTGACTGGAAAAAGGCACATTATCATCAAGGAAGTTCAAGGAGACCGACACCCAGTCTAACCCCAAGGTCTCTTTCTTCCTAGTTCTTTCTGGATAGCAGTGTTCTTGCTCCATCTTTGTTGCATGTGTCTCCCACTTGAACTGTGCAGGGTGCAGGTGGTATGTTCCCTCAATTAATCCAAAGGGAAGAAAGCACAAGTAGGCTTCCCAGGCCCAGGAAGAATGCCATCAACCTGGAGACAGTAAACAATAGAAAAGCGGATATCTATCTGTGCTCCTTCACAGTATATGATGTAATTTTATTTAACAAAGTTAATGGAAGATAGTAAAAATCTCTGTGGGTCAATGAGGGAAAAAGAAAAAGGCTGGGTGTTCACATGAATTGGGTTCAAATTCTGTCTCTACATTTACTAACCCTTGTCTATCTCATCCACCACCATAATCAGTGAGCCAAGAATACCTCATGGCAATTCATAAATATTCATTAGATAATGAATGTGTGACCTTGGAAAACTCTCTCTCTCTCTTGCTCTCCTTTTCACACTCTTTTTCTCTCTGTCTTTCTCTCCTCATGGCAAGAGTTCATTAGTATTATAATTTAAAGCATTGGATGAAATAACATGTAAAATCCTGATCCAGCTCATAATCCACAATAAATATTTTAAAAAGCCTATTTCCCTTCCTCTCATAATTAGAAAAGTTTTAGTCCCAGCAACACTATGGGCCCTATCAAGGGCCCTGCCCTTGACCAAATCAATCACCATCTCTGAGACTTGATTTTCTTTCTTATTGCCACAAACTAAGGATAAAGACATTTCTTCCACCTCTCAGAGTTGCTTTGAAGATTTCAAGAGTTTATGGAATTGGGTACATTTGGTAAACAGTAAAAGGCTGTTTAAATATTTATATTCATTATCCCTATCATAATTTTATAGATTTGGGTCACATTCTCTCACTGGAAACTTATCTTCCTTGGTTTGTTGGAAGTATCTACTGTGGCCATGGCAATCTTAGAGTCATTATTAAAAAATTCCCCTATGTTTTCATTAACTAAGCCTACCTCTAGAAAGCCGGATGCTTTCTAGTGCATATAATTGCACGTAGCAAAAGGTTCTGAAGGAATCTATGTGGCCTCAAGGAGCATTATTAATTGAGGTCCCTTCTAGTGATGTAATTTTGGAAGCAATTTTCCATGAAATTGCTGAATGTGTTTATCTATATAAATTTGAGCCCATTTGGTGCACAATTTTCATCCCGTTCAATGATCACATTCACGCTATTTTTTCAATAGATATTCTCATTTAAGAGGAATGGATATGTTTATCTACTACAGGTGTCTGGAAAACACACTTCAAACTGGATTGTCAGTAAAATGTTTCAATGAGGATTTCCATATTTTTTTTCTATTCACCTTCACTAACACACCACCACAAGACTTTTATAATTGAGTAAGGAAAAGGTCTGGGTTACTGAGTTGTCTTAAGTTAGAGCTGTAACATAAGCCACCAAAAAGAATTGCATTTCGCCCAGTTTTGTGACCTGACTGACTAACACAGCGAGCAGTTCGGAAGATGAATTTTGGGACCAGGAGGACCCAGTTTTTGAATTTTGGGTCTTCCCTACACAGCAGATTGCAACTGAGCTTTAGTTTTTCATCCTTAACAAGAAGCATAGTAATATCAATCTTAAAAGGTCTCATGGGGTTATCGTCAGAATAAAAGAGGAGCTAAAAATGTAGGTAAAGTTCTTAGCACAGTGCCTGGCATAAAATACACTCATTAATTGATTGACAAAAAGACATCTTCATCAGATATTGATGCTGAATTGACCCAAAATAAAATGTGTGTGCATGTGTGTGTGTGTGTGTGTAATGTGAAGTGCAAAATGGTTTCATAATAGGTCTAAATGCATCCAAAGCTACATAATTATGACGAAGTACAGCAGGAATTAGAATGAGCTTCAAGGGACTTCAGAGATGAGTCTGGCCCATCTCCTGTATTTCAAGTGAGGAAACTGAAGTACAGAGACAATAAGCAACTTGTCAAAGCTAGTGGGTGTAATGAGACTAGACTACTAAACATCTTAAAATCTCATGCAGTATCATCTCATTTAACACCCCTTTTCCCAGAGTTCCACTTGTCTGCCGTCCACTTATTCTCACTCCATACACAGAGGCTAGTGGGCTGCTGTTTTAGAAATAAAACTCCTTCTGTTTTTTGTTTGTTTATTTCTATTTTTTCCCCAAGACAGGAAGAAAATGTTAGGGTAGTTTTCATGTTTTCCACTTCCAGAAAATCAAAACACCACTGTGTTTTTATTCTTTGTGTGTGTGTCCACATGTGCACACACATGCACAGTGTTCAGATCCCCTCCCGGTGATACTAGTGTAGGACGTCAGCAACAACCAGCGAGTCGTCATGTCCCCCCATATCCTCAGTTATCAGTGTCAGTGATGATCATGGTGGATGGTGAGGTCCTATAAGTACCTGGTGTTCATAGTTGCTTTACTACCCAACCCTACAGGCAGCCAGGTTCTCTCGGCCTTAGTCAACAATTGGCGTGGCCATGCTGTTATTGATTCCCACACATGGTTCTCTCTTATGTCTCGTCTCGCACATTCTCATAGGGCCTCTCTACAGCTTTACCGGCGCCTCCCTTCTTCAGATGCTTCCACATTAAACTGATCTACCTAGTATATTTTTTCCTCATCCTTCAGAGATACAGAAGTCATTTCATTCCTTTCAAAAGGCTCCCTCTGACTTCATTATAACTTATTATCCTATCTACTTATCCCCTCTTCAGGGTAACTTTTCCAACAAAGAATATAGCAAGTTGCCTGTACATTCTCTGCACCTACTTCCTCTAATGCCCCAAGGCATGGCTTATGATGCTGATTCCCTCTCCGAGATAACAGTAGTTCCCCACTGGTCATTTTTTTGTATCCTTTATTTATTTTGCCTTTTAGAACATGTGGCACTGTTGACCACCCTAGGCCACAGCTCTACAAATTCAAGCCTTATATGACAAAAAGGTATCCATGAAGGAAAAAAGTAGAATGAGAATTTACTGGTATGACTTACCAAGAAGAAACCTAACAGAAAAAAGTCTGCTTCTGCAGCATTGCATACCAGTACCATGGTCCTTTAACTTAAATGTGAGCATTCCAGTTTCATAGCCACTCTCTGGTATCTGGGATTATCCCACAAAATTCGGTGATTTTTTTTACCACAGGGTTTAATTTCCTTCCAGCCTTCTTGACACTCAGTTTGAAATCAGAGACCCTTATTCTATGTTAGAAACACAGCACTGATGGCTAAATTGGATCTTCTCTGTTTGGGTTTTATTTGCTTGTTTACCATATTTTGCTGTGTATGATGTGCACCCATGTTTTTGGCCCAAACTTTCAGGGAAAAAAAACCTTTCATTTTAATTTTTAATTCAATTATTTATTTATTTATATTTAGAAACAAAAATGATTATTGTATCTCAGGGTATTATTTTGCATACAGATACCATTATTGCTTTCTATAGTTATACTTTTAACACAGAAGCATAAGTAAAAGAATTAAAAACATTTATATAGACACAGAATTAGTCTAACCCATGTATAATGTGCATCCTTATTTTTCCCTCAAAAATTTGGGCAAAAGAGTGCACATTATACACAGCAAAATACAGGTAATGCCATTTTATGTTTTACCATATATAATGTATAGTTTTAAAAATCATTTTCTCCAGTTGCCTTTTGCTGACAAAGATGCCAGCAGCTGGACTTTGCTGCCTTGTTTGGGGCTGCACACCTGGGTTCCGATCTTCATCACACGGCCTTGTCTAAACCACGTTAGTGTCTAGAGTTCTAAAATTGCCCTGACATACAGTCAGATCATTGCTCTTGAAAGTTCCCGAAGAACAGTCATTTTTTTCTATAACTAGAATATTTGTTCATGATACTGAGATTTTTACCAACCAACCTTTTTCTTTTATTTCTAATTTTATTTCTTTTATCAGAGAATACGGTCACTTTAACGTACAATTATATGGAATTTGCTGAAACTACATTTGGACCTTAACTGTCCATATTGTAAGGTGAAGACAAAGTTCATAAATGTTTCACCTTCTTGATGTATTGTTAGGTTTGTTAATATGAGACATTCTCTTTTCCCCATTTTTAGCCTTACATTTTTATATATCTGGTTTTAACACTTCAGTTCAAATTTTTTCAACTTATATGTCCTGCATATATTTTTCCTTATTATTTTAAAAGAACTATCTTTTGTAAGTAGCATATTATTGGCTATTATTATTATTATTTTCCTTATTTTTTATTTTTCTTTTTTAATTTAAATTATTCTATCGTTGTTCAATTACAGTTATCTATATTTTCTCCCCCCTCCCCCCCCCAAACCCACCTCCCTCCCTTGCTTCCACCCTCCCCCTTGGTTTTATCCATGTGTCCTTTATAGTAGTTCCTGAAAACCCTTCTCCCCACTGTCCCCTCCCCCCTCCCCTCTGGCTATTGTTAGATTGTTCTCTTTTATTTAATTTTTATTTAGTTACTTTTCAAGTACAGTTTTCTATTTATTTCTCCCATCCCAGCCCACCCCTCCCCCATGCACCCCACCTCCCTCCCATTTCCACCCCCCTTAGTTATTGCCCCTGTGTCCTTTATATTTGTTCCTTTAAATCCCTCCCATTTTTCCCCTTAAATTCCCTCCCCTCTCCCCTCTGGTCGCTGTCCCCCTGTTCTCTATTTCAGTGCATTTGTTTATCTTCTTTCTTTATCCACTTCTGTTTTTAATTCTCCCTTTTCTGCTTCTGTTAAATTGACAATGTATTCTTTTTACTTTTCCCTCTTTTAGTTTGGAAGTTGCATGTTGTGTTTCTACTGTTTTAATGGTTTTCCTAAGTTTTTACTAGACATTTTACTTTTTTCCTAGCAACATCCAAGGCTAATCAGCATCTATAGCTCCCATGTATTTGAGACATGGAACGTAATTGTTCTCTCGTCTCCAACCCCCACCACTTGGTTGGTAACATTGGAATATTAACTCCAGATTGTTACACAAAATATGTAAATACGTATATTTTTCACATTTAATCCAGACACCAAGGTGTTATTTTCTTTACTCATATCACCTAGCATTATTTCCTTCTGTATTCAATATTCTTTACATACAGGTGTTAATGATTCTTTAGAACATTTTTGCTAGTGACTTCCTAAGTCTTCCCTCTAAGTGTTATTTCCTCTCAGATTCAAATTATAATTTAGTTGTATATACAATTCTTATTTTTAAATATATTTTGTACCATATTTACATTTTCTGACTACCACACCTGCGTGTCCATACTCCATGCTATTTAACTTCTCTTTTACACATTGTATCTCTTTCTACCTTTCTGGTGCTGTGGCAGCTTTGGCTTCCCAGGAATCACATGTTGTGCTGAAATCAGGAGTACAAATATTTACTGATCTCAAAAGGGAGTGGCAGGATTGGGTTGTGGGGAGCTGTCAGAATACTAAAATTACCTGAAGTCCCTACCAGCTCAAATGAGAACTGCAGAACAAAGATGGCTTATTACAAGAGTCCACCTCACTTGTTTTGCTAGATCATTGGCTGGGGGCTCCCCTGAAAATAATATGACCTTGACTTAAAAGCCAAGATAGCCACTAATAAAGCCAACACCTGAAGACTGTCAGGCAAGTACACCCCAGCACCTGGACTTTGAGCCTTTTCTCAAAAGGGTGTAGGTAGGGGTGCATCTCGTGTGACAGAGATACAGTTCCTGGAGATTTCTACAGCTTGATCTGTCCGGTCACCAATTGCTCCTTGACCCTGTCTATTCTACTGTTGAGTCCCTTCGTTCCATTGTTCCTATTATTATTTCCATTATATAATGATTCCCATTTCAATACTAAGATTTTCTTCTTTTACATATTCTCTTGCATCAGGAAATCCCCACCTTCCTTTTTCATTGGAATGTTACTTATGCTTATTACAATTTTTCTACTTTTTTATTAGCTCTGTCTTTCTCTTTTTATTGTTTCCCCACCTTAGGGCTAGTGTTCACATATCTTATCATTCTTGTCTCTAAGCTTATTTTACAGTTGAGTGTAACTTCAGGACAATAGCAGACTCTTCTAAGGGTAGAAACATTTACTAAGGTCTTTCCTTGGCTCTTCCCAACAAGATTAAGAAATAGGTGAAATGTAGTAGCAGGAGAAGGGCTTCTTCCACTGATCTCTCCAGAAAGTTCTGCCTTGTCTCCCACCTGGAAAAAATGGTCCCCCTGATCATTACTGCTGGTTCTAAAGCCTGGAGAGAGGAGGGTTCACAGAACCTGGTGACTCCTCAACCCATATCAATTCCCTTCTCTCCAGTGTGTACGTGGCATCCACACCCAAGAGTTAAAATGCCCACTGTGCTGCCCCTGTACCTGCTAGTGCAATGCATAGTTGCCGGTGAGTCTCTGGAGCTTCTGCTTCCTGTGGCCAAACCCCACCTCCTCTGAGTCTCTCTTTCATTCTCCCTCAGCCTCTGTTTAGACCACGTCTCTGTACTCACCAAAATAAAGAATTATTTTTTATTATTTCAGGTGTTAGATATAGATCATGGAGATAATAGAAAGAACTCCAAACACTGTGATGACTAGAAGTCTCACCTTCATTAAATGCTAACTTTCCCCCAATAAAAAACATGGGGCTGCTTTCATTGACGTAAAGGATGTGGGCTTGAAGCTTTTATCTCTATAGGTTCTTTTGCTTTTCTCCTATTGCTCCAAGGAACATCATGTGTAAAATCATTGTATTTGGGTAATCTTCAGGCACACTTTCACTCATGTGTTTTGTGATCTTAGGGTCCAGGATTCACTGTGTTATTTGTAAGAACTTTGAAGCCTCAAAAGGCAGTGTGACTAGAATTCTCCCTTTTTCCATTCTAGTCCACAAACATATACTATTATAAAGCTGGGAAATCCCAAGGGCTATATCCTGGGTTTAATGTTAAACAAAGATTACACCTTCACTTCTCTTTAATATTTTGGACCTCTTTCTCTGATGCATGCACTGGCTCGAGGTGCCTGCAGCATCATGGATGAATATAAGACAAATTCACATGGACTACCGAGTCCTGTGGAGGAAAAGAGACCTCACGGCTACTCCCTCAAGGGTGGAGAACTTCAGAGCGTCTTGGCCACCCTTCCAAGGGGACACCATGCTGCTCCTTGCCCAGATAGGCTTTTATTGGGTTTAATTTGCTCAGAAATACAGGTATAGCTTATTAATCATTGCCAGGCAGATAGATAGCATACAAACTATTAGGGATTCTTCTGAGTTAGGGTCTATCAGTTAAAAGGCTACAAAACTTTGGGAAACAAACTCATTTTCTGCTCAGGCCTTTATCATTTAACTAAGAACATTCTTAGCAAAGCAGGTTTCACAGGATTTTATATATCCTTTCTCAGGCTTGATTACCTGGGGAGCCTGCCCTTTCCAGCACAGGGCTGCACCACCCTCTGTCATTGTTTTCAGGCTTAAGTCAGGCAGAGGAGGCAGATAGCCAAGGAATTTTCTGAGACTTCCTATGGACTCAGGGGGAGTCAGGCTTCATCAAAGCCGAGGGGCAAAGGTCCATCACCCCCTTTCTCCATAGTCCCCCAAATCCTTCCCTCGGGCTTCCATGTGATCATGCCTGTCTTAGGTCAATTCTCTCTTGAGGAATCTTACCCGTCATTGGCTAACCAACCAAGCACTGGAGGCCAGTTATGAAAAAAAAGATCAAAAGCGGTGCTCCTGCCAGGGAGATAAGCTTTGTCTCCTTAGTGGCTTATGGTCCAAAGGTCGCTCACTCAGCCTTAGCCATGGCGGAGTTACAGCTCCTGAAACCAGGCAGGGCAGTTCCCAACATTTCTCCATACCTGTCAAGGAACATCTCTCCATTTTCCACATTCAATCAATCTTTCTCCCATTTCATTTCATTATTGATTATCTCCATGATGATAATTGCTGATAGACTGAGAGGAGTGCAGACAGAAAGAAATTATAAATATCAATTGTTCAGATCAGGAAAACTACTTTACAAATGGCTAGACACTTGTGAGAGGCTTGGTAATTTTTTCTCATTTTTGATAAAAGTTATTGAGTTAAATTTTGTTCTTTTTTTTTTTAGTAACTTTTTCACACATTTTAGTTTTGAAAGTTGAGTTCAAGAAAAGGACTCTGAATGAGTGGCTCTGTTAAATGTCTCTGGTTAAATAAAATGTTCCTGTGGCGTTCAAGGAAAAAAAGTGAGAAAGAGTCATGAAGTTTCTTGGAAAGAAGAGTGTGAGTGTCATTAACATTCCCCACACAACGTGGAGTGACACGAGACACATCTCTTCCAGATGTTCAGTGAAACTTACAACATATGCAGACAGAAAGAAGTCTGGCCAAAATAATATTCTATAAAGGGGCTGATTGCTTGATTTTGCCCACTATGAGCACCTACATTTTGGTAATTACAATTAAGTGGAATTTACTGCAATGAAATATCAGTCTATGAAGGCATCTTCCAATCTGTGTTTGCAGAGCACTTGTCTTATGAGATGTGCTATGAAAAAAGACCCACTAGTCAAATTAAAAATTGGGGTAGTACTTTTTATATGCAATCTTTCTTTGGGAAATTTAACATGCATATTATGATATTCAGCAGTTTAATTGTATTAGCCTGGCATTTCTCAAAATGATTTACCATAGCACCCTTTTTGTTATCTTTGTAAGCTTATCTTTGTAAGGTTATTTGATATCTATTGATGTAGACAGGTGGTATAGCCTATTGGTTAATAGCACGAGCCATAGAAAGAAGGACGCATTTTCCAATTCTTGTCCTTCCACTTGTAAGGTAACATCTTTCAATGCACTTTTCTTATTTGTAAAAGGAAAACAATAACAGTTACCTTTGTAGAATTATTAGGTTCACATATACTAATGCATCTAAAGAAATGAGCTCCATACCAGACAAGTACAGAAGGCAAGTAGCTGAATGAAATAAGCAGTGATTATCATGATGAAATTAGTGGTAATCATGGAAATTTTTATTTTTTTAAGAATTTTTAAAGATTTTTTTTATTTTTAGAGAGCAAGGAAGAGAGGGAGAAAGAGATAGAGAACATTGATGTGTGATTGCCTCTTGCATGCCCCCAACTGGGGACTTGGCCTGCAACCTAAGCATGTGCCCTGACTGGAAATCAAACTGGGGGCCCTTTGGTTCACAGGCCAGTGCTCAATCCACTGAGCCACACCAGCCAGGGCTAACAACGAAAAATTTTTTCAAAAGAAAGACCTGGAAGACTATAGAGTGGTAAAGTCGTGGATGTTTTATTCTTCCTGGATTCAGTCCTAGAGATATAGTAGAGTGAAGACAGAGATCCTGAAAAGGTTTGCTGGGGCCGGGGGGCAGGGGAAGGGGGTAGAGAGAAAGAGAGAGAAGAAGGGAGGTAGGGAGAGGGGGGGAGATTCCTCGGAGTTTGTTTTCATTATTTCCCCTTCAGTGGAGCACTCTCTGCACCCAGTATGCCTTCCATACAACACTCCACAATGCTTTCTGTTTTCTCTCTGCTACTTACCCTTATATTTACACTGACTATTAAGTTGCTGTCTATAATCCCCATGTCCTTCTTGTCCTATTGTTCCTATATCAGTGATGAACTCTCAGTGTCCTTCATCACAGCCACTGTTTTGTGTAGCTGAGGCTGTCTCGGATGAGTCTGGAGAGAGATACATTCTTGCCATAAGTTGAACCTTGGTTTACATTTGAATTGAGAGTTTCAAACAGCTGTGTTTTAGCAGAACAGCTGACCCTAGTAGGAGTTGGTAGGTTTGGATTTTCCTGTTAGTTTCTGTTCTTTACTACTAGATTAGGTAAAAATAAAACAAAGCAAAGACACACATCATCAAATTTATTTGGCAGCTGGTCTTATAACTCCAATGCAGGTGCTCAGAATTTCAACCTTAAATCTGAGCAAAGCATTAATCATGATTCAAAATTCAAGGAAAGACATATAAAGTAGTATAATGATTGAGCACATGAGTTTTGATGTTGGTGTTAAAGCCTAAAATTTGCTCATATTTGTTTTTTAAATTTAATTTAATTTTTAAATTTAATCTGTGTTGCATTTTTTTCTAAATCTGCTCATATTTGGATAATTCACTTGGCCTCTACAGGCCTAGCTTTTCTTATCTATAAAGCAAAAAAGAAAAGGTGCTAAATTATGAAGATTATTAAGATTAAATAAAATAATGCAGAATATTTGTTATTCTGTTGGCTTAGGAGACTTAGTTTTCAGGAAAGTATGAAATTCGGCAGAGTTTAGTAGTTTTTTCATGATCACATTGCTATCCTAGAATGGGAAATTTGGGGTTTGTCCATGGAGTTTGTCCATCCTGATGTTAATTCACCTTCTGTCCATTAAAGAGGTGACAGAACAGGTTATAAACAAGAAGATGTTTTGTTCCAAAGTGAGAAATACTAAAACAAAAGACCAAGTCTTACTTGATCTAGGACACATCTTGCCATTTCAGAGTTTATTAGCATGTGGGCATTTGTTTCTGTGAAGTTATGGACACCTTCTAACATCAAAAAATTTGCAGACTGTTCTGTTAAGAGGATAATTTAGAGCAGGTCTACAAGAATGTATGCAGTAAGTAGTGCTTGTTCTCATCTTGGTCTCCTTGGCCCCAGTTATTTTCAAGCACGTGGGAGAAACTGAGACTGCATAACAAAGCTTGGTTCATAGCTTATAGACGAGGAGCCCAGGTCATGGTCAAGTCTCCCTTTGGCTAGTCTAAACTGCTCTCCTGCCACTGTGACAAGGATTTGCTATCCAATTACTATATTAACATTTATTTTTATCTACCTGCTAATTTCCATTGTATTTGAGTGATGTTTTATGGTTTAATTCACTCTGTATGTCTTTATTTAAAAATATTTTATAGTTTACAACATCATATGGTTCTATTAATTGAAATGGTAGTGATATCAGCTGTTCCCCTCATCTGTTGCCTCTTGCTCATTCTGGATCATTTCCTTTCATGTTTTCTGATTTGTGATTTTAAGCTCCTCTTCCTGTACAGCCTGAATTGAGAGCATATCTTTCTATGGAGGAAATGTGTGAAATTTTTCAGGTGCCCCAAAAAAGGACCATTGACCTGGGGTCATTAGTATGTTAATAGCAAAGCTCATTACCTCACAAATCATAATGATATATATAAATTAAAACCCTACAACTAAAAATGAAGTAGGGTTATGATTTTGATTTCACAGATTCCTCAAGAATTTTTTTTCACCCAGAGACTAGAGACAGAGGCACAAGTTTTTAAACTTTACATGTTTTCATACATTATGAATTTATACTATGTGAACAATTGTTTTACATACTCTCTTCTTTCCATGGGGGAGCTCCACTTTAATGGGTCCAAGAAACAGTTCTCATCTTGCCTCCTGGTGAGCTCAAGGTCATCTGTCTAAATGTGTGTTAAACCCTTCAGTGTCTGGTTTAGGGACTACCCTCACTCTCAGGTACAGCGTTAAGCCCATGCATTTCTACCCTCAATTGTAGTTCCTTTCTAATTCATGGCCATGGGAGACTTGCCTTTTGTTCTGACAAGCTGGGATGTGCCTCTAGAAGAAAGTCTGCATTATTTTGTTGATAATGTCTAAGAGTTTATTGCTTTTGGCTTCCATTGTTGACCATGTTGCCCCAACCCCCAGTCAAGCTGGTTTGTTTCGTCCTACCGTCCTTCATTGATTTTGGGGAGTGAGCAGCACTGTTGGTGTCCAGTATGTTGGCTCTCCGTCCCACCCCTGCTTCCAGCAGAGCTGCTTTGCTTTTATCTGTTTACACTGGGATTATGAATGAGAATTAGTTGCATATATGGGTTTAATAACATTTTGAATCCTACATTACATTTTGTAATAGAAAACACGGAGGTATGGTATGAAGAACATGAATTGTATTGCCCAATGGCATGAACATCTAACAAATTCCAAACTGCAACAATCATTCTATGAACAAACATACACTCTCTTTGTGGTCCTGGGGCAAAAACCACACCTCCCAACTTGGGATGCAGTTGAGGCAATCACACTTCCCCAGGAAGTAAACTGCTCCAGAAATAAGTTGAGCAAGGCCAGAGGCCCATTAACTCTGGTGAACTAGGAAAAGTTCCTTCATTACAGCTGGCAGCAGTGGGGACTCTATGTCTGGAGGAGTCAATAATGCATTATGTTACTTAAGGCATAGAAAGACTTTATTGACTATGTCTTTTTAAGACCTATTTTCAAGGGACTTAATGCCAGGGAGGCAAGAACTCTTCCAGCCCTTAAGAGGCCCCAAATACCATAGAATATTGGCTGCAGGTGCCCTGTCCTAGATAAAGCATAGCAAGGGGAACAGAAAAAGCACAGAAGGGGGGGTGAAAAGTTTAGTAAAATAAGAGAAGGTAAAAGTAGTGAGAGGAAGCAGATGGCTGCAGAAGAGAGAACAGAAAAAGATGTTAACATGGACAAATCTTCAGATGTTAGATGTGAGATGCTGCATGTCTTAGAGTCAGAGACTTGCTGGAATTGATGAAACAGCTTACACCAACTAACTTACAAATGTAAATACTTCTCATATATGACAAGTCTGATGAATACCAGCCTAACTCTAGTGAACCTCCTTGCTGCTACCTATGGTTTCACTGGACTGACCTTCACTGTGTCCCTACCCTAAATAAAGGTCCTTATGACACTGAGTCATTGGACATGCTATCATTTCTGTCAGTGGCATTTCTCCACTTGAATTTCTTTTTGTTTCAAATGCCACCTGCTCAGGATTGCTGTTCCTGCTCTTCAAAACATACCCCCACACAAAGCTTAAAGAAATCCCCCTCAACATACTATCTCAACACTCAAAAACTTCCCTGTAACACACTTATTACAACTGTAATGGTATCATTACTTTTGTCATCTTAATATATATATATATATATTCCTTTCCTTACTGGAACAGATATTCCATGAAGACCAGGACAGTCTGTTTTCAGTACTTAGGATAGTTCCTAGTGTTCAACAATTCATTTTTTTCCTGGGGAAATAACTAAAAAGATGAAAAAGTAGAAAACAAAGTTTTAAAGAGTTAAACATAATTAGTCTTGTAATAAAATACTTAATGGAGTCCACTGCAGATTCTCCAAAAGACAACCAAAGAGTCAAGCAAAGCTAAGTTTATTATTATGTTTACTGCAGGTCTCAGTAATGTTTCCAAATTTTATATATATATTATACACCCAACCATATATATATATGGTTGTAGTGAGTGAATTTAAGGTAAGTGCTGTAAAATGGAAATTAGTTGGGATTGGGCAGAGATTGTGACATAATAGTCCCATACTGATGGGCATAGTGAGGTGAGGGTCTTAAAGTAATTCTTCATGGTTAGGATATTAATCTTGATAAGTAAGCTGTCAGTTGGTTCAAAGTCTTATCTTCCAGGAGCAGGTATTTCCTAGAGCAGTTAAATTATGTTTGTTTATCATCAGCATTATTTAGCAAAGAAAACAGGTATGTATGCATTCACCTAGAGTAGTTTAGCCCAGAAAGATGAAAGTATGCCTGTTCCCAGTAATGTCAAACACCGAGACAAGGCATTATTTTAGTTTGAATTCTTAGTCCCCACCTTGTGGTTATAGTTCAGTCTGAGTTTTCTGAGCTTTAGGATAAACCATATATTTTTAAAGATTTTATTTATTTATAGAGAGAGGGGTAGGTAGGGAGAAAGACAGGAGCAGAAATAGCAATGTAAGCAAAAAAACATCGATCTGTTGCTTTTTGAATGCACCCCAACTGGAGACTGAATCCACAGCCCTGGCATGTGCTCTGACTGGGAATCGAACCAGTGACCTTTTGCTGTGCAGGATGATGCCCAACCAACTAAGCCACATCGGCCAAGGCAGACAGACCATAATTTTCTGGAGACTTGATTGATCCAGATTTCCACCATTTATTGATTGTTGTGCTGTCATAGATAGTTTCCAACATCAAATATTAGATATTTTTTTTTTTGCTGGAAGATTGCCAGATCATTTGGTGGGTCACTGGCTTCATTTGACCACTTTAGCACAAGTGCTGAGAGAAGAATCATAATTAACTTGTGCAGCCCACTTTTAAGCCAGAGCCAAGGGGTTCAAATTAAATGAAGAGAACAGATCCCATTCCCAATAAGAAGAGCCCACAGAACCACATATGGAAATACTGGATATATGATCTAATTTCATGATTTCTTTCTTCACGCTCAGTCTACAAAGATTATTTGCTCCTTCCAACCCCACTTCCAAAAATAAAACTGCAAATACTCCCACTATCTTAACTTACATTGCCTGGTAGTCCATACTTAAATTTAGTCCTTTAAGACTTGAGGATTGCCCTGAAAAGTAGGGGAATGGAAGTTTGCCTTTTGAGAACCTAGTATGTGCTATCATAGCAACTCCATGAGTACCGACAATGAAATTTGAGGTATAGGAAAGGGAAGAAGTTTTCTAGGAATGTGACAAGCAGTAAATATTGAGTCCTGGAATTGCATCAGAGTCCCTGAGATTTCAGGGACTGTGTACATCCCACTATACCATACAGTCCCCCTTTGAGGACTAACACAGGATGAAATTATGAGATAATCCTAAACATATTTTCTAATAATAGAGTTATAATTACATAACTCTCACTTGGTATTTAAACTATTTTTGGAAAGCTAAATGGGTGGTTGGGTTTTTCCTAGAGACAATGGGAAGCCACCAGAGGGACTAAGTGGAGACCTGCAGGATTAGTTTTGCTCTTTTTATAACCTTGTGTGGGATGGCAAAAAGGCAGGAGTCCCAGAGATCCCCGTTTCTGACTACAGAGGGTTAAAAACAAACCTCTCCTTAGAGATAAGGATAGATGAATATAGATCCACTGTCAGATGGGAAGGGTTGTTGTTTTCCAACTTTAAGAAGGATGCATAATTTAGGCCAAGATAATCACCAGTGATGCATACAGCAGAGATTAATTTGCAAATTTAATATCAAAAGATTGGAGGACTTGCTTATGAAGCCACAGCTTCTAAATTATATTGAGGCATTGGTTAGTAACAAGTGCTCAGGAGCCTCAATGTGCAGAAGAATATTAAAAGATACCACATGTCCTCTAATTAAAATCACAGCAAAATGTGTAATGATTGTAGATATGATATTAGCAAAGGGTAGGGGGACCATTGGAGAGCAGTGCCAAGGAAGCCAACTGGGGCTGGAAACCAAGGGGAGAGGCCTCTCTCCAAATTGCTGTTGAAATCCCTAGAAATCAGCAAGAGCCAAAGGGAAAGCTAATGTTCATTGCTAGCATTATAGGAAATGAAAATATTGCTCCATCACACAGGATTTGGACAAAGGTTTGGTCTGTGGGTTCAGCACGAAGCGGCAACTGGGAGCAATTAAGAATGGAGCCTGACCTTGCAAGTGACTCACACCCAGCAGTAAAATCAGATGTTTCCAAGCACTTGATGCTTTAGAAATGTTTGGTTGGTTGATTGTATGGTCTTTGTCTGCTTGTTTGCTTTGTGGTTGGATTTTTTTTAGAGGGGTCAACAGAGGTTAAGAGGACAAAGCCAGAAAAATGGAAAGCTTCCCTTCATTCCTAAGAGAACAGTATCAGGGAAATTTGAGAGGATTGGCAGACCAAGCACAGAGAAATCTTTCCAAGAAACTTACCATGAAAAAAAAAATGTGCCATTAAGAACATGTCCAGCAGTTTAGAGGCATGGATTTCTAGGGCAGTGGTGTGTATTTATAATGAAGGCAGAGTGTGAGCTTTTTTTTTTTACTTAAAAATGTATTATATTTATTTTTAGAGAGGAGAGGGGAGGGAGAAAGAGAGAAAGAGAAACATCAATGTGTGGTTGCTTTTCACATGTCTTCTACTGGGGACCTGGCATGCAACCCAGGCCTGAGCCCTGACTGGGAATTGAACCAGTGACCCTTTGATTCGCAGGCCAGTGCTCAAGCCACCGAGCCACACAGCCAAGGCCAACTATTTTGATAGTTTCTCTTTAAACTGGAGAATGCTGGTTGGAATTAGCATGAACCACAATGACTATTGAAATGATAGGGAGGTGAATAAGAATAAGCATTTCTTTCTTCATCAGGTCCTCCCTGTTTAATAATTCTCCTAAGCAAATCTGACTACTTTGTAGGTTGTACTTCTTGGGTCGTAACGCAAGTGAAGAATAGAGTAAGAGCCAGACCAAGACCATTTTGAAAGCAGGGGATGTTCATAGGTATTGCACATAAGCTTCCATCTTCCGTTTGATGCCCACAGCAGACATCTTTACTCCGCCACAGCGCTCTTCCACACTGACTCCAGAAGCATGCTCAGAATTATTCTCAAAAGAGGATTCCAGATGTCACTATCAGTCTTCAGAAATGGCCTGCAAGGTACCAGCTACATGCTAGAGAAACCCTGAACATTTAGAAGATTCCAAAATACTTCTCATCAACAGGAAAGAAATGTAATGACAGTGTGGTGTGGGTGAAAGAGTATTGATTAAATCTCAGAAACTGGGGCTTCTATTTCCTCTCCTGTGGTTTGGACAAGCATATACCTCTTTAATCCTTAGTTGTTTTGACTATAAAAGTGAACTATTTGTGCACCAGTAATACTTTGCAAGGGATAACAATGACAAAAGGCAGTAGCTGACAAGTACTTGGGAGCCTTGTGACAGGAAAGTGCAGTGTAATAATCACTACATCTTAGCTGCTGGATTCTCACAGCCACAGCAGAGTTGCTGGCAGAAGAACTGACCCAAACTTCTGTTAACCTTCTTTACACCGTATTCCCTGCTTCCATTGTCCTCACACTTGAATGGCCATCACCATCACCTATTGGGCTTTTTAAAATGCAGATGACTGGGACCCAGACCCGGAATTCCTGATCCAGTAGGACAGAGAGGGTGTGGCCCAAGGATGTACAGTTCTAGCAAGTTCCTTGATGATGCTGTTGATCCAGGTCCCTGGACAATGCTCAGAGGACCCCTGTTTCACCTAAACTCTACATTGTAATGTTCAATTCATTTCCCACATTTTCCAAAATGCTTCTGCAATGAATTCCACCCCAGAAATCTCTCACGTTTCCCCAAATGCTACCACACAGACACTTTGCTGTCATTCCTATGAGGCTGAGGCTTAGCATGTTTATATTTGGGGGGAATCACTATTAATTCCTCTCCCCTCCTGAATAATGCTTTGCTTTGCCTCTGCTGATATTTTTACGCAGACAATCACAGGTGCCTGCTTGTCAAACAAAGATCACCAGCTTGAGCCCGCACAGTTTGTCCCCGCTGCTTATTTGTTAGAATGAGCTCGTCCATCTGTCCACATCCACATGCCCTGGGTGGCAAAAGCAATAAAAGAAAACCACTCTTTGACACCCCTTCCGGCATAATGTTGACATGAGCAGAGGTTATTATTTTGTAATGCTGCTGCTATTTCCAGTGGCCCCCGATAGATCTGCTTACTGCCTTGACCAAAAAGGAAGACACTGTTAACACAGCACTTTGTAAAGGAGCATTGTGCTGGGCTTTCAGAGTGGCTTTTACTGCCTATTGATTGGTGACTTGACCTCAGTTTGATACCCCTTCTGCCATTGAAGTTATTGCTGATGTATTTATTCACTAAAATCTCCTAACAATGACCAATGCAGAGCGGACCTGACTTCTGTGCTTCTTGATAGAACAGGGACAGAAACAGGCTAAAGAGGTGAAGACGCTCTTCGATCACAAGTCGGCCACTAAATTGCTCTGTGACCTTGGATGAATCTCTTCTCCTCAGCCCTCGATTCCCTCATCTATATCCCAGGTCTGACCTAAGAGGAGTCAATGGTTCCATGTAATTCTTATTTAAATACTTGCAGCTCTCATGGGTACAGCATGAACTACTTGAGAAGTCCCCCCAAATAGCAGCAAAGTAATTGCAATGGATATTCTAATAGCAGCAGCTGTAGTAACAGAGCCACCCCCTCCCCGGGTTTCCTCTTTAGGGGTGATATGCCAGAGTGAGAAACAAAATTACTGTGTCTGTTCAGCAAATTCTTCCTGACAAAATCTTTAAGCGTTGACAAGAGTAATATACTGAAAATTAGTTTAGAAGTGTTTCAAGTTTCAAAAATCAATCAAAATCAAATTAGGTTCTGAAGATGCTGTCTGTTGAGTTTTAGGAAAAAATAAAGATCTGCTTCAGCATCTCGGGAGTGTAGCTTTGACCCCCAAAGAGGAGACTCTCGCACAGAAAGTAATTGTCCTTCTTTATGTCTATCTTTTAGGCCCTCTCCAAGGATTCCGCTGAGCATCCCCCTGTTCTGTAACAGGTGTTTGTAAATAACTTACTAGCTGACCTATATTTTAATCCCACTTCTTTTTTTTCCATTTCTCAATCCCCAAGGCCTATGCAAAGCTGAATGAGAAACTAATTTTAAAAAGTAAAAGAACTAGTCTTACTTGCTAGGATAATAAAAAGGCTTGGTTGTGGAAAGAAAAGAGAATTAATATTCTGTGATCTCCCCTAACTTGGCCTTATTGTCAAGTGCAAAGGAGCAGATGGTAGAAAAAGAGCCATATTTAGGATGTGGGAATGCATGCATCTGTGGGGGCAAATAATGAACAGAAGTTCAGCTTTGGTTTTGTTCCTTCTCTAGATACAGAGCTCATAAATCAGGGTCTTCCTTAGCCTAGGAGGACAATAGTAATTGCACTGACATTTATGCTCAAATTACAGGGGCTCAGTTGCCTTCTCAGTGACTCATGCTACCTACTCTGATTGCCCTTCACCCTTTCTTAATAATTTTGGGGAGTTCTCAGAGGACTTAACATGTGTTCACAAATCAGTCTGGCAGCCACCATCACCACAAAGAGGCCCATATCTTTTCTCTCTTGTTAGTGCCTATAGCCTATGAATCTGCCATATTTGTCATGCCCCTTAGAAGCCACTAAGCCCAGGCCTAGGGTGCTAATACCCAATGTTTCTCTAAAGAGTCTTATCCTCTGGGTGGAGCTGAATAGTAGCTACCTTCTACTCTGTGAAAACTATGTCTTTGAACATCTCTGCTTAAGCCTAGATCACTTGGTTCACTAATATTTTGTTAAGACATTGCATTCATTTCTGGCAAAACCCCTCTAACCATCAAGGCTTAGACCCAGATAAGGGTCTGGCTGTGTGTGTGTGTGTGTGTGTGTGTGTGTGTGTGTGTGTGTGTGTGTATTGAAGGACTGAAGTTGAATCTCTGCTTCGGCATGGCCCGCACCATTCTCAACTAAGCTCAAAGCTTATTGTCGGATGTGCTGTCGTGGAGTAGCTCTACAAATCCCCCAATTTAAAGGGGTAGAGGTGGGGTTTGCTCTGTGTGTGTCATAATAAAGCCCTTTTGTCTAATAACTTGGAACAAGGGAATAGTCTAAGAGAATAAACTTCTTCAACGTTTCATAGAAGAAAGAAAAAGGAATGCTAATCTTTCAAAATGATATACTTCCAAGTTTCAAATTCCCCAAGATCTCAGGGCCCTTCAAAACAAGTTTTACTCAGTGCCTTCGTGATTTATGATATCTCTATATGACCTCACCATACCCAGATTAGTAGCTTCTAACCCATTAATTTGAAGCTGTCCACAATGTCTCCCCACGACCCCATCTCAAAGGCACATACCTACACACAAACTTGCCTGCACACAGAAGAAGAGTTCCACAGCCATGTTGCTAGCTCCATCTACAGCCCCCTATTTTCAAATCATCATATTTTCTTCACCTTTGGAGAGTTTCAATTTCTAAAGACTTTATTGACTTTTCAAGTTGTAGTCATTTCTCTTAGGTTCCCACAGCCCTCAGTTTTGTTATTTATCCCAATTTCTTGTGACTGTCCATATGTCACTTCTCAACTTCCTAAAGACATTAGGTTTCACCCTTCCCAACCCTTCCCCAGCTACTCCAGATGCATGTGAAGGATTTATCCATGGGTATTTCCTCGCTCTGCATAGTTAGCTCTGATTTTGACAAGTATCTTGAGAAACAAATGGCTCTTCTTTTGCACTTGATATGCTTCCTGCCTTCAGCAAAGACTGGGGACCAAAAATATACTGAACTGGTTGATGCTGGCCCTCCCCCACTGACTTTGTGGCTGGCGTGTCTATAGGACATGGTCTAACCCAGCAGCCTAGAAAATAACTTGGCACATGCTGCATATCCTCAGTGTTTCTGGATTACAGAGATGGGTAGATGGATGGAAAGGGTGGAAGGATGAATGAAACAAATTGTTTTGCAACATTAGGAGTTTTCTGAGGAAAACTGGCCTCCATACATGGAGTGCAAGGAGAGACCAAAGAAAGAGGAAGACTGTTCCAGATTTGTAGGTAAAAGTTTTAATAAGAAAGTGAACTTATACACTAGGCTTGTCTTGAGCAGCCACAAGACTAGTAGATCTCTGCATCCACCCACCAGAACCCTAAAAGTTTATATAGAGGCCTTAACAGGATTCAGCCACGTATACCAACTAGGTGGTTCCAATAGCACATTGCTCTTTCAAGGTTGTGTCCTTGAAATGGCTCCTGCTATGGGAACAGTGGACAGAATGAACATTCCAAGGGCAGGTGAGGACACAAATAGCCTCCAATTGCCCAGGTCCAGCTCACAGTATAACCAGCGGTCACATCCTCTCAATAACTTCTTCCAACAGAAAGAAGGATAGAAAAGTGAGTGGCAAAACTACTGTATCATTTCTGCAATAATAATAATCATGATTATATTCTGCTAAAAATATATCTCACTGAAAATACAAATATTTTTTATTTAATCAGTACCACATAGGCATTTGGGAAATTTAATATATGTAGGCAAAACCAAGTTACCATTAATTCCCCTGTCTGAATAAAACTACTGTTAAAATATTGCTATGTTTCTATATGATTGTTTTTCTATGCATGTAAGGCCAACAAATTTTTCTTAACAAAATTGCCAGTATATTCTGCTTTATAACCTCCCTTCTTTTTGACACTTATGTTATACAGTGGGAGGTTTTTCTTCTTTAAGACATGACTTATGATGGCTTCACACAGTATTATGTTGTATTAATATATTCAGATGTGTTTAACAATTTTCCTGGCATTTATTAACAATTTTTTCTAACATTTATTTAAATTATAAACAAAGATGTCACAATGACTTTATTCATTTGTGTGCATATTGTAGAAAATATTTGTGTTAAAATGTCTAACATATACATAGATCTTTAACTATATACATATAAATATATAAGATAGGTAGACAGATGCACACATACATACCTATACCAAATCATGCAGGCGAGTGACAATTTCAAAGAATTTTCACTTTTCCCACTTTGGGGTACCTCTTGAAAGCAAAGATAAAAGCAACACCTCAATTCTAATGGATTTTCATAAATTACTTCAGGGTCAAGTTATATAAATAGCAGAGGGCCACAATTTCCCTGATTAAAAACCCAGAAATCATTTTGATTCTTCATCTTCTTCTTTCCTGACATCAGTTTAATCATTAAGTCTTGTCCATGTTTCTTTCACAGTGCGTCCCCTAAGCCTTTCTTCCTCTCCAACCCATCTGGCACTATTGTAGTTCAGGTGCTGTGCCTGCTTTCTTGAGTTATCTAAATCGCTCCTTGCAAGGGCTCACTGCCTACAATCTCTCTTTTTAATCTAATGCTCCCCACAGTGTTTTCCATATTAGAGCGCTGGTCCCCATGGCTTGCATGATGAAAGAAGTTTTATAACAAATAAAATTATGAAAACTCACCTATTCTTTCTCCTTCTGGAGATACATGAAGCATATCAGTGTATCAGATGTCCTAGGAAGCTCTATGGTTAAATGGGCAAAGGAAACAAAATTGATAACAAAAACCTTAATTAGTTTGCTCGAACCTAAAATTTGTTAATCCCAACTCATTTGTTCTTTCAACATGTGTTGTAGGATTCCTATGTGTGATATCTGTGGACTTGAGTGTCTAGTTATATATGTGTGACAGCTTTTAACAACCAGTTGAGTTTGTGCCTTCAGAATGCACTTTGCGGGATGCTGTTATATTGCATCTTTCACACAGCTGATGAAGTAATTTTCTAAAGACTAGATATACTTACATATACAAATATGTTTAAGCTCTAAAAAAGCTTTAAAAAAAAGTCAAAGTCTTTAAGGCTCTTTAAAAAGAGTTCTCTGGGTCAGTATAAAATCCATCCCCCTACCATGATATTCAAGACCCTTTATAGTTTAGAGTGTTCACAATATTCCAGTCTTATTTCCCATTGCCTTCTTGTATCACTAGAAAACGCAAGCATATCAAAGTCTTCTCTCTTCTTTGAATGTGCTTTAAATGTTCACCTTCTCATGCCTTGATTTCTGCTATTTCTTTTGTTGACCTTCTCAGGTAGTGTTATTTGATCTACCTTTAGCAGAATATAAAAATATGGCAAAATCTTTCCCACCTTCACTAGTGGTCATTTCTTTCTTATCTCTTAAATTCCAACTGAAGTGGAATATTTATGAAGCATTTTCTAGTGCCCCAGACAAAGCTACTCATTTTTTTCTTAATTGCCTCCAAGGTCATCAGCTTGGTAACCATCATCCCCATTTAATAGAAGAGAAAACTGAGATCTGGAAAGAGATGGACTAAGCAGGAAGAATGAGCAAATTACCTCTTTGAATAGCCATGGGCTCTCTGCATACTCTCTGGCCTGGCTGACTATCTAATTATATTTCAAGGACAGCAGATTTGGAGAACCCAGGAGGCAGAGGAAATGATTGTCTAGGGACTTTTTGGAATCCCAGAGGATGAGCACTTAGCTCAGAGGGGCCTTAACTAAACCCTGAGTTTGTTTAGGGCTGTCAGAATTGTGCTTGGCACACTCAATTCAGATTTTCAGGGATTTCGGTTTTAGCTGGCAATGGAAGTTGCATAAACCCAGGAAATAAGGAGAAAAAAATAGAGGCAAAGCCAGCTAATCAGAGGCTATTGAACTCATGAAAAAATGTTGGCGTGAGTTACAGTCTTGTGGGGGAGATGTTAGTTTCGGCTTACTATTTAGTAACTATTGACATTTTGGGTCTCAGAATTAGCTGTTGACTAACTCATTTAAGCCCAGAGTTAAAAGGCTCTGGCAAGTCTGAGGATCCTGTTGTGTGCGTGATAAATAAACTTATTAACAGTCTACATTTTATTGACATGTAATACTATACAGGATGATTTTGTATCTGTCTGCCTATTTGCTAGAATACCCGTCATCACTCCCATCTTAGAGAGTGGGAAACTAAAATGCAGACATGTCAAGTGATTCTCCAAAGCTGACACAAATAGGAAGGTCGGTGTTAGGACTTGAGCCCCTACGTTCTAAATTCTAGTAATGCTAAGGGGATTCTTTTAGCATGGTGTGGCTTAAGGAGATCATGCATTGATAGTCATTTCTCAGTTTTTAGGATTCGCCAGGTATTGAAGTAGCAGAGGCATCTCGACCCAGAGGGAGGGGAGATGTAGCCAGGGGTCAGGATGCCAATGGGAGAAAAAGCTCCCATTGGCCAGATGGAATGAAGCTATGAAAACATGACCCTGTGAGCAGAGCACAGGGGCCAGAGCCTGCTCCCCTGGCTTGCTCCCTTCCTCCTTCCTATTGTTGGCTCTTGCATTTTCCTATCGGGAATGACAGCATTACTTGTGTTATCTATACAATAGCCAAATCTCTCTCAGCACCAGGTGCTGAGATAAATTTGGCTGAAACACATTTGAAAGGGTTTGATGTCACACTTGAGTATGTTATTAACTATGGGTACTGGATTAAAAATTAATTAGTGGTACATATTGTCTATTTTCACTGAGAAGAGTGTTTTATGTGTTTGTTAATTACTGATTTCACCAACATTCATGGAAAGCTTACTCTGTAACAGACACTGTGCAGAGTTCTGAAGTACATGAAAAACACAAAGCCCTCTGCATATAAGGAGCAGCCAGTGGTCACAATGGTCTAAACCCCTCTGAGGGATCCTGGAACTTTTCAATTGGCACTAATAATGATGAGTATGTCTTCCTAGAAACACACACACACACACACAGAACACACTGACACACACACGCTTACACTGATGGGGGCAGGATATGAGAATCTATTCTAACCCTCTTAAGACTAAGCATTGTCTTCCTCGAAGTCTGTAAGTCTCGAGTTAAAGTATTCTGGAACAAAGGATCATTAGAACAAATAACTATTTCTTGTCCTCCTGCCAAACTCAGGGTAGTGGAAATGAAAGAGCAAGGTTCCACTGACTGTCAATAACTACCACCCCCTCCTTCTAAGTCTCCTTTGCATTGAGGAGGAAAAGCCAAACTGCATTTCCTAGGACTCCCTTGCACAACATGATTCTCACTTGAACTTTGACGATGGGAGTGGGAGAGACACTAAATTTGGAAAGCAGAATGCAAAAGGAAGATATTACCATCTGGGATAGTTGCATGCAGGTACGTGGGGATGTCATGAGGTTTATGGTGGCTCGCCAAAAGGCTCTCGGAAGCCATGTGCTCTCACTAATGCATACTAGGAGGGAGGGCAGGAGCTTCCCAGAGATTTTTGCAAACCACAGTAGCATCCTGAAAAATGTTTGAGAACAACCACTTCTGCATTTCAGGAGGAGTTCTTCTGGGATGACTCCTTCACCTTTGTTCCCTTAGCTCTCAGTGGCTGGGTAAACCCTCAATTTTCATAGTCAGTCATTCTTACATAAAATACACAGAGTGGGTGCCATTTTCTTGACTGAACTCTGAACTTGACTAAACTCATAAGGATAAAGATATGTTCTTTCTTCACTGTTCTCTAGAGTGCAAATTTTTTTTCTGTAAACAGACAGTAAATATTTTTGGCTTTGTGAGGTAGTCTGTACCTGCTGCAACTAGTCAGGTCTGCTATTGTATTGCAAAAGCAGCCATACAAAATATGAGAACAAGTGAATGTTCCAGTATAGCATTATTTGTAAAACAAAGGGGCGGGTGAGATTTGGCCCAGGGGCTACAGTGTGCCACACTCTGCTTTAGAGAATTAAGCTAACCTACTTCTCATTTCATGACTGATGGTCACCATCTATCTATGCAAGTCCTTTGCTTGTATTTTTTGTAACATACAAGGTCTGTCCTAAAAAGTCTAGCAATTGTTAATATAACCAGAATGGTTTGTGTGACATTGATATAACCTGGCAATCAAGGACAGTGGACTGGAATGTCCATGCATGAACAATGATGACTTCACTGTACCAGTCAGTGGGAGCGGTAGACGCCAATGAATGAGCATGTGTACTGTGTGACTGTTACATTTAAAATGAATAAGGACATAAAGCCACAAATCTGTATCAAATTTTGCATTAAGCTTGAACATTCCTCCACGGAAACTATTCAGATGATTCAGAAGGCTGCAGCTATGGGCAACTAGTGATTGGCAGCTTCATCACAACAACATGCCTGCTAACGTGTTATGTCTCATGCACAGTATTTTTGCAAAACAGTCAGTCATCCAGGTGACTTGCCCCCCCCCCCACAGCACAGATTTACTGCCCCAAGACTTCTGGCTTTTCCCAGAACTAAAATCACCTTTGAAAGGGAAGAGATTTCAGACTGTTGATGAGATTCAGGAAAATATATCAGGGCAGCTTAATGGTAACTGGGAGAACTGTGTGAGGTCCTAAAGTGCCTACTTTGAAGGGGACCGAGGTGCCATTGTCCTATATACAATGTTTCTTGTATCTTGTATCTTCTTCAATAAATGTCTCTATTTTTCATAGTACACGGCTAGACATCTCCTAGACAGACCTCATATATACACTCCTTATGGATCTATTCTCCTCTTCCATTTCACCAGGTAGATAGATAGAAAATGAATACAGGTACATCTATTTTAATATATTCAATGCATATTTTTCTGTGTGCATATTCTTGCATAATGTGTTTTGTCTTATTGCACATATTTTAACTTTAAATAAAACTAAATTTTATATCATGTTCTTTTTTCCCCCTTTGAGTAGTACTCTGTCTTTACCAGGATTTTTTATTGTAATCTACCCATCCATTTCACTATTTTTAACTAATGAATAGCAGTCCATGGTGGGGGTGGCAGATGTAAGTAACTCACCAACATCAGGTTCTTGTTCTCCGGGTCATCAGACAATCAATGGCTGCCCTGAAGAATTTGTCTAGACATTTACTGCACTCTGCCTGAGTGAAAAATAAACTTCTGTTAGTGCTCATTTATTACCATGGAATAACCTAGCCTATCCTTGTATTAGTACACCATGATGTAATCCAAAAGAGGACATATAATGAATGGATCACTGAATTGCTTACATAACATAGCAAAGTGATTAAATCACAGTTTCTGAACCCAAGTGCCACAACTTGCCAAATACATAATTTGGGACAAATTTCCTTACCTTCTTTGTCTCTAATTTTTCATCTATAATATGGGGATATTGCTAGTATATACCTTAAAAGGCTATCATTATGATTAAATTATTAGAATAGTATTTTTAAAATTTAGACTACTTTTTAGCATGTTAAAAGCACTCCATATGCATTTTTAAATTAAAAAGTTAAATAAACTGCTTGCTACTAAAAATTTCAAATATAGGATTTAACAACTAAGGCCTTTTCATTCTCAGTGCTTCATGTTTGCAGGGGATAAAAGCAGGGTGGGTATTGTTGCCTCCAATTTGCAAAAAAGGAAATCAATACTTGGGTGAAATCAGTTCTCTGGGTCATGGTGGTCATCATCACAGCAAGACGCAAATCTTCGTCTCCTGGCTGTAGGAGAGTAAATCCTTGGTTTTAAGGGCCTCTGTGTTTGGGTAAAGCCATCCAGCAGAACCTGGTGTGATGGGTATTAACAGGGGAGCTCCAAAGGAAGACATGCCGAATTGTAACCAAGCCGTGCCAAAGGTAAGGTAGTAGGGAGAGGGGAGAATCAAAAAGGAGTGTGGGAAGGCAGAAGCCAGTGAGGTGAGAAGAGATGTGTCCCCTAGGACAGAGGAAAGGAAAGTTAAAGAAGTATTGATCTTGAGTGGAAAACAGTCTACTGATTTTTCATCTTGCCTGCAGATCATCTGAAATCAAAAACCAGTCTGTTACTGAGCTTAGCTTTGGAGATTGTGCAAGAGATTGAACAGAATCATTTGCTGACATGGAAAGCATCAGAGTGGTTTTTGATTATACAAGCTGAGCTGCAAGGTAGAGGCAATGTGAAACCTTATAAAACACGTATCCAGTGATGGGCAGGCAGCAGCCAAGCATACGCATCCTCTCCAAAAATAACCTATTCCCAGATGTGAGATGAGAGTGACTGTCTTTTCAAAGGAAGCTGCAGAACACCTCAGGCCAAACCCAAAAAGGAAATGGAGCATGTTACAATTTCTGAGGTTCTTCCCCAACAATCTCCTTTTAGGATTCTCAAAGCTACCCTGTGAGAGGAGTCTGGGCTTCATTTATGATTCTCATTCTACAGACAATGAAACTGAGGATTAGAAAAGATGAGGACACAGGGCCAGAGAAGCTGTGGAGAAGATGGGAGCAGATCATGGCTTCCCCATAACTACTCAGTTGTCTCTGCACCAGAGCACATTACACATGGCCAAACAGACTTTTCACAAAAACAGGGCTGATACTGTCCCCATATGAATATGTACATATCTATCCATCTAAGTTATATTTTCATGTGTCTTCATTTTCCATGCATCTTTGTACTCTATTACCTACAATCGATTCCCATCACCTATTAACATTTTTATAATTATCTGTATTAATGTATGTCTAATTTATCATTTGTACATCCTGTTGGGTCATCTTTACTTGGAAACACTGACTGGTGTGATGTGTGTATGATTAACTACATCATAGGAGGAAATGCTGCACCACTGTAAACATCAGTGCATGGTTATAAACCCTGAAATTTTTGCATTGTTTCACTGATTTAGTTAACTTCCCCAAGCCTCAGTTTTATGCCTTGCCAAGTACAGATACCAATATCTACTTTTAAGGGCTCATAAAGATAGAATAAGATAGTGTTTGTAAGATACTGAGCATAGTGTCTGTATCAGAGTAGACCCAATGTAATTGGTCCTTCCTGCTCATTCTCAAAAGAACCTTGCTCTCCCTCCTGACCTTCTAGCTTTTCCATGGATTCCAGTTGGTCTTAGTTTATCTCATCTCTGAACTTCAATAGCATATATCATGTAAATGGGTTGTTTCAGTATCTGCCACCTGTTTCCAAGAATTATCTATATGACCAAATGCTGTAATTTGGCTGCAAGATTCTTGAGGCAGAGATTCTTATTCACCATTTAGGAAACCAAGAAGTAATTCTGGAAACCACTCTTCTGAATCATCTGAAGAACTTTGCACAGGGCTTTGCTCATAATTGATCCCAACTAAATATTTGACAAATTGTATAGAGAAGGAGTTCCCAAGTGGCACTCTTGAGCCTGGGAGAATTTGGGGGTGGAGACAAACAGGAGTTGATTCCCCATATGCATAGAAGAACTGGCATAGCAGAGTCCTCTGCAGTTTTAACAAAAAAATAGTTATTCATTCCTTCAATCAGTGAGCAACTGATCTATGTTAAATCCTGTGTGCTGGGAATACAAAAGTAAATTAGATACTCATATGCAATCTGGAAAAGACAGAATTCCATTCTTTTGTGATAATCACCAAGATAAGAGGGGGGTACACAGGGACCTTTGGCAGTACTGAGATAATAGATACCTGATATTTGTCCCCCAATATCTCTTTGCTGCTTCCACTGGTAATAGCACCTCCTTACTTTGAAAAGCTGAAGATCTATTACTCTGCATAGTCCATGACAGTCACATGACCAGGTCTGACTAATTATGAAGCCCTCTTCTTGGTCATAATTGCTGACTCAAATATGGCTATGTGATTCCAGTTGGTCTAACTAGAGTTCTTGTCTTGAAATTTATAAGCAAATGCCAACAAGAAATCTCTCTTCCTCTACATAACTAAACTCGCTTAACATAAGCCAAGAGATACATGCTGTTTGGCCCCTCCACTCTGAAATTAAATTTGTACTTAAGGCAGTGGAAATGAAAGGGTAATACCCATTGCATGGAAAACCTCACTGGTATAAAAAAATAAGTCAAACTTTTGGGTAATGCAGGTAATACAGATAAAGAATAAACAGATTCTGGGTAATTTTAAAGTATCTAGTGCTCCCTGGGGCCATCTGTACCCTTGAATTTCCCAGTTACATGAGCCAATAAACTCTCATTTTTGCTCCACATTTGAAATTTTTATACAAACACTTTATACACCCATTCTATTATTCTAAATATGCACAGAATTGTCAACTGTTTCAAAACCATTTTGTTGACATTATCTTGTATGCCTCTCAAGACACTGCTGTGAGATCAGTCAGTATTATATTATAATTCCACCTGAGGAAAAAAACTGAAATTGGAAGAGGAATGATGCAGCTGAGGTTGGGCAAGTTAATTGTGGTTGAAGCTGAGAGAGAGATTAAAGTCTCTGAGATTTAGGGCAGAGTTCTCACCAGAGTCATCCTGAGGTCTGATTACCAGGCCACACTTTGAAGTTTCATTCCTGATGCTAATCGGCCATGCGAAACCTGTCATACAATGTTCTGCTTTGCTGTGGACCGCAAGTGAGGATGGAGTCCACTCAGTCCTTCAACATTGTTGTCCATCTGTGAGTTTAATCTCTCTATCTGTCCATCTCTCTGTCCCCTCTCTCTCACTAAAAAAATATATGTGGGGGTTTTGATCAGAGTCCTCTGGATAGGTTCCTATGCAAATGCTACTTCATAATAAGACTCCTGCCAGCCTCACATTGGAACTGGCTGCTGCAACTTGATCACATTATATCACACTGACTTTGGGTATGAGCTCTGTTTGAAATGTAGGTGCATGAAACTGGTTTTAGCAATAGCATATTTTAAAGGTTTGGTGAGCCATTTGTTTCTGGGCGATCCAACCTCTGAATTCCTGGGCATGCTTGTGGTTATGTGGTCAGCCCATGCCTTGCCTCTGTTGAAAAGAGGCCAATTACCTGACTGCAAATGATGTCGAAATGCTTTCAACTGACCTCAGTCCTGGAATGGAGATAGTTGAAAAGTCTGTTATTGATCCAGTCTTCCAAATATTCTATCTTTGAATCTTTTATTAATTAGACTTTCAGAATATTTTTAAATTTAGAACCATATACACTAATCCACATAATATAGTTTTTTACAGCTTTTAAAATATGTATATATTTATTAAGATTTTAATGGCATTATCTGTGTAATTATGTGGATGCCAGGGGGGATATTTGCTGTTGCATTTGTTAGTAGTGAGTCAAGTATATAAGAGAAATATACTCCTGCAAAGATTGATTTTCCTCTTCCAGTCAAAATCTTGTCTAAGACATCATTTAAAGTGTTGTTCATTGACTTTTTGAACCATCCATGTCATAACATCTATCTAAAATTGAATACCAGAAAAAGTTTGTGTAACCTCAAGAATGGGTATGGTTCCTTATGTCAAGCAAAATTTTACCTGTTCTTTTACCACCTTCCTTGAAGTTATGATAGTCGTAAGTTAATGCTAAGTCATAGATATTTTCCCAAAAACTTGCTTCTTCAACTCACCAATCTTATTAAATAATAACTGCCTGCTAAAGACTTGGCTGATTTCTTCTATTTGTTATCTCATTTGTCTCCCCAATGAAAGTTTTATTTTTGCCTCTTACTTTACAATTCAGTGAAAATATATACATGCCCATAGTTGGAAAAGATGACCAAAACATTTCATGACCATAAGATGACCAGAGTTCCACACCCTATTTTCTCCCTATTCCTGATACTCGAAGGAACCTCATTTCTTAAAATCATTAGCATGATTTTGTAGTATGTAGAAAGATATCTAAGGATTTTGTTCCTAATAATATTGTTTTCTCAGCTTAAGACATTAGCATCTCTACACTTATATAAAACATATTTATGATATAATTTTTATTTAAGTAAAATATTTGTCATTTTCTGTTTATATAAATGAACATGGAACTTGCTTTTCTTGAATATTTCTGGACTGTATTGTTACTAGAGTTAGTAATGGCCTAGCTTTATTGTTACAACATTCTATAAACTGAACATCATTGTTCCGATTTTTATTGTTTTTTTTAAATAGATGATCTTTTTCAGCCAAAGAGGAGATTTTTAGAATCTTCTTTTTGCCTTTGACAAAGATCATGTTGTGAAAGTTTATGATTATGTGGCTTATGGGGGATCTTTTATAGCTTAAAATATCTGATCACTTATTAGGAACTTTCAATATAGAAACTCTTTTGCCTTTTAATTCAAAAAATTTTAATTTTTTTAAAATAGAATTTCTATGAGCTATATATTATTCTACCTGAATTGGTTCTTTAATTTTCTTGTCTTTTATCTTTAATCATAACCATTAGATCCAATCAAGAGCCAGAAATGACATAATAATTTTAACAGTGAAAGTTTAATATAAAGAATTATAAATTACAATATGGCATTGGAGTAATGAGAATGGGTTAGTGAGAAGTATAAATAACTCTAGAGTATGTGGGAATAGCTGGTGTAGGTAGAAACCACTACCCCCAGTGCTATGACAGCCCACCAAGGAAGAATCCCCCCTCTAGGCCCTGGGTGAGATCCAGGTCTTACTGGAGAGGGTGTGCTGTGGTTCAGTGGATAGTAGAGAAGTTCACTGAGGCACTTCATCGGGGTCACACACTGCAGTCTGTTCTCTGGAGGGGGGAAGCCCTCTGCAGAGGGGTTTCTCTGCCTATGAACATGGCACAAAACCACAGAAGAGGGGCATGGGGACGTTCCAGGTACTGCTGGACCTTACTGACTACCAAGCTCTACAAGAACTGGGTGCTGCAGAAACCGTGTGGGGAGGTGGGAGAAAGGCATGCACTAGAACCTGAAAGAAAAACCCTTCATTCTCCAGTGTCTCTCCAGATTCCTGTACTGGCAACATGTAATATCATGTCAACTGGCAAAGGAGAAATATTTATAAGACCCACATCTTCCTTATCTCAGAGGAGGCTGGGATGGACGCATTTGGAGCTGACAAGCAGTATATGCATAAATGGTTGGCACACTTTTTTTAACTTTAGTTTTTAGAGCAGTTTTAGGTTTACAGAAAAATTGAGCAGTAGTTACAGGGATTTTATATATTCCCGGCCCCCACACATCCATAGCCTCCCCCATTTTCAACAACCCCCACTGGAGTGACACTTGTAATTTTTAAATCGGTGAACCTTTATTGGCACATCATTATCATCCAGAGTCCACAGATTATATGAGGGCTCACTCTTGGTGTTATACATCCTATGGGCTTAAGCAAATGCACAATGACATCATGCATTAGAGTATCATGCAGAGTGTTTTTACTGCCTTAAAAATATGTTCTGCCTATCACTTTCCTCCCCTCCCCCAGTTCCTGGCAACCATGTACCTTTTTACTGTCTCCAAAGTTTTTCCTCTTCCAAATAGTGTCCCTTACTTGGAATTATACAAAATACAGCCTTTTCAGACAGGCTTATTTCAATTAGTATCCATTTTCAATTTCTAAAATTTGAAGTCTCCCATGTAATACTCATTCCTCTTCGATTCTCTTGTTTCTTATCATCAATTCTTTCGGTTCTTGATTTATATAATTTATTTCTTTACTATCACTTGAGAGATACATTTGGAAAGGAAACGATAAATATATTACCCTATTGTATTTCAATTTCTAATTCATCAACCCTGTTGAACAACCATTTATTGAAGCCAAAATTCTTCTTAGAGATAATCTGGTCACAACTGATAAATAGTTTTAAAAGTTCGTGTTGAGAAAATGATGGTAGGGGACCGAGAGAAAGAATAACTGAGTGGGAACAAAATTGGGTGTTGAGCAGGGAAACAGATAAAACCAGGATGGAAAGGTTAACATATTAGTGGAAAGCGGATGGTGGTATAAAGAACATTGGACTGACGGAGCATTTATCCTGGTTTTGTGTCTCACTTGCTGTGAAGCCAGGGCAAGCCATCTCTTTAGCCTGATCCAAATCAGTCTCCTTATCTGCACAGTGGATCAGGAAAGTTTGGGACTAGAGGTACAAAGGATCCCATTAGAATTTATGGTCGGCTATATCTCTGCTCCCTATTCTTTATATTCTGAAAAAAATTAAAAATCAAAGTTAAGGAAACCCTGGGTTTTCTTAGATCACTAGCTCTTAACTATTTGTCTGACACAGGCTTCATTGAAAACTTATTAAATCTTTAAAAATCTTTTTATAGCCCTGGCTGGTGTGGCTCAGTGGATTGAGTGCTGGCCTGTAAACCAAAGGGTCGCTGGTTCAATTCCCAGTCAGAGCACATGTCTGGGTTGCAGGCCAAGGACCCCAGTAGAGGGCGTGTGAGAGGCAACCACACACTGATGTTTCTCTAACTCTCTTTCTCCTTCCCTTCTCCTCTTTCTAAAAATAAATAAATAAAATCTTAAAAAAATATTTTTCTAGAACAGTGCACACATGCAAATACGCAGTTTGTGTACAATTTCAGAGGGCTCCCAGGCATCCTGAAGCTCACATGAGGATCGCATGGAACAATGTGGATCTCAGGACATTGGAGTGCCTCCAAGGTGACCTCTAGCTTTTGACTTCTAGAGGAAACTGCTGATGTGTGTTTCCTTAGGAGTCTGAGGCTTCCCAGAACACAACTAGAAAATTGCAAAGAACACTTCCCTTGCGTGCAAAGCTTGTCATTCAGGTGAACCAATTTTCTCTTTGTAAATCAGGACATTTGCAAATGTTTCATTAGCTTTGGCCCAGATAGCTCAGTAACAAATGCATTTGCTGTGCAGTGCAGATGATGTATCAGCACAAACAGCTCACTGGGCCTCCATTAATTACATGGGAGGAATGAGATGGAGCCACAGAAATTCCATTTGGGGGTGAATTTCCCTGGGAAAAGAAAGCACTCCCATGTTGCAAGAATTCTGTAAGCTTTCTGATCTATTTCTTTTCAACAAAAATGAAACCAAATCATTCATTCTTTCTTTCATGTATTTACCTAATCGTTATTGGGCCCCAGACGAGAACGGTAGTTGCTGGAGATGAATCAGTAAACAAAAGAGAGGTAACCCCTGCCCTCATGAAACTGACTTGTGGAGGGGATGGCAATAATAATAACAACCATAAATATTGATATAAAGATACCATAAGCATCAGGAACCATGAAAACAAGTAAAGGGAGTGGGGAGGCTGATCTACCAAGAAGAGGTCAAGGAAATTTTCCCAAAAAGAATGACTTTAAAGGTAAATTCTGAAGAATAAGTGGCAAGTAAACTAGCTGAATAGGGGGGAGTGGAGAGTAACAGTCCCCTGCGCTGAGGCAAATGTGCAATGTTTGCTAAAAAGAAAGAAATCCAGGGTGGCAGGAGTATAAACAGGATATAATTAGAAAAGGCTGCAGAGGGACATGGGTCACCCATTCAGGACCTGTAACTGTGTGAAAAATGTTGAGTTTTACTTCAAGGGCAGCAGTAAGAATATGGTGAATTGAAGGGACAGATAGATTACGCAGAAATTCACACAAGGAATGTCTGACTAAGAACTGATATATGAAAAGCATGTACTGAATACTTCATGTATATTCCATTGGGCCAGGAATAGGAAAAGTCTTTTAGAAAAGGCCAGGTAGTAAGTAATTTAAGTTTTGCAAGCCACATACAAGTCTTTATCACATTTAATTTTTTTAACAACACTTTAAAAACATAACACCAATCTTAGCTCAAAGACTGTGCAGAAACAGACCAAGGGCAAGATTTGGGCCATGGGCTGCGCTGTAAGCTGGCCACCTTCTGCGCTGGACCATAAGCTCTATCAGGACACAGACAATATCTCTCTTATTCATTGTAGCATCTCCAGTACCCATGATAGTGCCAGGCACACAGTGGGTGCTTCATATACACTCATGAAATTCATTAATGCCGGAACTAGGTGTGGTAAATATGCAATACCTATTCATGATAAAAAAAAAAAAACAGCTGAGATGCTGGTGTTGTTGAGTTTATCATTGTTATCACCATTATGTTTCTTGCTGTTGTCATTGACATACCACAGATAAGCAAAACAGTTAAATTGGCCCAGGATCGTGTAGCCAGTAAGTGACAGAACCAGGATTTAAACCAGGTCTGTAAACTGCGTGTGCCCATTCTTTTCCTTCTCTTGTAAACAATGCACAAATACTGATGTGTAGTGTAAGTAAACTTCAAAAGATAGATGCATAACCTAATGTTACGAGAGACATGCCATTGAAAATGGGGGACAGAAAGCCTGCACCAATCTCCTCTCTGTTTCAACCAGCTTCAACTGCTATAACAAATCATCAACTCTTAGGTGACTTAGACAGAAAATATTTATTTCTCACAGTTCTGGAGGCTGTGCATCCAAGATTGTGAGGTCAGGGAGACAGAAAGTTTGGGTTCTTGGTGAGGGCCTTTTTGCTGGGTATGTCCTCCTGTGGTCTTTCCCTGGTTTATGCACACAGAGAGAAAGAACCTGTGACTCCTCCTCTTTTATGAGGGGATTAATTCCATCATTAGAGACCCCACCTCATGACCTAATCTAACCCTAATTATCTCCCAAAGGCTCCACGTCCAAAAACCATTACATTTGTGGGTAGGGTTTCAAGACGTGAAATGTGGGAACACCCAAGCATTTAGTCCATGGCATCTTCCCCTGAGATTTCTATTATAATAAATGTAAAAGAATGTTTAAAAGAGAAAACTTAACATGTAAGGAAGAAAGAGAAGTGAAAGGGGGAACAGTAACGGTGTGGGATGAGAGAAGTGAAAAACTTTCAGGATCAGAAGCGTCTGTTGACTAATGAGACGAAATAAGAAAGCCACATCCTAGGGTGTGCATGCAGCAGCCTTCCGCTGAAGAAGGAACTGACCTGCCCAGTGTGTTACAGACATGAGTCCCTCACAACCTCTCCCACCTCCAGGTGTTCCTGCAAGTTCTGTGTTATCTATCAGGGAAGGAATATGTCAGTCTTACCTTGTAGGTATTCCAAATCTTTATGGGTTATTTTCTTCATGTTCCCATTACTTGGCTTGGGGGATGTTGGGAATTTCCTTTTTCCTGCCTTCTGAAAAGGAAAAACCACTCATCAGGACAGACTTTTCACAAGGCCAGTGATGGCTCAGGTAACTTATGATCCCCATCCCCTTTGCCTACCCCACTTTTATAGACGTGGAGGTAAGGAGAAGGGCTGCTGGTGTCTGATAGTAGAATTGGTTGCTGCTTCTAGGGAAGAGCTAGGGGTCACTGGAATAGAATGTGCCCAAAGCTGGTGCACATTCTATTAGGTTTCTCTTTAGAATATAAGTGACTCAGGATAGTTTAACCTTAGCTTTCAGATCTAGCTACAACTTAGAGGAAAAAAAATAATTGTTTTATTAAACATCTTACTACAGAAATGTCCAATCCAGTTTAGAAAAATAGTGCCAAATTTTTTAGGATAAAATTGTTGAGGGATATTGATGGTAGAAGACATTGACTTCATAGATACTATACTATAACTGCCAGCTTGGAAAAACTTGAAAAAATAATAAAGGAACAGAACATAAGAACAAAAGATAATCTGAAAATAAACACATAAACCAAAAATTAATAATTTGTTTCAAGAAAGAAGCTACCCAAAGCATGACATGATTTTGAGCCTTTTTCTGATTAGAAAAGAGTATATTTGTACTAGCAGAAGAGCATCCTCCTTGGAATGGCCTTATAATAATCAATGACATCAGAACCTATGTGTAGGTGAAAATCAAGCATATGAACATACTCTTTGGCTCCATGCTAACTGAGGTTTCAAGTTCAACTATTAGAATCAACCTAGAAACAAATCGTGGCAGATTAAACCCACCCTCAGGGCCCTGAGAGTCCACACTCGGCACTTGCTCTCCTTTGCTTCCTTAAATTCTGTCCCCTCATCACCCAGCTTGCTTGAATCTAGTCCCAGTCCTGTTTACACATTCTTAGCCACTGTGTAATACCATTTTATTTTACCTTTCTAGCATCAACGCAGTGAATAACTGGCACCCCCAAGGCTTGCTACTCAAAGAATGGTGCAGGCACCTGCAGTATAATCTTCGTCTGGAACCTTGTTTGAAATACAGAATCTTAGGTCCTGCCCAGACATACTAGCTCAGTATCTGCATTTTAACAAAATCCCCAGATGAATTGTTTGTTCTCTGAAATTACTAATCATGGCTCTCACTCACTTCCCTTTCTCACCAAGGACCTTCCCACTCTTCAGTCTATTGAAGCTAGCTGCTCCTGTTGTTGTTCTAAAGCAGTCACTATAAAATATAGGAAAATCTCAGGAAAACAGAACTGTCAAGGAAGAGTAATACAGTGGTCAAAAGTGGACAATTTAGAATAGGACATAATTGACCTCAAGTTTCAGCTTTACCACTTAATAGCTACACACTTCGATAACCTCCCTTAACTTCATTTTCTTCAGATGGTACTTAAGTTGTTCTAAGCTAGGCTACACTGTATAACGAATGATCCTAAACCCTCTGGATTCTTCTTAATATGTCCACACATGGCTGACTTCCCCCTGTATTACCTTTACTTTAAGACCTGGGTCGACTGGGCAGTTTCAATCCAAGACCCTCTTTTTCTAATAGCACAGAAAAAAAGAGATAATGACAACGCAGACTCCGAATCTTCAAGCTTCTACTCAACAATGACACCTGTCAGTTCCACTCACCTTCCACATGGCCAAGCCTGCCTTCGATGAAGAAGAAACACAGTCCTCCCACAGTGTTTTCTCCCACTGCAGGGAGAAACACTGCAGAAAGAGACACAGGGAAGAGCGGCAATGCACTTGACGAGGAAAAAAATGATAGGTAGTAGCTGCCTCACATTATTGTTTGAGAACTGAATGACTTAAAGCACAAGAAGTCCTTGATACTTTGCTCACCTTTCTGAACTTCCGTTTCCTTATTTATAAAATGGGGACAATAATACCAGCACTTAATACAACTTTGAGCCCTGGCCCCGGTGGCTCCGTTGCTTGGAGTGTCATCCCATAGCCTAATGGTTGCAGGTTGGATTCCCAGTCAGGGCACATGCCAGTGTTTGGGGTTCAGTCCCCAGTGATTGTGATTCCCTGTCTGGTTGCATACAGGAGGCAGCTGGCCGATATTTCCCCCTTGCTTCCATATTGCTCTCTCTCTCCCTCTCTCTCTCTCTAAAACCAATGAAAAAAAAATGTCCTTGGGTGAGGATTAAAAAATTTTTAAATAAATAAGACCTTTAAAGGAATGCCTGTGTGGCACATAGTAGGAACTTAATAGAAATAATTATCTTCTTTTAAGCTCTCAGAATTTAGAACTTCCTAATCCTCACAGAAAACCCTGAATTCAAGATGCTGGAGGAAGCAGAAGCAGCCTCGAGTTGCTTCATCCTGTTTCCTCTGGGTCTGCATCCTTCTCTGCAATAGCTTGACAGAAAGCCTGCTCTCACTCGGAGGCATAGGATGGGAGGAAGGGGTGTTCTCAGAGATAACACGGGGCGAGTTCAGGGGTTACTAATTGAGTTTCTGCTTACTTTTCATATTCACTCAGAATCCCAACCGGAGCAGGGGTGAGTTACAGCAAACCCTCCCTGTCTCTTAACCCTTTTCCCCATCCGCTGCCAGCACGCACGTCTCTTCCAAAGTCACTTCCCCGCTCAGACTGTAACTCTAATCAGAAACCGATGTGCCCGCAAAACTGCGGAGACCAACGTGTCGCCTGCGAGAATATTTTGAGATTAAATTTGCTAGCGCAGTTAAAGCTCCTTCGAGGAATGTTAAAGTTTCTTCTAGAAATGGAATCTGCCAGAGCCCCAATCCTATATGCGGTCCACAGAGATACGACTCGTGTTTTGAGGCGGGTTCAGAGACCCGGGAATGTGATACCAAACTGCCAAGTTCTGTAGAGTTTGCAAATTGCTTCAGTGTGGTATGACTCATTTAACCCTCCCATGGACTCTCTGGAAAGGAACGGAGCTATCTATCATGGTCCAACTTAACAAATAAGGGCAGCAAAGTAAAGAGATATACCCACAAAGGCACATTCAGAAAGCGGGGTGAGGATGGCAGGCCCAAAGCCCAGACCTTCTGCCCCCTTGTCGAATAGGCGTTCACCATCCCATGATTCCTCCAGAACCCCATTGCTCTCGGGAGTGGAGGCAGGGTAAGTTTCTAGAGCCCCAAAGGCCACACCTTCAGTCCCTGTGCTCTACTTGATGAGGTTTTCCATCTGCTTGTCGCCACAGTCAAGGCCACTGCCTAACTTCCCGGCTTCCAGCCTCCTTCAACAGCCATCATGATCCACAGAGCAACCAGAGGAAGCTTTCTAGTACAGACATGACCATATCACCTTATAGCCTTTCAAACAATTGCCTTCAAAAGAAGGGACTCTAAGACATGTCCTGTGGGGCCCATTATGCCCTGCCACCCTCTTTGGCCTTGAACCTCCACTTTTCTCCCTCCTCACCTGGATGTTCCAGCTGGACTGAACCACTTCAGGAAACTGTGTCAGCCCATGTTTCTCCTTCCTCTACATTTTGCAAATGTGGTCTCCTCTGCCTGTACGGTCCTTCCTCCACTCCTCTTCCTGTCCAGTTACCACGGACCTGTGGCGACTCTGCAGAACTGGCTCTTAGAAGTTTCCTGTGACAGAGCAGATGTTCTGACAACACCCCACATCCCCCCTAACTCAGTGCTTCTTACTGTGCTAGAACTGTTCTTACTCCTTCCCCACCCCCAGTATACACACTGCACTAGAAATTCCTTGAGGACAGGCACTTGCTTATTCACTTCTGTACTCAGAGCTCACAGGGCAGTGCTGAATGAAACCCACAGGGACAGCCCAGAGAATGCCTGGAATGAATGAATGAATGAATGAATGAATGAATGAATGAATGAATGAATGAAAAGGCCTAGATCTAAGGGTGTGTATTTTTTTAAACTTCACATGTACCACCACACCTCCAAAGATCTGAAGACAAATCTTACATCAGCTTCTTCTCCCTCACCCTTTGGAGTGAGCTGGCTCCAGATATGTAAGAGCTGAAAAATGGAGAATTTGTGTCACATTGTGTAGGAAGCTACAGACAGATCGAAGATAAAATCCATACCACTTGGTATCTATAAAAATATATCTTGGAAGCAACTGAGGACTTTTCAATATGAAATAAGTCTTTGATATTAAGGAATTATTGTTCATTTTGGTACGTGTAACGACAGCACAGTGGTAGGTAGGTAGGCAGATAGACAGCTAGATACACACATTTATCCAGTAGAAATGCATGCTAAAATATTTGTAAGGAAAATGATATAACAATCTGGATTAGTCTTAAAACATTCCAGAAAAATAGTCACAAAATGTTGGTAATTGATAAAGATGAGAGATGTGTACATGAAGGTTCATTATAAATTATAAATTTTTCTCTGAAATTTTTTCTGTAATGAAATGTAAGCAGGCACCCTCTCAGAGTTATGAGAGGTTAGTATGTCTAGCATGTGCAGAGTGCTTCCCATGTAGTAAATGGTACTGAGCTATATTAAGTGCATATGTCTCGTTTCTTCACATTGTCATAGTCACTTGTTTTTACAGACTTGGTCACACTCCTATTGTACACATTTGCTTATATGCAACGTTGTGCAGTAAGAACAAAAGTTGAGATAATAAGAATGACAGCCGGCATTAAGTAGGTATTTGCTCTAAGCCAGAAATGTAGTAGGTACACTATCTCGTTCCACCTTCTCAGAAGTTTCAGAAAGTACATACTACTTTAAACCCCACTTTACAGATAAGGCTGCTGAGGCCCTGAGAAATGACATTTGTCCAGGGTTGCCCAGTTTGTCAAGATGAAGTTGGAACTCACATCAACATGTGTCTGATTCCAAAGCCATGACTCATGGTACAAACTCATGGTACAAATAAAAACAAAACTGAAAGACATTTAAATACATTCATTCAGTCCTTTCGTTGTCTTGGTCTAGTGTGAAACCCAACCACTTAATAAACTTATGAGAGATATTTTTTCTCCTCCCTACAGGTGAACTGACCTTAAATAAATGAATCACCCCTAGTCTCAGAAAAGTTAGTCTGTTAAGGCTAGCAATCTCTGCATCAGTCAGTCCAATCAAAAATCTTAGGAAGGTAGATCCGTCTATCTAGTCCATAGAAATGTAGTCCATGTCACAAAAATGTAGAACATGAAGGTGCCTCAGGCTGTATGTCATTTCCCTGCTTCACATCATCTGAACTGCCTTGAATTTAAGGCTGAAAGATGATTTAGGTACAAGCTGAACATTCCAGCCTCACCTTCCTCTCTTCCCATTTGTCTACCACATCTTCCGTCTGGGTAGAGAGATAAATATCTCGTGAGTGCCCTGAGCGCTTCTTCTTCAGCTTGTTTGCTGCTGTCTCTCTAGGGCCTGGGAGAATGTTTTCACAACCCTGGCTGCACATTGCAATTCCCTAGAAGGTTTCGAAATTGTACTGATGCAGGGCCCCAGTTTGTGTCATTTAAATATAAGTTGAATGGGCCAGGGATTAGCTTTGGTTTTGACTTTGTTGTTGTTGTTGGCTTTTGGGAGAGTTTTTTTGACTTCTTTGTTTGTTTGATTTCTAAATGTACTAGGTTATTTCAATATGCAGGCAGGATTGATAAACACTGGCACAGAATAATGCTTGGCGTAGAATAGGTATTTAGTGAATATTTGCAGAATGAATGAATAAATGAATGAACAAACATTCTTTCTTAAGAGGTGCTTACTAATGTATGTACATTCTTTATCAGTCCCAAGCCTCAAGCATACATGTATATACCAACTGTGAGTTGCTTGAAAGTGGGCACTCTGTTTTCATATATTGGGTTCTTCAGTTGTTGGTTTTTTTAGCACATAATAGAATCTCAGTGTTTATTACATGAATGTGCTTGAATTACCCAAGACAAGAAGCAAGAACAAAGTTGGGCAGATGGAGAAGAGTGATATCAATGAAGATACATGGAAAGAGCCCACTTTGGAAGTCAGATAGAGCTAAATTTGAATTCTAGCTTTATTACCCACCAACTCTCTGAACTCTGGGCAAGTTTCTTCATTTCTAAGTAGGGGTAAATTACCCATATCAGCATTATTATGCAGCTTAAATGGAAAGACAAGCACAAAAGTATTTAGCCCAGTGCCTAGTATATTAAAGATACTTAAATAATATTACTCTCCTTTCTTATTCCCTTATCTTCTCTCTGGTAAAGAGCCAGCAAGGCTGATAAGGGGGAGGGCAGAGAGAGAGAGGGAGAGAAGAAGGGCAATGAGCAAAGAGTAGAAATGAGTTAGAGGGAAATCTAATGGTAGCTATGGAAGTGAGAAATTTTACTATTAGCTACAGCCAAAGAAAACAAAATCTTCAGGACTTGTTTTCCTCCTCTGTTCCATCCAGACACATAACACAGCCATAAATTACTGTCCTTCTTTATAAGCAAGCAATGGTAAGTGCCATGAATGCTAATAACAACATTCATCACCAGGTAAGCAGCTCCATACTGATGTAGCTTGTCCAAGCTTCCAACCATTTGGAAAATGTCCAAATGCTATGCCACATGCCTCCTGTCCTAGTCGTTCTTGGAAGGAGGGACATGGTGCTTTTGAGACAACGCTGACCAGGGAATCTGAAGCAGTGAGGTTATAATTCACTTCTGACACATTAATCTGCTAAAAGGATTTGGGGACTCAAAGAAATTATCTTTTTTTCTCTGCCAAAAGCTTTATAGTTTCCATTGGGTCCACGGCATGGGTTAGGTTGCAGGGTGGTTAAAAGGATGCCTAGTGGTTCTAGGGAGAGGCTCAGGAAGAAGCCTGGCACCAAGAGAAGGCAGAGGGGCCTCTCAAAGGCCTCTGGGCTCCAAAGGCTCCCAGTCATGCCTGAAGGTGAGCCTCTGGAAGAGATACTTGCCCAGCCCAGCCTGAGGGCTGGCCAGCCTGTGGAGGTTAATCAGGTGGTCACGCATTTTCTTGATGAGTTTCACCTGCTCATCCAGGAAGTGGTTCTCCAGGAAGTCACAGAGATGGGCATCCATGGTGGTAGAACCCAGGGCATGCAGATTTTAAAAGGCCTGGTTCAGGTTCTGTCCAGGACCCCATAGCAGCTTCCATAGTTCCCCGAGTTTCACCTCACTCATCTTGGGAAGGCTTCAGCACATCCTGAAAGAGGGCATGGCCACCACACTGATTTTGCATCTTCAAGAGATGCTCAGCACCCTCATGCTTCTCCTCAGCCAACTGGAGGAATAAGTAGCCCATGCCCTCCAGAATCACATTGCCTTGGTCAAAATAGAAGTTCAGACAGAGGTAAGTGTAGAAGGCCTGCAGATGCAGGTTGACCAGGTGGTTGATGGTGGCCTCCATCTTGGTGGAATAATTCTGAAGAAATTGAGAGCTCATGGTTGCTAGAGAATGAGGAGTTAGGCTCAGAAATATTGTGTTGGCTGGTATCAGAGGCCAAGAATGGATGGCTGAGATGCTTCCAAAGGTGGCCATTGGAAAAGAGGTTAAAGGGTATCCAGAGGCTAAAGAAAGAATTGTCGCTGGATCTGTTCTGTCCAAACACTATTGAAGCAAGAAACAGACTTGGGTACCACCTAGGGTGGTGCTAATTAAACTTTATCTTGATGTCCCTTCCAGCACTCCATAAATCTTAGGCCCCAAGACTGGTTAAAAGTTTCTCTGTTCCCACCCTGACCAGTGTGACTCAGTTGATTAGATGTCATCCTACAAAGCAAAGGGATACTAGTCTGATCCCCAGTCAGGGCACATGATGGGTTGTGGGTTCAGTCCCTGGTCAATAGATTTCTCTCTCTCACATTGATGTTTCTCTTCTTCTCTTTCTGTCTCCCTTCCCCTCTCTCTAAAAATAAATTAAATTAAAAAGGTTTTCTTATCTCATTACAGTGTTTAGTGATATGATCAACTAACAATTCTGTTGTTAAAGAAATGATGTCCTGGCTGGTGTGGCTCAGTGGATTGAATCTTGGCCTGAGAACAGAAAGGTTACTGGTTCAATTCCTGGTCATGGCACATGCCTGGGTTGTAGGCCAGGTCCTTAGCTGGGGGCTTGCACAAGTCAAACAATTGATGTATCTATTGCACACCAGTGTTTCTTTCCCTCTCTTTCTCCCTCCCTTCCCCTCTCTCTGAAAATAAATAAATGAACAATTGTTTTTAAAAAAGGCTCAGTGGAATACCATATTAAAAAATAAAATAAAATAAAATTAGAATAGAATAGAATAAAATAAAGAAATGGTACTTGGTCTTACCAATACTACAATTGGATACCTTTTTTTTTTGTAATGGATTGATCTACAAAACTGAGTGTAAATAAAGACTTCATCTTTAATTTTTCTAATGATTCACTCAAGCTTTCAACTGCCTCAGTAACATAAATTCTCAGTATCTACCGCTGGGAATTTATGTTATCAAGGCAGGTGAAAGCTTGAGTGAATCATTAGAAAATGATCATCTACTACTTGAAACTTCCCTCATCTACTGATTTAACCAAAACTGTGAGGTCCAAGTATCGCAAAGGGGCAAGTTAGACCAAGGTATAAAATGGACCCAGAGCTCCTTCCAAAAAGTTATTGGATTAACTTCATCCTTTGAGGCCTAGGATAAGTACCTTTCTCTGTGATCTTGAGAGCAAATATTGTTTTTTTAATCTATCCTCTTTCTTCTCCCCTCCATTTTTTTCTATCTACTTTTCTTATAAAAAGCCTCAGTTAAGATTTCCTGATCTTCATCTACCTGGAGAATTGACAGAACCAAGGAAATCTCATATGCTGATAAGTTCAAACACCTGAGGTCTTGGTCTGAGGGAGAAAATACTTTAGCTCTGATATGTACCCTTTCTTGATATTCTCCTTGGGATTTCCTTTTCTTACCACAGTAGTGATTTCTTGGCATAAGCAAAGTAGTCACCTAGAACCACCTTGGGATTTTAAATGAAGAATATCAGGAGTGCACTTTGCTCCCTCTCTTTACTCTCAGGGAAAAAAAGTATCTTTTCCCTGGACCTTTAATGAGCATTGACTGGCTCAAGATCAGATTTGATCATTCACAGACCCTGAGTCACATAAATCCCCACCACAGTTTACAGACACTGGAGAATAAACAGTATAAGTGATATGAATTTAGAAATCCAGTTAATGTCCAAACACCTTTCAAAGGAATTTGGTCTCCCTTGCCTGTCAAAGAAATGTTCTATGGATCTTTAGTTTTCAGTTAGTTTGTTTCATGCAAACATGCTGTCTCTCATATACCTGATAGAGTTTACAAGAGCCACAAGGTCTCTGGTTCCTGCTGCCTGTCCAAACCCACCTCCCACCACTCTTCCTTTGCCCACTGTATTCCAGCCATGCATCTCCCTAATTCATTAGTGCTCCATGATGTTTTTCACATCAGGACCTGCGTGCTTGCTTTTTCCACTGTCATGGAGTATTAACACTACTTATGCTTCTCCCAAACATCTACTCTAAACAAACACAAATATTCGTCTGGATCTTTCATTCAGTAATGCAAGTATTCTTGTCTGATCTGTGATTGCTGTACTTTTGGTATTTAGAACAGTTATTGGCACGTACTAGGTATTCCTGACATATTTGTTGAATAGATAAATGTTAGCACATTTGTAGTGTCTATTGAGGAAGTAAGGCAATTGGGCAATTGGGAAGAAAGAATATTATAGCTACAATAATAGGCAGGGGCAGCTAGGAAAGAGAACACAAGCGGACAAGCTCAGAGGTCTCCTGGTCAGCATAAAGGCCATTGCTGGGAGTAGAGGCTCCTCCTAACAATCTGGCACCAGTCAGAGCAATGAGTGTTCTCTTCACAAACAGGAAATTTATTTGCAGATGAAAATGAATAAAACTTTATAGAAATATGAAATTGCAAATGGAAATGGCTAGTTGGGGCCCTTTGTAGCAATTATGCAAAATACATTCATTTTCTTGTTTTCATATGCAAGTAAAAAAGACACTTTATTTTTGCAATTTACTCATGGTAGCTTAACAAGGCTCAGAGGTTTGCATGCATTTTGGCAGCCTGGTTCATCCAATTTTCCAATCAGCTAGAAGGACAATGTGGTTTTATTGAGCACCAGGATTCATCCAATGCAGGAAGTGAGTTTACTCTGAACTGTTGATTTCTGTGTATTCCATGAATTGATAAATGTTATGGTCAATTATCAAAATAAGTTTTCTGTCATGACATTGAATTGTGTATATCGGCACAGTGGTAACAGAGGCATGGACATCCTTTTATGTGCTGCCCTTGTTGCCCCCAACTCATCTCATCCTAATATCTTCAGGCAGCATTTCAATAGTCTTGGGTCTTAAAAGATGAGTTTTCAATCATAGTATTGGGTATATGGTAATAATATTGTATATTAGCGGCAGCTGGAGCTAGGTATGGCAGGGGCTAAGATAAATATCCCTGGAGCCAGACAGACTTGTGTTAGCATCCCAGGTCTGCCTCTTGCTCCCCACAGGACAGCAAGAGGAATATTGCTTACCCATACCAAATCTCAGTTTCCTCATCCATAGAATGGGCACAATAGTGATAAGATGTATACATAGTGCCTGGAATGCATCAAACTCTATATTGGTGGTAGCAGAAAAGAGTAATAGGAAAAGCATGTCTGGATACACTGGAAGGAGCAGAGATACTGAAGTCTAGACAGACCCTGCTTATAATCCCAAAACCAAGATCTGCTCCATATTCTTGGGCAACTCACTTGATCTTCCTGAGCCTCAAATTTCTCATCTGTAAAATAAAGATGATAGTATCTAATTTTCCCATATTATTTTTGAGGTCAGTTTCATGTGCTTTAATGCTTGTAAAGATTCCTATCTAGAGCTTGATTCACGAAACACACTAAAACAAAAAGGCAGTTGGTGGTGGCGTTACCACTGTCTTTACTCATTAGTCTCTTTGCTCCTTAGTTTCCTTATTGATAAAACACAATGATGATGAAAACCCCCTTGGAATGCTGCAATTTGTCCACTCTGTGATTCATCCCTCCCAGATGTAACTTGACTGCTGGGAGCACTGGCCTTCAGCCCAGACTCTCAGCTCCTGTCTTACCCTCTCCCCCTGTGCTCTCATTAACTACTACTCTTCACAATTAAATTGTGCAATGAATGTGGAGTACCTGGGTTGAAAGAACTCTAGCTCACCACTCTGAGTATAAATTTCCACCAACAGCCTTTCTAGCTAGATCATAATTCAGGGGCCATTAATCACCTACCTGGCCTTCAGGACCCAGCAGAGGGAGAGGAGTTAATAAAGACCTCTTACAGAAAAGAAAAAGCATCACAGCCATTATGGGGAGACCTTTTAGTGACCATGGAGTGGCTACAGATTGCTGGAGAGAGCTGCGGGTAATTAGAGACCTTAGGGCTAGATACAGTATCGAGTCTACCAGGTACAGCAGAAGTTACTGTCGTATATTAAGGCAGAGACGGTGTGCATCCTTATCTAAAGTAAGAACTGTTTGGCAAGAATGCCATCTTATATCCGTAAGTGCCCCCTGAACAAAACCAGCTGTCCTAACAATTAAAAGTCTACCAAGACACATTAGTTTCTTTGAATCATTATTAGTAACTTTAATTAAGATGACAATATTAATCCTACATAATATTTTAAAGCACTTTACAATTTAGAAACTACTTTCAGTTTATTATATTCAACTGTCAAACCAGACAGGCAGGAGATCAACTCTGCCTGTACTCTGATTTTATAAAACAAACAACTGAGACACTGAATGTGTATGTGGTTTTCCGGTGTCTCACAGCCACTACATGGAAGATCGGGCTCGAAGACTGAACAGCAAGCCCATTCACTGCACAAGCACACTGTTTACACCGAGAAAGCATTTTCAGGTCCAAGGGTAGTTAAGCACTGACAATAACAATTGAGAAAGGTGGTAGGAGAAAGTTAAACGAAGAAAAGATGTTGATCTCTCGGAAAGAAACTAGCTACAGTTTTGTCTGGAGACAGAGAAATATTGTAAATGCCTTTGGGTGCTATGTTTTGTTTCATCTCATGAGCAAAAATCATGGTAAATTGGATAGAGAATATGTCCTGGTTTTGACAGACCTGCGTTTACTTCTCAACTCCATCTTTTTTTTTTTTTTTTGAGCTGTTGAATCTCAGTCCTCTCAACAAAAAACTAGTGTATAATACCAACCTTGCTGCATATAATGAGGCTTAAATAAAATAATTTATGGGGAGTGACTGGCACATAGCAGGTGCTCAAATAAATGACACATGTGATTTATTTTATTGAACTCTGCTCCTTCCTTAGTTACTGTTTTATGCAACTATAATACTTAAGAGACTTTGGGCTCAAATTAAAAAAAAACTAACTCAAAAGGGAATCAAGTAAATACATTTATTGGCTGTAAAAGTTAAAACTTCCATTCAGCATTGGATTACAGGGCACATCTGGTGTTATTCAGAGGATAGAAAGGAATTCATGTGATAATGAACCCCCAGATAGCTCAGTGGTTTAGCATTCAGTGGATTGCTTTTTGGCTTACCGAGCAAACAGTGATAGCTTCAATTATCATTCCATTAATAGTCACTTTCCTTCCCCTCCCACTGCGATTGAGTGTATTCTCCACCCCACTGAAGTTGGGTTCAACCATGACTTGTTTGGCCAGTGCAACACTGGCAGACAGCACATGAGCAGAGGCCACACACACATAGTTCAGCGTGGGCTCTCACACTCCTGTGAGGCACCATGAAAGGAATATGGCTGAGGAGCTATTGCCCATGTAGCTGGCTCCCGACTGGGATTCACAGAACACGTCTCATGGCCTGAATAGCTGCTGCGGTAAGGAGAATAAGAGGCACATGGAACAGACTGAAACCCAATCTTCAGCCTGGATCCTGGAGTCCAGTCTAACCCAACTAAGTTGTGATTAATCCACAGATCTTTAAATGTGACTATAAGTGGTCAGTGTTCAATCCACTGAATTTTGGAATGATTTGTTATGTAGCTTTATTGCAGGAAGACACATAGCAAATATGGCTTAGCTGTTGGTGGGAGGGGCCCTCTGCTCTGCTAGGGGACTCAGGCTAACAAAGGCTCCATCTCCTCTGTCTAACCGTTTTATTGCAGTGTAATAGACTTACAGCAAACTGCACATATTTAAATTGTACAATTTGATACATCTTGGCATATGCATCTCCACAATTGCCATTGCCACAATCAAGACAGTAATCGTCCATTGCCTCCCAAAGGTTAATCATACATCTCTGTAATGTCTTCCTAACTCAATCCTTGCCCCTCACCTCTGTCCTCAGACGACCATGAACCTTACTTTCTATTACTACTGTTTGGTTTGCCTTGTGTAGAACTTTTTATAAATAGAATCATTCATCTGGTATTCTTTTCTGTCCAGATTCTCTAAATCAGCATAATTATTTTTAGATTCACTCCCATATTGTGTATCAATTATTTATTCCTTTAAATGCTGGATAGTGTTCCATTTTATAAACCGAGTATAAAATTTTAATCTATTCACTTACCGATAAACATTTGGGTTGCTTCCAGTTTTTTACTGTTATGAATATTTGCATAGAAGTCTTTGTATGGACATATGCTTTCATTTGTATTGCGTGATACCTGGAATTTGAGTGGCGGGGTTACATGGTGTTTGTATGTTAACTTTCAGTTACCTCCTCTTTTGGGTATGCAAATCATCACTTCCTTGGAGGGTATGTCACTTCTGCTCACAGAGTGTCAACCTGACTAGTCACACATCCCTGCCTCACTACGGAGGGCTGCAGAGTATGGGGGTCTCCTCCTCATCAGGCTTTTTTCTCTTAGCATCTCAGTTCTGCTTTCCTCTCTGGTAGTCAGGCTTCATCCTTAGTCAGGCTTTCATTACAAGGTGACCAGAAGGTCACTACAATATCAGGCTAATATTTCACTAGATCAGCATCTTCAGAGAAAAGAAAATACTTTTTTTTTCTTACATGTTTTATCAAAGCCCAATGTTCACTCTCATTTGACTAACTAGGGTGCCATAATTACTCATATACTACGACCAAAGAGATGAAATAAGACAATTGTCAGATGGGAACCAGGAAACTGGATTCGCTCTCCTATATAATATCCTCAGAGAGTTGAGGAGGGATGATTCTCCAAATAAAAAGCAAGAAAGATCCTTCTGCCAAAATAAGGAAGAGAAAAGCAAACATACACTTACAGACACAAACAAAAAATATTTATGTCTTTGTTTTGCACCAACAGCCTCTCAGTGTTAAATTGAATCCTGCCACTTAACCCAATCTCCTCTTTCTGTCTTTCAGTGAACTAGGACGTTTGCTATTATGTTAAGTCAATGCCAGATTTGGGGTTCATCTGTCCATATAAAAGGAAATTAAAGCTGTGGGGGGTGTGAAAAAAACACAAAACAAGGCAGGATAAACCCTAAGTTTCCATCTACCTCTCAGATTCTATCAGTCTGTGGTTCTGCAAATCTTGTTCTATTAGTGTAGGATTCTATGATATTAACATTTCAGCATGCCTCGACTCTGGAGGCAGCGTGCGTTCCTGAGCAGTCCATACTCTAATCTTGTTACCGACTTCAGATCATGAGCTTGATACATCCCTGAGGGCAGATTGACATTTCAATGCTCCTAGTTAGCAAAAACATGAACTGAGAAGGCTGCATTAACAAGCAAATAAATTTATGGTAGGCTGGCACTAAAACGCATCTCGCTGTTTGTCGGCAGGTTTTAAGAAGTGAAATATGTATGTGACCAATAATAGAATTGGGGGAGCTCTCTGTTCAAAAAGATCTTTCTCTTCTGTTTTCCTAAGATGCAGAGAGAAGGAAAAAATGTGGCAGATACCATGAGGCCACTGCAAAAAATTCAAGGGATCTTTTATTGTTATCTTTCCTGCTCTTACTTCAGCTGTTGAAGAACAGAATGTATCACTAGGTACTCACTTTTTTCTTCCTGTAGATTTCAAAGGTTTCAGTCTACCACCTCCTAACAGTCATCACCTGATACTCAATTTCCCAGGATTTCTCTTCTACAAGAAAGTAACATCTTGAAGCCCTTTGTTTTTCTGAGAAGTAGCATTGACTACTGGGAATGTAGGGCTTTGGTGTTAGGGAGTCTAAGTCTGAATCAGTGATCTGATACCAACTACCTGAACTCTTGAGCAAGTGGTGACAAGCCTAGGCATTTGTAACAGCTTCACTGAGAAGATTTAGTGAGCCACTGTATAAAGTAAGATGTTGGGGACAGAGGAGCAGTATGATAAATAATAATTCTCTCCCACCACTCTTTGCTGTCCCTAAGAAATTTAAACAAGTTCCCTAAGGGATTTTAAATTTCTTTAAATAATTTTAGTGCTAGGTGAGTAGACAAACCATGAAAGCACGCTTTAAGATTTAAACAGCAGCTCAGCGTTCTCAGACTGATTTTGATTGACACCAAAATCAACATGGTAATTAGACCAGCTAGATTTTCTGGGATAATCTTAACTTAAGAATCCACTCTTTTATAATAAACCAACACAATATTCTTTAAAAACCAGTATTTCAAAGTCTAAACTATATTCACAACTCATACATTGAAATAGTTCTTAATACTTATTTTGAGGATTGGAGGTTCAGGAGATATGATCACCTGCACTTTCCTTTCCTGATGGTTGGTACATAAAAGGTCACTAAAATCTCATCACACTGGCCATACTGGGCATAGCAAGAATCATACAACAATACAATAACCATAAAACATATCCTGATTAACTTCTCTATTTTATAAATGAGGAACCTGAAGATCAAATGTATGAAACAATTCACCCTAAGTCAGCATTTAATAAGGTATAATGCTATGTCAATCAAAAAGAAATGGTAGATACTAAAGAACTCTGGGAACTGGGGAAAAACACATCAGTGGTCTATTATAGTGATAATTACTTTGGTACAAGATCAGCAGGAATATAGGTAACATGCAAAAGAAATGTCCCCTTTTCCAGTGTGGGTGTTTAAAAATACAGTGCAAATCCCTCTACACATGTACCTTTGCAGTGAGACACTGCCCATCTACCCGTCAGGAGGTGGAGTTTGTTTCTCTGTCACTTGGGAATGTTGAACTCCTTTAAATATGCACTAGTCTGTGACATGCTTGGACCAAAAGACTAGATGTTGTGTGATTTTTGAAGAAGGTCTCAAGAAGGCTTTCAGCTTTCTCTCACAATCTCTTATAACCCAACCTCCATGTGCAGAAGCCTAAAGTAGCCAGGTGGGGAGGTTTCATGGAGGAGAATCGAGGTGCCTAGGTTAACGGCCCCAAAGGACTGCTAGACATGAGTGAGGTCATGAAACACCCCCCAATCAACCTACCAGTGCACCAGTCAATCAAATATGTGTTTAAAGGTCAATGAAACTCTTAATTTAGGTCATTTCTCACTTCTATCTAGCCAACTCTTCCTCAAATTTTTTTTTTACCCACAATATCATTCAAAGTCAGTAACTTAATATAATAGCAGAATATTAAAATTTAAAGGAACCTGAGAAGTCACTAAGTGTGTGCATAGGGTGACTTTTGGTCCCTTAGCATTCACAAAGTGACACCTTCTCAGGTAAAAAGAAGCCCAGGTTGGTAACATATGATCACTCTATAGAGAATCTCTAGTAATTTCTGCTTGAATACTTCTAGCCATAGGATGACCACGACTTCAGAATCCTACCCATTCCATTGTGAAGTAGGTGCTCCAACTGATTTAAAGTATTTCCTTATATTAAGAAAAGACCTGCTTTTTCATATCCTCCATCTATCAGTCTCTAATATGTGAAGACAGCTATCATGACTAACTTCTCTCCCATCACTAAACTCAACTCACATACCTCACATAAGAATGCACACACACATAGACACACACATACAACCAGTGATTTTGTCCCCTGGGTCACAAGTTCCAAACACTCCAAACATCTCTTGAGTGCAAGAGTTGAAGAATTCTTGGTTATGCTTTGCTATCCCCTTCTTTGAATATAGACTTGCAATAAAATGTGAGAATTAGCCTTTGAGAGGGGTACTCAACCCTTGGCCCACAGGTCATATGCAGCTCAGGATGGCTATGATTGCGGCTGAACACAAAATCATAAGTTTACTTAAACCTTTCTTTTTTTCATCAGTTTTCATTAGTGTTTGTATATTTAATGTGTGGCCCAAGACAACTTTTCTTCTTCCAGTGTGGCCCAGGGATGCCAAAAGTTTGGATACCTAAGTCATTCTCTGTGATTCATTCATTACTCAGAACCTTCCCATTTCATGGAATTCCTAGTAAAACTTTCAAATTTCTTGGCAGCCACATTCAAGTGTCATAGATTTTATTTATAAGGATATTGAACAGGAAATTGTTATCTGTTGAGAGTGAAATAAGAGAAAATGAGTTCATTTCTAAGAGTAAAAATCAAAACCTCTGTTGCTGCAGTGGAACTTACTGAGGCTTTGAAAGAGTGTGAGTTGCTGACGGGGAACTTGAGCTCCAGGGTCTGATAGAACCAAGTTTAATCTGGTCCTATTGTTATCCAAGTACCCTCGTGTGACTTTTTTTAAATAGCTGTGTCCGTAATATACAAATTGTGATGATACCTGTATAGTATGGTTGTAGTATAAACCCTTAACACAATGTGTGGCACTTCAAAAATGTTCTTAATGAATGCTTACTTTTATTATTTGGAATTACCCATAAGTGGGATGGAATTATAGCTGGTGTTAGGTAATCAAAGCATCTAATAGCTAGTATAATTTGAGTGAGTTTCTTAACCTTTTTTTAACATAATTCTTTATTTTTATGATCAGTTTAATACAACTCCATAGGGATGCTCTTTTAATTGGAAGAGTCAAAAGTTGATAAAACATGGGAAAGAGTTCTGGAAAACACATACATTTAATATAAGTTTACAACAGATACAGTAGTCCTTGCTCTCATGGATTCATATCTAGTACAGAAGATGACCAAGAATATTGTCATTTTAATAAAAGTTATATAAGGAAGATCACAATACTTTGGCAGCTTCTCAACCAAACTTAGGGGAACAATCAAGCAAGATATTCCACAGAAAACAATGTCTAAATTTATATAGGCAAGATGAACAAATGAGAGCCAGATGAAGAGATGTGTTGAGGGTGCAGAGAGGAAGCAATGGTGCAGAAGTAAGGGGAGAGCATCTAAGGGAGATGCTCTCCCTTAGAATGAGAGAGCATCTGGCAAATCTGAGAATTAAAAGGAATCCAATATTATTAGGGTTACAAGTATATGCCAGGAACTACATGAAGCTCCTTAAAATTATTATTTTAATGGACCCTTCTGTATAAGGCCACTGTCTTCATTTCAAGAATAAGAAAACTGAATCCTAATTAAAGACCATGACTTACCTAAAGTTTAAATAAAAGATCCAGGTTTGGAACTTGAGTATTCTGGTCCCAAAACCATTGTTCTTCCACTGATCAAGAGAAGAGCTCAGAAAGAGGAACAAGTTTGAGGAGTCAGTCCTCTTGACACCAAGGTTTTCAACCACCAGGCTTGAGAGGTCAGGGTGGGCAGGTAATCATGTGCCTTTGCTACATACTTGTTAATGCTAGCATGATGGAGACAGGAGTAGCTAATGTTATCATTTCCAGAGATCACTTAAAGTTCAAACCATCTGGAACAAAGGAATAGTCTTTGGCAGGCACAATTCTCAGGTGGTCCAGGTGCTTATGAAACTTAAAAGAAGCTGTGAGAACAGAACAGGCAGGCTAGGCTGCACAGTGAGAAATATGTCTTCATACAAGATCCTGAATATTTAGACCAGCTCAGCAAACTGCAGTCTCTCTGAGAATGTATGTCCTACCATGAGTGATTACAGCCTTCTCTAAGCCCAAGTGGCCTTCCTGATAAAATTCAGCTCTAAGGAATTAAGGAAGAGGCCCTCATTTGGTTATTTTACAAGGCCTTTTCTATCTCACGCCAGCAGCTATAGTGTTCTGTAAATGCCTCAAAAGACCTTCTCTGGAAAGACTCACATGTTCTGTCCATGAGCCTTATCAGCCTCCCTCAGACCAACTCATTTGCCTAATGGTGTCTCCACAAAGGCAGCAGAAAGCTCCAAATCTGAGCTCAGCAACTTCTCACTTTTGGCGGGCCATGGGAACTCCCTCGGCCTCTGTGTTGCAGGCTCAGAATTCACGGGATGTCCCATTTCTCCAAAGCTTGACCTGGTTGTGGTCAGCCACAGACCTGACAACTTCTTGGGATTCAGACACTCATCACCCACTGAGTTCTTCAGCATTCTTGGGCTGGCATTTCACCTAAGGATGCCATGGACAGCCTCTTTCTTCTCTCTTTGTAACAAGATAATCAGGGAATAGATAGAGGCAACACTGTGTGATAGGTAAACAGTTTTCCAGCAAACAAATCTAACAATCCTTCTGATAACTGGATGTTTAACCTTATATGTTACTTAAATTTTCAAAACCTTGTTCTCATTTATAAAACAAGGATAATAAAATCTGCTTCATAGGGAGGCTGTGAGTATTAGATGATATTATGCCAGAAAAAATGGAGGATGTTAATTTATTTGGTCAAGAGATATTAAGTGTGTTTTTAGTTACTATCTGTATGATTTTCCTCTGAAGAAGAGTAAATAAAGAGAGATGCATGGAGTTCAATGACAATAGTTTATTTATTTTCTCCCTAGTATTGATATTTGATAAGTTTGATGTTCGAGAAATGTTTGTTTAAATTCAACTAAACATCTACAGAAGCCCTTGGAAATTCAGACAAGGCAGCTAGTTTGGAGTCAGAACACCAGAGTTTACTTTATGTGACCTTAGGAGACCTGCACTAGGGTCTAGCACTAGTCAACAATATTTGACATTAAGTTACTTCATCTCACTAAGTGCCAATTAGTCCTGCAAAATGGATACAATGATGCTCTCAGATATTTGGGAATTATAATCATGAAACAATACAATTGGAAGTTCTCTACAAAATAGGACACTTCCAACTCAGTAATGGAGCACAAATACATATGAAGACATTGAAGTCGTCCTGTCTTAGTCACTCCACTTATATTCTCTCTGACCCCACTGTGGAGCTCTGTGAAGCAGAGCTGAAGATGACAATAATCAAGTGTCTTGACAAATGTCACACAATCTTGCTCTATCCTTCCAGTTGTTTAGGTCATTGTAGAAGGCACCCATGATGGCTCTCTATCTCACCCCCCCATATCAAGTTATTCTAAAAATTATAGTTAGTTCTACCCTCATAATACATCTAGAGTCTGACTATATCCCATCACCTCCATTTAAGTCCCATTATTACTTGCCTGGCCTTCCACATGGTCTCCCTAACCACATCTCTTATGCAGCTTTTGGAACTTCAGTGAACTTGGGTCAGTCCTCCAGTCAAAACATCCTCATGGTTTTATATCACAGTAAGGAAGCTAAAGTCAAACAATGGTCCCAAAGGTCTGATGTGCCTGATTATTTTCTACCTCCAAGATCTTGAGTCAAGCCTCACTACTCTCCATCCGGCCCACTCTGCTCAACCCAACTACTTCATGTTTTTGCCTTTCATTGGTTAGGACACACATGTCTCTGTAGCAGGGCCTTTGCACTTGCTCCTCTCTTGGTCCAAACACCTTTCCTCACATGGCTCACATTTTCATTTCATCCAGGTCTTCTCAGATGTCAGCTTACCAGAGAGGTCTCCTCTGATCACTCCACAGAAAAAGCAACCCTCCCTCTCCTGCCACTCACCAAGTCCTTTCGTTTTTCAACTCAATGCCTACTGCCACTCGCTATGCTATCAGGTACATTTTCAATGTATTTACTTTTTTGCAATACTAGAACACAGCTCTGTGAGGACTAGGAATAGATTTCTGTTACCCAAACTTACAGAATTACACTTCACATGAAATTAAATGTATTTTCTTTAAAGTATAGTTAGATGAGTTTTGACAAATCTACTATAATCAGATGTAGAACATTTTTACTGTCCCCCAAATTTCTCTGTTTCCCCTTCCCCATCCCAGGCAACAGACTGATCTAGTTTCTAGAACTATAGACTAATCTTGCCTTTTCTACAATTCATATAAATGGAATCACACAGTATGTGCTCTTTTGCATCTGTTTTCCTTTGCTCAAAATCATGTTTTTAAGTTCCATTCATGTTTTTCTGAATATTAGTGTTACTAAATAGTATTCCACTGTAATGAATATACCACCATTTGTTTATCTATGGACCTAGGATGGATATCTGGGTTGCAGTCAGTTCCAGACTATTACGAATGAATCTGCTATGACCATCCATGTGCAAGTCTTTGTGAATCTGTTTTCTCTTTCTTAGGTAAATACTCTGGAGTCAGATTGCTAGGCTAAGTTTAACTTGTCTCTGAATCACTATTTTTTGCTGCCGAATCCCCACTATCTAGAGGACATCAGACATGTAATCGGTACTAGATAGATAGATAGATGTTTACTAATTGAAAAGCTTCAACAATTAATAGTGAGAGCAGCTGTAAATCCAGATCTCTCTGAGGTCCAAGTTTGAGTTCTGTCCACTCCTCCAAACTGACTGATAAAACAGAGGAAAATTATTGATGCATAGCATCTGCCTCAGACTTGTGTGGGCAATGCCTGTGTGAACAGCCCCCAGGAGTCCCCTGGTGAAACTGTTCATGATGGAGCAACCCTGACACAGGCAATGTTTCTCTGGCCTTTATGTTTAACAGGCCCAGACTGACAGTCTCCATCCATTAGGGAGCTGCTGTTATAATCTGCAGAGTTCTCCCTCTGTCCCTACTCTCGCAATCCCATTATCCTCCAGCCCAGAGAGGCGAGCAGCTCTGACAATGCTGTCAGCACAGAGACTCGTGGAAGTATTAAATTCACCACCTGGTGACTACAATTAAAATTCCTCCTCGCCTTTGATTTATTTTGGTTAGGGGAACAAAATCACTTAAGTTCTTGGAGATGGAGATAAGAGATGATATATGTCCTATCCACTTCCCTGATAGCAACACTTTCTGCTGCTAACACAGATGGAAAAGAAACTTCAATCACACCAACACTTGACTACCTGTAGAGAAGGAAAGATGAGGTGGTAAAGGCAAAAAAGGAAGAGAAGGAGTAATCCAGGGGAAGGAGATAATGAGAAATATACATGATATTTCCGGTAACAGGATTTAAACCCAAAAGGGATGTACATCTGTTGGATTTGCAGAATTGTCTTTTCCACTAAGAATGAAGCCCCCTTTTTCACTCAGTTGAATAGAGTCAGATGTCACCTTGAACATGATATAATTTAGGGGTTCTTATAGTGGGGGCCTAAGGATAAGCTTGTAGAGGATTCATAAACTTTCTGACACTGAGGCAGTGGGACGGTAAAGGCACCTATCTTTGATGTGAAAGTCAGAGGTGTTTAACAACCACAAAAAGGTTAAAATAAATGCACTGACTCAGGAAACCCCTACATTTAACAGTTAGGTATATTTAAATGCATCAAGATAAGGAACTTACTCATATTCATATTGCTTATTATATTTATGTCAGTCAAATTACCACCCAAGTCTCCTGACTCATATTCAATCTGTTTTACTTGGCACCCTAATCTGCACACCTGTCAGTAGGAGGAGTTATGATTTGGTCTGTATTTCAATCAGACCACCATAATGACTCCTGGAGGTGGGCAGGGCAGGTGACAGATTTCATTTGACAGATGGTGAAAAGGAGCTAACACAGTCAACCTACTTCTTCAAGATGTACTTAGTAGACCTTCATTGGTGGGGCTTCAGGGTTCATGATTCCAATCCCTTCTTCTACAGCAGATTCTTTTACCCCGTGCATCTTCCCTTATCTCCAGCCCTACATAAGTGTGGGTGTGTCACTCAGGCTTGGGCCAATCCGAATGTGCCCCTCCTTTGATGACTCTGATTGGCTCAAAGGGTGGATACATGATCAATCTCTGAGGCAATCAGAAACCTTCTCTGGAATTTTTTAAAACTGAAATTGAAAGTAGTCAGAGATTGAGAAAGATACCTCAGATAAGAGAGGTCTGCAGAGAGAAGGCTGGAAAAATAAGACCTACTTAGACAAGAACTGGGCAAGAGGGGAGACAAAACCAAAAAAACAGTGTTTTGATCCCTCGGATTTTTCTCCCCAAGGCTCACTTTTTAAAAAAATCACTTTCTTATCTGTGAGCTTTCCAAGTATGCTCTTACTAACTCTCTTTTTGAGGGAGGTGAGTTAGAGGGGAATGTTTTGATTAGCTAGTTCCAGTTGGATATCCCATTTATAAATGAATATGCAAATCAGGTGACCCAACAAGAGGCCTAGTCCCTTTGACACATTTTTTTTTTCCGGGGGGGGGGGGCAGGGAAGGCTGTGATATTCAGTTATAACAACCACTTCTACACTCGTAGTGCCAATATGAAGCAGAAAGATGCCTGGGGTAGTTAACCATTCTGCTGCACACAGGATCCTTGAAGAAGAGCCATTCACTGTTCTAATGTCAAAGTTACAAAAGGGGTTTCTCATCCCTTTTCTCTCTCCTGTTTCTCATGCTCCTCACACTCTCTTCCAGCACTCTTTCCCTAGATTATCTTTGAACATCCGTGGAGTTCTGATGCCCCCTGCTGCTGGCTGCTGGCTTCTCCCATTCTCCGTGTCTTCTGCCTCCACATCATCTGTGCTAGTTCTTTCTCTAGTCATACATAGTACATTTTTCTCTCATGTTCTCTACGCGTCTGGCTCTATTTCCTCACAATTTTCTGTGCCACTTCTCTGACTCCTGCATCTGTGTTTCCGCATCTTTCCACCTCTCTCCTCCTCTAAACTTCAGTTTCTCATTGTATTCTTTCTGACTCAACCTACATCTCAGTCCCCATCTTACATCCCTGCCTTCCTGTCTTGCTCTGTTTCAGACGCACAGCTTCTGTCACACACCCTCATCCGTTCTTTGGTGGAATGTTTACTTTCACAGAGAAACACATGAAATCTTACCCACACAGTCCTAAGACAGTTTAACAGGGAGGTGGTCAACCTCACCGAACAGCGGGGGTGGTTAGCTCTTTTCACGGAAGTGTCTGTGACTGAAAAGCAAATCACTTTCCTTGGGTTCTAGAAAGTTAGATTTCTTCTGCGGCCTTCACCACTGATTTGCTCTATGACACTGGACAATTATTTTCTCTTTCTGAGCATCATGTTTTAAACATGTATGGGTAGTCAGGGGCCAAAGTTGGGAAGGGAATGAGTATCAGAAGACCGTGGGCCATCTGATAGATTAGAGAAGGGAGCTATGGTTCTTGATTCTTGGGCTTTGAGAGGCCAATACTTGTCACACCTGTGCCTCTGGGGTCCTCTGGATGAGGTGCCTGCTCAGGAGGTCCTGTTGACATACAGGACCTTTTGCTAACTAACAGGACTAGTATTCCGAGACAACCACTGAGTTTGTTTGTTTATCTGCCAGAGCGAGTCATCATTAGCATTTGAGACAAACACCCAAACAACCCAACCAAAGTGTATCTTCACCTATCTGGGTTTAGAGAAAGGAGAACCTACACAGTTAAGGAAGGGCATGTGATTCGTAATAGTCCCCGTGGCTTCCCAAAGGAAATTGCTACCTTGGGGGTAGCACAGGAGAGTGTGTATCCAACATGATGGTATCAGGTGCATTGAACACCTGGTTTTCCCATAATGCTCACAATCATCCTGAAAGGTGTTATTTTAGGATAAGAAAACTGAGCTTCACGGAGATTAGTTAAGTTGACAGTAAGTCTGAGGGAGGGTTTAAAGCTTAGGTGCAGAAACTCAGGAAAGTGAATCAAAAACACAGGCGAGTCATGAGGAGACCTTGGACCAAACTCTCTGCTTCCCTGGGCTGAAGTTCCTCCATCTGGAAGATGAGAGAAACTCACCTTCTGGTGTTCTAGTGTCTCATCAAGTCGTAACACATTAAGGTTCTGTCTTTCTGTCTATCACTCACTACCTTTTCTAAGATACATTACTAGTAGGTAGGATCAAAGTGTAAACTAAAAATTAAATCTAACTTTGGTTGCAGAGAAATGTGAAATTTACCTATAGCAGTTTTCTACTGATGCTAAATTAAAAGCATGAACTGACATCTTTGTAACAGAAATGGATTGACAGATATATTCTTGGCTTTAAAAATGTGTTTTTCGGAGACAGACTCAGAAAACAGATGACAGCTAGTGGTGGAGGGAGAGGTTAGGGGTGGAAGGATTGAGCAAAAAAGAGAAAGGACTCCTGGACATACAGGGTGGTGATTGCTGGGGCAAGGTGGGTATAAGGGGACTAAATGGTAATGGAAAAAATAATAAAGATTATCCATCTAAAAATCTGTTTTTGTATATGCATAAAAAATGTAATAATGATAGCAACAGTCTTCTGTATCATATGTACAGTTCACAAGGCTTTTGCCACTGTTAGCCACCTTAGACGTGACCATCACAGCACCATTAAATGAGAGCTGGCTGAAAAACTTTTCCAAGTGCTAGTTTCCAACTGATAAGAGCTTCAGTTTTCTTGATTTTCTGGGTGATGAGTCTTTTCTGTCCTTTTTTCTTTTCTGGGGCTATAGACAGGAAATTATAGCAGATACATAAAAAAGAAGGTCAGAAGCCTGCTGTCCGAGTTTGTCACTACTTGTTCCTGATCCTTTTCAAGTGTATTCGATAGCCAGTTGTTCTACCACATATTAGTTTTCCACTGCTATCAAAAGAGGCTCAACATAATCTAAATGCTATGCTCCTTCCAGGTTATAAGGGACAGATCTACTACATGGCTGATTCATTGTATTGCATTCGAAAGTGATGTATTGATTAGTAGACATTACAAGCAGGGCAAAGCTGAAGTTAAAATCTGTCCACCGCTTGCAGTATTCACCATCTTTGTCAAGGCTTGCTACCATACCTCATGTGTCTTCCTACTAGTTCTTCTTTATTGACTTCTTGAGGCCCCACCTTGCTGTCTTGTTCTACTGGGAGCACAGCAAGCCACTGCTATTTATACACAGAAGGCAGCCATTCTAAAGGTCCTAGAGAATTGTGTTCAATAATTCTTGCAGATGCCAAATCACAGATAATATACTGTAACCTTAAATGTCTGAACACTGACACAAATGGTTTTCCTTGCTCAGCTTCAAGGGAGGCCATACCTTCAAAATCTTCTCTCCTCTTACAAAACCAGACATCTGTTTCAGCCAGAAGACACTTTAAAAATCCACTCCAAGAAGGCATGAATTGAAGGAATATCCACTTCTTAAGAACTGTGGATACATCCATCGTCACTTGCATCACAAATAGGTTAGATGAACCAATGAGCTGTCTCATGACATTTATACTGACCTCTTTAAAAAGTTCAACATCCTGATGAGTAATAAAATTGTTTAGAAGCCATTTAAGATGTTTTTCTTTACAGAATCTAATGCATAGGTCCCTTCTGATGTGCAATAGCCACATATTACAATTTTCACATTAATTGTTTCCTTCATTATCTCCCCACATTGGTATCAAACCATCCAACTATAGCATCCAAGCTGCTACCAAAATGGCAATAACTCACCTGGGCTTCATTAAGATATCAGCTCAATACAGTGACCCAAACGCAACCTGCAATTCCTCAACATCAATATTCTGGTCAGGAATCTCCAGTTTGATAACACCCATGCTGGATTCTTTCCAAAAACCACTGAACATACTACACAAGTTACCATAATGACATGAATACATTTCATGTAAGCTCCACTTTTCTAGAGCACAACTCATTTTATTTTACTAATTTTTGTTGAATTTACTAGGGTGACATTGTTTAATAGAAGTATACAGGTTTCAGGTGTACAACTCTATCATACATCATCTGTGTATTGTGTTGTGTGTTCAACACCCAAAGTCAAGTCTCCCTCCATCACCATGTACCCCGCTTTACCCTCTTCCACCTTCCTCCACCTCCTCTCCCTCTGGTAATCATCATACTGCTGTTTGTGTCTATGAGTTGCTTTTCGTTTCATTCTTGCTTGCTTGTTTTATTTACTTCTTTGCTTGCTTGTTTGTTTATTTTTGCTTAGTCCTTTCACTTTTTTCACCCAGCCCTCCCACCTCCCTCCCAGCTAACAGCTATCAGTCTGTCCTCTGTACCTATGAGTCTGTTTCTATTTTATCTATTAGCTCATTTTGCTTGCAAATCTCAATGTCACTATTTTCATCATTCAAAAATAATGTTTGATAAATATATTTGGAAGTACTCTTTGATTTTTTTCTTTGTGGGGTGTTGAGGAGCCACCGTTGCTCATTCCCTTCCTCATTTTTGTCTGTCTGAGAGTTGGGATGACAACAGCAGAGGGGCCCAGGGCTCTGCTTGCACTTGCAGCTGCCAGGCAGTAACAGAAGCCCTGGCCAGCCCAGCTATGCAGCCACCAGGTTCTAGCCTGTGGACTAAGCAACCCCACCACCTAAACCTGGCTCCTGCTGGGCTTGGGATTCCCCGAGCAGTACCCTGATGGGAGGGCTATTCAGGGAGCCCACGGGCCATGGCTCCTTGGAATTTCAGGGAATGCAAACTGCCTCCCACCATGGACTGGCCACTGGTCCCCACCCAGCCCAGGTGTATACATGGCCACTTTGTCATGTGCAGCCCAACCACTGCAGCTGAGACTACCACCTCCATCCCCGCCCTGTGCAACTCTGCACCACATGTCCAGACCACAGGTCCTTGCCTCTTGTTTTCACAACAAAGCTTATAATCAATGGTTGATTTCCCACAGTGATTAACATCTTGTCATTTTAAACGTGCTAGATACTGTTTTTGTTTTTATTTTTGTTTTCTGAAGGTAGAAAAACTAAGGGAGGGGGAAGTTTTAGCAACAAAAATTTGGCCAAACCACAGAAAATTGAACTATACGGAAGTCCGACAATAATGAACCATTCAGCCAGACCAATAAGAGGGGTGAAGTCAGCAGTGGAGCGGGGTCGGGCAGGAAAGATTCCCTGACCCAGGCACACAGGCAGCTGTGGGAGGATCCCAGGTGTGGGGTAGCAACGGGCGGACCCAGTGAGGGCGCAAGGTGGCAGGCTGACCTCAGTCACACATTCAGGCACAGATAAACTAGTGAAGGAGTGAGCAGTGAGACAAACCCTGAAGGACCCAGTGGTGGGAAGCAGCAGAGGGCACCACTATTGCCCATCTCTGACCCCACCCCCACATACAGCGTCACAACCAAGTGAGCTGGGTGGCCCTGCCCTGGTGAACACCTAAGGCTCCACTCCTCATACATTACAAGTGAATACAGATCAAGACATGGCTCAAAAAGAACTCAAAGCCCCAGAGCCAATAACTCTACGTGACCGAGAAATAGCCAACCTATCAGATGCACAGTTCAAAACATGTGATCAGGATGCTAACAGAACTGGTTGATTTTAGTCACAAATTAGAGAAACATATGAAGGCTAAACTAATTGAAATGAAGGGAAATGCACAGGAAACCAATAGAAATGGAAAGGAAACTGGGACTCAAACCAAGGGAGTAGACCAGAAAGAAGAAAAAAATAACCAAACAGAAAAATATGAAGAAACAAGAATTCAAAAAAATGAGGAGAGTCTTAGGAACCTCTAGGACATCTTTAAATGCTCCAACATCTGAATTATAGGGGTACCAGAAGGGGAAGAGAAGCAGCCACAAGTGCAAAACTTATTTGAACAAATAATAAAGGACAACTTCCCCAGTCTGACAAAGGAAATAGACTTCCAAGAAATCCAGGAAGCTCAGAGAGTACCAAAGAACTTGGACCCAAGAAGGTACACACCAAGGCACATCATCATTACATTAGCCAAGATTAAAATGAAGGAGAGAATCCTAGAAGCAGCAAGAGATAAGGAGACTGTCACCTACAAAGGAGTTCCCATCAGACTGTCAGCGGATTTCTCAAAAGAGACCTTACAGGCAAGAAGGGGCTGGAAAGAGGTATTCCAAGTCATGAAATCCAAAGACCTACACCCAAGATTGCTCTATCCAGCAAAGCTTTCATTTAGAATGGAAGGACTGATAAAGTGCTTCTCAGATAATGTCATATTCAAGGAGTTCATCATCACCAAGCCCTTATTATATGAAATGTTAAAGGGACTTATCTAAGAAAAATGAGATAAAAAATATGAACAGTGAAAGGACAACAAACTCACAGTTATTAAGAACCACACCTAAAACAAAAGCAAACTAAGATGACAACTAGATCAGGAGCAAACCATAGAAATGAAGATCATATGGAGGGTTAGCAACAGGGGAGTGGGAGGAGGAGAAGTGGGGAGAAGGTACAGAAAATAAGAAGCATAGATGGTAGATAGAAAATAGACAGGGGGAAGGGCAAGAATAGTATGGGAAATCTAGAATCTAAAGAATGTGAGACATGTGGTCATAAACTAAAGGGGAATGGTGGGGGAGGGGCGTGCAGGATGGAGGAGAATGAAGGGGGAAATAGAACAAATATAATGGCATAATCAATAAAATATATTTTAAAAAAAGAAAAACTAAGGAGAAACAATGCAAGCAAGAAAGAGGGGAAGCGGGACATATACAGAAAAGAAGGAAAGAAGGGAAGATAAATATAAAAAATGTGTTGTATTTTTATTACAGGATGCATTTAAGACATAAAACATGCTTCATTATTAGTGTACTTTTTGCATTTAAATGCTGATTGCAGAGAAAGATGACCAAAAATATGAAAAGAAGGGGAATTAGGAGCCAAGTGACTATCAAATTTGGAAAGACAGTTTCAAATTTCTCAAGTCAGAAAGCAATTCAGTATGAAAGCAGCACTTGCTTTGCAGTGCTACGCCTTTGCAAACACCTTTTGTAGGTGAATGTTTATCCTGCAAAGCAAGATGCCTCTATAGCCCAGATACATTCTTTCCGCCAGGTTCAGGGAAACGGTTCAGGATGCTGTAGCCCCTGGTGGTGCCATTCCCACTGTTGTTATCATAGCTTTCCCACGGCACAGCCTCTAAGGACAGATGCTAGCAATCAATACCAAACACCTCACACTTGAAGCCCATCAATGAAAAGGCTGTTACTATAACAGCAGCTACTCTATATGGCTACTGATTTCTTTTAGGCCTTCCAGACCCAAAGGTAGGAAATAATAACTGGTCATTTTTCATCAAGACAGACAATATAGGAGGACAATTGGAGCCTATGCAAGAGCTGCCTGGAGAAAAGATACACACCTCCCTCCTGGGAGGTTTCTGTGCATGTGCCCACGTAAAACTGTAACAGAGCAAACAGGGGCCCATCCACATGGTGCCTTGAGGCATGACCCAACAATTAGTGTGGAGAGAAACAGGTTTTTATTTACTGAGGTAAAATATTGGATTTGCCGAGAGCACTGCTGCTCAGAGCCCTGCTGTCCCATGAGACCAGCACTTCCCCAGCGCCCCAAAAGGCTGCAAGCCAAAACCAAGGCCAACAGTTCCTCATATCCTCATCTGTGCTTATGCCGGCTGTGAAAGCAGATCTCCATCCTCTCTGGAATGTGCACTGTGGGTTTCAAAGTCTGCATCCTCTCACAGCAGCTCTCTCCTTCAGGGTCTGGGGTACGTCGTCCTCAGCCTCCATGCTATATAGTCCAGGAATACCTGTGCCATGTTACACTGCATCATGGCGAAGTCCAGGAAAGGCACAAGCCCCAAAATAATGGTCTCTCTATACATCCCAAGTCCAAAGAGTCCAGAGGGGATCCAGAGCTGTGAAGCAGCAAGTCAGCATCTTGCGAGGCAGGGTCCTGGGTTGCTTCGGAGTCAGCCAGAGCAGCGGTGTGCCATTCTCTCCCTTACCATACGGAGTCCTGACTGCCGACTGCCTAGCTGCTACATGATGGCCCTTTCTTCTCTATACTCACTCTGCCTCGATGGCTCCTTTCTCACTACCAGCAGCGTGATTGAATCTTCCTCACATGGCTGCCCTCTTCACTGCAGGCCAGCATGGTTGCTACTTATTCTCTCCACCCTTATGGCAGACCAGGCTCTTTCCATCTGCCCACCCTCAGCTTACATCCTGACCCAGAGCTTCCTATGTGACCTTCTATGCAGCTTCTCCCCAGTGATCCACATTAGCCAGTTTACTGTATGATTTATATTCTCTTGGCTGCTGCCTTTAGTCAGGGTAAGAGTGACTCAGTGATATAGGGGTAACCACCTCCCTGACTCTAGTGCAGGCACAAGACAAAACCCCAGGAGTCACCAAACATTGTGAAAATCACTACACACCTATAGCCTGGGGGCAGTAGCACAGCTATCAGCTAACCATCAGCTTGCCATAGGTATGCAAAGTACCTTAAATACTGTATTGTCCTCTCGCCTTATCCCCCAACCAAGGGCTGTGGGGGTTTGGGAGATCACTTGTTCTGTTTTCCCTGTTTCAGAATGCCAATAGGAATTCTTACCCTTAGAATAATTAAGGCAGCACTAGGCATCCTGCAGTCCTGGGCTAACTCATCATATGGTTTCACATGACCCTCCAAACAAGGCTGGTGGCTGGTAAAAAGCCAACATCATCCTCATTTCATATATCGGCTAAGGGGAGAAGCTTATTAAGTGGCAGAACTAGGGCTGGAACATAGAGCATCCCTCTCAACCCAGTTCCTATTTGGTTTCCTGTTTTCCCTCAGGTGGAATAGCAAGGAGGAGAGCAGGTGATATAGATCCAAATCCGAATGGAGTCAAACCAAATTGTGGGTCTGAAGAATATGTAATGACTTAGGAAAATGTTTACACTACAAAGTGAAATAAGAACTATGCATGCATATGTGTAGCATTAGAATCCTGATTTTGTAAGAGTTTTATATAGACACATGTGTCCATGATGAATAAACCAAAAATATCTTTGGATGGTGATATTCTTCCTTATGCTTTCCTGTGTTTTATACATTTTTTATAATATGCATATATTTCTAATATTTTTAAAAGTTAATTTGAATATATAATTTGAATCAATAACACATTTGCACATACATACACACACACACACACACACAGGTAATCTTGAAAGAAAATCTTTTTTCTTTTACTTTCTCTTGTTTTCCCCATGGAGGCAATAAAATCAGGTTGTGAAAGAATCCAATGGCTATGAGAGACAGTATTACTGGTCAACCCCCTGATAAAAGTCAAATGCTTCCTCTCTCTAAATCTCACAATATTCATCAATCAAAAAAGGCACATTTCTATTTCTTGCCCAATTCACATGATTTCTGAAAAACAAGTAAGGAAGATTTTGTGCCTTGAACCCAAGTATGCATGCAGACAAGAAGCAGGGCTATGATGTAATAGGGGGATCCCTGCTATCGAAACCAAAAGTATATTCCAAACCCCCTTCTGTCTTCACCAAGCTGTGGCTGTAGAGGCTGCTAAGATCATCTCTTCACAACCAAGAGGGTACAAATTAAGGGTGCGGTGTGCCTCTGGTGGAGGGGGTGGGAGCCTCTAATTGCAGCAGTTACAGGAGTTGAGGTTTCCCCGGAGGCAGAGAAATAGGCTGCAGTGCAGACAGCTGGAGCTGTTTCCCCAAGCAGAAGACAGGGAGGCTTTGTGAAAAGACTGCTGTTAATGGCCTTCGGTGTCCTCATAGGAAGAAAAGGAAGTTAAACCAGAGACTGGCAAGCAATTGAATTAAATTTAAGGAAGCTCAACTGAGCAGTCTAGAAACTTTTTGCTGGACCCTGTGGGGCTAGGAAGGCAAATAATGCGGTGGTAAAGAAATGAGAGTTGCATTCCTGTTTTCCTAGTGCCTATTGTATGTCAAGTACTCTGCTAGATTCTTTATTTAAATCATTGCATTTCATTGTTGCAATTAATTTGCAATGTAGAAATTAATTAGTTCACTGATGGTCACCAGGCTAGGTGAGCTGACTCAATGCATCATGTAGTCATTCACCAAGAGTCTCCTGGAGTATCTGCAGGTTGCAATGTGCCTGGCTCTTCCATCCTGGGCTTCCTATGTATTTGCTCTTCCTTTACTTAGAATACCCTTTTTGTGTTCCCCACTTGAGCACATTCTCCTCCAAAACTTGGTTTCACTGCCACCTGCTCCAAAATACCTCCTTTCACCACCCACCCGCCCCCATTCTCAGGTTAGCTGAGACTCTCAATTCTCTACTCCCATTGTACTATATCACATAATTACTTATTTGCTTTCCTGTGCCCCTTACTACACTGTGCACATTTAAAAGTTTTTTTCTTGAAATTTCTGGTGCCCAAAACAGTGACCAGGAAATAGCAGGTGCCCGATAAAAATGTTTGTTTTCTGAAGAAGAGACTGGATGACTTAATGGAAAGAAAAGGATAAATGGATAAGTAAATGGATGAGTGCCTAAATGAATATGTGAACTAAACCATCATTGATGGACAGCTTGAGTGTTTCTGATACAGCTCTGAATGCTGCAGATACAGAGGATGAAAGGAGGTAAAAACAACTGGAATGGAGCAGAGATGGCAAAACCAGGTCAACAAGATCAACATCAAAATAAAGCCACATCCAGGAAAACCATGACTATTATTAGCCTGCTGTTTCTTGTAATTGACCTGGTGCATTGAAACTGTCCAGCCATCCTGCCAGTTTCTTACCTGGTGCTTCCTTTGAGGCTCATGTAAAAGCTGCAGGCCCCCGAGGTGGACAAGAGCGAATAACTGCTCCAATCCTTTTCAGTCCGACTGTGCATGTGTGTTTCTTCTCAGCTGATTCTGATTGTCAGTCGTGTTTTGGATCTTCGACTATAACAAAAATTCTTATACTGGAGAGAAAGTGATACCAGACAGTCTTTTATAACCCTTAAAATCTGGCATTTTATGGTTTCATAGTAATACAACCACCAATTATAAAAACAGTATTATGTCTTTTTTTATTGTGCCATTGGCAAAGAGTTACAGTTAAAGATATGTGCACTTTCTTATTTAATCTTCACAATATCCTTAGTAGAGTAGATAAGATTATCTTTCTTGAAGAGATGAGTAAACTGAAACTCAGTGAGATCACTTACTTTGCTTTCATCCTCATGCTTCGTGAGTTTCCTCTTTCTTCATTCTCTTCCCTCCTATATTAGAAACTACTAGTGCACACACATATCTGGTCCTTCTCTCCTCTGTGCCCTTCCTGGGCCTTTACCATTAGATGAGGCACATAACATGTGCCCTCTGAGGACATAAAGCGTTTCATTGCTGGTGTAAGCTCTTCTGGTACCCCTTTCCCCTGTCAAAGTCTCATTCTCCCTTCTTCCCTTGTCAAAGCCTCAGGTTGAGAAAATAGAGTCACAAAACCAGAGCTGCCTGGGTATCTGAGCTAATCTCCTCCAGAGATTAGCATGGACTTCACATAGTGAGAATTAAACTTTAGTGGTGTTAATCCTAAAATCTTTGGAGGTTCTCTGTTTGTGCTTCATAACCCATTCTCACCTGATAAACGTAGATGCACCCGTGAAGAACAGCAAACCCAACTTCTGGCCTCTAAGCAACACCCCTTAGATAATAGTCGCTGTACCCACACTTTCCAGAGTTCTTTTTTTTCCAGTTTTCTACATTCAGTACTCCCTTGGTGAGCTCTTATAGACCATTAATCATGGCCCTGTAATCATCTCTGGAAGTGAACTTAAAATTCAGTCCCTGATCTGTATTCCTCCCCTGGCTTCCCCACTCCTACTCCCTTCCCGTGAATCACTGAAATAAACAAGCTAGGCTATCCCCAGGTGACCTACACTCCAGGCTGCTCTACCTGCCAGATCCCCAGCTATAGCAAGTACAGACCCACCGAGTTAGGAAAAACAGGAAAAAAAAAAACGTAAACTTAGAAGATGTGTTGTAAATTTGAACACCTCTGCAGCTGGAGAAGTTATCCTGTATAGTTAAGAAGGTGGGAGATGAAATCCAGTGAGTCCAGTGCTTGTCTCCTGCCTATGGCAGGGCTGCAAGAAAACGTCACTTCCCACACTAACACCTTCAGGGACAGGGCGTTCCCAGTTCATGAGACGTCTCTTTAACCTTTGAGCATTTCTGACTCTTTAGGTAGCTCTTCGTTCTGTTGTGCCTATATTTTCCATCCGGGGTCCTGACCACGCCATTTGAGAGTCAAACAAAGAAATATGCTCTTCTTCCCCATACTAACTTCTTAAGAATTGGAGGAAAGTTACCATATCTTTGTTAATTGGCCACTGTATGCCCATTTCACCCTAAACCTTCTCATTTTACATGTAAGAAAATAACCCCCAGAGGGAGGCAAATACAACCAAAATCACACAGATATAAATGAAGCTTCTCACTCCTAATCCAAGGTCATTTGCATTTATTTATTCATCTGTTAGCCCAAAACTGTACACTTAAAATGCAGAATATATACATAACAGTATAATGCAGAGTAATACATGGCTTACAATTTGAGTGTGATTCAACCTCTGCCATGGAGGAGCAAAAATTCTAGTAAGGCAAGTAGACAGTTGAAAATTCTATAGTTAGAAGGAGGCAGGATAGATTATATTTATGATGTGTCTTGTACATGTCATGCATCAACAGGTACTTCTTATATATTATTTCACCTAATTTTTAACTACTGTAGTTCTTTACCTTTATCCACAGGAGATACATTCCAAGACCCCCAGTGGGTGCCAGAAGCTGCATATACATACTATACATATGTAAACCATATATATACTTTGGTTTTTTCTATACGTATATACCTGTGATGAAGATTAATTTATAGATTAGACATAAAAAGAGATTCATAATAATAACTAACAATGAAATAGGACATTATAACAATATACTGCAATAAAGGTTATTAGAATGTGTTCCCTCTCTGATAACTGATCTAGTAACTGAGATGGCTACTAAGTGACTTAGAGCCATGTAGCATGTAGTATGGATATGCTATGAGCCATGTAGCATGCACTGTGGAGGATGAAGGAATGATTCCTGATGTCAGTGGACTGGAGTAGGATATCAGATTTAATCATGCTCCTCAGACCAGCACAAGACTTAAAACTCATGAATTGTATTTCTGTGTTTTGCAGATGATGTTTTTGGTCCACGTTGCCCTTGGGTAACTGAAACTATGGAAAGCAAAACTGTGGATAAGAGGGCTACTATACATTCTAAGGTTGGTAGTATCACCCCATCTTACTGATTTGAAAAGTGAAACCTTGTTCTTGTTTTCTGTCGCTGCCTAACTGATCACCCAATCATACTAGCATAAAACACTTTTATTCTGTTCATGGATCCTGTGGGTCAGGAATTAGGACAGAGATCACTGGTCTCTGCTCCATGATGTCTGGAGCAGTACAGAAGAGTCAGATGGCTAGAGGCTAAAATTGTCAAGAGATTTCTTTATCTACAGGTTTGGAGCCCGAGCTGGGGTAAGCTGAGGTTGGGCTCAGATGGGACTGTCTGTCAGAGACACCTACTTGTGACCTCTCCATCAGAAGCTTAAGCTTCTGATGGCAGCTGAGCTCTACTGACATAGCATTGGAAGTCAGGCAATGCCACTCTGCTGTAATCTTTTGGTGTCTATAAAGCAAACATCAACTAACTTAGAAATTAGACTCCAGGTTATAATGGAGAAATGGCAAAGTCATACTGTAGAAGAGGCTGTGGGATGGGAGACACAACTGTGACAAATACTCAAAGTTTAAGTTTTAGGGAAGTGCTTGGCAAAAGCTTAGGTGTGAGTCCAGATCAACCTTGTTCTGGCGGGTCAACCTTGTTCATAGCCTTGTTTTGCTATGAGGTTTTAGAAGGTGAGTAGATAGATCATTGTGTTATTAAAGAAGGCTTCATGGAGAAGAAAATGTCATTTGGAATGGGCTTTGAAAGAGAGGAGAGATTTGCACATGGAGACAATAGGCATCCTAGACACGGAGTAAAGTATGACAAAAGTCACAGGGGCAGCCATCATATACTTCCTCTCCCCTCTCTGGGCCCTTTTCTGTGCCAAACCAAGAAACAGGCATAATTACCCTCCCCTAACAGTGAACCAGGGCCCTAGGCATTTTGAAGGTATTGTGACTAAAAGCTGGCATTCTTTGCCAGATGGCAGGGTCCCTAGATGGCTACTGCCCATTACACGGTTAACTGAGCCTGTGACACTACCCAGCTACCAGCAGACAGAGAACAGGGCTGAATGAAAGGGGGAAAAACTCAGCTCTATTTGTGATGCTCAGGGAGGGCTGAAATTCTCCATGACAAGGCAGAGCGTGACAGCAACTACAGCCCATTGCCATGCAGTAGTAGCCTCTTGAGTCTCCGAGTAACTAAGAATATCTCAGAGAGCATTTGGCATGAGAATTTTGTGGGCTGATGGTACCCCATACTGAGGGAGTGAGGCAAAAATCAGGTTCAAGTTAAATCATAGACAAAACCTTCACAAAGATTTTATGAGCTCCAAAAATTGTTCCAATTTCCACCGTCTGTTTTCATCAATTCCATAATCTTTCCAGTACATTCCAATAGCCACTGACACCCACATCAGAGCCCATTATGTGATACATGTACCTTATTACTTGTTTATCAACTATCACCCCCATGAGAATGTAAGTGCCATGTGGAGCATCGCTTGGTTCTGTATCCTCAGCACCAGGGATAATGCCTTCATATGGTGGCCACTTAATGTCTGTTAAATAAATCAGTCCCTGGGGAGGAGGAAGGTGGGGCTGACAGGCTTACTGCTACAACCTTCCCCTTGGTCTTGGGAGGATACCTGTAACCTTGTCAATGAGTTCAGACTGGTTTTCTTGCCATCCACACCCCAATTCCAAATTCTATGTTAAAAAAACATGACTTCAGACATATTTGGGATGAAATTCTAAATCTGCTTAGCTGTGTGACCTTAGCCCACCATGTAGCTTTCTTGAGCTTTCATGTCCTCAAATGTATTTTCATCAGAAGGTCTTTGTGAGGATCTAGCCATGAAGGTTCATGGAAGGTGACAATGAGGCAGGGGGCTCTGTCATCTGGTCTGCCAAGCCCCATGTTATCTGCTGCCAAGCTTGGATAAGGAAAGGAAAATGAAAAGGAGAACGAAGAAAGAAGAAGCAATGAGGGGAAAAAAAAACGGAGGAAACAGGAAGATAAGTGAGAGAAAGGGGCCAGGAGATAGGAAAAGAAATATATACAAATGAAAACTAAAATGAGAGTAGAAGAGAGAAAAGAAATATGACTACGAAGGGGGGGAGAGGCGAGGAAGAAGTCAAAAATGGGGAGAAAAAGGGATAGAAGAGAGAAAGGCTGGGGAGGGAAATGAGAAAGAATTATATAAGAAGGTGGGGGAACAATGCAGTGATAGCAGCAAGAAAAGAGGACAAAACAAAAGAAAGAGAAAGAAAAAGAGAAAACTGGAAGGAAAAAAATGTCAGAGAAGATTGAAGAGGAAGAAGATAATTAGGAGAGACAGGGAAGAAAGAGATGGGAGAAGAAGGATCCCAGGAATCCCACTGTGAAGTCAGGGCTCAGTGGTCACTCCCTGCCTCCAGAATGCTGACTGTGGACCCACCTGTAAGAATATTTTCCCCTCTGACTGATTGTCCTTGCCTTGGCCAGCCTCTGACAGAGGAGCTCTAGCCAGCAAAGAGGCAGAGCCAAGGTCCCCAGAGAGGCTGGGCACACACACCCCTGAACTAAATGATCCTTTAGTCCATGCTCCCCAGCCCCTCTGTTTGGGCCTGATGATTAGCTCTGTGTTTATGGAAGGAAGCAGGCTCCAGTAGACACCATTAGTCCCGATCTTCTGGGGATTTATTCAGCCTATTACCACGACTCATACTTTAGTAATGAAGTCTCTCTTCCAAGGGTTCAGTGCATTGCTGCTGGCACCCTTCCCCTCACTCCCCCCCCCCCCCCCCCACCAGTGACTCTGTGTCTGTGTTTCCCCCCAGAATTTTCTAGTTTCCCTCTTAGTCTCAGCTACCATTCTGGGGTGTCTGTCATTTCTACCTTGCAGAGAGTCAGAACTTCAGAGTCACGTAGCTACACCAAGTCTAGAAACAAGTTGTGAGAAAATCATATTCTGAAGAAGATGGGGCTTATTTTCTAGAGAGACAAGAGGGAGTCTTGGGCCTGCTACCACAAACCCAGATCTGGAAGAGTGTGTATAACCCTTCTCACTGTAATTTAGAGTGTCAGAGGTGGAAGAGAACTTAGAGACTGAGAAATGTCTCAGGACACAGAGGCCCAGAGTGGGAAGGAGACGGATCCCAGATCACACGATGAGTGGTAGTTAGATCTTAAACTTGTAACTTTTGATTCTTCTTTCCTCCCTACTCTCTTTGTTTATTAATTCATTTATCCATCCAAGCAAACACATGAATCAGGTGTCAAGGGCCAGACAAGACTCTTAGAAAACTTTCAAGACTCTTCAAGTTCACGTGGTCCTTACCTACCTTTTGCACTTCCTGAAACTTGCACATATTTACCAACACTATGGGGTTTAACGATGCAGTTGTACTCTTTCACTTGAGGTGAGTGCATCTCCTTCCTTAGACTGGGATCTTCGAGAAGGAGTCCTGGTCTTATTCATTTGTATATGCCAGGCACTGGAACAAAGTAAATACTGAGTAAATATTTGATGAATGAATGAATAAGCTTCAATCTTCTGATAACCCAGCAAGCATCAGAGAGCACTACAGATTCAAAAGACTAACCCCTTTCTTAACTGCCTCCTAGAACTTGGTCCCAACTCTTCTGTGAGCAGACATTACTCTTCCTATTGTCCTCCTGATCCTTGATTTTCTCAAACTACCTAGGGAATCTGTGCCACCTTCTCTCAAGAGCCTGATTAGTGTTGATTTAGAAGTTTATGGGGATTTATTTGAACTGGTAGTGGAAGCAATAAGCCTCTGATCCCCTGGGAACAGACATGACTATTTCCAAGGTTCGAAGTTCCCTTTGCCTATTTTAGTGAATCACTGAGGGCAATGTGAACCAAATATAGCTTTAAAAAGAAACAAAGCTGAGTCATTAAATTCTAGGACAAAGAAGGAAAGGGAAAAGACCAGAGGGATGTTTCATTTACCTGCCAACCTGATCTGGATGCTCCCTGGGTTACCCTGTGCTGCTTAAGTCCAAGGGGAAAAATGACTTCAGGGGAAAAAGATCTATCCCACTCCCAAGACAAAGAGCCACAGTGGGCTATGAGTGGGCAAGTTTCAAATAGGCAGCCATTTCCACCAGGTAAGCTATAAATCCAGCCTTTATTACCTTTTATTATGTTGTTTCAACAGACTCTTAAAGACAGCACAACAGTCAGTTGATAGCTGCACTAAATCTCTTTCATTTTCTCCCCATATTACTTTCGCCTCCTGGAATTTTTTTTTCCTTTCTCTCTTCATGAGTCAAATTTTATTGGTCTTCTCTAGAGGATGGCAGTAGAATAGAAACAATGTTTATGATTGGGAAACAAAACCCAACAACCCCCAAACCCCAAAACTGTGAGCAAGCAGTGAATGTGTATACCTATATATGTATACATTTTATCTGTGGCTAAATGTATCAGAAAAGCAGACAAGTATAAATCCAATTACAGGGATGGGGAGTTTGGCAGAAATAAACTTAGGGGCAATTTACTGCCAAGGTGTCAAAAGGCTGAGATGAAATAAAAATAAACTAAGGATTACAATTCTTAAAAGCTTTGCTTAAAGAACAAAAAGTTTGAAGGGCTAAAAAGTGGTTCCAAGAATACTATGAGATAGTAAAGTGAGGCAGAGAGAATAGAAGGGAGGGGAAGTGAAGGGAAAGGAAAATGAGAATGAGTTAGGGAAACACAAATTCTAGGATGTTTCTGCCTGAGGAACATTGTCATTGCATTTGATGAAGCAGTTATTAATCAGATATATCTTCAACCAATTCCTCTTTCTGTTATCTAGCAAGTATTAGCACTTCTTAGGGGACTGACTACTGAATGCCCATTTCCTTACTAGCCATTGTTAACTAGGACTCAGATACATACAAATATCCCTCCCCACCTCACAGCAGGTGTTAACAGTCACCATTCACTGAAAACCCCTCAACCTGCCCTCCACTTGCTCTTAGAGAGCCAGCTGTCCGACTTCATTCTTAAAACTGCCCCACCAGTCTGATGCTTCCTTGAGGCCCCTACCCTCTGTTCATGCTGTCTGACCCACAACATTTTTGGTCCACCAGACCTGAAAGACAGGTTTCATCTTTTAGATTTGATTGTCAGTTCTTTGAGAACTTGGGATCATGTACATTCTTGAGTTAGGCTGCCTTGTCCAAAGCTTGGAACTATCATTTACTAGCTGTGTGATCAGCTGCAAGTTACAATCCTCTGGGAACACCTGCTAAATGGGGGAAATTCCATCCACGTTGTGGGATTGTAGCAAAGATTACGCGATACCACAGATTAAAAGTGGTGGTCCTGCCCTGTTGTCCAATTCTATGCCACTCTCTGACCAAGAAGCAAGAGGTTCTAGAGTATGTTTTACTCATCGTGAAACCAGAAAAGTTGGTGTTCCTGTTGCCTGTCACTACCAGAACCAATAAGCAGAGACAAGGATTGAATCTTTATGGGTACTTTATTCAGGTGGCTGGTGGTCTGAGAAGATGGCAAGCTATGTACCCTCAAAAATCATCCTAACATCTCATTTCAAGCCAACCCTTTTATAAGGAGAAGAAAGAGTAGGTAAGGGGTTTAGAAAAGAGGTTAATTGGATGAGTTGCAGTCCAGCAGTGATTTTCCTAGTACCTCTTTACCTGTTGATCAGCAATTCTTTATCTGCAGCCCCTCTCTATAACACAAAGGCTCAGATACCAGCTCCATCACTTGCAGACCCCCTGGGGCACAAAGGCTAAATTGCCTGTGGACCTCCTGGCTGTGCTTTCCCATGCCTAAAATAATAGCATTCCAAAAGCATAAATTACTTAAGCCTGTCAACTAAGGCTAAGATCTCTAACTCTTGAGTTCCCCTATTAATTAGAAAAATAAGTACAACCACTTTTTGGAACATCATGAATCAGAATAATACAGTGGTTATAAGCTCAGTCTCTGTAGCCAGACTTTGTGGATTTGAATACAAGCTATACCACTTACTACTATATGACTGGGCAAGTTACTTAACCTCTCCTTGTTTTATTTCCTCATTTGTTAGAGAAACTAATAGTACCTACTGCATAGAGCTCTTGTGGGAATTAAATGAGTTAATTCATGTAAAGTGCTTAGAACAGTCCCTGACACATATGAAAGTTTTAATATATGTTAACTAGTATTATTGCAATTTAAGTGAAACAATAAACATGAAAGACCTAGGCACATAGTAGGAGCTCATCGTTTTTAAGATAAAGTCTTTCCACTCCTAAAGCTAAAGTCTATTAATGCAGATAACACACTGGAAGGAAATGGAATTTTTATCTCCTATACTCAAGGTGAATGATAATCCCATCATTACCAAGTATTTGCTCTTCATTTGTATTTTCCTTATGCTTCAATATTTTGTTCAGGTAAAGCATCCCGTAAGAATATGCAAGTGCCCGGAACTTGCAATATTCACCAGAAAGGAGACTTTTGTTGTTTCTAATAAAGAAACCAATTCTTCAAGCCTTGTTAGAATTGCCAAACAGGGTTTCCTGCTGGGTCGTTTCATTTAGTTGGCATCTCCTACTGAGAGACACTGGTACCATTCACAGAACGGGGAACAGGGAAGATAGACAAGTAAATGAGAAATGCCAATTTAAATTTGTCATCACTTTCCATAGCATATGAACAGAGTTTTAACAACGAGTTTTAGGCATTAGACAAACTCATTGCATTTATATATATCGGAGTTAAACAACAAATCTTAGAAATCATCTAATCTTACAATGGCACAGTTCCAATTGATTGATGGCAACTACTGGGATCAGTAAAGAGAGAATGATTCTGAGACTACTACCTAGCTCAGTGGGAAAGTGCTGTAATCCATTAGTGATGTCTGCCATGGGGAAGGAGTTGGTGTTGGATCCAACTTGCTGTGGTCTTTCTATTCCCGATCTAATCCTACATTTTTTTACAAATGGGAAAACTAAATAGTCTGCTGATGTTTTCGAACTCCTTATATTGGAAAAAGAGAGGTTTAGACTATGTTCATTTTTAAATGCCATTTCGACACATGCAAATTTACTGAGATATAAAGAAATGAATATAAATAAGAATGATTTATATTTTTGATTGTGTATTTTTGGCAAGGAATTTGATATGGCTAAATAGATTTTATGAACTCTTAAATAATCTCTGATTTCTTGAATAGTTTAAACCATCTTTTTTCCACTCCCTTTGGTAGCTTTGTTTTCAATTTTTATTGCCTATAATACCTATAAAATAGTCTGATACTTGTTAAAATCTGTACTGATTCTAAAATATGAAGATGTCTAAATAAATTAGACTTTACTAGGAAGTTAGCAATAAACATAAAAAAGAAAAGCATAAATGATATTCATAATAGTCTTACAAGAGCTTTAACCTAAAGAGATGTTTTTCAAGTAGTTCAAGGATTTGTAGAGTTTTGTTACAGTTTTTGTTGTTTCCCTAACAGTAATATTAACTAGAGGACTTTTTTTAAAGCACTCGTCTTTACATTCTCATTTGATCTTCATATTAGAGGGTCAAGTATATGAAAGAGGCATCAAATGTGGTTTTATTCAGTTTTATTCCTCTTTAACAAAGGAGAAATTGAGCTTCAGAGATAACTGGTTGGAAATACCAATTAAATAATTCCTCTCTCTGTCTCTCATTTTGCGAGGAAAGCAGAGATCGAACAAACTAATGACACTAATTTGTTACAAAATGTCAGCCTCCTACATCTCTCCCAACAATTCTAATATCCCTGGTTGCAAAATATCAAATATCAGGTTCTAAAATATTAAATGCTAGATGAAAGTCTCAGAATTCCATAATAACTGAATGAAGACATTTACTTCTGCTGGTGGAATCATAGAATGCATGGATTAGAGGGGACTCACATTGCTTCTCAAAATTATATAAAACGACCCCAGAGAAGTTTCGGGAAAGTGGCATAAAATTCTTAACTTGAACTACAGTAGAGAAAATGATACCACACAGCCCCCTTGGAGTTAAACAAATGGAAGACTATGTCTGCCTCCTCAAGTTTCTTGGTTGTTATTTTCAAAATGGGCAGGCAGCAGTCGAAAGAAGTTCTACTGTAGGCAGTGACTCTGCTCAAACACAGCAGAAAGTTTTTAATGACAAACGGATCTGTTTCTTTAATGAATTCATTCTTTACTATTTGCTAGATGTGCTACCTTTAGCATATGATTTCACTCCTAGACCCTTCCTCCCCCCTCCCTCCACTTTTCCCTTGCCTTTTGCTTAATTATCCTGGAAAGAACAAGGATGTCTATTTCCCAGTGTTGGTGTGAGGATCATTACTGATATAAAAAGAGCACCTGGCGGATACCATGTGTTCAGTGCATTAGTTTTCTTTCTTGTTTCTCATTGTGCGAGATGTCTATCTGGCTGAAAAGGAGAGAAAATATTTGATTTTCCCTGAGTAGAACCGAGCCTGTAGATGAGAGTATCAGTGCTGATACTGAACTTTGTGTGCATATGTGACATAGGGGAGAACATTTCATCAATTTCTAACACTATTCAACTGGAAACGTAGGTAGATCTAGAGAAAAGCATGGAAATAACTCTAAATTCAGTCAACCTGGGAAATTGTTTAACCATGAAAAAAAGTCACTTTATATCTGCTTGCTCTGGCAGAAGTCATTCTTTAGAAATGTTACTAAATATTTATTTAATCAGTATAAGGCAAATCACACATATAATATGTATGAGAACAGATAATGCTGCCGTAATAGGTTTTATTTCATTGAATAAAACAATTATTTTTTAAATTTTTTATTGAATTTATTGGGGCAACATTGGTTAATAAAATTATACAAGTATCAGATGTACAATTCTATCATACATCACCTGTATATTGTATTGTGTATCCACCACCCCAAGTCAAGTCTCTTTCCATCACTATTTATCCCCCCTTTACCAGCTTCTACCTTCTCCTATTCCCCTTCCCCCTGGTAATCACCACACTGTTATCTGTGTCTATGAAACTTAATTCTTATTATTATTCTTAAAATTTAATATGAACTCAATGTAGTTAGGCAAGAAAAACTGGAATTTTTCAATGTTATGAGGAAACAAAAGATATAAACATGTATCTTTACCTAGATCCATGCTTATGTAAGTATGGATGCACTTTTTTTCAGATATAAAGGACACATCTACTTCCTATATCAAAATATTTTTCAATAAAAATCCTTGCAGGATAGATAAGATGTTATAATAATTAACACACCATTTAATGCAGTACACATGGATATTTCTAAAGTACAAAGAACTCATTTCTACTGTTAAGCTGTCTTACCACTGCCTACCCCACAATCTTTTTAATGCTGTATGGTTTGCTAAATAAAATATTTTTAATAGTACATATGAAGGCTTATTTCAGCTGGCAAGCTATAATTTTATAAATTGCCACTATTAATCAGTGCTCCTTGGGTACAAATGTTCAATCAGGTATTAGAATAAAATTTCTCTTTGGAGAAGTAACACATTGGTCTGCCATTATTATAATTTTGGTGGCTTATTGGGTATCATCAGGGTTTTAGAAACCAAAAAAAAGAAAAAGAAGAAGAAGAAGAAGGAGGAGGAGGAGGAGGAGGAGGAGGAGAAGGAGAAAGAAGAAGAAGAAGAAGAAGAAGAAGAAGAAGAAGAAGAAGAAGAAGGAGGAGGAGGAGGAGGAGGAAGAAGGAGGAGGAAGAAGAAGGAGGAGGAAGAAGAAGGAAGAAGAAGAAGAAGGAGGAGGAAGAAGAAGGAGGAGGAAGAAGAAGGAGGAAGAAGAAGGAGGAAGAAGAAGAAGGAAGAAGAAGAAGAAGAAGAAGAAGAAGGAGAAGGAGAAGGAGAAGGAGAAGGAGAAGAAGAAGAAGAAGAAGAAGAAGAAGGAGAAGAAAAAAATAATAATAATAATTCTGTTTCTCTGGGAGGATGGGTAGAACGTAAGAGCTACCTAGAGAAAGTCAAATGGTCAAGTGGTTGTTTGGAGTGGAGGCTGGGATGGTGCTGATCATTTGAAATGGGTTAGATATAGGTAAGAAAAGAGAGTTGGGTTAGAACCAGATATTGGGCACAGGTGCCCACCAAGTTTCTTTCATTCATTTATTTAATAAATATTTTAGCATGTGCTATGTAAATATTATATCACACACACGCACACACACACATATATATATACACACCTTTATATAACAGAATCTATATGCAATGATAGTAAATGCGAAGAGCAGAGCCCTTGCCCCTTAGAGTTTATAGTCTAATGCACTCTTGCTAAAAGTGTGATTCCCAGACCAAAAGCATCAGTAACATCTAAGAAGTGCAAATTCTCAAATCCCACCCAAGATGTTTCAAGAAATATGGGGTGGGGCCAGTAATCTGCATTTTAATAAGCTCTTCTGGAAATTCCAGTCCTTCAAAGTGAGGCTGGTACAAAAAGTGTGGATAGGAGGCAGAGCCTAAAGTGGCACAAAAGTTCTTGACAAGGTCCCTTGGTTTCTTGCTTGTCTCTTGGCCAATACATCATTTGGTTCTTTTGTGATGTTGCCTTATACCTAGAGTCCCAAAATTTTTCCCCTAAAGAATTACTGAATGGCTCCATATTTATTCTTTCCTTCATTTATTCACCCTACAAATACTTGTGGAACATTTCCGTTAAGCACTGTTCCAGGCATGTAGATGCAATAGCAAAAAAGGCAAGTATTACCCTTGCTCTTCTGGAGTTCAGGATCAAGATGAGATCTCACACTATAAACAATAACAATGAAATAACCATAAACATTATGAAAGAAAAACTGTTATGAGATAGAAGAGACAATATGTGCTTAGGGTTGGGCACAGCCGAACTGGACAGTCAGTAAGTACCTCTCTGAAGAAGCAATGTTTATGCTGAGATGAAGGATGAATAGACATTATCCAAGAAGAAAGACTAGGCTGTGCAAAGAATTTGGGAGCAAGAACTACCTCAGCGTGTTCAAGAAATTAAAAAGAGCAAGCGCAGCTAGAGTGCAGGAGGTGTCTGTCTTGAGATTGAAACTGTATAGGTTGGTAGAGAACAGAGCATACCACCTGGGAGGACACCATGAGCAGGAAGAAGATTCAATTGAAATGATCATTATGGCGGCATAAAGGAAAATGGATTAGAATAGAAAAGTGAGCTCAGGAAGACCACCTTGGAGAAGACTGCTGCTCAAGTTCCCAAGTATAATGCCCAAGAGAATGGCACAATGGGGGAAGGGGGTCTAACATGTGATACAATGGCCTAACAAGCAGAGTTGCTATATCAGGAGCAGGCTGTCACTCATTGGAATGGCTGTCAAGCTGTTCAACTCCGAGATTTGCCCCCAGACTTGCCAGCTGAATAGAGAGAAGGGTGTTCACCTACATGGACCTCTTTCAGTGAACCTAGCCTCATCTCACTGTTCTCAGAAGTCTCATCCCATGTGTCACAATCTACTCTTACTGGTTAGTTTAGTCCTCCCCCCACCCCCACCTCAAGTGTTGCCCTCTCACTGTTCTTTTAAAGTACGAATCTTGTGGGGAATTAAAGCTCTGAACTGTCTTTAATAATGCTGAGCATATCAGTTTGCTCCTGACAGAAGCAGGTTGCAAGTTTCCTTGGTTAGGATGTTAAATGCTCCGATATGACCTTGGTTCCCCTCTGACCGAGGTCAGGACAAGGATGTGATGTGACTGACACTTCTCACCCCACACATGGCCCCTGCTGACTGGAGGTTGACACCTTCACCAGCCCTCCCCTAGGGTGCCCAGTCATCTCTCCCTGAGGAGCTGACAGCACAGTGGCAATGCTGACAAATGACTCATTTCCAGCCACATAAAATGGCTTCAATCTTCTCTTCTCTGAATCCTCGCAGATTACCTCCTTCACCTCCAGCTTTTCTGACAACTTCACTCCAGCAGTGCATTATGTTAAAAATCCCACTTATTATGCCAGAGCAGGTCTGGCACAATTAGAGTTCAGTTTTCATCACGGATGTTGATACACTGGAATGGCCTGCTTAGATCTCTGCTCTTGCAGGCTTGGGACTCACCCAGGGAGACCGTGGCACCCATTGCCCTGCCCACCGTACAGCACCTCCCCAGGGGGTGGGAAGAAACTTTCCCCCCTGCATTTAATTCTATCTGATTGTGGGGTGCCTCCACAAACGAAGTCACCCAAGCTCCAAAACAAGGTATTAACTCAGATTCCATTCACACCGCTTGGATAACCTGTCACTAAGCTCCCTTTCTTTCTGTTGCTTTGGCCTCTGCCCAGTGCCCACTACCAGGCCCCTGGAGTACATCATCATCGCCCTTTTTGAGAATATTGTAAAACCCTCCACATCAGTCTCTGTGTCTTAAGCCCTGCCCTGGCTAATACCGCCCCCCCCCCCAGTCATTGTTCTAAAATGCAGATGGGTCCATCTGCACTCATTGTCCCCAAGCCTTTGATAGCTTCTCACAGACTCTGGTATAAAGTTCTCATGTAGGAACTCGAGGTTTTCTGTAACTGCCTCCCATGCCTCTCTATCCCAGGTCGCCTCCCCCTGACCCTTTAATGCCCCTAAGTTACCAAGTTACTTGCATGTTCCCCTCTACATCCTACTCTCGGATTTTCTTACATTTTTGCTCAAGCTCCTTTTTATGTGGAATATTTAATTTTCATCTTTCTTAACCTCAGTAATACCTTCTCATTCTGCAGGGCTCTTAATTTCCAAGAAAATTATTATGACATGCCATCCCAAAGGGATTAAGGGCCCCTTCCTGAGGTTCAAAGATTCTGTGCCCCCATCTATCCTACCATGAATCTCATTAACATATTGGTTCTTTTACTTGTCTTTTGCCCCACTGAACTATGACCTCCTTAAGGGCACAATAGAGCCTTATGCACTTGCTGTACCAGAGACACACACAGTGAAAGGTGATTAACTATAGAGCTCATCTTTTAGGCTTGTAAGCTCAGGTTAGTAGATCATGGTTAGTGTGTGTATTCTGGTCCTCCATATATGATACATTTTAGCACCTCTCACCCCACTTGATCTTTACAACAACCCTATAAGGAAATAATTGTAACCAATTTTACAGACAAGAAAATTGATCCTCAGGGAGGTTGAGTAACTTTCTTGTTTTCATGCCATTAGCACAAGGAAGCGTAATGCATGTGTATTCACCAGGGGAAATTGACATGGATTTGAGTACAAAGTGGTTATAATTATAGAGCTAGACCTGGAAGAATAAGAAGAAATCTGTCAGTTGAAGTGTGGTGGTTGGGAAATTACTCCAAGGAAAACAAAGAATATATTCCTACAGGTTGATAACAACATAGGCACAGAGCTAAAAAGGAGGGAGTTATTTAAGAAAGCGTTCTGTCTGAATGCATCTCCTACTGTCTGTGATCTAAGCCAGTTTCTTTGCCTCAACTTTCTCATATGTATAATGGGAATAATAAAAGCTCCAAAGTCCTTAGATTATTCAGTAGATAAAATAAAGTAAAGGTATATGAATCCCTAAGAACATTCTCTGACAAATGGCAATGGCTCAATTTATGCTTCCAATTTTCTATTGTTGTGAGAGAAAATGCTTCAAAATTAGTGCTGCCAACCATTTTGCTCTGTGCATCAGGACTGCAGGCAGAGTTCAGCCAGACAGTTGTCTGTGAGCCACATGGCGTTGACTGGAGCATCCATACATAGGATGGCTTCTGCACTCAATGTTTGGCGCTGAGGCTGGGGTGGTGTTTGTGCAGGGAAAGAATGCTGGCTGTTGGCCAGATGCTCAGCTCAGGCTGTTGACCAGACCAGACAGAGAGTGGCCTCTCCATTGGCTTGGGCTTCTCAGAGTTGCGATTTGTTTCCTAGACAGGAAAGAGAGCTGAGCAGAGCCAAGGCTCTAATGAGGTAGCCTCAGAAGTTGTACAGTGTCACTTCTGACACATTCTCTTGGTCAACTAAGTCATTAAGGCCAGCCCACAGTCAAACGGAGGCAATTAAACTCCACTTTCAATGGAAGGGTGACAAAGAATGTATAGCCATGTTTAACCTACCACACAAATAGCACTACAGGAGCGATTATAACATTTAGAAGCAAGAGCTCTCTTCATTTCTATGAAAATATAGAACGTGCATGGAAAAGGGACATAGAACTGCTGAGAAACTACTACACCAACGTGGTAGAACTGAAGGAATAGCACTATTTCATCCTCTCCACTACACCCTGCAAAGCCAGTGAGAACTAAGCAAGTGGATTTCCTAGCCCCGGGGGGTGCATGTATAAACCAGGGACTCAGGGACAGCACTCTCTGAATAGAAGTGAGGATGCTAAGAGCATCCGTGGGATTTCTTTTCTGAATCACCTGAAATGAAGCAGGAGACTCTTTCCAGCCTTTTTCTGTCTCTTACATGATGGAGGTCACACTGGGTTATTTTTCCAAACTGTCGAGGTAAGAGGATAAAAGGTCCCAGCTATCTTAGCTATCACAAGCTACAGTTACTCATGGGGAACAAAGCAGGAGACATAAAGAGGACACAGCAAAGTGGATGTTGTACATAAAAGACACTTGCTAGCACATTGTGGTTCAGTTTCTTCTCCCTACTGACTGCTCACTTTTTTAACCATGTAGGTTTTTGTTACCACAAGATATGCATGGCCTCTTTTCAGTTCATTGATCCGGTTAAAAAAAACTTTTGGGGCCCTGACTTGCTCTTATCTCTTTATTCTATTAATGCTGCTATTACAAGTTTACAACCTGAGAAAGACCTAAGTAATTCAATGATTTCTACTGTTCTGTTATTCTTATAAATTCCTGACACCAATAACATAGGTAAGTAAATGGGCACAGTATCCATTCAGAGACATACTTTCTCATACTCACACACATAAACACATACATATGGGCTGTCCATACATCCTGGATTATCAGAGCCAGTCATGGATTTGCCCTTCTTTAGGTGTAATTATCACTCAAACACATGCACACTCACACATGTCAAACATGTTCATTCTCAAACATGTCCCATGTGGGTGATAAATTATAGTTGCCTTCACTTTTAAGTATACACTCCCCAACAAAACACGTCATGCAAACAAACACACGTGGAGACACACCTACAGACATGCAAATACATAGCAACACACTGAATTCCCCTTCTCCCTGTGAGCACCCATAAAAACATTCAACAGTTCTAAAATGTACACACACACCCCAAAGGCACAGATGCTGTCGAATTCTAAATGCACACTTTCAAACTCTTACATAAATCATCCTTCTCACACTAAGAACACACACCCATTCACCTAGGCACTTACAGATTCTCAGACCTCCAAACCTGTAAGACAGAAATCTAGAAAAATGTTGTATAAAGAAATGAAAATAAAATACATATAGACATGCTAACACCCCCCTCAATGTTCCCTACACCAATGGCAACTTCCAGAAAGCTGTAGTCACCTCACAAACACATACATACCCAAAGGAATCCCTCACACATACACATTCTGCAGACAAATCCAGGCATGTACTTTTAAAAAATAAGGTAGAATCAAGCATCGACTTGTACATACAAAATTAGGTATAGCATATAACAAAAGAAATGCACCTGTGCACAAACATACACACTTCAACACACGCATACACACACTTCTGACCACAATTTTCTCCTGCCCACACTTTCCCCCCACTTGGTCTTACAGCCCAGACTTCAGTCAGATGAGCATCAGCTCAGGAATTCCCCTAAACAAATCAGTGGGACACAGACAGACAGACCTTCTAGTGCAGACAGTCCCTCAGCCTGAGCTGGCTCCTACCCGCCTCGTCACTCAGGCTCACTGCCCTGGCCACCAGCATGAATTCCAGAAACACTTTTGCAAATCTTTCATTGGTCCCAATCTGGACAGACTAAGGGCATGAGGAACCTCAGAGGACAAAGGATTTTCACAGAAGGAGGATGACAGTCAAGAATGGAAGCAAAGGCCCTAGCGCTGAGGGGAAGGACTGCACTTGCAGTCAGGGCCTCAGTTCCAGGCATTTATCCGCCGTGAATTTAATGCTGGAGACCTGAGGCAAGTTCCTGTCACTCTCTGGCCCTGGTTCCTCCACCGGTGACCTTAGAAGTGTGCACCTGACAGTTTTCTTTATAAAATCCCTAAAGGTGTAATTTGAAATATTTGAACATTTCTGAGTCAGAAACTGCTAGCACATAACAACTCTTATTTCGAATAAGGGCACTGAACCCTTCTGCCTGAGTGGGGTAGGAAAAAGAGTACAAAATCTGGAAGAAAAACCTGCATTCACATCTTTGTTCTGCCTTGAATTCCTTAAATTACTCTCTGAAGTGTTTATTTAGTAGCTACCCTGCGCCGGGTGATATACTGGACATGAGACAAAGACTGCATGAAACGACCCCTCTGTCTTTACGGTTCAGACTGGGAGAGTGATCCATCAACAAAGAACCTGAGTGTAAATTATTGAAGTGCTATGAAAGAGATATTATCACATGTAATTTCAACCCATGTCATTATATTATATGCTACCATATTATTACCATGTTCTCACATTTACAAAAATCCACCTGCACTTTCATTTTCATATCCCCCACTTCTTCTCACTCACATCTTGACCCCTCATGAACTCCAGGCAACCTCCAAAGCCCCTTCCCATCGTACCCATGTTTGGGCATTGAGTCTCTATTTCTCATATGGCCAGAAGGGCTGAGCAGCCCATATCTCGTTCCCGAAGTTGAGCAGCACTGCACAGCACTGATATTTAATTTCATTACTTTTATTCATCCAGCCTTGGGTACTTCAGCTTGTTGGGTTCCAGCCGCGATTAATTGGAAGATCTCCCACTGACTCCTGATTAGCTGCTTTTGATTAGGGCCTAATGACTTCGTTCGGTCCTGAATTCAAGGGGACAAGCTGCAAAACTGCCAGCAAACTGCTCAAACAGAATTGCATTTGCTCAAGCCCCGAAGACATCACTTAAACTCAGCATACACTCCCTCGTTCCACTTCCTCATTGCCTCAGACTGCACGGCACAGATGCAAGAGAGAAGAGAAGATGCTGACGCAGCTCCTGGCTGCCAGAGTAGATGTCACGAGAAGAAGGCCTGGAAGCTGACAGCCTGCCTGCTTGGTGGAAGCCACCCGCCACAGCACTAACGCCCACACTGCACCCAAAGGGAAGGCTTTAGTGGGTAAGAATTTCCCTGAAGTCATTACCCTTTCACATGTGCTGCTCGCCTTCTCCCAGAACAAGATGCACCCCTGACTTTGCCTGTATCATTGGTCAAACATCTGAGAGCCCTCAACCTAGAAGACCTGACCCATAGCAAAAATCAGAGAGGTGGAGAAAATTGTTTCTACCCAGGATCCAAACTGACTCTCATTGCTGCGGGTCCCAGACCACAGCCTCTGACAGTCCACACTAAGGAGCAAGATGGTCAGATACACAATCTCATCTCAGCATGTGAAACTCCTTGGGTGTGTGTTTAACATACAGAGTCCTAACTTTGGAGACCTACCTCAGAAGAGTCTTGTCTAGTGCAGTATTTTATTTACAGATTTATTTATTTTTAAAAGTAAGCAGTTTGACAAACATTTATTTAACACTTAACCATGTGCCAGACCCTGTGTTAGGCTCTAAGAAAACACAAGACTCCCTCCTTGCCCTCTGAGAGCCACTGGCTCCTGGGGACACAGATTCTTGGATTAATAAGTCAACACCCTATAGTAAGTGTCTAGGACATAGTATGTGGTAACTACAATGCGATCAAACTATACACACACATGCACACATACGATACACATACATGCAAATTTGCTAAGCTGCAAATCATTTGAAATGCAATTAAAAGGGAAAGAATTTTTCATTCCCCAGCCCTCAAGGTATTCTCTCAAGAGACAACTGCTGTTAGCCATCACTTTCAAATATTTCATATTTATATGCACATATTTTTAAATGAAAAAAGTAAAATTCAGGAGGGAGAGAAAACATTGAGTTGCCCAGAGTCACAGGATGAAATGATGATAACGGAGGTCACTATGGTTCCCATACAGCTAAGCTTTCTTGTTGGGAGAAACCTTGAATGGCCTTGCCTGGCTCAACAGACTGGTCTGGCAACCTTAAGGTTGGTAGATGCAGGCTTAGGAGCAGTGCACCTTGCAAACTCACAAAGAGCTGAAAGAAGATTGTGGCAAGGACACAGGGTGGTGAGAGGCAGGCCACAGAACTTCCAAAAAGCTCCTATGACTAAAGGACATCATCCACATAAGTTCCTTCCAGAACTGCCATGCAGTCTCCCTACTTCATGTCTGTTTCCATCTTACAAAGGTTAAGTGGGGCATGAGCAGGTCTTCAGAGTCTGGTGCCTACCCTTACCTGGCCTTGACTTCTGCATCTGAGCCAGTATCTGACCCCAGGCCATCCTTGAAGTGAGTTCTCCTTCTACCACTGGATGATGGTGTTATATTTCTGCCTCCTATGTTTCCCAAAACTCCAGGCCTTGTCTGTGAATGCGTGGTGTATGTCGGGCCTTTGACACTTCATGAAGTCCCCTGAGTAAAGTGATTGTCACAGCAATAGATGATATATACAGATTGGCCTTGCAGGGTGTAAGGTAGTGCATCGAGAAAAGCATGAGATTTAAAAACATATTGCAGTTTTGCCATTACAATCGATTAAACATTGGTCAAATGACAGAGCTCCTATAAAATTCATTTTTTGGTATAAAAAGAGAATTATCGTATTTACTTTCCAAACTTTTTTGAGGATTAAATAACACAAGGAACTTGTAATGTGTTTAATGTATAGTGGATCCTCCATAAACATTAAATACTTTAATATTTTATTTACTAATATCTCTCCTACCCAGTAGAACATAAGCCCTCAAGTCCGGGACCACTCTCTTGAATGGATTTAGTGATCCAAGCATTTAACACAGTGTATGGCACATAGTAAACATTTAATACACGTCCACTAAAAAAGAATGAATGGGAAAATGAACAAATGGCAGTTTCTGATTACTGGCTAAGTCAGAACAAAAAAGGAGTTGCGGCTTTGGACTTGGAGAAGGATGAAAGACATTTCAACCTAAAGAAAGTTTACAGGCAATGGCAAGTGAGCGTGGGAAGCCAAGGCATTTTAAGGGAATGTAGAAAAATCAATGTACTTGAAATATAAGATTCATACACATCACTCATCAGTGAGATGTTATTTATTATAACATATCATATGGAGCATATCTTCAATACATGTTTGATAAATGAGGCTGAAAATAGTCACACCAAACTGATGAGAAAGTTTTAGGTGACCAGAGCAACTTTCCAGAATTCAATCAGAAGTGTAGGTTGGGAAAGTTGCAAAATGGGTTCACTTTGTGCCATTTCCCAGGGCCCCCAAGAGGCTGACATAGTGTTCCAGGTAAATAGTGGAGGCCACTATCGGAGGCCCGTGCCAGGCAGTAATGAAGCAAATAAATGTGCAAGGGTTGCTGCCGAAATAAGACTGCATTTGGGTCCTGTACAATCTGAAACACACTGTAGTGTGCTTTCTGTGTCTTTAATTCTCTTTCTCTGTACAAATTGAACAAATGGAGGTGGCAATAAATTGATGAGGTGCACCAAATTGCATTTTCTTCAGTGTGCTAAATTAAAATTTCTCTACCAGCACATGGAACAAGAGGGATTTCAACCAGGCACTATCCGTGGGGGAACCAGTAATGCACTCTTAGTAGATCTGAGTCGGAACGTTGGAATTTTTTGTAATGTTTGGAGACAAGCAAGGGATGGCGGCATTTCTGAAGGATGGGAGAAGATAAGCAAATAAGCTGGCTCTCGCCAAACCTCTGCTGTGATTCTGCTCTGACTCGTGTCTTCTACAATAGCATTGTTTGTCATTAGACCTGTCATTCATGGAGCACTGGACAAATGCTATGAACTGTAGTAAGCACTTTACACACGTCATTTAAGTTAATCTCCAAAACTGCCTTGTGAGGAATCAACTCCAGGTAACAGATAGAGAAACTTGAAATCAGGTAGGCCAATTAATTTGCCTGGTGTCACATTGCAAAACGGTGATGAACTGGGATTCTAACACTGGTCCCTATGATTCCAGCGCCTCAGTTCTTTTTCTTTATTTATTAACCATCATATATAAACTCATATTTAACAAAACAGCACATTTATATTTTCTTTTTATGTAAATCAACAAGTTTTATTTTTCAATTACCCTTTGCATTTGATGTTATTTTGTATTCATCTCAGGTGTACAGTATAGTGATTGGACAGTCAAGTACTTTACAAAGTGGTCCCCCAATATTACAAGTACCTACTTGGTATCATACATAATCATTAAAATATCATTTACTGTATTTCCTATGCTAAAGTTTGTATCCCCATGGCTATTTTGTAACTTACCACTTTGTACTTTTCAATCCCTTCACCTTTTTCACCCAGTCCCCCAACCTGCCTCCCTCCTGGCAACCATCAGTCTGTTCAAAGCCTTCCTTCTAAAGCTTTCACTCTGCTCCTTTCTATTGCAAGGCCTCAAGTGAGGCTGTGCTGCAGGGCAGAGTGAGGGTTTCTCGTCAGTGATGAAACAGACCACAGTGAGGAATTATGTGTTTGTCAATATCCTACTTTGTAACCCAGGAAATTTGAAGCAGCTTTCAAAAATACTTGCAATGAAATTGAAAACTATAAATACAGGCAAAAATAGAGGAACCTGGCCAGAGTAAAAAGATACTGGAAGCCAGATATAGATGTGCAACATATAAAGGTTATTAAACGTAAGCCGCAAAATTAGTTTGAGTACCTTGTCTGATGAAGCAAAAAGGAAAACACAATTGGTTCCTTGATGTCTAATATGTATAAAGAAATACCCCAACTCATCAGTGGAAACATGCTGATAAAAGTTTATCACCCAGTAAAAGATGATGGCATAATCAACAACCATGCACTGAGAGTTTACTACATGTCTGTCATAGAGCTAGGGACTGGGTATGCTGTGAGAAACTAAACAGGCATGACATCTGCTACTTACAGCCTACAGTCTAGTGGCAAGATAGCTCTAAAATAAGCACAATGGAAATTTCAACTATGCAGAGAGGTGTTGATACATAGAATTACCTGACTCTGTCTGAGGGGAGCAGGAAAGACTTTCTGGTGGAAGTGATATTTAACTAGAGGCCGAAATTATACTTAAGCAGAGGTGGGACAATGCATATTAGTTAAGCAAGTAAAGAATAAGGACTCGGTGGCACTGGTCATTGGGCAAGGGCATGTGACTAGCAGAGAAATAGCATTAGCAAATGCCCAGAGGTGTAAGAGAACATGTTATATTCAAGAGTCAGAGACATCCAGTGGTTGTGACAGAATAAAGGACAGAATGAGAAAGTAGACCAGGACACACAAAACCCGAGTTTGTCAGTCAGGGTCAGCTCATGCCAGCTGGCAAGAGCCTGCTGCACACATCTCTTCCAGCTGCGGAAGTAGCTGGAAATCAACCATCATGGGGATATGTACATCACGGGAACCGACAAACACTGTACATGCAGGACTCTTTATTTCCTCCACAAGCATTTACCAGCTCGCCACTGCATGTGATTATATTTTAAAGAGATAATCCTGCCAAAGAATTACCTTGGAGAGACAGTCAGCTGAAATTGAGGAAATCAAAGAAGGCTTCTTGGAAGAGATAGCATTTGGGCTAATGATAACTGTGAGCAAAATTCCAGTCCAGCAGTTTGGGACACTGAATTCAGAGAGTTGGTTAGCAACCAACAAGTGGTAGAGAAGCAAAAATGAGGGAGAGGCAATGTGTAGAGGTGCAGTATCCTTCTTAGCTACTAGGGTTTTCAGACAGAAGTTGGTATTGGGAGAGTCAGCAAGCAATTATTACTAATCAATCAGCAGTCCGATATTTCAGAAAAGGAATCTTTTCTCCTGAAAGAAGAAGCAACACCATAACATACCAAGCAAAAATCAGTCCTACAGTAAGGACAAGCTGCACAGATCATTTAGAAAGGGACTCAAGGATATCTGGGGCCCACAGTGAGGGTTTCCTTCTTAAGAAAATGCGGAAGCCCAATAGCTAGGCTACAGGGGGCAACCCACTTGGATGTAGAGTGCTTTCACCTCTGTTTGGCATCTCCATACTTTGTGATGTGTCAGATAGGTTGGGGCTGAGGCTGCATAGGTTTGTAAAGAAAGCAGGCAAAAGCAGGAGTAGGCTAGGGTGTGGTGATGTGGAGATAGGAATGACTGAGTGAACAAAGCAGGGCAGAAGCAGGGAAGAGCAGGGGAAAGATGCATAGCAGTTTTGCTCAAAGAAGAGTGGCCATTCTAGGAGATAAAGTTAGAAAGGTTAGTTAAGTACAAGATGTTAAATGCTTTAGATACCTAGCTAAGATGCTTTGACTTTATATAGCAGACAATGGAAAAGTATGGGTGGGGAGCAATAAGAGTGTACAAGTACATTAGTGATGTGCCCAGAGCCATGCTCTGAGACTAATCTGGTACCAATACACATACATGGGACTGCACAGGAGAGGAGCTGGGGGCCGTGCATTCTTACAGAACTCAAGCAGCGCCACAGGATCAGAGAGCACTTCTTTTTTTTTATTTTTTAAAAATATTTTTATTCATTTTTAGAGAGAGGGGAAGGGAGGGAGAAAGAGGGGGAGTGAAACATCAATGTGTGGTTGCTTCTCAAGCACTGCAACCCCTGCTAGGGACATGGCCTGTAACCCAGGCATGTGCCCTGACTGGGAATTGAACCAGTGATACTTCGGTTCCCAGGCCTGCGCTCAATCCACTGAGCTACACCAGCCAGGGCAGAGTGCACTTCTAAAAAGTAAGGAAAACAGCATGTGAGCTTGATGAGCCCCATTCCTCACTATTTTAAGCTCTTTGGCTCTTCTCATATATCCTTCCTCTGTCTCAATCCACCTATTACTTTCTTGAAAGCCTTCTTTCTTTTATCTGATTGTTATATGAGAAACTAATGCATTAGCAAGTTTGACTGTCTTACAGTTTCCCTCAAAATTTTAAGTTCTGTGCTGTGTAATGTGACCATGGTCTTTTGCAAAATGCATACACCAGTTTTCTGTGTTTTTCTCTCTTAAACTAAAACAAAATATTGGCAATATGGTTATTAGTTTGACAAGGAGCCCTTTTATTTCTTCTAAATTGCTACATGAAATGTCCTATTACCATTTCAATGAAATAACACGGAAGCAACTTGACCTCAGAGCTCTATCCTTGGCATACTTAGATGTCATCACTATGGAGATAAATATGCTAAAAAAAAATCAAGCATTCATGATGTCAACAGATGATTGTTGGCATCAATTCAATGCCAACAGGAATCCCCAATATGGGGTGCAGTGAAGGAGGAAACTTTATTCAGTGCCAAATGCCTCAATTGTGAAAATGGCATGGCCATGAGGCAGCCCCAGGAACAGGCCCCTCTCATGTTAGAGAGCTCTGCTCTGTTCCGGCATTTTTAAGCTCCACTGGGAAAATGCAATTTTTGGTGGAAAAAGAAAGTGTACTCTCAGGGCCAGAAGGGAGCTCACTTTTATGTATAGAAAGAAGGCATAGCTCCTGGTCCCTGATTCATCTATCTTCATGCAAATGAGGACTTCAAATCCTTGCAGTTTTATTGGTCCAAACAGCACTTTCCTGATTAATCAGAATGGAGCTGCTCTGATTGGTTGGTGCTGCACAGCTCCGGTTGGATGGTGAAAGCCTTGATCCTGTTGGATACAAGAGAACTCCAGTAACTCCTTTATAAGGGTTGGCTCAGATGACAGAAACATGGTGCAAACAGGCAGTTCAGTGCAGAGGCAGGTGGTTCAGTGCAAGCTTCTCCCTGAAGTGCAGTTTGCATGAGAGGGCCCTGTGTAAAAATGGCTGCGAAGCTCTGGGGTACTTTTTTTGGTTGTTGTTTGTTTGTTTTCATTGGAGCCCAGTTAGTCACCAGGAGCCTTTCTTAGTAGATGTCTTTTTTTCTCAGGATTCCCAATGAGTATAGTAATATTCCTGCATTCGAGTCAGAAGATCTGGGTTTAAATGTTGCCTCTGCCTCTTTGTAGCATGTGATTTTATACAAGTCATATAGCTACTTTGAGCCTCAGTTTCTGCCTTTTTGAAATGGGATGAATAGCTCTGCCTTGCCTGAGAGAATTATTGCAATGATCAAATGACATAACACACAAGAAAGCCTTTTTTCAAAACTGCAAAATGCTGCTCAAATGACAAGAAGCAATTCCATCACCAGTGGCTCCTTTTCTTTGGGAGTTTCCATGTATGTTCAAGACCAAAGGAGAAGCCTCGATCCACACAGTGTATACTTACAAACATTGGATGTGCTGGCTGACCTTGCAGACCACAGAGAAACCATAATCATCCTCTCCTCCTGGTACCAATTTTTTCCCACTTGAAAGGTTGACATGTGCACTGGTCTGCAGTGCCTACGGTGTTATGGATAAGAATCAAGACAAATTCACATGGACTACCAAGTCCTGTGGAAGAAAAGGGGCAGGCCACTCTCTAGAGGAGAGCACCCTGACCCTTGCCTAGACAGGCTTTTATTGTTTTTTGTTTTTCTTTTTGCACAGGAGTTCAGGTGCAACTTATTAATCATTGTTAGGCAGTAACAGTAGACAGTATACAAAGAACTATTAGGGCTTCTTCTAAGTCAGGGTCTATCAGCTAAAAGGCTACAGAACTTTGGGAAAACAAACTCATTTTCTGCTCAGGCCTTTATCATTTAATTAAAAGCATTCTTAGCAAAGTAGGCTTCACAGGATTTTACCTGTCCTTTCTCAGCTCTAATCACCCCGGGACTCTGCCCTTTCCAGCACAGGGCTGCACTGCCTTCTGCCATTGTTTCAGGCTTAAGTCAGGCAGTGGAGGTGGGTAGCCAACAAATTCTCAGAGACTTCATGCAGACAGACTGAGGACTCAGGCTTCGTCAAAGCTGGGGACAGGGGGAGGAGGGGACGAGGGTCCATCACCCCCTCTTTGCTGCAGCCCCCTGAGTCCTTCCTTGAGGGTCTCCCAAGTGATTGTATCGGGCTTAGGTTGCCCCTCCTCTCAGGGGTCATTCTTGTCATTGACTAACCGACCAAGCGTTGGGGGCCAGAGATAGGTGAAGCAGAAGCAGCATTTCTGCCAGAGAGATAAGCTTTGTCTCCTTAGTGGCTCACAGTCCGGAGGTCGCTCACTCAGCCTTATCCATGGTGGGTGGTTACAACTCCTAAAACCAGGCAGGCTGGTTTCCAACAAAAGGTGAGTTTCAAGGCAGAGGTAAGGAAAGTGGCCTCAGGTAACAAACCCCTCTCCTTGCCCCCACTTGCCTGACTCAAGTTGTAGATGGCTAAGGAAGTGACTTCTCTGGCCCTGGGAGCTCTTCCCTCAGCCACTGCTGGCTTTGCCTTTTGCAACCTCACCCTTGAAGGCTGAGAAAGGGGAAGGGTGCAGCCTCTGCATCCTCCTGTCCGGTTGGATCCAGGAAGGATATTGTAAGCTCTTCTCCCAAGATGAGGCATCTCTTTCAGAAGATCTGAGGGGACATTTATCTTTCTGACACACTCATCTGTCAGCCACAGATGAAGATAAGGAGATAATGAGCAGAAAAGGAAGAGAATGCATCCAATCTGATGAGCAGGGAGTACATTCTGGGGGTCTTGGCATCCTCCCCATGCTTGAGAAAGCACAGCTTATACAACTCTCATGGAGGTGGAGGGAAACACCACAGGACACCTGGAAAGAGTCAGAAGAGCTGAACTCACACCTCAGCCCCTTCTCAGCTGGGCAATCTCTCTGAGCTTCAGTTTCTGGTCCATGAAATGGGAATGGCACTGCGTGGTGATGTTGCTTTCCTAACATTACACATCGGTCTGACCATTCAGTGATGTGAGAGGTATAAAAGCAACCTCCACTGTGCTTTCCCTGTGCTGCCATAATACCATCCCTGTGAACTGTAACCCAGTCGTTCCATCAAAACTGACCTGTCTGTGTGGTTGATAAATTTACCTAGCAGTCCAGGCACTTGACCATGTTGGCACAAATGGTGAATTTTTCACCCTTCGGATAAAACACAGTTGCACATTGTTGACCACCAGGTATGTCTTAATTCTTTGTTCCAGAACTAAAAGGGGTTTTCCAGAATCATGCACATCTACATAGGATGAGAGAACAGCACTGGGAAAGACTGAATGGACAGGCTCCATGACCTGACCCCCACTTCAACTAGAACAGACCCCTCACTTGTCTTACATATGCAATTCCTAGCAGGATGGCTTCTGAGTAGTACAGAGTTGGTGCGAGGGGGGAAATGACACTATTTGAAAACTACCTTGGAAATGCAATGGTAGTGAGGGGACAACTTAGGGCAGGTCTCTCCAGAAGCTCGTCCAGAGCTTAGCATACCCAAGGGAAAGAAGTTAAAAGTAGGAAGATGAATGAACAGCGATTGAATGAGTGTTTGAAACAGGGGATGGGCCCACAGTGGAGGCAGGCAGTTCAGACATTACCAATCTGAGAGTGTCTTGCTGCCATCACACATACACATCACCTGTGTTTCCCACTCTCCCAGGTGTCACTGTCGCTGTCCTGCGCATGTGGGTTTCCTGTACCCCCACAGGAGCTGGTGGAAAGGAGATCAAAAGCACCAGCATCCTCAAGGAAAGCCCATTTTCTAGGTTTTCTATTAGGACAGCTTTGGAATCTCTGTGATTCCCCAGAAGACACAGGATAACGTAAACAATGCTGTCCAGCTGCGCCCAAACCCACCTCTCCCTCCACAAATGAGCACCAGCAGTGACAACACCACCACCCACAACAGTGGCGTGCCAGGCTCTGTGCTGAGTACTTCCCTGTGCTGTCCCTTTCCCCATGATGTCCCTGCAAGATAGATATCAGCACCCTCCCTTTTATACATGAGAACAGTGACTCAGAGCAGTTAGGTACCTTGCCCAGAGTCATATGCTGTTCAGTAGCAACACTGACATTTGAACTCAGATCTTTCTTTCACTCCCAAACCTAACATTTTTATATTATACTAAGCTGACTTTCTCATTAAACACGGTGTTAGAACATCAAACAACCCTGATGACCACTTCTCTGAGAAATGCAGTGTCACGTGGATTTCAGGCTACGGCTTCAGCCCCTTCCAATCCCTTTCACTGACTCAAACTGGTACCTGCAATGCAGGGGTCCTTAGATTTCTACAGTGATTCTTGTCAGTGTATGAGGCATTTAGTCTCCTTGGGCATAATCAGCTAAATACTGAAAATGGGAAAAAAAAAAAAAAGGAGTGAATACTTGAAGAAATGCATGGGTGAGTGAGGAAAGGAGAAATTGAGAGAGTGAATGATGAATGAGTCAAGCATCCTGCAAAAGAGGGAAATCCAGCTGTTGAGTCAATGAATCATACAGTCGAGGCTAGAATTCAGGATGGAAATGGGAGAATCATATGATGAGAAAGGGGTTACAGACAGGAGGCCCAAAAATTCTCACCAGGATATTTGAGAGCAGAGGACACAGGCTCGTATTACCGAACAGGGTGATGACTGCAGACACCAGCTGTGGGGCTGCTTTGGATGAATGTGACAGGTAAACAGACACACAGGCAGAGCTTTCAATGGTGTAGAAGAGCTGAGACGTCCGCTTGGTGCCTGAGGCACGAGTCTCACTGCAGGCTTCATTCCAACCTGTGTCATCAGGAGCAGGAGCCAGGTAATGGAAGAACCACAGGGCCCGGGAAGATCAAAGACACCCGCTTTTATGCCTCAATTAGTGTTTCCCTTTTAAGGCGTTCAAACACAATCTAGCCTTTCTTTACTGGGCTGGGCGAGACATAAAGACATGTGCAGGGTCTGTTTGGAACACAAAGCCATGCGTGTCTATAATTAGCAGTTTCCTCCTCCTAAACAGGGAACGGGGTTTTGGTCTACAGCATAGCCTGTGTGTAAGAATGGAAACTGTTCAATTCACGGGGTACTGAGTGGGCTGTCTGCCCAGGACCGTCTGTCAGAGGGTGATAAAGCATCCCAGGCACAACAAGTTTGAGGCAAGGAATTAAGAGATAAGAGTTCTAACCAGGAAGAGCGAGGACAGGGGGCGGGGTAAAGAGAATGGTGATTCGCCACGTGCAGAAAGAACATCCACTCAGAGTCAGCAAGCCTTTTTTTAGCTGTGTACTGGAATTGCCACTTTCTGGATTGCCTTGGGAATTCACAGAGATTCTTAATTCCTGCTTTCCGGTGAGAAGGAGATAACAAGGCTGCCCCAGGGACTGTTGCATTGAATCGATATTGTTGTTTTTTCTGGGAAAGTTGATTTCAGCCTGCTCTTCCAGGTTTACAGCGATTCACTGATACACTTCCTGCGAAACCCCGAGAAAGTAATTGTCCTTCAGACAGAGAAGTATCCTGGAGCGGAGAACTAACACTTCTTTTTTAATCCAGCACGATCTGCTGAATGGCTTTGGGTGTCCTGGGCTGGAACCGCGCTCCTCACGCCGAGAACTGCATGTTGCTTAGGACAGGGCTGAGTTCGAACGAGTTGGGTTTATCAAAGAGCCTTGAAGACTATTAAAGCACTTACACTGAGGAAGGGCGTCACAGAAACAATCTGGTTCAAAGGAAAGCACTGTAGATCTGTGCACTGAGAAACATACACACACAACAAACAAACTCCCTCCCCAGATCTCGACCTTTGTTTCAGGAAGAACTGACATAAGCTACAAGGCAAAGGGCTACCTTCTGCTGCTGAGGAACAGGCTGATGGCTACAGTGTGTCAGGCATTTTCTCACTGCATTTCACCACTGTATTCTCCCCTCCCACCGCCCCCACCCCCGTTCCCCCCCTCCCCCACCACACCCAGTTATGGGGAAGACGGCTCAAACGGGAGGACAAAAGGCCTGGGATCAACACAGGAAAAGGGGCTTGGCTGTCAAGACTCTCCCGTCTCCACCACATACTGGATTTCCAAACCTCCAGCGGGGTTTGAACCATCCTATTTAACTCTGCAGCAATCTGTATACCGTTGCCTTCTCCAAATGGATGCTTAACTCAAACGGTATCACTGAGTTCGGAGACTGAGAGTCAGAGACAGGAAATTATATATATCCTAAAGAAAGACTTTCAATGTGCTCACTTCAAAGAGTCCATTCATCCCCCCATGACCAGTGGGAACTGCAGGAGTCCGATGTTTCCTTGGTAAATAAAGGGATGGGAACGGTGCACAGGAACACCCACCAGACAGACTTCTTCCTTTTATTCTTTCTCTAAACGCAGGCGAGAGCCTCAGAGGCAGGCCCGTGGGGGCCACCCGGCCTCCCTGACAAGCCGAAACTGTTCTCCAGTGCAGAGCCAAGGGAACCCAGCCTATCAAAGCCCTGTTTTGAAAGCGGCCTGCGTCTTGAAAGGAGGCTCAGGTGGAATTTGCTTATTGGTTCGAACTGCACAATAGGCAGTGTGCCAGCTGCAGCCGGGACCCTGTGAGCGCGCCCTGTCCCCTTGCAGCTCCGCTCCCTCCGTTCTGCGCTGCCCCACCGAGGCACCAGGCTCCAGGCGCCCTCCAAGCCAGGATCCCGGGCCTTGCCCGCCCGCACGGCGCCGCCGGGAAGAGCCCGCACTAATGAGGTCCACCAAGAGTAGTTCCTGTGGCAAGGCTGCCCTTGGGACTTCCGGGTATCAGGCTCAGTTTTCAGTTCTTCTTTCAAGGTCACTTCCTTGAAAGTTTCACGTGTGAAGCTGTTGAGAAAGCCTGATAGACGTCAAGAGAAGAAGGGGCAGCAAGATTTTAAAAAAGAAATAATTTTTCAAAATCCCAAAACATCTGAAAAATACTTCAAGCAAAGAAAAAGAAAGATAATTTTTTAAAAAAAATCTCAAGTAATTGAGATGGAAACACTGAAGACATTAAGAGGTGTCCCTCCACCCCCATACTTGACCCATTACCTTCTAACAACAGTGAGAGAGACTTGGGTGAAAGATGGGAGCCTTGGGCTTCCAGCAATCGAGGTAACTGCCCAGTCCAGGGGAATGAAAAGGGCATGTCACCAATGAGAACTGCAGTGGCTTCTTACCATAAACCACATATTTCCTCTTGAATGTACAGCCAAGTAAGTGTGAAAACTGTCCTGTTAATCACTTCCCCATATTACCGATGAATCTTCAAACATGGATTTCACTTTGCTCCCATCACATGGGAAATCGAAGCCCAGAGAGGTCAGGTTAGGGTCATTTACCCAAGGTAACACAGCCTCTAGCGCCAAGGCCTGGATCCACACAGGGCCCCTGTTTCTCAACCCATCATTCTTCCTGCAAGTAAATAATTCAATAGAACCATAAATACGTACATGAAATAAGGAAGGAAACAGGGGAAACACTGGCTGAGATAGGAGTCCAACCCAATACTCTAAAGAGATTCGAACCTCGATGTAGATGCCCAACTGGGTAAACAGCCTCCGTGAGCGCAAAGGCCATGCAAGCCTCAGCGGAAGAAGGAATAAGAAATCAAACAAGGTCTCCGTGCTCTGAAATTTCATTCTTTAGTAGAGAAGTAGTATTTGCACGTACAGGTAGCAGAGGTAGCAAGGAGGGGAAAGAACAGGAAGTACCCTTTACTGGGAGAAAGGTTGCTCAGAGTGATGGTTGGTGCCTATGAAGCAGAGGCCAAAAGCGATCAAGACCATTGGCTGAGAATCCCGGTGCTACGGCCTCCTCCCCGTGTTGCCTTGGGTGCATCATTTAACCTCTCTGTTCCTTAGTATCATAAGCAATAGAGTTATTATAAATTGTAAAATAAATAGCATATACAAAGTGCATAAAACAGTGCGTACTCTGTTTTAACCGTCTTAAATTTTGAATTCTGCTACTTCTTCCAAGCCCTGGTACACGCCTTTTGCATTTATAGGCTTGTTAAGTGTTTATGACAGTGCCATGAGGTATAAGAACGTGTCCTTATTCTACAGGTGAGGAAACTGAGGCATTCAGAGTTTCTGCAACCCACCCAAATTCACTCACCTAGTAAATAAGAACGAAGCTCTAGACCCTGGTCAGTCTACTCAGGTTTATTCTTTCCATAACTGCTCAATGTTGCCAGCCTGAACTTATACCAGGAGTGCACATTTAACCCTGACTCAGCCAGGGGTTTTTAAACATGATTTCAACATTTTCCCTGTGCTAGTCATTGGCTAAGTATTGGGAATGCAGAGAAAGATCCACGTTCCAAAAAGAACGCCCTGTCATATCCCTGTGGCAACTGAAGTTTGTTTGCTTGTTTTTTTTAAGTATTCCAGTGCTAGCTCCCACAGCTCTCCAATGCAAGCCTTTACTTCAAACAGACTCTCGTCTCAAGCTTAGTTCTCTCCCCACTAGCCCACTCTGTCTACAATATAAGATTGAAAATTTTGAAACTCAAGGTATCAGTAAAGCATGACCCAAAGAAAGGGCAGTTAACTATCACAAGAAGATGTAATAAACCTCTCATCCAATACAAAGATTGTCTTACAACATCCCCATGGTTTCTGGAAACTTCTAGAGACAAGAGAATAACTACCTTTGGAGGCGATCCCTTTCTATAGGCAAACAGTTCCAAGTCCCAAGGATGTTCTAGTGTGAAGCTGTAAATTCCACCTACAATTCTAGTCAATCCGTTGGAATGAATATACCAAATTAGTGTGATTGCTCTTACCCTGGCTATTTTTTAAGGTGCACCTGTCCCTTCCTCACCTTAATTTTTTATTCTTTGAAATTGGCCTCTCCAATATACTAGGTCCTTCCTCAGGGTACATGATTTTCAGGCATATCAACATCTCCAATCACTCTCCTGAACAGGGTCTACAACTTGTCACCATCCACCCCAAAGGGGCAAAATTCTGGTTCCACGAGAGCTTTGTAACTAAACTTCTATTTGGCGTTTTACTTTTCTCCGTGCTGTCTGAGTTTGCATTAGCTTTCCTCCACCTTGGGAGGGGAGGCTTTGGTGCCAGCAGCAATATTGTTAGTTCATCTGCATCTCTGCTGGGGACAGGAGGAGCAGGTAATTAATTGTTTCTCTTCTGGGCTCGGCAGCAGGTCTTCTCTGGAAAAGTTGAGCATCCCTCGTCCAGCAATGGTTTCTGCAATTAAAGCTATCCGCAGCCAGGAGTTTGATTAATGGCTGGGAGGTTTCTCCTTTGCTGACAAATGAAAAAAAAAGAAAAGAGAGAGAGAGAGAGAAATCAGATAGGGGGAAGTTGAGTGCATTTGCTCAGCACAGGGCCTGGCTAATGTTCTTTCCAAAGAACAAGCTGCAGCAGGTTCCTAGGGATGCAGGGGGTAGGGTGGTAGCAGGGGGAATCCCTTAAAAGTTTGCAAAGTAATGGATCCAAAAACAGATGTGCCCGTTCCTTGGGAGCAGAGCAGAAAGGGCTGTGATCGGCAGTCTCTGGAGCCAGCGAGGATTCCTACTCACATGGCACAGATGGGAAACTGGGACTCGGAGAAGGGCACTGAGTTTTCCCAAGGTCACACAACCTGCCAACAAATCAAGGCCAGCTGTTGCTGAGCTATACATTTCCCAAAGTCATTGAGTCCTTTTGTTCCAGCTGCAAAGGAGGGCTGAGACAGCTAGGTCTGATGATGACAATTAAAGAGACTCAAGCCTAGAAATCTGCATCCCACCAGTCCAGTCCTGCACTGCAGCCCCCCATGGCAGTGGATGTGTTCAGCTACATAGAACAAGATCTGCAAGAGAGAATTTGGCCACTTTGTAAATTCCACTCACTGTTCCTAGTTTTTCTCTCTAGGACTGTCCTAAGTAATTAAAATCTCCTGTTTCTTTGGGGATTAGAAAACAATGACCCCGTCCTAGGCAGGCACTTCTCTCCTTATTGAGCCTCCCACACTCCCAGACCTCTTCTGAAAGGACCTGGAGGGGATGGGTTGGGGGGCTTGAGAACAGCAGGCTAGTGAGGGAAGTCTATGGGCCATGGGGCTAAACTGTCAGCCCCGAGGTAGGCCAGCGAAGACAAGTAGGAAGCACAGATGGAAAGGGTGGATGGAGGCTTTCTGGAATGCTAAGGACTCTTTCAGGGGTGCAGCAAGGGTCAGGAGGCAGTGCATGTGGACATGGCCTTACATGTCAAGGCAAAGAGCAAATCAGAGACTAGGGCATTCAAGAGATACCAGGGGAACCAGAGTGTATAAGGCCATTCCCTGCGAATGCTCGTGGATACTGTATCATTGCAGTGAGATGGCTCTTGAAAGTCCCTGGGCCTTGTTCCCAAAGGTGTGCTTCTAATAGATTTAATGGTCCCACCCTCTGAGAGTAGGGTGTGATACAACCTGGTAGACCAGAGACTCTCCGAGGTCAGAGGGCTAGTGTGTCTAGGAGAAGAAAGCCACATTGTGTCTCCAAGAGCAACACAGACCCTGGATGTCATTGTCGACTGTTCTTCTGAGTGACATGACCTTAAAGAACTCAGTTACTGAGCCCTTTTTTCCCTCAGCTCTAAAGTGGGTTTTAGTAATGATTAAATAGAATAAAATATTTACAGTACTTAATATGGGACTTGACACAATTAATGGTAAAAATCACAATAGTATTTACTGCTACATATAACAATAGTGATAAACTAAAACTGGTAGGCATAGTAAAATCCCCTGGGGTGGAATGCATTGTTTGTGGCACGCATTAAATAAGAAATGGCGAACTGAGATCTATGGGAGCAATTCAGCTCACCACCTGGTTTTGCAGACCCTGGGAACCATGATTGGTTTTTAGACATTTTAATGGTGGGAGGAAAAGCTTGAAAGAAAAATACCATTCCCTGACCTATAAAAAGCATTCAAAATTTAGTTTTCAGTGTCCATAAATAAACTCATATTGGAATACACCTGTCCGTTCCTTTATGCTTTGTCAGTGTCTGCTTTTGAGCTGCAAAGGCAGCGTTGAATAGTTGTTACTGAGATTGCAACACTGTGGCCCACGAAGCCTGCAATACCTACTTTAGGTCCTTTACTGAGGAAGTTTGCTTTCTCGGCCTCTGGATTAGATTCCCCTGCTGTGCCTCTTGCCTGCCATCTCTTTTAAGCTCAGTGCAGCCCTGCCCTCCTGGCTACACGGGCTGGGCACAGGGCAGTTTTGCAAGCTCTGGAGGGATGTGGTGACCCCCAGGTACAGCGTTTACATCCTTTTTCACAGGAATGGCAACAATTCTTCGTGGGAATGTGGGCTGATAGACCTAGGTCTTCAATTAGCTACAGGGAGTTGAAATAACTATTTTCCCCAGAATGTGTTGCCCCGCCCCCCACCCCAAGCAAACGCTTGTGCTCCTCTCAAGGTCCTAACAATTCAAGTCATTAATGGAAAGGAATCTCACCCATTTTATTGCTATAGTTACCGAGATTGCAAGTTTAGATGCTGTATTAGCAGTAAGCGCACGGTAATAATGGAAGTCAGGGAGGAGGGAACAAAAAAGATTCTGGCTCCAGTTTCTCCCTACAGCATCCTTCAGGGCAAATATACCAGAGACACTTTGCATGAAATTGCAAAGTTGGCGGTTTTCTTTTTTAAAAAATAATCCAAATAATTGCTTTAACATCTCCTGTCTTCCCCTGACTGGTTAGCCCACACGCAGCTCACCTCATCCTGAAACAATGAAAAGGAGGTTAAAAGAAAAATAAGTGGTCAGGGTTACCATGGAAACCAACATAGAAGGCAAGTGAAAGTCAATTTCAGGTTTAAATGCATATGAAGCAGATGTATGTGTGTGGACACATTTGCATATAGATATCCATCTCCCCTCCTCTCTGCTACCCATAATGTGTTCTGTTCTTCCTCCCAGGCCCACTTCAGGACCCCCCACCTCCAGGGAAATGGTCCTGACAATTTCAAGCCCCGCTAATCTCTCTCTTCTTGGAACCACATCTGAACTGCAGTCTGTACACAAGACTTGACCTCTACATATATACTGCCCTGGTAAGAAATCATAAGAACATTTGAGGTCATTAAATATATATATATATATATATATATATATATATATAGTCCAGTAGAAGTAATACCATTCAGTGTGGTTGGTAGGGTACATGAATCTTGCATGAGATGAACAGCAATTTGAACATTTCACGTAAAATGTCACGTGGTGCGCTTCAGTGTGATATTGTTTTGTTACAGAAACACAATAATAGATTTTGTAGTAGTAGATTTTTGGGGTGATAAAAAAGAGGTGTTGTTTGTGCTGAGCCCTGTATATATAATGAGTTGATTAATATTAGAATGAATAATTAACCACGCAAGACCTAGGTCAAAGCACCCATTTTCATATGCCGAGAACAGTTGCTAGTTATTATTATTGTTGTTGTTACCAATCTTTAAATGCACAATGACATTTCCCTGTTGATTTCAAGGGGAAACTTGAATATATGAGAAAGGTGCAAAAAGGCCAGACAAAAGAGGTTGGGGTGGGAGAATCCTTAGTGTACGAAAAACAGGTAAAGGACTCTGGAACTTGGACACAGAAAAGATGCTCAAAAGAGGTGTTTCACTGAGTTCAGTTCTCAGAAGCGAGACTTGGGACAGTACATATTCTGTGGGACTTCAGAGTGCAGGCACAGGGGCAACAAGTGAAAGGTATGGGCCAGAATTTGTGTTTCTCAAGGAAGGACTTACAGAGCTTTAAAGGTGTTCAACATTAGAAAAGGTTATCCTGTGACGTAGTGAGTTCCCCAGCACAGGAGGCATTCAAGTGGACATGGACTGTATACATGATGACATTGAGGAATAATGTATTAAATACAGGAAAAGTGCCACGTATTTAATAAATTATAAAAAGGAAAGTAGAATCTGGAAAGATAGAGGTAGTGGTGGTAAACAGTGATGAGAAATGTGCAGAACTGGGTGGAAAAAGCTAAAAATGCAGCTCACAGATTGAGCACAAAGAACTGTATTTTGGGTTAACAATACTGTTGCAGGAATAAGGACCCATGGAAGAGTTTGAGTAGAAAGTGACATGATCATTGATATGCTTAGAGAAGATTGCTCTATTGGCTGTGAACAAGAAGGGTGGCCAGGACGTGCCCCAAGAATGTTACACAGCAGTACAATAATCCAGGAGGCCTGGATTAAGGCAGGGGATTAGGGAGATTATCAGGAGTAGTAGAGGCTTATATCAAAGCAAAAGAGACAGGCGGTACCAGCCAGTTCTCTTACACTGGCCCCACTCGCCGTCTGCCACTCCCTTGTTTTCCATCCTGCAAAATAAACCAGCCTCCCTTGTTTGCAAGAGCCGGCTCGGACTGTCATCTGGGTTGCAAAGGTTGCAGTCACCTTGAGTGGATTCCCCACGCAGCTCAGTGAGGAGCAGAGCCTCCCCTCCGCTGTTCTGTCAGCTCCACTTTGCATCAAAACTGCTTCATATGTCACCAAGTTATTAAAGCTGCGGATTGCAGTGCTGCGTCAGGAGATGCTGTGCTCAAAGTGGGTCAGCAAGAGCTGTCTCTTCAGCGAGACCCGGGCTCCTGTTGTCCCCACATGCCAGCCCTGGTTGCAGTGACTCGTTGGCCACATCTCCCTAGTCGGCTTGGAGACGAGGTCATGATAACTGCCTGGTTTGTCCCTTCTATTCAGCAGCTCCAGGGCTGAATAATTCCAGACACTGTCATTGTTCGTGCTCATGGGATGGCAAGATCTTGCTCTTTCAAGTCTCTTTTGAATCATTTCTTTTCATGACTGAACAGCTACAGGAAGTGAAGAATCAGCTCTGTGAAACCCAAACATGCAGTTTTCCCCTCTGCTGCTCCAGGCAGCCCAGGGACAAAAGGGGACCAGAGGGGCACAAACAGATATGCCTCCAGGAAGAGACACATGAACACTCCACTGTGGAAGGAATGGTCATACAGCGGGGGAGACACAGGTTTTTAGGGCATCACAGGAGAATGCTGTCAGAGCCAAACAGGTCTTTACAGCTCCTCCTCCCATCTGCCCAACCCATTTTACAAGATAAGGCAATCGAGGCCCAGACAAGGGAGGTGAACTGACTACAATCACACAGCTAATTTGTACTAGAGTCAGAACGAGGGGATGGTCTTAGGGTTCATAATTCCCAGCTTCCACTTTTGAATGTTACACTTGATTTATACTAATTTCCTCCGAATGAAGCTTATGTTGCTTGCTGGGGGGAAAAAAACAAACAACCCAGCCATGAATGCCCTTCTGTGCGAGTGTTAGAAAGCAACTCCTATCTTGCGGTTTTCTGAAATGTGGAAACTGGTGCTCAGGGAATGTACACCCAACAGCTATAAGGAGTGGAGTCACAGAACTGAATTCTAAGCCCTTGACTTTTGTTTCAAGACTCTCTTCCAAGCCATCATTTTTCATTATTCTTGATATGTCACACGGTGTCCCCATCGTACTTTGTATTCAATAAATGCTTATTAAATGAATAGTTGAGCCATTCTATTCCATAGATTAAATCATGCTCCCAGAAGGACACAGCCCACTTGGTAAATGACTGATACATAATAATCAGAAAAATGTTGGTATTATTCACAAAAGTGTCAGCAAAGCATGGTGGATGGAGAGGTATTGCAATTCGAGTTCACTTTTGTTTAAAAAAATACCATTATATTTTTACTTTTTTTTCCTCTCTGTCATTTTCATAACTATGCAAAAATAAGTGCAAGGAAATAGAATGAAACATTATAAGTTGTCAAAACTCCAAATTGCCTGGGAATTACTACTAGAGAGAGCCAAATTTACCAGATTACTCTACTGACTTGCTTGTCTTTCTGCCCTGTTTGCTCTGGTCTGGGGCCATTTAACCCTGTACTGACACCTCAGCCTACCGCACACTTGGGAACAAGCTCTGAGCCTGGCCTATAGAAATGTGAAAAGTCCAACTCAGCACCTCAGGGCCTCAGCAGCCAGTCAGTCAGCCTGCTGGGCCAAGTTGGACCTGGTCCTACATGCCGAAGTTAAAGCCTGGATGGCCCAGGCGTAAGCCCCTGCCTATTGCCTGATTATGGACACTGGGTCTTTGTATTCATTCATTCATTCATTCATTCATTCATCACAAACTTAACGTGAACACCTGCCATCTGTCTTCATTCTTCAAGTTATTAATAATTATAGAGAGAATACCTACTATTTGCTAGGCATTGTGTCTGGTGCTGAAAAAAAGATTAAAAAAAAAGACAGTTCTCTAGCAGCTCACAGTCTGAACCAATGTGTAAGAAGTATATTTACCTGAAAGTAAATTGACAACTACAAAATAAGGTGATTAGACCTACAAAGAAACTATGGACAAAGTCCTCTGAGAACAGAGAGTGAGGGGGTAACTGATTCTGTTCAGAATCAAAAGATGCAAAACAAAAGAGTCATGGACGACACATTCCAAGTGGAGGGAACAGCAGGAGAAAAGTCAGACATGCGTGAGAGGCCCTGTCACTTCTGAGACAGGTAGAAGTGTCCCCATAATGTTGACTCTCGGTACTGAGTGTGTATAATGGCATAGGCAATGAGTTAAGTAGTTTGCACACATGATCTTATTGAGTCATCCCTTCCATTCTGAGATTATGTGTTTCATAAATAAAGAAGGGCTTGCCATGGTGAGGAAGTTGGTGACTTAAGATGCATAGCTAGCAAGATGAACCAGTAACTGCACATCCATCTGTCAATCTCCAAAGCCTCATTCTTAGACCCTATACTGTGCAGCTCCCCCACTTTGTTGATGGGAGAGTGGAGCCTAGAGAGGTGAATTCCTTTGCTGAGGATGACATGGATGACGTGGTGGCACGTGGAATCTGAAACTAGGTCCGGGTCCGTGTTCTTTCCACCACCTAACCTGTCACTCTGTGCGAGATTTATTAAAGAGCTTTCAGTGTAGAGACAGGCGCATCCTCTCCATCCAAGTTAGGGACAAGAATCCAGCCTCTCAGCCCCTAAAGTCGGTGTTGCACTTATGGTGCATAACACTTGTATCAATGCAAATTGCTCTGAGTCCTTTGCAACATGAAAGAAAAAAAAGTACCCAGCTAGAAGAGTTTCAGGGGAAAATGAATGACAAAGACAAATAATGGGCGGATGGAAGAAGGATTTGGAGGTCCTCTGGGAAGAAATGGGAATGATAAAGGCAAAGGATGTGAGGTTGAGGCAGAGAAAGCACTTGGGAGTTGGGGAAAGGGTGGGCAGGAGCAAAGGATGTACGAGATGTAAGAAATAAAGAGGACAGTGAAGGCTGCTCTTGCGTAGGAAAGCAAACAGCACACATCAGTAAAAATGGCTTGGTCTGAAATCCACAGAGGAGGAATGGGGAGGGGAATTGTGAGAAATTAATGGAGGAAAAAGAAAAGAGTTGAGACTAAGAGTCCCGCTGGTGATGCAACGCACATCCCACTAGGAGGAGAAATGCATGACTGAGGAAGTTACTGCCTGAGAAACAATGTATTAACGCAAAGGGGAAAAGCTAAGAGGCTTAGAAAAGAAGCTCTGAAGGATGAAAATAGAATTGCAGATACACAGAAATCACAACTTAAGGTAAAGGGCATATAACACAAATAGGAAACAAAGTGGGTAGACTCTGAGTGACAAACAAGCGGAGATCATTTGAGCGTAGGAAAGAAAGCAATGTAGATTAGATTGAGAAAATATAAATAATTCATGAAAAGAGCAAAGGTCAGTAGCTAACGTTTATTGATCACCTGTAATGTGCTCAGTATTTTACATATGGTCTGTTATTTAATTCTCTTAACAGCCTTACCTTGTCAGCATATTTAGCTATATAGTCCAGATCTGGTAGAAATTGTGTCTTGACTGAGCTCACACCTCTAGTGGTGCTAGAGTTGGGACTACAATTGAGATGTCTCTCTGTCTGGATGCACTGCTTTTCCCTTATTTCAGCCGGCTTCCATCAGGATTGGTGGGTGATGCACTGGTCACCAGGGCAGAGCCACACAAGTTTGGAAATTCTACTTAATGTACACTTTTCTGTTAAAATACAACCAATGGACAGACATTTCTCTAAGAAGGACATACAGAGGGCCCAGAGACACATGAAAAGATGCTCAGCATCACTAGCCATCAGAGAGATGCAGATTAACACCACAATGAGACACCACTTCACACCAATGAGAATGGCCATCATAAACAAATCAACAAACAAGAAGAGCTGGCAAGGTTGTGGAGAAAAGGGAACCCTAGTGCACTGTTGGTGGGAATGCAGCCTGGTACAGCCACTGTGGAAAACAGTATGGAATTTCCTTGGAAAATTAAAACTGTAACTGCCTTTTGACCCAGCAATTCCACTGCTGGGACTATACTATAAGAACACTCAAACACCAGTTCAGAAGAACCTATGCACCCCAATGTTTATAGCAGCACAATTTAAAATAGCCAAGTGCTGGAAGCAACCCAAGTGCTCATCAGTAAATGAGTGGATCAAAAAACTGTGGTAAATTTACATGATGGAATACTACACAGCAGAAAGAAAGAAGGAGCTCCTACCCTTCATGACAGCATGGATAGAACTGGAGAGCATTATGCTAAGTGAAATAAGCCAGGTGGTAAAAAACAAATACTGTATGATTTCACCTCTGAGTGGAACCTAATCAACAAAATAAACAAGTAAGCAAAATATAACCAGAGACACAGTAACTAAAGAAGAGGGAGGAGGGGATAATGGGGGTCAAAGGTGGAAGGTCAAGTAAAGGAGCAAGTATAAAGGACCCATGGACAAAGCCAAAGGGGGTAGGATTGAGGGCGGGAGGTAGGAGTGGCTGGGGTGGGGGGAAGTGAGGGGGGAAATAGAGACAACTGTACTTGAACAACAGTAAAAAGAAGTAAATAAATTTTTTTAAATAATAATAAAACGCAGCCAATGGAAATGTTAGATAATATAAACTGTCTTCATAGTCCCTGGAACACAAAGATCTCTCCATAAATGTCAGGTTTTACAATTTTACTTAGACATCAACTGGACCCGGGAAATCAATGTGATTTTTGTGTGAGCAGGAAAGACATTTTAAAATTTAGAGGGGAAAAAACTGTTATGACTTCTGAGCTTTGGCAACTGAGAGCTGATCATAAGCATCTCTTCACAACTGCATGTTTAGCGACACCACGCTGGTGTCTGGAAACTAGCCACAGTGGATGTCTTTACGCCACACAAATCGGCAAGCCTTGGCCCAGCTTTCCACTCCCCTCCCGCTGCCGCTGGGGGGCTGGTCGCTAAACACGCACCAGCACGCACCAGCCAGGAATGTTCCTCATCTAGGTGGGAAGAAGCATGGTTGCCATTTATAAGAAAAGAACAAACATAAGGTTTTTTTCATAAATTTTCCTTTCCCCCAAAGAGACAAACAAAAGCATACTTGTGGAGACAAGATGATTTTCTTCAAACAGTGTAACAGATTTATTTGGAAGATTTTTAAGTATGAAGCTAGATGTTTAAAACTGGAATTGGACAACAGATATTCAGACACATGTTAAAATTCTGAAGCACAATAGTGATATTTAAGAGAGTAGCTTCTAGAATAAATGCCTCGGGATTTAAACTTTGGCTTTGCCAGTTACTAGCTGTGGGATCTTAGGCCAGTTGATTAACTTCTCGGTTGCAATTTCCTATAAAACGAGGGTAACAATATTCCTCCGAGGAAGTCAGCAGGACTCTGTGAAGTGATGTAGGTCAAGCGAGTCCCACAATGCTGGGGACACGGAGATCACTAGCTACGTGCTGGCTTCCAGGACCATACTGAGCCAGAGACAGGGCCTGGAAAATTGGTACGACTCACATGCAGGTGAGAATAGAAATGATGGATGGCAACAGTGCTCCTTTCCTGATCATTTTAGGTAATAGCTGAAATTATTCTCTCAGATGCTGGAATATTTGACCACAAGGTGTAGGAGATGCTTCAACTTCTCTCAGAGTAGAAGACTGAAAATGAATTAAGAAGTTTTCCGTTTTCTCCCCATGGGATAAGGCAGATGGTCTCTGTTAGTGCTTCTTAAATCTGCTTGATTATCAAAATTGCCCAGGGAGATTTAAATATATATTCCCTGTCCCTAACTCAGAAAAGTGTCACTAAGTCCTTAGAGACTGGAGTTCATACACCTCTCTTCTTTCCAAGGCACCTTCTCCTCAGGATGTTTGCAACCAGCCAGGATTGGTGACTGTTGAACTACGTCTTAGCTCTGTGTCTATAAGTCAAAGCTAAGTTCATTTTGTATCCAGTTGCAGGCCTGGCCACACCTTTGGAAGTTTGTCTCGTACCAACCCCAGCACTGGCACTTAGGGCCTCTGACAATCAAGGCTGAGCATGGTCTCGGGCACACTGCTCACAGGGAAGTTCCTTCCAGCATGGATCAGATCAGGTTCCCACAAGAATGTTGTCTCATACTGAATCTATGTCCACCAATAGCATCCATCTGTCACCTTCATCTGATCTCTCAGAGTCAGGCAGAGTCTACATAAAGTGTTAGTAAGCACATAGCCTTGCATCTTGGATGTGCTTGGGAATATCTGGGGGAGCCTTATAAGCCAGGAATCTTACTGGAGTTCAATATTGACAGTCAGTGAGAACTGCTGTGGTCAGAGAAGTCTTCCCAAAAGAAATGGAGTTTCAGCCTGGCTGGCATAGCTCAGTGGATTGAGCGCGGGCCTGTGAACCAGAGTATCGAGGTTCGATTCCCAGTCAGGGCACATGCCTGGGTTGCAGGCCAGTTCCCAACAGGGGATGCATGAGAGGCAACCATACATTGATATTTCTCTCCCACTCTTTCTCCTTCCCTTCCCTCTCTCGAAAAATAAATAAATAAAATATTTTAAAAAAAAAAGAAATGGAGTTTCAGCTGGCTCTTGAAAAGAAGAAGGGTTTTGAGGAGCTAGAAATTGGGTATTAGGGAACCCTAAAACTCCTTATTCTAGGAAGGGACAAGATCAGAAATGAGTTTTCGTTTGTCACTCATGGGACGGGGTGGTGGGTGGATTGCAGATGAGAATAATGGAGGCAAGAAATCTCTCCTGCAAGAGCTTTGCATGCAGGGAGAAACCCATGGCACGGGAAAGTGGGAGAATTTGAAGGCCGTGAGAGCCGTGGGGGCATTTCTAGAGACCCTAGTATATGCCCCATTTACCTCAATTACCTAACCACCCCCACCCCAACCTGAAAAGGTAAGTATTCTTATCCTCACTTTACATGGGAACACATTGAAGATAAGAAAGATTCTATGACTATTTCAATGCCTTGGACTTAGGAAGTAGTACAAATCAGGATTCGGACCAAAGTTGGCCTATCTTTAAATCTCCGGAGTCTTGAAGCATCTGATTAAACCCCAGAAACACAAAGCAAAATGTGGCAAAGCAGTCATTTGCAGAGGAAGTGAAGAGAATGGTTGGATAAAGAAGAGGAAGGGGTTAGAAAAAAGAGAAACATACACACACGCAAAGAGAATATGTAGATAAAGAAGAGGAAGAGGTTGGAAAAAAGAGAAAGAAACACACACGCACGCACACACCCACACACTCACACACACACACACGAGAGCCCACCAGTACTTATTACAATCTAAGCAGGCCTGTTCCACTGTCCTCTGGCTAATATATCCTAGAGTAGCCTTAGAGGATCTAAGAGAGAATGACTCGTCACCTTTTGGGAAGTGAACAATAGCATGGGAATTACAGATAATACCACTCTCCTCTTCAAACCCTCCAAGCGACTACTATATATATAGGTTTTTATTTTTTTTCAGAAAAGGGTTTTTTTTTTCCTTTTATAAGCACTGGCCTAGATTGTCTCTTTTCCCTCTCTGTTTGGCCAAACACAACTGGAGACATGATGAACATGAACCTTTGCTAGGGGATGAAAAATAATAAAAAACAAAGCCATGCATATTTACATTCGGACGGGTTTCCTGTCTCTTCCACTTGGGGCCTTTGCTCAGATTAAATTACCATCTGCCTGTTGTCAGCCACAGTTCTCTAAGTATGTAGTACCTGAGCTGTTAAGATGAATGAGTGGAGCCCACGTGGTTGGGTCAGTCCACAAGAGACATCGCAGTTGCTACCCTCTCTAGATGAACAGATTATCTTTTGGTCCTGAAGGTCCTACTCCATGCTTTTTGGGGTGGAGCTATAATGAGCCAAGTTTTCTAAGGTTCCTTGATCTCTTAGGTTCTTCTGAGACAAGATCAGGAATCTCTTTGACAGCCATCGAAGCAGTTGAGAGTATGGCCTCCGTGTTCTACTTCCTGTTCTTTGACTCCAGTATTTCTCTCTTTGGTCCATCCACCACACTGTCCCCTGAGTAACAGAGCCAAAGCTCATATCTGACCTCATCCCTGATCTCATCCCCGATCTCATATCAGTAAAAAGCTTTACCATTTCCCAAAACCTTAAGAAATTTCAAAGTCCTTCAGGATCTGGTCCTCTGTTGCCTTTCACCATTTTCTCTGCTTTATCTCATTATATTTTTATCATTGAAAATAATTATAATAATAGGTATCACTTACCGAGGGCTTACTATGTGAGAGTGTGCTTATTACATCCTGTTCCATTTATTTTATCCCATTGTAATTCTCTTAGGCAAGTATCTGCATAATGATCATTTAACCAGGCACAGTGATAAAAGTTAAGAATAGAGAAGTTAAGCAACTTGCCTGGTCACACAGCTTCTGAGTAGTAGATGTAGCATTTAGGTCTGTCACCAAACTCCACGCAATTAGTCAGAGATCTTTATCTCCTATGTATCATACCCACAAGATCACATGTCTCTCTTTCAGCTAAATAATTAACTCTGACAGATTAAAAATGGTGAATTTTCTCCCCCCTGGCCAGATGGCTCAGTTGTATGGAATGTCATCCCATACAGTAAAAGGTTGCAATCTGACCCCGGTCAGGGCACATACCTCATACCTAGGTTGTGGGATTGATCCCCAGTCAGGGCACTTATGGGAGGCAACCAATTGCTGTTTCACTGTTACATCTCTCCCCCAGCCCTTTCTCTCTCCCTAAAAATCAATAAATAGTCAGTTGAGGATTTTTTTTAAGAAAGAAAGAACAGTGCTCCGCCCCCCCCCCAACATTGTTTTCAACCCTAGCAGGAACAAAAACATGGCAGGCACTCAGGAAATGTTTTCCAAGTAGTATTATATTATAGTCTATCTCCTAGTGGTAGGTAGAGACATGATGAGAGCTAGGGTCTAGCTCCAGACCAGTTCAAATCATGCTCTGTGCCCAGGTTTGTAATGAACTAGGGCTGAGTTGTCAGCTGCTCTGTCCTTTCCTTTCCTACCTACAAAATGGGGTTTGCGTAAGAAGTAAATGTATTAATCACATCTATTAGTTTGAAAGCCCTATCAGTTGGCTACCTGATGACCCAGAACACTTTGCATACGCTTTAGGAATGTACCCATCACACTGCTCTCCTCTGTTGACGCTGCTAGACCTTGACACTCCTGAGTGTGGAGGCCATGCTTTGTTAAGGTTTTTATATCACTCCCCCCGTCAGGGCCTGGCAAGGTTTTTAGATGAGTACTCGCAGGATTCTGGAATTATGTCTATTTTACCAATTAGACTGTACAAGACAAAAGGCTAGCAGATGGGGATTCTCAGTTACCCCCTCCAGCTTTCCAGGCCTGTCAGAACAGCATTCTACTTCTTCCTGGTGCCCCACTCGGCATTTGCTCAGCAGCTAGTTACTGAAGCTGACCGTGCAGAAACCATGTGCCAGGCATTATGCTGAGTGTGTTACACGCCTCACCCCATTTCGTGTAAACACATTCCATCACATCCATGGCATTAGAGAGAAACTGGTGAACAACACAGATGAACTACACTCCCATGGAACCGCATTCCCACAGATGAACACAGAGGAAGGAATTCTATGTCTTTTCATTAAGCATTTCCTACCTCCCAGAAGCTCAGTCAGTGCCTGTGGAGGGTCAAATAGCCAAGCCAAGAAAAAAAAGCCTCTACAGGGGGCTCCTCCCAGAACGGTGCCCCTTCCCCAGAACACAGGCTTTCTGCTGCAGCCTGACCCGGAGCTCCTGATGAGTCAAGGGCAGAATCTGGCTCTAACTGCCCTCCTGGATAAGCCTTTATTTCCCAGCCAAACACCTATGAAGCAACAACTCTCAATGCTTCTTCCATATCACACATAAAAATGATGAACCAACTCTCACGCATACTTGGCTGATTTGGGCTACATTTAAATATTTCTATCTGTCTGTCAACAGAGCTGACAAACTGTCAAACAGTAAAATGAAACCCTTGGGGGAGTAATGAGTCCTATTGTTGGAGTCTTGAGCATAATCTGAACAGTCATGTATAAAAGATATTTGAGGGCAAACTGTGGGAGCCCAGCCTTTGGGATCAAACACGCATGGGTTCCAGCCTTGCATCTATCTCATTAACTGAAAATTACTAGCAAAGCAATTTGAAAGAATCAGTTCAATCTCCCTCAGCATCAGTTTCCTTCTCTGCCAGTGATGATGATGACCTCTACCTCCCACGGTTTTGGGGTGCATTAAACGGGGTGACTGGTGCATGTAAAACACCCAGCATAGTGCACCTGGTAACTGCTCAAAGACTTCTTTGTTTAGTATCAATGGAATTAATATTTTTCATTAGTATAGGTTTTATTCTTATTGTCTTATTGTAATAGAAGGAAGTCCTACATTGGATACAGAATGTTGATCAAAAGCCTCTAAAATTACCACCCACAAACACAATGACCACAAGTGCTAAATACTTAACAAGAAACCCCCCAAATAAGAAAGATTCAAGTGGAGCTGCTCCAGTTAATCCTTCCCTTGTTTCCCTACCCTCTTTCCTCCATCTCTGCCCTTTCCTATTATTATTAACAGTAGAAGTATTCACAGCACCTCACTACTGCTACTACCACCACTACTCCAGTGGTGTCTTGTTTATACACAGCAGCCGTGTGTAGTGGGGACAGTCAGATCTGGCTCAAACCCATGTCAGGCCTCTCACTGATGCTGTGACTTTGGTCATCACAGGAAGCTAGCCGAGGGACACAGGGGAGCCCAGGCCCGAGTCTGCCAGACCAACGTGCCTGTCATACAGAGTTCTTCCGAAGATGTGTTTTTTCTGGTGCTTCACATTCTGTCTCTACTGCTTAACTGGCATCCCCTTGAGGGCAGGAGGCAGTCATCTCTTCTCTGTGTACCTTTCATCATCTGTTACAAAACTTTGCATTCTATAAATGCCCTCTGGCTGCTGTCTCTGTAGCTGCTAATTGCTAGGTGATGGATTCCATTGAACTGAAATGTCTACTCCAGGAAAGCAAAACTGCCCTGTCATGAACTGTTGACACTTTGGCATAATAATAGGGGAAGGAAAAATTACATAACTCTGTTATGCAACTGATGGCCATTCTACAGTCAGTGATGCATTCCCTCCACCAGGGTGACTTTCCATCCCTGATGTCGTAATATGCCAGAATGCCTCCCTACTTCTTGAAAGGGAGGGTGGGGTCACTTCAATTCCCGGAAAGTTTTCAAAGCAAAACAAATAACAAATCACATTACTTCGAGTCTGAGTTATAACTTCCCCAGCATAACAGCAAGTTCATAGCAACATGAGGATGAGAACTTGGGCCTCTTAAGTCCCCCTAAGGTACCACCACCCCATGGTCTTAAGCAAGGATGTCCAACCTTTTGGTGCCTCTGGGCTACACTGGAAGAAGAAGAGTTGTCTTGGGCCACACATGAAATACATTGTGACATGTAATAAAACAAAATCTTATTTTAAGTAAATTTATGATTTTTGTGTTGGGCCACATTCATAGCCATCCTGGGCTGCATGCATAACACCTTTGCAACAAAATTACCTGGGGTCGATCCAAGGTGGTGAAGGAGTAAATGGAAGCTACACTAACCTTCTCCCAGGACCAACCTGGAATTACCACTAAATTGTAGAGAAATCATCCAGAATATCCAACTGAACACTATCTGAACCACAGACAGATGGAAGAAATCACTCTACCACAAGGTGATTGGTAGGAAGTACAGAACAGGCGCTAGAGTGCTGGCTGGACTCCCATCAGTGGCAGCTGAAGATCCAGAGGGATATTTCAGTGGCAGCTGAAGATCCAGAGGGATATTTCAGTGGCCAGGGGTTTCCTCTGAGAAGTGTGGGGTCTAAACCTCAAGCTGGCCTCCCCAGCCTGTAGCACCAGAAGTGGAAAGAAACCCAGATAACATCCAGCTATGAAAAGCAGCAAGGTTTCTGTCTGCCAGGGAGAGATAGCCAGAGATACAGAAGCCTCTTAAAGGGCCAATGCACAAAATTTCATTTGCAGATACCAGCCCTGGGCACCAGCAGAGGGAAAGCAGAGAGGACTAGAGATGCTTGAGGAGAATCTGGGATTGGTGGCTCTGGGGAGAGAACTGAAGGAACAGCTATCAGGATCCCTGTGCTGAGTCACTCCCCAAACTGCAGGGGCCATCTTTCTCAGGCAGAGCAAATCCCTCCAAGTGGCAGCGGCCTGAGGGGAGTCCAGAGCACCAACCCCCACAGGAATTACTCTGCCCCACCCTGGGATGCTTAAGCCCCGCTGCTGGTCACAACTTGATTATATTAGCAACTGACCCGTTTTAGCAGCTGATTAGTTTAACATCTGAGGCAAAATATTCAAAGCAGCCAAAGGAGAAGACAAAAAAACAGACCCCAAGAGAAAGAACAAGGGAATTCTTCAGAAGAACTAGATGAAATGGAGGCAAGCTATTTATCAAATAGAGTTTAGAGTACTCAACAGCATGAAAAAAAAGATACTCAACAGCATGAAAAATACATATAAACCATAAAAAAGGATCATTCAGAAATAAAAATGCAATATATGAGATAAATAATACACTGGAAGGAATAAACAGTAGGTTAGAATCAGTGTTTTAGAAGACAAGATAGATAAAAACACCCAAGAAGAGTAGAAAAAAAAGAATTAAAAAAATGAGAAGAGCTTAAGAAACATTTTGGACAACATGAAGTGTAACAACATCTGCATCCTGGGAATACCAGAAAAAGAAGAGAATGAGCAAGGGATTTGAAGAACATATTTGAAGAAATGACGAAAAACTTCCCTAATCTGGTGAAAGAAAAGCCACACAAATCCAGGAAGGTCCAAACAAGTTGGACCCAAAGAGGCCTGTACTGAGACACATCATAATTAAAATGACAAGGCTTAAAGACGAGAGAATCCTAAAAGCTGCAAGAAAAAACAGGTAGTTACCTACAAATGAGCGACAAATAGACTGTCATCTGATGACTCAGCAGGAACATTTCAGGCCAAAAGGGAGTGGAGTAAAATATTCAAGGCAATGAAAAGCATGCACCTACAACTAAGGTTACTTTACCCAGACAGGTTATCATTTAAAATCGAAGGAAAAATAAGGAGCTTCCCAGACAAGAAAATGTTAAAGGAGTCTGTTAACACCAAACCAGCACTGCAACAAATGTTGAAGGACTTGCTTTTAGAAGAAGAAGAAAAAGAGAAAGAACAACAATAACAAAAACAAGAGTAATGCAGTCCAACAATGAAATGTCACTACATACATATCTATCAATGATCACCATAAAAGTAAATGGCATAAATGCTCCGACCAAAAGACCTAGGGTAGCAACTGGATAAGAGAACAAGATCCGTACATATGCTGCCTCCAAGAGACCTATCTCAGACCAAAAGATACACACAGACTAAAAGTAAAGAGATGGAAAAGATATTTCATACAAATGGGAAAGATAAAAAAGCTGGGATAGCAGTACTTAAATCCAACAAAATAGACTTTAAAACCAAAGCTATAGTAAGAGACAAAAAAGAACATGATATAATGATAAAGGGAACAATCCAACAAGAAGGTATAACCTTAGTAAACATTTATACACTCAAACATAGGAGCACCTAATATGTAAAGCAAATCTTGATGGGCATAAAAAGAGACACTGACAGGAATACAGCCATAGTTGGGGATTTTAACACCCCATTGACTTCAATAGATAAATCTTCCAGGCAGAAAATCAACAAGAAGATAGCAGCCTTAAATGACCCACTGGATCAAATGGCTTTGATTGATATCTTCAGGGTATTTCACCCCAAAGCAGAAGAATATACATACTTTTCAAGTGCACATAGAACATTTTCTAGAACAGACCATATGTTGGGACACAAAATAAGTCTCAATAAATTTAAGAAGATTAAAATTATATCAAGCATCTTCTCTGACCACAATGCTATGAAACCAGAAATCAATCACAAGAACACTGAAAAACACACAGACATAAAAGCTACATAATGTTTAATTAAACAATGAATGGGTCAACAATGAGCTAAGAAGTCAAAAGATACCTTGAAACAAATGAAAATGAGGACACTGGGAAAGCAATCCTAAGAGGGAAATTCATAGCATTAGAGGTTTACTGGAAAAAAAAAGATAGAAAGCTCAAATAAACAATCTAACTTCACATGTAAAGGAACTTGAAAAGGGACAACAAACAAAGCCCAAAGTGAGTAGAAGGAAGGAAATAAGTAAGATCAGAGCAGGAATAACTGAAATAAAGTCTAAAAAAGATACAAAATATCAGTGAATCCAAGAGCTTATTCTTTGAAAAAATAAACAAGACTGACAAAATTCTAACCAGACTCATCAAGAAAAAAAGAGAAGGACCCAAATAAATAAATTCAGAAATGAAAGAGGAAAAATAACTGACACCAAAGAAATGCAGAGGGTTGTGAATAAATATCATGAACAATTACATGCCATCAAACTGGATAAAATGGATAAATTCCCAGGACCATGCAATCTTCCAAAACTAAATCAGGAAGAATCAGAGAATCTGAATAGACAGATTATACCTAATGAAATTGAAGCAGTCGGTCATCAAAAACACCCAGCAAACAAATGCTCTGGACTGGGTGGTTTCACAGTTGTATTTTACTAAACATTCCAAAAAGAACTAACACTTCTCCTTCTCAAACTATTTCATAAAATTCAAAAAGAGGAAAGGCCCCTAAATTTATTATATGAAGCCAGCATTATCCTAATCCCAAAGCCAGATAAAGACACTACAAAGAAAGAAAATTATAGGCCAGTATCCCTGATGAACATACACACTAAAATCCTCAACAAAATATTAGCAAACCGAATATAGCAATGCATTAAAAAGATCATATATGAAGATCAAGTGGGATTTATTCTGGGAATGCAAGGGTGATATAATATTCACAAATCAATAAATGTAATTTACCACATAGACAAAATAAAGGATAAAAACCACACAATCATATCAATAAATTCAGAAAAAGCTTTTGATAAAATCCAGCACCCATTTATGATAAAAAAAAATCTCAACAAAGTGGGAATAGAGGGAACATACCTCAGCGTAATAAAGGCCATATATAACAAACCCACTGCCAACATTATTCTCAACTGGCAAAAATTACCAGTGTTCCCCTTAAAATCAGGCACAAGACAGAGATGTCTGCTTTTACCTTTCTTATTCAACATAGTGCTGGAAGACCTAGTCACAGCAATCAGGCAAGAGGGAGAAATAAAAGGTATTCAAATTGAAAATGAAGAAGTAAAAGTGTCTTTATTTGCAGACGACATGATACCATAAATAGAAAACTCCAAAGACCTTACCAAGGAACTACTAGAACTGATCAATGAATTCAGCAAAGTAGCAGAAAACAAAATTAATATCCAGAAATCTGTTGGATCTTTATATACCAATAACAGATTTTGAGGAAGAGAAATTAAGAAAACAATCCCATTCACAATTGCTTCAAAAAGAATGAAATACCTAGGAATAAACCTAACCAAGGATATAAAAGACCTGTACTCAGACAATTATAAGGCACTGAAGAAAGAAACTGAAGAAGATACAAATAAATGGAGTACAGACTGTATTTATAGATAGAAAGAATTAACATCATTAAAATGTCCATGCTACCCAAAGCAATCTACAGATTCAACACATTTCCTATAAAGATACCAATGATGTATTTCACAGAACTAGAACAAATGTTTCAAAAATGTATATGGAGCCACGAAAGGCCCCGCATTGCAACAGCGATCCTGAGAAAGAAGAGCAAAGTTGGAGGAATCATGTTATCTAATATCAAACTATACTACAAGGCCATAGTCATCAAAATGGCCTGGCACTGGCATAAAAACAGACACATAGATCAGTGGAACAGAGTAGAGAGCCCAGAAATAAACCCACACCTTTATAGTCGGTCAATATTAGCTGGAGGAAAGAAGCACATTCAAAAGGCTAAAGAGAATTTATTCAATAAATGGTGTTGGGAACATTGGACAGATACATGCAGAAAAATGAAACTAGACCACCTTCTTATGCCACACACAAGAATAAATTCAAAATGAATCAGACTTAAAGGCCCAATTCATTCTGGAACCATAAAAATCCTAGAAGAAAACATAGGCAGCAAAATGTTAGATATGGCTCATAGAAATTGTTTATCAGATATATTTCCCAAGCCAAAGGAAACAAAAGAAAAAATTAAAAAGGTGGGACTATGTCAAACTAAAAATTTTTGCACAGCAAAGGAAAACATCAACAAAATAAAAAGACAACCCACAGAATGGGAGAACATATTTGCCAATACATCTGATAAGGAGTTAATATTCAAAATTTATAAAGCACTTACAAAACTCAACACCAAAAAAAAAGAAAAACCAATAAAAAAATGGGCTAAGAATAGACACTCCTCCAAAGAGGACTTACAGCCAGTAGACATATGAAAAGATGCTGATGTCACTATTCATCAGAGAAATGCAAATCAGAACCACAATGAGATACCATCTCATACCCGTCAGAATGGCCATCATCAATAAATCAACAAACAACAAGTGCTGACACGGTTGTGGAGAAAGGGGAACCCCTTTGCACTGTTAGTGGAAATGCAGAATGGTGCAGCCTCTGTGGAAAGCAGTATGTAGATACAAAAAATTAAAAATGGATCTGCCTTTTGACCCAGGAATCCCATTTCTGGAAATATATCAAAAGGAACCCCAAACACTAATTAGAAAGAACATAAGCACCCCTATGTTCATTGCAGTGGTATACAGTCACCAAGATATGGAAGCAGCCCAAGTGTTCACCAATAGATGAATGGATGAGACAGCTATGGGACATTCACACAATGGAATACTACTTGACTATAAAAAAGAAGAAAAATTTTGCACTTTGCAACAGTATGGATGGACCTGGAAAACATTATGCTAAGGAAATAAACCAGTCAGAGAAAGACAAATACCATATGTTTTCATTCATATGTAGAATCTGATTAACAAACTGAACTAACAAGGAAAATGGGGACAGACTCACAGATGGAGGGCACATGACAGACATTGGGAGGGGAGGTTAGCGGGTACAGGGATTGAGCAAAAAGGAAAAAGGACTTGTGGACATGGACAACAGTGTGGAGATTACTGGGGGGAGGGGGTCAAAAGGGACTAAATGATGATGGAAAATAATAATAAAGTAAATTTAAAATTTCTTTTGAAAAAAAGTTACCTGGGTTTTTATTTTGATTGTATCCTCCCCATCTCTTAACAAAAGAGATGATTGAGTGATTGCTAAATGCCTTGCACTTTGCTTGTATTAATTCATTAAATATGTGATTCTTAACTGAAAGTTGAGCCAACTGAGACAGTTTTGATAAATGACTTTGCCAGGGTCAACTGATGCCAATGAACTCTTGGCATATAGCTACTTCTCCTATATTGTCTCTTTCTACACCTTGTGCTGTGGCCGCACACTTCTGCCCATGGTTTCCCAGATTTATCCTTTACATTCATGCCACTCCCTTTTCTAAGAATTTCTCTTCCTCATACTCCACCACAGTCCACCTGCAGAGCTATTCTTTTAAATTTCTGGCTCAAATAGCACCTCCTCCGTAAAGCCTTCCTTGACTGCTTCTGGGCAGAACAAACCCTATCTCATGTTGACATAACTGTGTGTGTGTGTGTGTGTGTGTGTGTGTGTGTGTGTGCGCGCGCGCGCGTGCGTGCCGATTATTTGTTGACACATCCCTCACCAAATTGAATCTAGGAGCGTATCTTTGTTATTTGTGTTTGCAACCTCATGTATCATGCAGTGTGCTAAAAACAGGGTGGCTTTTCCATAAATGTGGGATGGAAGAAGGATTAAAATGATGAGAACTTACAAGGAGAAAAAGTAAGGCCAGAGCTTTACTTCAACTAATTAAACTGCCAACAATCTGAGAAGTAGACAATTAGTGTCCTCATTTTACAGCCAAGGCAAACAAGACAGGTACTATAAAACTTAGCATCAAAACACAGATCTGACTGATTCCCAAGCTTGTGTTCTTCCCAATACATTGGAAGAAAAGGCACATTCTTTGGGGAATGCAATAGGCATTGCCACATGCAGAAGAAGCAGTTAATGGAGTTTACAGATAAGAAGGGAAGGAAAGGAGCAAAGCGAGAAAGAACATCAAAAACTAAGGATGGTGGAATACTGACAGTTCAAGGCAGAAACAAGGACACAACATCCTAAGCAAGAACCAGTGTAGTGCCAATAGGAAAGTGCAGAAGAAGGGAAGATTTCAGCAACATTTGGACAGGTTAGAATGGCACCAGAATGGAACCCCAGATAATTGGATGAGTATACTTCAAAAGTGTGTCAGGAGCCAGAAAAGGGTGAAGGGCAAAGACAGGGCCCTGCAGCAGGCAAAGGAGGAAGAATGATTGAGAGGCAGATGCCACAGCTCAGGAAGGGAGCACTTGACCTTGCCACTTGAGAAGGGAAGTGCCTGGAGGTCTGGCAGCCTGGCCACTGAGTATGTCTTTGGTAGCTGTTTGCGGTGGCATATGGATGAGGGATGATAGCAGCCCCACAGTGATGGAAGGGATCATTGCAGATGGCATTTTAAGAAAGAGAGCAGGAAGAAAGAAGGAAGCAGAGGTCTCTGCTATTACCAATCGCCAATTGTGAAATTTATGCAGAGTATTCACTCTCAACTGGCAAGAATTCGCAGATGGCAAGAGGCAACTGGGCTTGGACAGTGCCTCCACAGTGAACTCTTCAGGGGCCCGTGAGATACTACTTTAAATGTGAAGTGTAGGGAAGAAGGGCAAGCATTACATAGTGTAAGAAAGTGTTTGAATGTATACACACTGTAGTTTTCTCCTTAAGATAATTCAAATTAGCCAAGTAACACATTGCTGGAATATAGGGAGTCATACAGAGATGACGTGTGGATTAATGAAAACGTTTTTTAAATGTGGAGGCAAAATAGGAGGCATGCTTGGGATTATATAGCGAAATGGGAGAGGGGCCCTTCCTTCAAGTAATTTTCAATCCAGTACATATTAATTTCTCCCATTTATGCAGCACTTTTGTGAATTGTGCTGAATCCTCTGCTCCATTTGCTTTCCCTAGCTGTCATTGAAGTGACTCCATAAACCATTCACCCCTGAACAAAGACACAGAGGCCGAGGGACAAGAGATCAGGGAGCTAAACTGAGAGTGGTGTGGCCACGTCACCACCCAATGATCTTAACCCCCTACTTCCATGGTCTTTCACCTACCACTCAGTTTGGTTGATGGCTGAATCTCTTCCAGAAATGAGGGAGAACTGGGGCAATTATAAATAAACGAATAAACCACTTCTAAATTATTGAGTCTTGTATTTTCACACAGTAACAGGAGTTTTTAGATGATAGAACCAGGTGTTAAGGATGGTGGAATATCTGAATGATAGAGGTGGCACAGACTACAGTTGCCAAGAAGGACATTTATAGATAAGGAAACAGCCCTGGAGAGGCAGATGTGCTAGACCGTCAGAGCTTGCCTGGCTCTCAGTGGCTGTTTGATCCACTGCTTTTCAATAGGCAACCTTTTCCCATGGCATTTTGAAACCCTTACATCTGCATACTTCCTAGATTATTTATTTTGTTCTCTGCTTTTTTAAAGGCCCACATTTTAAACTTAAATACATATTTTAAGGAATCCTATTCCTTGTGATTCATAAAACCTGTTATAAATAGAAATTAACCATAAAATATATACATAATTATTAATGTTAATGTGCTCCCCTGTTAGCCACATAGATCATCTCATTTACCAACATACCACATTTTGGAAGATGCCAATCCAGTCCAAGTGTCCCATTTTTTAGTAAGAGACTTAAGTTCAGAGAGAAGATCTGAACACAGGGCCACCACCTCTGCTCACTCACCTGATCTCAGCAGCTAATATTCCAGTAACAGTGACGACGCTCAATTCTCCTACCTGGTAAGACACTGAGCCTGCAGCCCATCTAGCCAAAGATGATGTGTGCAGAGGACTGAGCAAGACCCAGCAGAGAGCAGAACAGCTAGATTCACCAGCCTGCCATCCACTACCATGAGTGTTCTTTGCAGGCAGAAAGTTCCTACGGCAGGGTTTCCCACTGGGGAGCAGTAGACACCCCCAGAAGACCCATCAGACTTAGAGGTCAGAGCCACGGAATATCAACTTCGAATGCTCACTGCCCAAACTCCCCCCAGCAATGTTGAAAAATAGTTCCCTGGGATGAGACTGACGAGGACGCCTTTGCACAGGAGATGCTGGTGTTTCCCAGAGAAAACCGTTATTGGAATCTTGATAGCCAATGGCAAGCTGCATAATCAGTTTGCAAAAGAGATGCAGCCGGGTTTTATTTTGAAATGGAAAATCAGAAATATAACCTTGGCAGCAGATGCCTCACAGGGAGTCCAGGGCAGACCAGGACATTTCTCTGGTACAAACTGATGCTAGGTCTCAGCTATCCTGGAGCATGAAGAAGGGAAATTGGCAACATACTAGGAGGAACTAGGAGAACTAAACAATTGCCATGGTCACAACATATAAATGGATATTGTAAGCTCAGCATCACACAGGCCAGCTCTGATATCCCAATGAGTCTGAGCTAGTGGGATTGAGAAGCAATTTACAGTGTGAAAGAAAGAGAAATTATCTGACCAATGGGGTCTCTTCATTCCTTTCACAATAAGGATTATCTATTCCATTCTGTTGACCTTGTCTTATCTGTTATGATTCTTAGCAATAAATCTCAAGGACAAAACTAGTAACCATAACAAATGTGGGGTATTATCCTCTATTTTCTATTATAATTGTCATTCCCAGGTCTGTCCGTACATTGAAATGACTTGGGGAATATTTTAAAATACAAATTCCTCAAACTCAACCTTTGATTCCAAATCAGATTTTCCAACAATAAGGATCATAAACTGATCTTAAAAGACAGACAGACATATACAGTATAATTGAAGTCCTCAAGTGATTCTTAAGCCCAGCACTTTTTTAAAAATCAGAGTTGGTAAGCTTTATCATCTTGATATATTATTTCCACTTTTAATGGTTTTATGGAAACCATCTCAAATGCAAGCTGCCTGAAGTCCTCGGTAAAAAAGACTGAGTACAAATGAAGGCTGAGGAAAGAGGCTAGAAGAAGATAGAATATATGAGACAGAGAGAGAGAGAGAGAGAAATTAGGCAGTAACTTCAGGATCTTGAAACAGAGATGACTCTCTAACCTTTGGAGAGGGACTTGTTACCCATCTAAGAAATGAAGTTCAAGACAGTTTCTCTGGGGATTTTGTGAGAAGTTCAGAGCATCTCAAACTGTGTCACAGAATTCTTTTTTTAACTCCTTTTTTCTATAAAGTGCATCCCAGGAAATCCCTTAAATAGAAAGACTGTTCATTCCTTTTTGTGAAGGTGGGAAGACCACCAAGAAAGAGTTATAGAGAAAGATTAGACTGAGTCTTAGGAAGAACTTGGGCCCTGTGCATGTGTCTCCAAGCAGGGCCTTGGAAAGGTGGAGGGAGAAAGTTCTCAGGAGCAGGGAGTAAGAAACAGGCTGGGTTATTTTAGGTCAGCTCTGTCTTGCATGGCTCAGGGGAGATGGGGTGTTGTTAGTGAGAGACAAGAGCTCAAATTGGCAGCTGACTGGTTTTGATTTAATTATATAGTGCAATAGTTTCTTAAGAGCATACAACACATTCCCTTCTACTAAACGTGGGTTTAATGTTCAACAAAACACTTCTCGCATAAACAACATGTCGTTTCTAAACCCTTATTGCCATTCCCAGAACTGCTTGCAGTCTTTCAGAACCCATTATTTTATAATTATAATCAAGACTATTAGGACAGGACAATTTGTGCCAAAAAGCCCATTTACACTCAGAATTGTCACTTAGCACTGTCACAGGGAGGTATCATCTCTATTTCTGTAGAAATCAAGGAGATAGCAGACATTGCCTTTTAAACCTTCAATTTCTAAATGGCATGGGGGTTACTGACATTGTTTAGATTATTTTCCAGTCACTTCTCTGACTATCCCTCGTAGAGCAACCAGGACACCAAGGCAGCTGTTATTGTGGTGCAAAGAATGCACCCCTGGGAATCGGGCCAGCTTGGCTTCACATCCTAACTCTCTCCCTTCCAACTGGGGATTTCACTCTTTGCCCCTCAGTTTCTTCATCTGCAAAATGGCATAGCTACCAATACTCGCCAATCTAATTTTTTCTTTTTTCAAAAAGCGTTGTTCAAGTACTATTGTCTCCATTTTTCCTTCACCACTTTCCCCCACCCCACCCATCCTTACCTCCCACCCTCAATCCTACCCCACTTTGGCTCCGTCCATGGGTCCTTTATACATGTTCCTTCAATGGACCCTACCCCCTTCCCCCCCACTATCCCCTCGCACCTCCTCTCTGGTTACTGTCAGTTTGTTCTTTATTTCGAAGTCTCTTGTTATATTTTGTTTGCTTGGTTTTTTTGTTGATTAGATTCCACTTAGAGGTGAGATCATATGGTATTTGTCTTTCACTGCTTGGCTTATTTCACTTAGCATAATGCTCTCCAGATCCATCCATGCTGTCATGAAGGGTAGGAGCTCCTTTTTTCTTTCTGCTGCATAGAATTCCATTATGTAAATGTACCATAGTTTTTTGATCCACTTATTTACTGATGAACACTTAGGTTGCTTCCAGCACTTGGCTATTGTAAATTGTGCTCTTATTAACATTGGGGTGCACAGGTTCTTTTGAATTGGTGTTTGAGTGTTCTTAGAGTATAATCCCAGAAGTGAAATTGCTGGGTCAAAACACAGTTCCATTTTTAGTTTTCTGAGGAAGTTTCATACTGTTTTCCACAGTGGCTGCACCAGTCTGCATTCCCACCAACAGTGCACTAGGGTTCCCTTTTCTCCACAATCTTGCCAGCACTTCTTGTTTGTTGATTTGTCTATGATGGCCATTCTCATTGGTGTGAAGTGGTGTCTCATTGTGGTGTTAATTAGCATCTCTCTGATGGCTAGTGATATTGATCATCCTTTCGTATGTCACTGGACCTTCTGTATGTCCTCCTTGAAGAAGTGTCTGTTCAGGTCCTCTGCCCATTTTTTAATTGGGTTGTTTGTCTTCCTAGAGTAGAGTCCTGTGAGTTCTTTATATATTTTGGAGATCAAACCCTTGTCTGAGGTATCATTGGCAAATATATTTTCCCATATGGTGGGTTCCCTTTTCACTTCACTACTGTTTTCTTTAGACATGCAGAACATTTTTTGATAAAGTCCTATTTGTTTATTCTCTTTTTTATGCCCCTTGCTCTAAGGGACATATCAGTAATACTATTGCTGCATGGATTATCTGAGATTTTCCTGCTTGTGTTCTCCTCAAGGCTTTTTATGATGTCATGACTTATATTTAAGCCTTTTATCTATCTCGAGTTTATATTTGCACATGGTATAAGTTGGTGGTGGAGTTTCATTTTTTTACATTAAGTTGTCCAGATCTCCCAACACCATTTGTAGAAAAGGCTATTTTTACTCCACTTTATGCCCCTGCCCCTTTTTCAAATATAAATTGACCATAGAGATTTGGGTTTATTTCTGGGCTCTCTATTCTGTTGCATTGGTCTATGCATCTGTTCTTATACCAATGCCAGACTGTTTTGATTATTGTGGCCTTGTAATATAGTTTGATATGAGGTATTGTGATACCTCCGACTTTGTTCTTCTTTCTCAAAATTGCTGTGGCTATTCGGGGTTGTTTATGGTTCCATATAATTTTTTTAAATGTTTGTTCTAAATCTGTGAAATATTTCATTTGTATTTTAATAAGAATTACATTGATCTAATTTTAACAAAATAATGAATCCCAGATGAAAGCAGTGGGTCATTGGTATATATACAGAAAAGAGCTGGGACTATCTGGATGGACCTGTCGGCACTGGAGCCTCATGGAGAAAGAATTTACTCCATCAGAAAAGAGAGTTGAAGTAGAAGAGGCTTAGTCCATCACTGTTGGAGAAAATGGTTGGTTTCAAGTACCTAATGCCTCTTACAGCCATCCTTTAGCCTTACACCCATCCTTCAGTTTAACCATCATACCTGGTTCTAATGTTGAACCCTGGCTATAATGATGAGAAAATAAAACTAAGGAGAAGTAACATTCCAATCTGTATATGAAATAGAGGGAAGGCATTAGAGAAACTTTTTGACATAGTTAGTTGGCCTTTAATATCAGGTACTGGGTTTAAATGCAAACTCTAAAATTTATTACCTGTGTGACTTTGAATAAGTTACTTACAGCTCCAGACCCCAGTTTCCTACTGGATAAAAGTGCTGATATTACTAGTGCCCATCTCATAGGCATGGTGTGGGAATTTAAATTAGATGGCCTACATAAAGCAGGAGAAGAGGACCTAAAAATAACCATTAAAGATAACTATTATAAGGCAGGTCCTCTTCTCCACTCTGCAAAGTAACTTTTGAAATACTTGGAATTAAGGAACCACATGGAAGAAGTGACTGAGAAAATGGTAGATAACAACAGAAATAAGGAACAGCAGAGGAAGTCAAGAGCCCCAAAACTAGAATGGTGTAGGAGTTGGGGAACTTTTCTGGGAAGCAGAGAGGACAGCATTCCCTATAAATATGGTTCTTCATTAACTCATCAATTCTTCAAATAAACAGATGCTGACCACAGACCATCGAGCTTAGGGCTGGGAAAGCAAAGGATGAACAGACATGTTCTCTGTCCCCCCAGAGCTCTACGATTCTTATGAGGATTCTTCTGAGTTCTCGTAAGACCCTCCGGAATCCTGTTGGTTATTTCTAGAAAGGCTATATAGTCCCCAAGGAGGCTGGGGTTCTGACAACCCCAGGGGTATAAGCCAAGTCAGAAAGAAACTGTCCGATTACAGTCACAGGCCTCCTGTGGTTACACAGGTTGGGAAAACAGCAATTGCTAAAATGCTGTTATTGGAAAGAGCACTTAGTGATTTTCCTTATGTAATCTTTGTAAAGTCCCAGAGGGTCACTCACCCATACAAATCATGTACCTTATATTATGCATATATTATTTTAAATACTTACAACAGCTTTACAGAGTAATAGTCTACCTACCCTCTTTGTATATTTAAGTTAAGTAGATTTTCAGAGAAGAGAAGCCCAAAGCACATGTAGGAAACAGTAAATGTGACTTTTGTCTTCCTCCAAAAGCCACACTGTTTAAAACTATCTCTCTGGAGTTTGGATGGGAAACAGTATGCTAAAGGCTTACTCTTGGTGTCTTTCTTTCCTCTTTTTGTTCTTCACCCAGATTTTTGAGTTATTATTGATTAAACTTATTGTTCATGTATACTGTGGTTGAATCTCCTTCATGTCCTTCATGGAAAGAAATGTGTTATAAACAAATCATACAGTCTATATAATATATATATGCATATGCATTTGCCTAATGATTCATGGTTTTGGTGAAAAACACTTGACAAGTGTCAACCACACAGAGAACGGCCAGGGTTTCACTTCTCACTTGCCAGCATTAAGCGTGAAGCAGTAAGGTGCAGTGGAAATTGCATGGCCCCAAGAAACCCAGAGTCCCATGTGCAGGCTCGGCCACTCGTTTATTCTGTGGCCTAATGACAGTACGTTTACTCCCTTGAACATCAGGTTTCAAATCAGTAAAATGGGGAAACTACTTCTTAGCCTGCTATTTCACCTGGATAATAAGAGATTCAAATGTGGTTACAACTGTGTAGATATGTTCTACTTTGTAGGGTATTATATACATTTAAGGCTTCCTAATTATATTAATTTCTCTGTTCTACCCTTCATGTCTCTTTAATCTAGAGAATTTAAATAAATTCAAAAGCCTGACCCTGGGCCTACCTTTCCTCTTTCTCCCCCTTCTGTTTCTATCATATCATTTCTTTCCTTTCTCATCTAACTTCACTCTGAGTTTTCAGAATTCCCAGCTGGGAGAAGGGGCTTATGGGAAAGACACCTACATACCAGTCATATTTTGATTTTCCTCCTTGCAGTCTCGTATATTTGCTTAAACTAAAACACATATGCAGACATATACTTTGATATGAGCCTGAGCACATGTCATGTATGGCCTGGACATACACAAAGACAGGCCTTCAAGCTACTCATAATCTAACGCTGGTACCTGTTTAAGCAAATCACACACACACACACACACAGGAGTACAGAACTCAAACAGCTATAGAATTCCACATCAGTGTGCATATCCCCCTTACAACATAAGCATTCTTGTCCACGCGGACATGATCACACAAACACAGATCCTCTTCATACACACAGACACAGCCAAGAACACACAGAGGCATGTGCATGAATACATGCAACTACTTTCACTAGCACATTAAGACCTAGAAACACACCCAGGCATGTTCAGCAACTCCAGCCATGCTCAGACCAAAATATACACTGAAACACTCAGTGACAGACACATTTCTGCATGTGGCCATATTTCCAGTTTTGACAGCTGTATTTTCCAAATGTCCTCATTGCTTTCTTTGATGCACCATTCTGAGAAAGCTGAGTGAGAGCTCTTCTGAGAACTCACCTTACCATGACCCACCTTAATCCCAGGAACATATTGTCTCGGTGAGAATATCTACTCTTTCATAAATGTGGTCACAGAGTGATACCCAGCAGGAAGAACAGTGTGTGCTCCCACCTTGAATCATCTCACAGTCCCCTGAGGGATTCACTGTCTCATCAAACAATACTCATTTGATGCAGAAGAAACCTTGGCTTCAGCTCTTGTCATGTGGTCACCCTGGCTGCATCAGTGCGTGCTTTTCTGGGATTGACCAGAAGCACTGAGCTCCAGAGGCCATCCTGCCCTTCTGACAGCCCAGATTGCTCATTATGACACCAGGAAGACGGACATCTCTCCCCCATTACAATAAGTGCCACTTTCAACCAAATTATTTTAATGCTACCTTTCTGACAGTCATACCTTAGTAGGTAATATATTTAGAATGACATCAAATGACAAAGTGCATTTTACACATTTGCTTGAAAGACAGTGGTTCAATAATGTTTATTTCCAGCATGTCTCTAACAACCTTATTAAATTCAAGGTTTATAGGGAAGACATGTAAAATGAGAACTGAATTTATAAAAACCTAATATACCCTGGACTATTAGTTAATAAATAGAACATGCTAAAAAATTGACCAGGATGTTTGTGAATATGTGTCACTCGGATTTCCTTAGGGAACTGGTGCAAGGTTTTAACCTTTGTAAGGAAACTGACTTGAAGTGGAAGGAGGATCTGAATCATCAGCGTATATTATTTAAATTGTATTCAGTAGAAAAGGGAAAAGTGAGCAAAGGCCCAGCTTAGTTGAAACTACCTCCACTGCTGTGTTTTAAGGTAGCCACAGTGTAAAATATAAGGTGCTTTCCATTCCAAAGGCTCAGGGGAAGAATTACATCCTTTTCTGATGTCATGGGGGCCAGTCTCTTAGTTATAATTCAGTTATGTGGGGTAAGAGTTGAGTTGACTTTCTCTATCATGAACACCTTAACTGAGGTGGTTAAAACATTCACCTGGAGGGTCTGTATTTCAGCACAGTATTTATTCCCTTGGCACTGTGAACCCCATGAGATCAGCAGGCCTGTGTATCTTGTGTACCACTGAATCACCTGCCCTGAGTGCAACACCTGCCATGTTGCAGCTGAACAAGTAGTGGGTCCACCCAGGCAAGAAGCACCTGAGGAGCGTTTGCTCCTCAAGTGGAGGTTGTTGCTTCATGTTGGCTGCTTTCTGCATCCTCCGTTCCTTCTGGATTCCATGATTTACCATCCAGCAAGGCTTTTCTGAGTCGTCTCCAGAAGATGTGCCGCCCCAGGACACTGTCCTCCCACTCCAGGTAAGTGTTCCTGCTGAGAAGGCGATATAGCTCCACCTGCTGCCGGAGCAAGGACTTCTCCAACTTCTGCAGGACAATGAAGATGATGCCGGCATGACTGCTCAGAAACTGCCAGGTCTGGGCAATCTCATACTCAAAGATGCACCATCGGCTCTGGATGAAATGCTGGGACACAACAACGATAACCTTGCGGCTTTTGTGGAAACCCTCCTGGATGATGTTGGCGGCAATGGCTACACCAGGAATAAAGTCTCTGTAGTGAAGGCAGAGCTGAAAGGGGGGCACCCCCTCCTCCAAGTTTTTGACCAACTCATTCCTCACCCAGTCCTCATCCTGGCTTGAGTAGATAACAAAGGCATCATAGGTGCATTCACCTCGGCTGTACTTCTTGCAGCCAACCAGAAGCATCAGGTGGAAATAGAACTTATAGATCAGAACTGCTACAACAGATACCACCAGTACAGAGAGAACTGACACACTAATAATAGTCTTATTCATCTGACAGGTGTCATTTCTAAAACTGAGCACAGACATACCCTGCATCTCTAAAGGCTTCACACACATCATTTGCTCAGCTCCCCCCAAGAGAATTCTGCGGTCCCAGACCCACTGTAGGAAACTCATGTGTTCACAAACACAAGCAAACTCATTCTGAGTAAGATTTAAGGAAACTAGGCTACTTGGTAAATACTGTAGTTCTTGACTCTTGGCAGCCACTATATGATTAAAACTGTAATCCAGAATCTGGAGAGGGAGATGTTTATAAGGAAGTACATCCAAGGAAAAGAAGTTGTTGTGGCTCATATTTAGCAACTGAAGTTTAGGGAGTGAGCCAAATGCCTCCTGGGACACTCGTTCTAGTTGACAATTAGAGAGGTCCAGGAAGGTCAAGTTTGTCAAGTCTGTGAAGATGTTTGGAAGGAAGTAATTCTCAAAATTATTGCCAGCCATTTTCAAGACTCGGAGGCTGACCAAGCCATCAAAGATTCCACGGAAGACAACTTGCGTATTAGTATAAGAAATATCAAGGTAAAGGAGTTTTCTGAGCGATAGGAATACTGAAAAATCACTGGCCTGTTTCAAGTTGGAATGCTGGAAATCCAGATATTCTAGTTGCTCTAGGCCCAAGAAGTTTGAACTCATGGTAATAACATCGTTGAAGCTCAAATCTAAGTGTTTCAGTCTGGTTGTCCCAAAATCATTGTGATGACAGCAACCCTTGAAGCTCAAGCCATTTCTACTGAGATCTAGAAACTCCAGGATTGGTAGATGAACATCAGTAAAAAGGGATATACCTTTGTTGTCAGTGAAAACAAACTCTTTGAGAAAGTCAAGCTCCAGTATGGGAAAATGTTTCAAATGACAATTAGCCAATTTTAAGTTTTTCCATTTGAAATCTTTAGGAGGAGTTCCTAACCTGTCTAAACGCAGATTCACCAGAGAAACTGTAGAAACATTTGCCAAACAATTTAAAAAGCCAAGGTCATCCTCTGGGAAATTATCGAAGAATGCTATTCGGAATTCTTCAATAGTCAAATTGCATAGTCCCTTCAGGGCAGATTTGTCAAACTCTGGTATCATCCTTTCATTTTTAAATTCTCCCAGAACCAACCGATCGACTTTTAAACCAGCCAGACCTTGAATACAAGTTTTCATTACATTGGTACTATTAAAATTACTTCTCAAAGTCAGTTCACGGAGCTCAATTTTTTCAAAGGCACCTGGTTGGATAAAGTCTAAAGGGTTGAGGGACAGATCTAGAGAGAGTTTGAATGGGGGAATTTGATGTAGAACCTGCACATCTTCATGATGAATATTTTGGATGTTGTTATTAGAAAGGTCCAAGTTCTCCAGGTTAGTCAGGTTAGAAAAATACTCAGGTAACTTGAAGGAATTGATATGATTGTGAGCCACATTAAGCTCCTTCAGAGTTTTCAGGTGTCCAATGGGGAAGACCTCTAGGGATGCCAGGTTTGTCTCCACAGCCACCAGTGTCTGTAAACTTGATAGTCCAGAAAAGGCTCCCATGGCTAAACTCCGTATAGGGTTTCCCGTCAATATCAAGGTGGAGAGATGGTTTAGGCCTTGATATGCATTATCTGCAATCATCTCAATATCACACCTACAGGAAAAACAGATACAGATAATATGTTTATGATGACTAGAAAGCCCCAAATGGAAAAACAGCCCCAGTCATCTACGTTTGACATGACATATGACTGTGGTAGGCGAAGACATCAAACAAACCAATGAGGGCACGAACAAAGAAGAAGCTTCACAGCCTTGGTATTATCATACTAGCCACAATGACAATCTGTTTTTTGTCACACTAGGTACACATGTTAAGCAGAAACACCACATCCGTTAGTAGGAAATCAGTTAAAGATCAATAACTGGAGCACATAAAGAACATATGGCTGATAGAGTCCGTAATAGTCTTTGGATTGCTTTTAGGTATTCCCTATCACAGGTTACCGATCACACATCTGATCAGTACAGATGATACAGATAGTTGTTACTTATTAGGCAGAATAAATGACTGATGAATGTCCATTTCAAAGATATAAGAAGGTATATACCTAAGTGCCACAGATACCCTCAGTGTTGATGAAAGGTTGTAGTTATCACAGGTGATGGGGTGAGTTTTGTGGAAGAAAAGTCTGCTAAGAGAGGCTACATCCAGAGAGCAGACTCAGACAAAGGGGATCAAAGCGGGCTTCTCTGAGAACACTTCAGTGGAAATGTGCGAGATGACTCGGGGTTAAGAAGGAGAGGAAGCAAACAGAAGAGCAGATGCAAAAGCCTCGACTTAGGTGGCAGCCACCATACAGGGAGCAGCCATGAGAAACTGCTTCTTTGTCTGGAGTACAGAGAAAAATGGGGAGGGGTATGAGATGGGCTTATGGAGAAAGGAGGTTTCAATAAGGCCCAAGGCTTTCAAACCAGAAAATGGATTTTGAATATACCCCAAGTGAGATGGAAGCCATGCTATAAACAATGTTCATCGAGGTGTCCAAGACATAAAGCTGTTGTCCAGCCAGCAAACGAGGAGCTTATGGTCAACTCTTCCTGGCCCAGCAAGTGCCTGCTAGTTACGGTTTGCAAATGAGTCCTTTCCAATTCCAACCAAATTACATTTGTAATGTTCCTGCTTGCCCTGTCCCCTTCAAGAGGTTCATGGGTAATAAAAGCATTTCAGTTCAAGCTTTTATTATTGCTTGGTGACGGGATAGAGTGTAGTGAGTGCAGTAGAAAGGACGATGGAAGACAGGTCCGAGAAATGTAGGTTCTGGTGTCTCTGCTCGTCCTTTCAGATTGCATGAGCTTGGGAGTTCCTTTTCCCTTCTGCCACATTTCAAAATGAGGCAAATAGCACGACTGTTTCTCAAGTTGGTTTTAGTTATATGATTTCATAGCCCACAATCTTATGTATGTTATCACTCTATGCATCAGACAAGACTAGCAGAATCCTGCTGTGTCTCTGTCTCATCACAGGGTGCTCACCACTTTAGAGAAGTAGAGTACTAAGATGAAGAAAGCATTGAACTTGGAAGCAGGAGATGTGAACTTGAATCTCTGCTCTGCAGCCAACAAGATACATGAACATAGATAAATTACTTAAACTCTCCAAGCCTCAGTTTCCTAGTCTATAAAAAGAAAAATATATGTCAATAGGATAGAAAAAATGACTTCTTGGTCCATTGCAAAGCATCCTTAGAGAACTAGTTGAGTTACTGTATGTGAATGTTGTAAAGCAATAGGAATAGGTGAAGAATATCTATTACAGTATTGTTTGTCCTTGCCTTAATTCAGAATATCTTACCGGCTAGCCAGAGGGGAAGCTGGTCTCTCTCTGAGCACATATTTAAAGCTTTGAGGGAAATTTCTTGGGTAGGTGATGGATCAAAGATGAATTATAAGGGACATAATTTGATAAAATCTACTTATTTTAAAAAAGAGGAGGGTTGGTTTGTTGACCTCAGTACAGTTAGTTCTTAACAAGATTCTTAGTGAGAAAGCTGAAGTTTAAAAAGTAATGAAATGCTATAATGATAATAATGCTTTATACTTACAAAGTCTCCTTTATTAAGGTTTTTAATATGTGTAGCATATTAACATTCATTATCACATTTAATCCCATGGGGCAAGTTTCATCATTCCTACTCCACCGATATGAAAACTAAGACTCAGGGAAGTGAAGTGACGTGCCTCAGGCCACGTGGCTGTAAATGTTAGCGAGGACCTAGCTCAGGTCTTCGGACGCCACAGGGCTCTATAAACTACACCACTGCCTTTAAAATGCCCAGTGTGTCCTTCAATGTACTTATCATTAAGTTGGAATATGAAACATCAGATGCTCATTCTTGAGCATCTACTCTAGAAGAGTATTTTCATACTATGCTGTTAGTTTTTATTAGGACTTTCTATAATAAAAAGATGTATATGAAATGCTTCTCTGTTTTTTCACACACTGTTAACAGAGAATATGGTTCAATTATCTCGTCCACTAGCTAAACGAAGTTCACTATTTTTAATAAGGCTGCTAACCAATTTTAAGATTCAGTCCCCCTTTCCCAAATAATGATAATAACTGAACCTGTCCTAATGAATGATAGAGTCCCTGCATCAGAAAAGAAAATCTTAGTCACTGTTCACTGCCAACAGCAGATGTTTTCCTTTGATCTTGTCATCTTTCTCCTTGGGTCACTGGTAACTTCCTAATTCACTATCCTCTACTTCACTTTCAATATTCCTGACATTATTTTAATCCTACTCAGTTCATGAAACTGGTCTTGACTAATCAGTGCAAAAAAGACCCCTTTCTGAAAAACACATTGTGTTGCCTCTAGTTCACACATAGCTTATCACCTACTGTTGTACATCGCCACACTTATCTAAGGTTCAAAATCAGTGATATTTGTCGAATGTCTCTCATGTGCCCAGCATGATGCTCAGGATTTTAACATATTAACTCTTCCAAGTGGATATGCCCTTTTTGATAGCTGGGGTTAATTATATATCAGTGTACTCTTGTTTCCTAGCAGAGTGTTCAACATATAGCAAGTGGTCCATAATAGTTGCTGATGAAAGAGTTTGAGTCAATTTTCTCTCTTGACTTAAAGGAAAATTCAAAGATAGGCTTATCCTTAGAAACTCTCTGGTTTAACTACTCATTTTCACAGATAAAATCTGTGAAAATGAGTAGTTAGCAGGTAGCTTGCCCAAAGTTGTATAGCAATTAAGACATCCATTAAATAAATGAATAAGTGAATGAAATGATAGAACAACGAACATTTTACCTTGTACAGTGTCTAAACACTCATTCATTACCTGGATAAATCCAGCACCTGCAGTTCTGGGAATCTAGAGAAGCTATAGTTGCCTAAACACCTCAGGGTGGTAAAGCTCAGGTCCAGTGTCTTGGCTGATGTGGAGATGTTATCAAGGATTTTGTAGAACTTCAGCTCCATGCACTGGTAAGTGATGTTAGGAGCCACCTGCAATGACCATACATCAGAAGCAGTATCTTAGAGTATGCACTGCAACAGAACTTTCCCCTCGCCTAGGCCATAGTCTGAGAGGCCTCTAGTACAAGCCTCTAGTTAATCCAGTCAGTCTTCTTTCATTCATTCCTCATCCATCCATCCATTTATCTACTCACTTCATACTTATAAAACATCTTACTCTGGACTAAGAAGAGCACCTACCATATATCCAATATTCTAACCCCTGCTGCAACAATAGCAGCATTTAGCAAGAAGCAAGAGAATCTAGTGATGAAGAGCTGAGGCTCTGGAGTCCAAAAGCATGGGATTTCACCTCAGCTCCTCCATGTGGTTTAGGGCAAGACTTTGTTTTCTAAGTAACACCCCATTTTATGCAGTCTGGGGAGACTGCCAGTCAAAGTGTCCAGACTGGCCTTAGTCATAGCCCAATTTTTGTCAATTGCTTCTGTCCCTTGGCTTAGTGACATTTGAGCAGGTGATACAAAAATGGGAAAGAATTCTTTGGAGTGTGTGGACTCCAGTGGTAGAACCTAGTAAATAATGTCAAGTGCTTTACGCTGCCTTGGTTCCTGTGTTGGTTTCTATTATATTTTCTCAAATACTTTGTAAGCCTTGTTCTCTAAAGTCCCATTTAATTTCTGAATTCTCTGAACAGGCAACACCTGACTATTTAGTCGGGGGCACTGACTTCTTTTCCCTTAGATTCTCAAATTTAAAAAAAAAAGGCAACAGAACATAATAGTCATCCAGTGTGAATGAATCAAAATTATACCTATTTTTGACCGATCAGCAAAAAGTGTTTTTCAGTGTGCCACAGAAGTTTAGTAATTAGTTTATAAGAGGACAGAGGTTGAGAATTGCTACTCCAACAAAATGTCTTGCTTAAGCCAACTAATTCTGACTTTCTGTTGTTAACGCCAACAGAATCTATTAAAAGGATTACATGAGATAAGGTATTTACAGAGATTATCTCAAAGCCAATTACAGCGTAAATGATAGTAAATGTGAACATTTACTATTATTAGTTGTTATTAATTCTTTACTATATACCAGTGTATTTGTTGTTATGTGATTTAACTTAATTTTCAAACAAACTTTTAAAAGAAGAATTCAGAGAGATAAGAGAATATGCATGAAGTCTCACAGGGCCCATGGGCAGGTCCTTGCTTTATTCACATCTGTTTAACTGTTAATCAGAGCTTCCCAGACTATACTGTCTCATAGAGGGTGGTGCCAGGCACGCTTCTCTTACCCTCTTTCACCCTCCTTCATAGGAAATACCACCATCTAACATTATGTGGTCCACGGGATTGTTCCAGATGTGTGGTTCATCTCCCTTACCCGGTTGTAAGGTTTGATGGTCTTGCTCTCTGCTATGTCCTCAGCACTCAGAATGGTGCCTGGAAAGTGGTAGATGCTTAGTAAATATTTGTTCAGTAAGTGAATGAATAACCGATTGAATGGAAGTTTGTTTAAATCCCAGTTGTAGGCATTTTGTGTTTAGTGTTTGGAGCAGTACGAAGACCCACGTGACATGGCTCCAGACCTCAGTGAACTCACAGTCTGGAGTAAGGGTTAAGGCAGGAGCACAAGTCACACTACTGGGAGGGACCAATAAACCAGGCTTGAAAAATATTTCCTCTGGCCCTGGCTGGTGTAGCTCAGTGGATTGAGTGAGGGCCTGCAAACCAGAGTATCGAGGTTCGATTCCCCAGTCAGGGCACATGCCTGGGTTGCAGGCCAGTTCCCAGCAGGGGACACACGAGAGGCAACCACACATTGATATTTCTCTCCCTCTTTCCTTCCCTTCCCCTCTAAAGATAAATAAATAAAATCTTAAAAAAAAAAGAAAAAATATATTTCCTCTGTCTCCGAAAACATAGAGATGAATTCTGGTTCAGAAAATAAGGGAGACCAACTTTGCATCCAGGGATAGTAGAAGGCTTTTGAGAAAGATGATTTCAAGGTGGGCCTTAAAAGGATGAGCAAGATTTGGATACACAAAAAGAGGGAGAAGGGAGAGTAGTGTGAGAAAGGAGGAGTGCAAAACTGGTTTATACCAGCTGGCATGTGGAGGGAAGGGCTCCCCCTTAGACTCCCCCTCAGGCTTCCTGAGGGGAATCCAGGGCTGGATAAGGAGGTCCTTTTACTTTGTCTTGTGGAAATACTTTTTAATCTTTTGACACAAATTGTGCAACTACTGTGTGCTAAGAACCGAGATGTAGTGATAAATAAAACCAGCAACAACCTTGCCCTCTTACAGATTCTATTTCAAAGGGAAAGAAATCAACAAATGAGCAAATATATATAACACAAATAATGCCCCTTTTTATTACAAAATCATAGGCATGTAATTCTGTAACATAACAATATCATACTCAAGCACACCATATGACATTTTGGGGGAAATGTTCAAATTGCTGTCTTTGATAATAGTAAATAATAACTCAGTAATAAAACCACACTCAAGCAGGTGTTACTTCTGCCAGACCCTGTGTGTGTGTATCTTTATATGCACCATTGTGTGTGTGTATGTGTGTGTACACACACCATTTTATATATATATATATTTATATATATACATATACATATATATAAAACACCTATACATATATATACACATATATATGTATATGTATATAAAATTATAAAAAACAAAGCAGCTAGAAAGTTTAGAGGCAAATATTGTTGTGGAGAGCCATAGATGCAGTGACCAAGGAGGACTGCCCAGAGGTGGTGACACGGAACAGAGATCTGAATGAAGTAAGGATTGAGTCATGAAAATTTCTAGGGCTGCCCTGTCCTACATGGTAGCTACTAGCCCGTCACCCAAGGCTACTGAGCATGAGAAACGTGAATAGTCTAAACTGAGATGGTAAATGTAAAATATATACTAAGGGAAGTACCAAAGAAAGAACGTAAAATATCTTATTAATACTCACAGTTTCTATTACATGTCGAAATAGTTTGAATATATGGGGTTTAAAAACTATGTTTTAGTTCAACGTATTATTTGAATTAAGTAATATCATGTGGCCCACAGGCTATATCACCATTGGGCAGCACTGATGCAGGGGAAAAGCCTTCTAGCTGGAGAAGATAGCCACTTAAAAGTGCCCTGATAGCAATGGAGAGTTATTGTGTTTTTAAAGAGGGTAATTTGTTAGAACCAAGCGTCAGGAAAAAATAACAGCAACAAATAAATGACAAAAGAAAATATGCAGAGTAGATTAGAGAAAGGGGCTACGGACTCAGGAGACTAGACACCATTCAAGAGTCCAGGCCAGGGACACTGAGGACTCAGTTGGAGTCGAGACTGAGGTTGGCACTGAGGGGATGGGCAGGCTTTGGAGACAGAAAGACGATAAGGCAGAAGAAAAGGGAGTATCCAGAAATCGGTGTGATTTTATCCAGGGGTGACCCTGACTGAAGGGTCTCAGCCTAACAGCAAGAGAGTCACAGAGAGGAGGGACAAGGCATAGAGCTGTGGGCAGGGAATTGGGGAAGCAGAGGACTCCAAGATAACAGATTCACCTCCGTTACATAGTAAAGTCTACTATGTCCCCCAGGCCCTTCATTTCAGGACTCTGGCTGGTTATACTTCTGTTGAGTTTCTGACCCCACCAACACCCCAAGTCCTTTGACTCTTTGCGTGTTACTGATTCCAAAGTGGTTGTGAAAACAGAAAAGATCCATCGTGAATGTGATTGCAAAACAGCTCATTGATGTTTCACAAAGAAAGAAAACATTGCATTGGCTGACATTTTATGTCTTTTTCTTTTTTCCCCCATGCTCTCTTTATTTCTCCCTTTCTCTATTTATCTCTCTTCTTTTCTAAATCTCTTTCATTTCATCCTTTGGATAGAACTATGACTAGATTCAGTATGAAATCCACTTAGGAAGTTTCTTTCTATTAAAATACAAAAAAAAAAATCTCCCGGACATTGAAAGAGTCAAAGTGACTGCTTAAAGCTGAGCACAGACCACCAGCAGAAAGAAATGACAGGAAGCAGGCATCTGACAAGTCTCTGCTGAAGTAGGTATTATTACCATTCTTGAAGAGATGGGAGAACTCATCTCAGAGAGGTTTTATAACTTTTTCAAGGTTACACAGCCCAGAAACCTAAGAACAGTGATTTAAGCAGGCCTATCTGACCTTAAATCTTAGCTAAGACAGGGTATGTACTGCCTGTTAGTGCCTTACAACCAGAATGATCTGGTCCTGCGGCTTCTAGCATCTTTCAGGTAATTTGACTCCTTTTTAGAAATGAAACTCACCTAGGGAGAAGTTCTGGGCAAAGGGCAGTTTTTCAGAAACAAGACAAAGTGCACAGGAGATGAACTAACCCCGAACACGTACCTGCACGTGAGGGTCCCAGCTCTCAGGTCTCAGGCAGGAGAGAAAGGCCATGGCTGGGATCAGAGTCCCAGCCAGGCGGGTGGGAGACATCATCCTGGCATTTTCTGCAACCAGAACCGGCTCTGCGAAAGCCCGATGAGCTGTAACTGCCTTCCCCCTGCAGCCTCAGCCTCGCGGCTCTTCTTTCCCTCACTCTGGTGCCCCACAGCGATTCCTGTATTCAAAGCAGCGCTGCGCTAGGGGCAAGAGGAAGTGAGAGTGGCAACCTTAGCAGTCTGGACTTTTGTTTCTCTAGTATTTCTCTCCCCTTTCTCAGGAGGGGAAGTTAGAAAAAGAAGCAAGTGTCTGCAGACCAGTGGCAGGACGAACAGCAAGAGGAAGCTGGCTGTTATCCCAGTAAATCACCTGATTTCTCAGCATTAGTGAACCTAGGAAAGCAGTCAGACTGGTCGGTCTGTGTAACTATTTAGGATGGTGGCTTTCTTATAATGTTTCAAGAGTGGAGACTTTCTGAATTCCTTTTCTAGGGCTGCCTTAACAAAGTATCACAAACTGGGAGGACGGCACATTAAACAGCAGAAATTTATTGTTTCCACGAAGATCTGGCAGCAAGAAGTCGGAGGTGTCAGAGAGGTTGATTACTTTTCAGGCTTGCTCCTTGGCTTATAGATAGACAGACAGACAGCCAACACACAGTCTTCCCTCTGTGCATTCCTGTGTTCTAATTTTCTCTTCCCATAAGCACACCAGTCCTACTGGATTAGGGCCACCCACATGACCTTACTGTACCTTAATTGCCTTTTTAAAGACCCTCTCTGGAAAGACACCCACCATCTGAGGTTAAGTCTTCAGCATATGAATGGAAGGGGGTGCAGAGTTCAGCCTACAGGTCCATCCAGCCTGGGGACGGGATTCCTGTTTGTGAAACTGATGCAAAGTGAAGCTCCAGAGAAACGGAGTTGGGAAAGTACACAAATGGTGGGACACAATTAGATCGAAGAATCAAATGTCCTGGAAGGCAAATCCAAGATGGGTGATTTATGGCCTATGTCATTGGACAAGGCATGGGAAGTACCAAGTCTTAATTTCTGGTCTGAACAATGGAATAATAGTTTTAATCACAACAGAAGCTGAAATCTATGAAATTCATCCATCGACTTAAAGCCATGTGACGGGAGTCAAATGATAGAAGCCACTAAGCCTTAGTTTTTTGGTCTTTAAAATGGAGGTAATCATATTTGTTTTCAATGATCGCATAAAGTTAATTTACATAAAATGTCCAATCTAGGGCATGGTTCATTTGTATATCCCATAAATTGGTAGCTATTGTGATGATTAAAAATATGAATAAAATGGGAATAAATATGTCCCTCCAAGGACTGTTACGGGATTAAATAAATGTATTTGTCATGCTTTTAGGATAGTGCCTGGGATGTTGCAGTACAATGTAGATCTCCATTAAATGAGAACACAATTTAAAATGGGGACGTTACTGGTATTGTGTTCTAGATAATTCTATCAAGATGTCCTGCAGGTACCCCACTTCCAAATATCTGAAATCAGGCTGCGAGGGAGCATGTCATAGGGGACTGAGCACCAGCTCTTGTAGGCTTCTTCAACACAGCTGTACAATTAAGCTAAAAGAGCCCCCATGTCAAAACTTTGCTTTAGGGGTTCATTGAGACCACGTTAGGGTCTCAGAGTAGTGCCTGGCCCACAGTAGGTGCTCAATAAAGTTTAGTTGTTGGAAAAGGTCATGCCATGTCACGTCCACATAGTCACCCAAGATGGAAACCTCTTTGGCTTCCTCCTTTCTCTCATCACATTTACATTAACTCTATTTCTCTTATTTTCTGTATTCTTGATACTCTGGCATGGGTTTGCTGAGCATAGACTGCCCCTCCCAGGGCTGGCAAGTTCATAGAGATAGCCAGTGATTTCCCTGGAGTGCAGCTTTCATATGCAAACTAACCAATCCAAAGCCCATGGCTGAGCCACTTCCTCTATTTGGCTTTAATGCTCTAGGAGGCAATATTCTTCTGCCCTTATCATCAGAGGGCCAGGTCCCAGACAAATACAGAAAGCTCCTAAACTGCCCCCACCCCCACCACAGAGCCTGCTAAAATTATTCAAAGTAGCATCTTAGACCTGCTTACTCTGTCTTTCCTTGCCTTCCCCACAAAAGCCACAACACAGGCTCCTGCCCAGGCCTCACCTTCTCTCCTTCTGCCTCCTGAGGACCCCTGGTGCTTCCCCCTGTGGCTCTGCAGGGTGTGGTGTGCCCCCTCCTCTTGGGAACTGCGAGTAACAAACTTTTCATTTCTAATCATTACTTGAGCTATAGATCTTACCACACCCGGATAGTAAGACCTTCATTTTAAAACAAAACATTCTACCAAGAATGTTTTTTATAGAGATTTTTTTCTATAAGACAATTCTAAAAGGCCCATCTTTATTTCTGTTTTTATTACACCCCTTCCTTGTCTTAGATTAGCGCACTACATTGTTGTTAATGGATTGCCCAGGGACCAGACTCACCTCTTCCAGGGTCTCAACTCTAGCAATCCACCTTTATCCTAAAACTAAAGCAATCTTTCTAAAACACACACTGACTTACCATAATAATAATATCATAATAGTATTCTGAGGCCGTGCACTGCCCATACCTCAAGCTTCTTGGCCTACCTCCAACCCACTACACACACACACACACACACACACACACACACACACACACACACACCCCACTCCACTTCATAAGAAGAAAGTGTGTTATTTCAGGCCAGACATAACTAGCCTTTGTGACGAGGACACAGCACTTAAATGAATAGAGTAATATACATGTGTAATGGTGCAAATCCTCTTTCTTCTTGAATTTGAAAGAAAACCCTTTGACAGTCAAGATGAGACCTAAGACAAGGGGTTTAAGACAATCTCCTACACTGGGTTTTATGAGATAGTAGTACAGGATTAAAGAATTTCTGCTCGTACCTTGTAACGAGGGTTCCTTTTCTATGGGATTACCACACTGTCTTTCACTGACCTGAATCAAAGATATCTTGGCTCTGTGTACCTCTTCCAGAAGATGGGCTGTGTATCACATACAGAAGAGAAACTTCCAGCCCTGTTATTTGCTTTGGTGGATGGACCCAGCACTGCAGTGTTACAGTGAGATAAGACGCCAGGGATTGGCTACCATCCTGAGCCCATAATGTCCACTGCACTATAGTCACAATGACACCTTGGGGGCAGTGTAGAGACTCGGCCGGGAGCATGGAAAGCAACTTGATTTTCTAGAAACCCTCTTCATGTGGAGCAAGGTCGACTCAGGGCCAATCATCTTGAGTCAGTGGAAGAATCCTGCCTTCCCCAGCATTCTGGAAAACGTATTCAATATTATTTGGCAGGTACTGCAGGTACAGTAACAAAGTATGAAAGAACAAAACTGACCTGTGTTAGATTAGGCTAATTGCTGTATCAACCCCCAAACTTGAGTGACTTATGTAATAAAATTTTATTTGTTGCTCATGAAATTCTCAGTGAGGATATGTTAGAGGTGCTCTGACAAGGACTCAGGGGTCTAGGCTCCTTTGCTTTCTAAGATTTTATTTTATTATCTTTAGAGGAGAAGGGAGGGAGAGAGGGAGAGAAATATCAATGTATGGTTGCCTCTCATGCACCCCCTGCTGGGAAGTGGCCTGCAACCCAGGCATGTGCCCCAACTGGGAATTGAACCCCGATCCTCTGGTTCACAGGCCGGCAGTCAAACCACTAAGCTACACCAGCCAGGGCTCCTTTGCTTTCATTCTGCTGCCACATTCAGCACACAGCCTCCAAGTTTGCTGCACTGTGTGGGAGAAGAGCATGGGCAAGACACACAGACATTAACTACCTCTGTCCAGAACTGGCACGCCTCATCTGTGCTCCCACTCCACTGGCCAGAGCTAGTCCTAAGACCACGCCCAGTAGCAAGGGCACTCTCTCTCTCTATCCTGAGTTTCAAGCCTCTTACCCCCACCCCAAAATCATGCACACACATATGCACACACATGCATGCATGAAAGCACAGAGTCACTGATGGGTAACACCTCACAACACCAATTATATTTCATATGACGGAAGGAAACACGAGTCTTTTTATCAATCGGTGGGTTTTCTGCGTCACAGACCAGGTAGGCTGGAGTATGTATGAAATGATGAAAAGGAAGTAACGCGGATGCAAACACAACACAGCCTGGCTCAGTGAGATGAGGCCCCTTAGTCTGGCATATCTAAAAACCAAGTCTGATTCTATCCACCAATTCTAAGTCTCACATTTTTTCACATGTTAACGTGTCTTGTAGATGACAATATATTACCATTATAATTGGCAGAGGTTGTTTTTTTATTAATAGTGGCAAATTAAGTAATGGCACTTTTTACAGGCAATGGCATCTTATAATCAGTGAAGAAAAGTATGTCACTAAGAGGAAGAGGAAGCACAGGCTCTGTTCAAAAACAAAAGGAAAACAAACAGTTAGAGAATAAAGAGATCCGTTTCCTAAGGACACCGTAGGGCATGGACTCAGCTACTGTGCATTTTGCATCTAGAAAGGGAAATAGAATCTCAGTGGTGCCTGTTTTGACCAGTGTGAGTCTCCTGGATCCTTGGATACCCATTATCAGTTGTGTCTATTAACATGCCGTGGACTGATGCTCCTGTGGTCTCTAGTGTAGAATTGCTGCTCTCAAACAGAGGCATAAAGGGTACAGGGTTCTCCTAATCCATGTGACCAGACTTCCTGTCTCCGGGGCTGGGTCCTCGTGTTAAACACTGCCCTGTGCATCTCAGAAATTTTCTCCCTAATACCCCTAGTACCTGGGGCAAGTGAGTGCCCCCCTCGGGGACTAACAGACTACGCAATGCCTACTCCTTCCCAGCCCAAAATGTGTGTGATATTTCCTGTGTTAATTTAAAGTTATGTTGAATTCGCCGTGTCCGTATTGTCTGTTCTTACCAGTAGAATTGAAACTCCTTGAGGGTAGAGGGTTTGTTCAGTGTTCACAGGTATTGAGTGCATGGATAGGTGCTTAGTAAATAGTTGATGAATGAATCCACAAATATCTGCATTTGTTTTCACCGTGTAGCTGGTACTTTACAGCACTCGTCATCTTTCCGTAATAAGTAATGTAAGTCTCTCATAAGATAAGTGATCATTCTAGGGCTTCTCTTTTCCTTCTGTGCCTCCTAATAGTCCTCGGGATTGCCTGTGCCCCAAGTTAAGCTACATAGAGAAGCAGAGACTCATAGCAAGTGCATTAGGATGAAGGCCCTTGTTGCAGTAACACCACCCTTTTCCTGGGGCACAAAAACCTCTTTGTCCCCTTTAGTCATGACCCTGAGGCAGAGGCTGGTTTGTTACGGCCAAGAGACTCTTGCCTCTCTTCTGTCTCTGTACTTCCCCAATTTCCCAGTGATTCTTTGTTCATTCAGATCCAGGAAAAGCATGCTGTAATGTAGAGAGTGGTATGTTTAAAACATTGAATTATTTTATTTACTTCCGAGCATCATTATTTCCTGATGTGACTTATTGTTAACGTCACTGAGTTTCCTTAACCATGAAGCAGAGATTAGCAGAACCGATAAGGAAGCCACTGTGGGAGCCGGCACGGGTGACCGTCTCCATCACTAACTGCATTGTGGGCCATTGGAGAGACTTTGCATCTTCTTGACACCTGCCCCAGCCTTTCCCAGACTGACATTGTCACTCTGTCCTCAGTGTCCACACAGTGACCACCTGCCACGCCTGAGAGGGATTGTCTGCCTCTCCCACCAGGCTTTTAGCTCCTTGATGGCAGCAGCCAAATAAGGTTTATCTCTAATAGACTCTGCATCTATTACAGTGCTTGGAACTGGTAAGAGGGAAAAGCATGTTAGTTTACATCCATGACTCTGGCAATAACTTTGGATGATAATAGCAACTGATAATTTCATAGTCTAATAAGATCCAAGCGAAGACAGATCGTACTTGTCACATTTATAGCTGTAGCTCCAGTGCCTAGTCAGTACCAGGTATAAACTTGTGCTCCGTGAACACTGATTGAATAATAAAGAACAAGTAAGTAACATATAATCAGCCTTTCCCTTGGTTGTTGGTCAGCCAGATTTCTCCTCTTCTTTGTAAATTCTTTTGTAGAAGATGAAGAATAAGTTGAAAAAGACTCTCTGCCCTTTTTCATAGACAGCAACCTATGACAAAGCACTCAGAGCTCGTATCTGATACAATCCTGCGCCAGACTTGCAGATCGTACCACAGCACATCCCTCTGGACAGCACAGGCTTGTGTAATCCAGGGCACATAGCTCTGGAAGGAAGCGGGGAAGGACAAGAGTAAATACATATCATTTGTCAGCTGGCTGGTTAAGAATTCTATGAGTATCTCTCCTCTCCTGTCTCCCACAGTGGAGGAATCCAGGAATCTAGAGATGATCAGATGGGAAAGTGATGAACAAATATGCAAACTGGGCAAACAGACACCGAGCTCTGAATAGTATGCGGTGAACACCTTCAGGTTCAAGAGACATAATTTAACCAATACAGAGTGCTGGAGGAGATGCAGGCCCCAGACCACCATTCCCAGAGGGGTTGGCTTACCTACAGACCCTCCACAGATCCCCAGCCTTATCCCCGGCCTCTACAGAAGCCCTGCATATGTGCCCCCCCCCTTCCACCACAGACAGTGTCATCTCCAAACTGGTCCTTGCATGCTCTGCCACCCCCGTGGACCCTGGGTTCTTCACGCTTCTCTTCCTTCCAAAGTCCAGGCACTCTGTCAGCTACAGGATGCAATATAAGTTGTTCATTTTTTCCTGCTTGGCCAATGGGTAAAAGAAAGGGTAATCTACCAACCCTAAGGAGAGGAATGTGGGACAAATAAACCCTTGTGGAGTGACCATTGTGGGATAAAAAATAAAAAAAAATTAAATTAAAAACGTAGACCAAGAGAACTAATACTTGCATGGTGAAGGAGAAAGTCTTTTCAGCCAATTATATTATATTTTATGTTCCTATAAATACTTGCCTCCTTCCTGCTTTGAATCAAAGTTGGAAAAAGAAAAGAAAAACATTTTCTAGCACCTTGATCTTAGAAGGTTTAGGCTCCAGGGAGCTGGAAGATGCAGAGAGAGAGAGAACAAAAGGCTCACTGTGACATTGTGGAAAGGAATTGGGCTTTGGATAACATAGAAGTGTGTTTAGCATTCTAAACATAAATAGGCTTCTATTTCGACTCTGCCCTTTTGACCCATGCTAAAGGGACCACACCTTCCTCATCTTTGTTTCCCATATTGCCCAGCCCTGAGGGCTGCTCAGAGTAAATATCTGTCGAATGCTTCCTGAATGGCATGATAAAAGAATAATCTCAGTGATGAGATATGGAATATTAACTGAAATGCACGGGCTAAGCATTCAATTGGCAATCTCCACTTTTAATACTCTATCACTGTCTAGCTTTGTGACTTCAGCCAAGTCACTTAACTTTGAAAGCCCTTAGTTTCTTCTATATACAATGCTTCTTTTAAGGAGAAAATAAGATAACATAGGCTCAGACCATGACAACTTCCATTGTTTTATTTATCTTAATACTCACTGGGGAGTTCTCGTTGTTCAAGGAAGAATAACATCCAATGTATGCTTCTAATCACAGATAGCTTATTCTGCGTTGATTTCTTAGTATCTTACATCTTTGAGTTAATTTATATTTCCCGCTATTTGAAAAGATACAAAGCAATTGGTTGATGGAGCGCTTATTACTTTCTATGTTGCAGTTTAATTCCCACAAACTATTTTCTTCACTAAAGGAGCACATACCGCCTTAGCCAGGACTACTGGAAGCAGAGTATGAAAAAGAGGTGGTGAGTCAGTATGTTTGGGGGAAAATCTTGTCTTCCAAGGCTTCCGGCTTCATTCAAAACTGCTGTGCCTGTGGTTGTCTGGCTCCTTCTTCAGCGCCGCCTACTCCAAGCCAACATTCTCACACATACCAGGTCACAGTGATCTACCTCGTCTTTCTCCGAATTTCTTTAGGAATATTGTCCTGGTCTTTATACATATTTATCTTTATGGAAAGGCATCTTATCATAACTCATATCCCTCCAGGAACTCCCCCAGGACAGGAACCTTACTTTGCACATATATGCATTCTGCATAGCACTTCAGCCCGCAGTAAAAGTTAACTACTGGTAGAAATGAAGGTACAGAGAGAGAAAGACAAGGAAAGAGGAAGGGATGGAAGGAAGAAGGGAGGAAGGGAGGGTAAGTTTTTAAAAGTAAAAATTAAAAAAACGATGCATAACTCCCCCAAAGTAAAATTATTTGACATGACAATATAGCACAATGTGAAGTTCAAAAATTATGCAGCTAAGAAAATAAAATTCTCATTCTCTGCTAAATGGAGTGAATACACTCTCCATTTTCATATATTAAAAGCGTCTGGGACCGCAGTCAGGGCTGCACAGTGAAGCTCACTGGCCCAGCTGCCCGGGGCCTCTCAACAGACATTTGCTTTGTTTACACCACCCGCCAGCCTCTCTGCTTCTGCCTCTGCCCCAGTCCAGCTGGAGAACACATGCTAGAAGATGGGCCATTCCAGAATTTCTTCTACTCTTGGTAGCTGATTTCCATGATGTTCCCTCATTTCCATGTAACTCCTTTACCTTTAAATGTGCTTAAAATAAGTTTGAATTAGACTCAGAACCATATGGCCAAGCCGAGGGCCAGCATATGGTTGTAGATTGCTCAGGGCTGATCTATAGCATCTTTAAGCTCTCTTTACACAGGAGGCAGTGATACAGTCAGAGTTCTGTATATTGAATTGCTCTGTCCTTCATGTGGGGAAATGAGACTGGCATCCATGTGAAAGCCTGTTTTAGCTTTCTTGGTCATGGTGTGGGTAGAGTACAGAGAAATATTAATGGGAAATAAATTGTTAGGGGTAGAGATTCAGTCTGCGCACTTGAACTATGGGCAGTCCAATTAAAATGTGACTTTAAGTCAATGTAGCTATGTCTCACCTGCCACCATACACTGCAGATCAATCCCATGGAAACAAGAGACTTCCTGCTTGACAGTTAATCCAACGAGATGGCAAATGAAGAGATGAGTTCTGTGGCCAAAGCATGGAAGCCAATTTCTTTAACAAACTAAAAGATCTGAAAAAAAGGGGGGTACAGAGGAAAAGTGGAAAATGAGCTACAAGGAATCAAAGAGAAAGAAGGAAGTACACAATTCAGGGTCTGTCTCTGAGAATGCTGGGCAAGTCTGTTTCTCTCACCTCACTTCACTACCCATGCCATCCATATTGTGAGGACAAAGAATACTGTCCTAATTGAGTCAGGTTCCAGAGAGTCTGACTGGGCTAATTGCTAGTGGTTTGACTATGCCCCACCATTTGTCTCTTTTTAGTCAAGTTTCCAAGGAGAAAACCTCTTGTTTCCATGAGTAATTACACTTTTATAAGTGAAAACCAAAACTTAATTATCCATGCAAGCTGGGTGCTAGAAATATCAGAGGGAACTCCTTGTAAAGTATATGATTGTCTAACCATTATGCTGTACACTGGAACCTCATACAAAATAATACTGAATAAAAACTATAATTGAAAATTTTAAATTAAAAAACAACTTAGTTATACAAATATACTCTTTCATACAATGAAATCTGGCAGAGGCAGAACTCAAATCCAGATTGTTTAAAAATTTCAGGTTCATATATTACCTAACAAACCAGCAAACTGGACAATGGGGAAATAAATCCTTCAATACGGAAGAAGGAAGAATCATCCCAGAACACCCCGGGAAAGACAGACAGACAAGGAGAGAGAATGGGTTTTGGAATTCTGAAAACAACAAATCGATGTGATTCTTGCCGTCACCACCATTGCATTATCGAGGTCCAGTTCATGTTTCAGAGAACAGCTCTGCTAACTGAACCATAACCAGAGCCTAAATAGCTTTATTGAAATTCAGCACACAACTCACCCATTTAAAGTGTGCAGTCAACAGCGTTAAGCGTATTCTTTCTGTATCGTCCAGTAAAGTTCTATTGTTGGATGTACCACAATTTGGTTATGTGTCTATTAGTTGATAAACATTTGGTCTGTTTACATCTTTTGGCTATATTTACTAAGCTTGGTATACATTTGTGAACAAGTTTTTGGATGAACATTGTTTTCCGTTTTCTTAGGTACATATGTAGGCATGAAATTGCTGAGTAATATGGTAACTGTATTATTAATCTTTGGAGAACTGCCAGCTGTAGTCTAAAGTGACCATTGAACACTCCTGCCAGTAGTCTAGGATGGTCCTGCACATCCTCACCAACACCTGCTATCATCTGTCTCTTTTATTATATTCATCCTAGCGAGTGTGAAGTGGTATCTCCTTGTGGTTTTGACTTGTATTTCCCTGGTGACTAATTATGTCAGGCATCCTTTCAAGTACTTATTGGCCATTTATATATCTTCTCTAGAGAAATATCTACTCAAGGTCTTTACCCATGTTTTAATTACATTATTTGTCTTTGTATTATAGAGATAGAAGTGATCTCTATATATTCTGGGTGCTAGTCTTTCATCAGATACATAATTTGCAAATATTTTCTCCCATTCTTTGGGTTTTCTTCACTTAATAGTATTATTTGAAACACAATGCTTTAAGTTAAAGTTATGATTTCTTTTTTTTTTTTTTTGCTTGTGCTTTTGATGTTACATCTAAGAATCCATTGCCAAATCTGAGGGCATGAGGATCGATCACTAGTTTCCTTGTAAGAATTGTATAGGATGCTGTCTGGGATTGGACTGAATCTATAGATCAATTTGGATGTTATTGTCATCTTATCAATTTTAAGCATTTCAATCCAACCAGAAATCTAGTGATTATCCCATTTCAGTTATTATACTTTTCAACTCTAGATTTTCCATTTGGTTCATTTTTATAATTATTTTACCAATATGTTCCCAATTGTCATTCATGCTTGTCACAAACTCTATTGTTTTTTAAGATAGCTCTTGAGAAATTCTCCACCCTCCTTTGTAAATGAAGTCAGCTCTTTTAGGAAGAGATTAGTAGTTATCTGTTTAAGGTTTACCTTTCTCCTACACAAGACTCTGAGCCAGGGCTCTGAAACTGGAGGTTGCCAAGCTTCTCTCTGAATGATGCTCCCAGATGTGGGAGCAGAGTGCCCAGTGGATGGTGGTGACAGTAGCATCAGGTCTCCTTGTCTTGCTTCTCCCAGCTTGGAAGCACTGCCTTACAAGCTGGCACAAGGGAGACCAGCCTCTCAGTACTCTCAGTGGGGCATGCCTAAAGTCGCCTCCATCCTGTTCACAGAGGCTGAGCAAAAGAAAAGAGCAGTCACCACTTGGCTACACACACACAGCACATAGCCTCAGAATAGATAGGTGGGGACACGATGAGTAATGCTGACACACAGCTCCTCATGGAAAGATGGCTTCTCCACTGGGTGCTTGGGGAAGGTGCAGTCCTGTATTATTGATAGCATCAACCCGGGGTCCATTTCTGTCTCACCGAGGTGGGAGTGGAAAGTGAGGGAGCCTTGGTTTAGGTAATATAAATTCTCACTATTCCTTCATTTTCTTAAGTAAATATTTTCTTATAGGCTCTATGCTCTTTGGACCACTTCTAGAAAATAAATTTTTCAAAAAATAATTTTCACCACTTTCTAAGGGAAGTATGTCTGCAGACCTCCTCATACTGTCAGGCCAGAAGGCGAACTTAAAAGTAGGTAATTTTTACACTGAAGTTAATACTCTAAAAATAAGGCCAATTATCATAGCATGAGCAACGGGCAAACAGAAGAACAATGGAGAGGGAGTAACTAGAGCATAAAAACTAGGAAAGAGATGTAAGAAAGGCACATAGTGGAGAGAAAAATGACAGCAAGAAGTCAGGAAAATGGATAGAAAAAGCACAGGGCAAACAGCCCCATCTGACCCAGGCTGGGCCCTAATGAGTCTGGGTGTGGAGCAGCTGACATCACTCACTCAGCCCTTCGTCACCCACTGACTCACCGTCCAGCACCACCCAACTAGTTTATGTGTTCATGTGTCAAGTGTCCTAAAAAAGATCTTAAATTTTTATTAAAAAAATATGCCCTACCCCACTTCTATTTCAATATGGAATCCCTCCCTATCCTTGAAGGGTAAGCTCAGAGGTCACCTCTTCCACCATGTACCCCTTACCTCCCAGAGCGGCCATGAGGCCTGTTCTCTCCATTCTCTGATTTTTCTGAATAACTTACCTGTCTCCCTTTGGGGAAATGACCATTTTTTCCTTCCCTCCAGACTATCTTGGCTCCTGCTTATTCCCCAATCTACTTCTCTGACAGAGATCCTTCCAATGTGTTTCTATCTTGTTATGTAAACCAGGGCAAACTAACAATTAATGACCTTAGTACAGATATATAATTTTTTTTAAGTTATGGAGTAAGATTGTCACAAAGTATGCTCATAATCAGGCTTCGCTCCATCAAAAGAATAAATAACATTGAATGAATGAATTCAACAAATGAATGTCAGAAGTGATGAGATGAGCACATTACCAGGTTGGCAAGCTGAAGAAAGCAACTCAGTAACCTTGTGGAGAATGAAGCAAAGGCAGCACAGGGAGGCAGGGATTCTATTCTTCCCAGTGTCGTCACTGAAACCTTCTGTGTCATCTGGAGCAAAGCACCTATGTCGATTATTTCATTGGTGGGGGTCCCCCCTGCCTCATTCAGTGTTTCTGGTATGCTATGCAAAGAGGACTATAATGAAACAAAATAGAAAGGCTAATAAATGTCAAGATTCCCAGTTAATATAAGCAAGACCATTTTTATTTTAAATGAAAAAATTTAAAGAGAAGATGTAGCTATAAGATATTACATACTTTACTTCAGCTTCCAAAAGGACATTTTCCTCCTCCTTCTTCAATTACACAACCAACTCAAACAAAGAGCCTATAACTACAAATGTTTATTTTTTTTTAACAAAGAGAGAACACTGGCCATAATATCACAATTTAGAAAATCTTGTCTCTCCAGAGATTTCAGCCTAGATAATTGGATTAGCCTCTCTCACAAATGCTGCTACTTCCCATCCCCACGGAGAAATCTGGTTTCCAATTGCCGCTCAGAGTTGTGAGGGACCTCGACATCACAATTAAACAGCTGATATCAGCACAAGAAGAGAGGAAAATGAGAAGGTGAACTGGATAATTCTGGGAGGAAGGGAATTCAGTTTCTTCACTGCACAAAATATTATCCTCATTGAATCACAGGTTGTCAGCTACGATCAGCTCCAAATACAAACATAACACTACAGTAACAAATAATTCAACAAAAGACATCCAATTTCTTCATGGGGAATTAAAATTTTAATATCCAACTATCCAAGAGAAATTGAAGCATATTGGATTTTTCACAGATCGCAGAATGCATCACTCCTGGGTTTACAATAAAGACGCCTCCAAATGAAGCCAGGCTTCTTAATGACAGTTTGCCAGCAGCTGTCTCTGCCAAATGCCAATAAGATAGCAGAATCCTACTGCCCTCAAGAAGAGAAGATACTTCCTACAGATGTGACACGGTTATAGACTCATCATGTCAATTTCTGACCTTCAGAAAGTTTCATCTAGAATTGCTTCTCTGCTTGGAAGTCATGTGGCATTATCTACTGAAAAAAGAATCTACTTCTAAGGAGAAGGGAAGGAAGTTTTCATCTTGCACTGAAAACGATTCATTCCCAAACAGTTGAGAAACATTCCTTACCCCTTAGATAAGTGGTTTGGGTCAAATTTGGGGCTGATAAATGGTGAGGAATGGAGAACAATTCATATAGCAGATTTATTCTGCTTGAGTAAAAGCATAGTGGCAGAATGGAAACAGAGCACATTTTTGGATATAGGAGGATCTGAATTTGAATCCCTGCTTCACATTTACTAATTGTGTAACTTTGGGGCCTCAGTCTGTCTCCATCTGTAAAATGGGGATAAAAGTACTTTTCTTATGAAATCATCAAAAGGATAACAAAATGATATGCAAAACATCTAGTTAATGCCTGGAATATAGTAGGTAAGCTAGATGTGCAAGATACTATCCGTTCATGGTTATTTTATTCATTTATAACTTAAAGTAGTCCATGCCCCTAATTTTTTCTCTGGATATGGTTGGTGGGGGTTAGATCAAATGTTCATGGTGACCCACAACCGAGACTGTCTAGTCCACCCCACCGCTTCCTGTTTGGCACTCTCTTTATCTTGGATGTATACTAAGCCAGTGGCATTAGGGATAGAGGAAAGGGCATTAGATCTAGTGTCAGGAGACTTACATTGGTTCCCTAATTCATTCACACTGTGATCTCAAATACATCACTCGGCCTTTCAGAAAATGAATGATCTCATCTGTAAATAAGGACTTACCATCAAAATGATGTACTCTGCTGTCTTGCTTTTTAAGTCTTCATTAACCTGCAGCTGTTTCCCAAAGTACACATCTACCCTATATGAAATTCCCAGCCCTTCTCTTAAGTCTGTATAGCATTTCATATTTAGAAAGTGCTTCCACATTCATTGACTCATAATAAGCCCCACCAAGTAATTCATCTGCCTGGCACTGTGATGCAAGGAGCTTTTCACTTGAATCAGACACCTGAACATTTTCAATGAACTAAGAAATGAGACACATACAAAATGTACTTAGAATAGTTCCAGACACATAGTGAGGTTAATAAATATAACTTATACTTATACTTTAAGTCAATTGTAAGATCTTTGGTAAGAGAGGCCATGTCTTATAGCTCCCAAAACACTCTTCTGCAAATCCCAAAGTAGTAGGACAGACCTGGGTATAGAGGGGATGCATCTAAAAATCAATGCTAACTAAATGAATAAATTGTTTATAGAGATAACCTTGGAAGCTAAACGCTTTTCAAATAGTCAATAGTAGAGGTCTTCAGGAGTAAGGAAGAGAGAATGATCTTCCTAGAACAACAAATAGATTAAATAATCATGCGGCTGGGGCTGGGGGCTGTTCTCTGTGTGTATGCAAGTGTGGGCACTTCCTCCACTACATGTCCAGCTAACAGAAAGACAGCAAATCTGTGCAGAAGCCTATGCATCTGTTGTCTGAAGCACTCATGCTGAAATGAGCCATGGCCTTCATGAAATCCACTGAAAAGGGACACCTTTTTGGGCTCCTAAGACTCCATTAAGGAATGAGACTTCAAGAGCATACCCTGGGTTTGCATAGTCTTTTCCATTCTTCATGATTTTGAGTTCCCATGTCATCTCCACAGAGATTTCTCACCACCCATGTAGAAGTATCTGAACCTTCTTCTCACCTGAGAAGAACACTACCTCTCTTTCTCCTAAGTTTTGCATTTCTTTCATTATCTGATGTTATTTATGCACATGTCTTATCTCAAGGCAGCATGTGTAGTAACAAGAGTATGAATTTCAGAATCAAGCAGATCTTGGTTTAAATTCCAATTCCATCACTTATCATCTGAGCATCCTTGGGCAAATTGCCTGAGTTAATGGGAATTACACATAAGAGCCACTGTTGGGAGGATAAAATAAAACAGTACATGTAGACATTCAACCAATGTTCATTTCTTTCTTTTCATCCCCTTCTTCTTCTCCTAACCATATGACTGTGTGTTCCTTGATAGTAGGCACTCTTTGTGACAGTGAAACACCTTTCTCAGAGAAGGCTGAGCATTTATTTAAATTGTTCTCCTCCTCCAGGTACACTCTGAGCATCCTTTGCAGTGTTGAATATCCTTAAGACACAGAAACTATCTTTCTACTCCCACCCAAGCAAAAATGAGGTATATAGCCCTCTGTTATGAAGTTAACCCTTAAAAGAGTAGACAGGTATTAGCTGAGAAGAGTGGAATGGATTAACATTTTGGTTTCATTCTCTTCTAATACTTTAAGAATCAAATGAAACAAATAAGCAAACAAACAACCCCCTGTAGGTACATCCAGTGATTATTCCTGGAGAAGTAAGACCAATTACTTTATAGAAGACTCCAGTGAATTGTAGAAGACATAAGATTAAATGAAAGAGGATCATAGATTATACCTGACTTTCAGCCTTCATGTTCAACAGAAGTATGTGATTTCATAAGTGATCAAGGGTTAGGAATACTTGTTTGAAATATAGTTTATTTCATGCAATGGTAATTGGCATCTATAATTAATGTACACACAGAGAGATTCAAGTACAACATCAACACATTCACACACACACCTGAGAGTCAGGGACCTAAAGCAGTCTGTACTCCTAGGGGAAAACAACTAATTAAACTGACAGGTAATGAACATTCAAAGATAATTACCGATAATACTCAGGCACACATCTGATGATTAATAGTAATAAATTCCATGCAGGTGATTAATAAAGAGGCAGGCAATGTAGAGATAATATATAAATGATAACAAAACTCTCTTTGATCTTTGAAGGAAGGAGGAGGGAGGACCGATGAGTTTGTCTTTAGCAATAGCTGTCACTAAGAGGGTTCTGTGGCATTGAGAAAACCAGGGAAAAACCAAAAACAGAAGCTTGGAAACAAATTATTGAGTAAGTCGTTTAACCACTCTGTTCAATGTACCCATCTGAAGATGCAACAAGATGATATCTCTGGCCTTTTCTAGCTTTGTCGAAAGGCTGATTATAACTGAACTCTTTAAGTGTCTAGTTTCAGATAATGAACATATTGGGCGAGAGACTGGAGAAAGAATATGTCAAAAAGTTTTATCCTAAAGATTAAGAGAAGCAAATGTTGAATATTTGCCAACATTTGAAATCAAGAATCTCTAAGATTCAAACTTCAAAGTGCTGACTCATGTACCAGAAAGCATGTGTTGAATACCTCTCTGCTAACCTCATTGATTTGTATTTATCAGAATGAACATGACTCCATCTTCTTAAATAGGACATTTTTCAAAGCTTAATCTTCTAAAATATTCAGCAATAATTTCTCTTCCAAAAAATAACTATTCTTAAGTGGAATGGAGACCAATGAGAAATCTGACTCTGTTTTTTAACATGTTATATGTGGAATTCTCAAAAGTTTTTTCCTTATATTTTCCTTGATTTCTTTGACTTCTAATTCTTTGAATCTGATACACAAAAGAACAGAAAGGAAAAATGAAACACTGCTTAAAAATGTGGATCTAAGTAATTGTGTGACAACGACACCTTTGGCAAAGCCACTAATGTAGTCCTTCCAATTTGCTTACAGGGAAAATGAAAACATTAATTTGATTTTTGTTAAAGAGAAGTAAGTTGAAGGAAACTATGTTAAATCTAGCCCAACACTGAAAACTGGACTCAGAATAAAAACATCTGGGACCTTGGTCCCTACTCTGTCACTATGAATTTGAGAAAGTGACATAAGCTCTCACTGTATCTGGTGGTCTTCAAGGGTTGTCAGTATGGAATTCTAGAGTTCTGGGACTCTTTTGTGATTAACACACTCATGAAGAACAGAACATATTGTCTTTAATCCCAAACCAATGACAATAGGAAGTCAGAAGGATTTTTCTCTTTCCAAACAGATTCTCCACTAGTGTTCCAAACAGAAGGAGGGGGTCGTGATGAACAGATCCCTGTCATCTCAGGATTATTTTCCCTGATACTATTAGGTCTTTGACCTTTAAAAAAATTTAGAGAAAGTATGTAATAGGGGAAAGAAGAGAAATGGTCATCAGGGAACATGTATAAAGGACCCATGGACAAGGCCAAAGCAGGGAAGGATGGAGGGATGGAGGGATGGAGGGATGGAGGGATGGGGGTAGAGGTAAAAGTAGTGTTGACAAAATAGAGACAGCTGTGCATGAACAACAATAAAATAAATAAACAAACAAATAACAGGCAATAACACTAAAAAAAACTTCTGTTTTCTTAATATGTGAAGACGTTTCAGAGGAAAAGGTACTTTGCTAAATATTTTGGGACAGTGGCTGCTTAATTTGATTATTTATAAGATTTGTACACATTTTTCAGATTTCACCCTGCTTGAATAAATTAATTCAAAGATTACCTGTTATGTAACTGCACATGAAACACTCTTCCCAGATAGAGCCACTCTTGGATGTATTTTTTTGCTAACATTACAAAAGCCAAATTTCGCCCAAACTTTGTCCCTTTAAGTAAAAGCTCTTCCATATTTGGCAGTTAAAACTGGGTCGAGAATAAACAAATCTTTCTTGCGCACTTCTTATTAAATCCCCAAAACCTCTTTGTAAATCACCCTTAATGCTTCAGGCAAAATTATATTACTAAAAATGTCCAGCATTACCAGAATTTATTACTTTTTTCTCCTGGTTATAAGACCTGCAACCTAGGAAAAGTCTTCATTAGGATCTAAGCATTCTGAGTTATTCTCCAGAACCCGTTATGAGTTAAAGCAGGAGAAAGTATATACACAAAGAACAGACATGCCTCCCCATTTTGATGTTATCTTTATCATCACCATCATCACCATAGCAAAACTCTCACAGCATCCTTCTCTTTCAGGCACTGCTTTACACATATTAGCATCAGGAAGTAGAAATAAAAATGTATTCACAGCTTGAGTTATAAAAACTTGACTTGTAAATGTCCTATTGAAAATGTCCTCTTTTGACCACTCAAATATACACCCATCCTGCAGAAAGCTATCCTGGAATAAAAGTACCACCCAGTAGTGATGTGTTTGTGCATTAAGCGTACTTCTTTTCTCTTAACATTCTCCTTACCCCCGCTTAGCCTGAAAGGTGTTTGACTTCCAAGATATCTCCACACACAATCCGGTAGGGATAGTCATATTGCCTCTTACTAAGTAGAGTTTAGTTGTTTTGACCTCAGAGGACCTCTCTGTTATTAGGATCATGGTTGTAATACAGGATCATGGTTTCCCTTCCCTCCCAACCTCTGTCATTATTCACTGAGGACAAATTATACTTCTCTACCCCAATGACTGGGGGCTTGACCAGGCGACTTTCTTAACCATGGAAACAAGTATGAATGTCAAGGGCAGCAGAGCAACCAGAGCTTTGTATCAGTGTGTCCTGTTCTACTTTGTCTCCTGCACTCCAGCTTTGCACCCTAAGAAAATCATACCCTTGTAGGTACTACTTCCTAAGCATAAGCACTGGGATAAAAGACAGATGGGGCGAACCTGAACCAACTCATAGCCTGAACCAGGGCATCCCACTTGACATGCAGACATGTGAGGAAGAAATGAATGTTTATTTGTTATAAACCAGTGAGATTTGGGGCATAGTTTGTATGCAGCATTATTGCAGTACTGCCTACCTAATACATGATTATATGTCCATAAGCATGCTAATTAACTCATTTGCTCCCCTCAACTTCCACTCCCAAGTCTTACTCAGTTACCTTCAGTGAATCTACTTTCTTCCTTCAGTTTTTTTCCCCAGGAGTCTCTAACCATGATTAAAAAATATGAATAAGTCCTGCTGATACAGTGTTATCAAATAAAGAGAACTACAGTAAACTTAATTAGAAATTTAAAAGATAGTTTTAAAGTGACTCTGTATACAATATTATCATTTTCATATTTTCTATTAATGCTACTTTTGCAACACTAGATCCAGGTTACCTAGACTTAAAATCTTTCTTCAACCCTTACTAGCTCTGAGGTCTTAGACAAGTTTCTTAACCTGTAGTGTCTTTGCTTTCTTACAGATGAGTGGGAATGACAGTAATATCTACTGTGCTAAGTTCTGGGCAAGATAAAGTTCATTCATAGATATAAAATGGCAAAACAAACAAACAAACAAACAAACTCAAACCAGTCCTGTAAAATAGTAAGAAGTCCAGTAGCTTGGTTATCAATGTCATCATGACCATCATCCTCATCATTGATAACATTTCAGAGCTGGTGCATGGTTTTAAACCTACCTTATGTTTTAATTAGGTATATGTGAGTGTGCTTGAAATGCGTGGGTGCCTCTAATTCTTTCTAACAGGAAGATGTAACTATTACCTCTCATTCTAGATAGTATATTACTAGATTCAAAGTGCTTTAATTATTTTTAAAATAATATCCTAAGGATAACTCTCTAAGGAAAAAAGGTCAAGTGGTAATACTCAAATTTTAATGATAAAAAACATAAAGCTATAAAGGATTCAGAATGAAATCTCCTAAGTAGCTGTGTCAGAGCTTAAATGGAAAGAACTGGTTTATAAATAGACTCTTGGGAAAATATTTGTTTAAAAAATGAATATAAAAGTCCTTAACAAGCTGGCTTCCAGGGCCCCTGTGTCTCTAAGAAAGTCTAAAGCCTTTTTCTCTTCTTCCCCCTCTGAAGTTCTCGTTCATTTCTTACTCTCAAATATGTTGAGCTGGCTTTCAATAAATCAACTAGGGAGCAAAATTAGGCCTTGGAATTTGGTCTCCAGGATTTCAACCGTCCCTAGTGTATTGATTACTTCTGATCCTTAAACCCTCTACTAAACGATTTTCCTCTCCTCTCTAATATTCCAACCTTATGCCTTAAATTTCGTAGTCTGTCCCCTCTGGTTCATCCTGTCCAGAACCTATCTATGTATCGTGTTCATTTCTCTCTGCATGTGTCTATCTTTATCATATGCCCAACCATAACTGCCTCCAGTTTTCTCCTCAGTGAGACAGCATTTCTTCAAGAACCTCTGCTTCGCCCCAATTCATGCAGGCCCATCCTCTTAGTGTGTAAGCAATGAATGCCTCTCCACAGTAAATGTCCCCCAAAAGTCTGAGAATGCAGTTAGTAGTGAAATTAAGATGGAGAAATTTCCATATGTGTGGCTATACATACAATTATGGTTTTTCAGAAGAATTAAAATATAAAATGTTAAGTACTTTGAAGAAAAATTAATCTTCAATCAGTCATGGCACATTCTAGTCTTTTTATGAATAGAGATGACTAAGAAGAGCAGAGTAATACCAGTATCAATATTTTATATAGTACCCATCATGTTTTTCAAATATCTCTAAAGCGACATTAATATTTTAAAATAAAAATATTTTCTCACTATAAAATAGGAATATATGGCCACCTAGAAAAACTGAAAAATAATGAAGTAAAAATAAACATTAAAATTTTAAAAAAAAACCCTCTTTGGCCCTGGCTTGTTTGTCTCAGTTGGTTGGATCATCATCCAACAAACTAAAAGGTTGTGGATTCAATTCCTGGTCAGGACACATGCCCAGATTATGGGTTCGGTCACTAGTTGGGGCTTGTGCAAGAAGCAACTGATCAATGTTTCTCTCTCACATCAACGATTTTCTCCCTTGCTTTTTCCCTCTTTTCCCCTCTCCCTAGAACAAATAAAATGAAACAACAAAAAAAGTAAAATAAAAACACTCTTCGATCCACTCTAGTCTGGCATGTGTTGCAACATGTGACATAATTTTGCTAGTGTTTCTCTTTTATTTTACATGTTGCATTTTCAATTTACTTCGTCTGACACCAAGTTGGACATATGTACCCACTGTGTAGAGAACTACGATCTACACTTCACATATAACAGAATTTCAGCTCACAAAGATAAGTGACTTAAGTCAGCAAGTGGGAATCGGCCTGGAAAGTGCAATCTTTTCCACGTCCTATAAATGCCATGTTCGTGTCTTCCCTGCTTTTAAATTCTGCCTACAATCTCCTTCTGTGTGTGGAGAATTCCCTCTCTGCCTTTCTGCCTAAGAAATTACATAAATCCTTAAAACACACATCAATTCAGTTAGTAAAATTTACATTTGGAGCCCATGATGAGTAACTGGTGGAGCCAGGATTGAAACTAGGTCTGCATAATTAATTCTATTGTATCATGCTGCCTCACAAAGATTAGAAGCTCCAGAAAAGCCCCCTGTTCCCAACCTTCCCCTAGGATTGTGTGCATGAAAACTATGCCTGTAACAAAGAAAGTGCTGTTCCCAGATATGCTGTGCACCCACTCTGCTACCTTGGCCCAATTCTGAGCCCATGAGACTCCTCATTTGCAAAATAGGAATACCAATAGCACCTACTTCACAGGATTGTCATAGAAATTAAATAAAACGATGCATGCCACTGGCACAGATGAGGATTCAATAAATTGGAGATTCTTTTATTTTATCATGACAACAACAATAAAATAATTGGTGATTATATCCAGGGACTTTTGTGTTTTCCATGACTTCCTTTGGCCTCTACAATTTTCAATGCCAGGCTGGAAAATACCCTGGGCTTGTTATCATTCCCCCTGAGGGATGTCAGCAAAGCTTCCTTGAAGGAAAGAAAAAAATTATATATAATGCCGGTACCTTTATGCAAAGAGGAAAAAAATAAAGGAAAAAAGTAAGGGAAGGGGGTCAGGTTGTCACAAGAGCTTTCCCCAGAGCTGGGTGCTCACCACCTGTCGTCCTGCTCTGCTGCATCTTATACTTAAAGCACGTCTAGTCCTGGATGTATCTTTGCAGGAGAGGATGAAAGGAAAAGGGGGAAAAGAGAAAGAAAAGTCGGAAGAAAGTAAAGAAAGAGGAAATAGAAAAGAGAGGAAAATGAAAAAGTAAAAAAAGAGAAAGACTGTGAGCCAAAAAATAAATCATAGGAAAGAGAAAAGTGGAGAGGAAAAATTGGAATAATAAAAATAAATATGCACCCTGGCTGGTGTAACTTAGTGGATTGAACACGGGCTGCAAACCAAAGGGTCGCTGGTTCATTTCCCAGTCAGGGCACATGCCTGGGTTGCTGGCGAGGTCCCCAGGGCAGGCCACATAAGAGGCAAGCACACAGTGATGTTTCTCTCCCTCTCTTTCTCCCTCCCTTCCCCTCTCTAAAAATAAATAAATAAATAATCTTTAAAAATAAATAAATAATAATGGGAAAGGGGGGAATGGAAATGAAATTGATGAAAGGAAGACTAAGGGAATAGTAAAATGAATAAAAGGTGAATGAATAAATGAAGAAAATGACACAGATGGGAAATAATACGGATATTGAAGTGAAAAGGGGAAGAGACAAGAAAGAAATTGGAGAAAATCCGAGGAAGGAAAATAAATATAATGAAGGAGAAAACTGATGTAGTGGGTACTGGAAATTAAGATAATTACTACCAATACTGTCTTAATAATTCAGCCTGTCACAGAACAGGCCATAGATAGAATGGCTTAAACAATCAACATCAATTTTGTCAGAGTTGTGGACACTGCAAGTTCAAGATTCAGGTTTTCAGCACAATTGGTTTCTGGTACAGACTGTCTCCTCGGGTTGCAGAGGGCCACTGTCTTGCTCTGTTCTCACCTGATGGAGGACAGAAAAACAGACACAGAGAGCCTTCTAGTGCATCTTCCTAGAGGCACACTGACTCCGCAAGCAGAGCCCCGTCCTGATGACCTCATCTAAACTAATTATCTCCCAAAGGTCCCATCTCCAAATATCATCACATTTGGGATTAAGGCTTAAATACATGAACTGGTGTCAGAATGCACTGCAGTCCATAGCAATTATTATTATTAATAATGATACACACACTAATAACAGACAGTGGAACGAATGGAGTTATGTAGCTTATAGAATCAGTGCTCCAAATAATGCCCTCTAAGATAAACACGATCACTTTGCAAAAAATTAAAGAAAGGTGTCCGTATTTTCTCTTTTGCCTCTAATAGTATATAAGAAGTTATTTTACCCTGAATGCTTCTCTCTTGATGCCATGGTAAACCAGTCCCCTTTTTTACTTTGTGATTTTAAATGTCTTAGGTGATTTTGCTTCCCAGAGGTCATTCAATTTAAAGATATGTCAGGATATTCCACACATGCCTGAACTTCCAAGGTCACAATAAGTGTTTCTAGGCAGACACATGGAGGGGAGAGGAGAAGCTGGGCCTCTGTTCAAGGATTTGAAATAATGTTCTGACCCGACTCATTTAACAAACACAAAGGGGAGCTTTTGTACGAGGAAGTATCTAAAAGAGATATGAAGTAATCCTGGATAAGCGAAGAATAGTCCACAGGAAAGATGGAGCCTAAAACCAAGAATTGCATGAGTTTATAACCTCACCTTTTAAACTTGATCAAAATCATTCTGTGTAAATAAGCCATATTTCCCCCAGCTCTGAAAAGTGTAGCAATTTGAGAGCTGCTCAACTGCATTCACTTCAACAATGAGAAATATCAACTTCATTAAAACTTAAAGTCTGCTTACCTTGATATGATTTCAATGAATTACACTGCAAATACTTTGTTAATTATGTAAAGGATATTCCTGAAAGCTCAGTAGCAGATGCTTGAGTTGAATAAGCCCCAAACAAGCCATATTATACATCATTACCCAGTGCTGGGTATAGAATGTACTTCTGTTAGGGAAAACATACTAAATGTAATACTTTTTCCAAAAAAAAAAGAAGGAGAGAAAATAAAAACAGAGCGTGCTTACTTCTAGGAATTAACCTTACAGTAACACGCAGAGAAAGAGAGCACCTGGAGGGCCACAGGTGTTGAAACCCAAGATCTTTAGGGGGTGAGTTGATGGAGGAATCATTTACTCAATTTTATGTCCTTGCTGAAATTACATAGACAGGCAGAACACAGTTCCCTATTTTAACATTTGGAACCATATGCCAATAATAATAATACCAGTTAAAAGCTTTGAGTAGTTACTATATATCAAGGACTAAGTGCCTTATATATATTAACATACTTATTTCTTACAATACGAGATGGTACCATTCCCATGTTACAGATAAGAAAACTGAGGCACAGAGAGATTAAGTCACTTGCCCAGGGCTTGCTGAGATAATACTCTGAAAACTGACTGAATAAAGTGCCTTGAAAGTGTGACTTTCACTGAGAATTTCTTCACCCACATCCAGGGAACAGGTCTAGGAGTTGTTGATCCATGTATCCTCATTAGACAAAGTAAACCAAAGATTCTGTTATGGACTAAATGTGTCACCCCAAAACTCATATTGGAAAGCCCTGACCCCCCAAATGGCTACACAGTAGTTTCCCTTGATCCAAGGTTCTGCTTTCTGGTTTCAACTTTCATCCAGAAATATTGAATAGACAATTCCAGAAATAAATAATCCCTAAGTTTGGAGTATCATCCTGAGTAGTGTGACAAAATTTTACACTGTCAGCTCCATCCCACCCAGAGGACAAATTGTCCCTCTTGTCCTGGCTCTCCTCAGTCCTCTGAATCTGAACCTGAACTCAGAGATGAGATTCATCAACTAGTGATGGAGTAAGGAGGGATCTGTCTCCCTCCAGGCTGTATTCATATACTGAACGCATCAGAATTATTAGGCCCTGCCTACTGAGGGTGGTCCACAGAACAGCAACATCGACATCACCAGGGTGATTGGCAGAAATAAGGAATCTCAGGTCTTGCCCTGGATCTATAGAATCAGAATAGGCATTTTAATGAACTAACCAACTGAGGTGTGTGCACATTAAAATTGAACGAGCCCTGGGTCAAGCTTTATGTAACAGAGTTGCTTGGAAGGGCAATAACAGAGCTTAAGGGCAAGGGATACCACCCTCATCCAAGTCACTGTGGACATTAACTCTGTGTTAGAAACAATACACCAAAGAGCTCTGGAGAGTCCCTAAAATCACTGTATTTAAGAGGGGAAGTACACAATTCAGAGGGGGAGGAATTGAAACAATTACCTTAAAATGTTGTTTCCCAAAATTAAAAAAAGTGGACCCACAAATACTTTAAAAAGTTACAGAGAACCAAAATATATATCACATATAAGCACAGCTGTTCAGCCTGAAATAGCACAAAGAACTTCAGGACTCTACGCAGTCCAACCTGCAGTCACCTCCACAGAGGGGTAGTTGGAAAACCACTGGCCTAGATGCACTTGCTTTCACGGGTCAGTTGGGGTGTGAGGCTGGTGGGAGGGGCTTGAACTTGACTCTTGTCCTGAGCTGAACCAAGTGAACAAATCATTAACAGATCAGGGTGTTCTGTGCACTTGCACCTAGTTTAGGGGTCAAGGAATGAATGTTCACGCCATGTGACTTGCAGGCCACTTTACACTCGGACACAGCAGACCTGTGGGTGGTTCCAGCACTCTGCTAAAGCATGAGGGCATTCATGGACAACTGAGACAGACCAAGCAATACATCCCCTCAGTGCCTAATGAAGTGCTTCTCAAGACCTATTACACAGACCTAGTACACCAGGAAGCAGATGGACCTAGGAAGGAAATGAAACTCACAATTGCTTGTACAATCATTTAAATTGAGGGAGTTGGGCTTAGAACCAAATTATCATTGCTGGTCCCTCAGACACATTTTGAGAAGTCAGGGAGAAGAGGGAGTTCATCACAAGGCATTATCATTTTTGTAAATGCAGGTGGAAGTAAAAGGATTTCCAGGGACGAAGGCTTGATTTTCCACTCGGCTTCATATTGAATGGAAATTAGAGGCTGAAGTGGAGGTCAAATGCAAGGTCCCATGGAAGATGAAATACATGCCAATGTCTAAAAATTCAAATGTCTGGTCCCAGTGGCCCCTCCAACCTGAAAAGGGCTGTTCAGACTGTCAGTATTTGAAAATTACATATGCACAAGCTGATAAATATATCTAATGGAGGACATATATATTTTGGTAATTTTTCCTATGTAATATCAATGCTAACTATAATTATAACCAAGTTCCACTGAACACCAATGGATGATCTGCTATAATTATTGGTAGCATGTGGCTAGCTTCTATTTACTGCATCTGATATCTGCCAGACATTTTGTGTGTTATGACCTTACTTACTGCTGATTTTCCAGTAGCTAGAACATTTCCTGGTGCATAATAAGGGCTTGACATAGATATATGAAAAAGTGTATAAATAAATGACAATTCTCTCCCTAGTCCCAAAGGATAGTTATTATTATTTTCATTATATGGAGAAAGTAACAGAGACTGGGAGAAACAAAGCATCTTTCTTGGGATCAAACAGATACCATGTGTCGGAATCAGCATGGGGCCAGATGGCTTCCCAGGCTATTGCAGGGACATGTATACATGTGCAGACGGTCACGACAACTAGGATTTTGAACACTTACCTTGTGCTGGATACTCACTACCAGTTTTATACATTTTATTTCCTCTCATCCTCCTCTCAGTTTCATATAAGGTAGGTACCAGTACAGATGGTCCTCTGCTGATGATGGGGGTTGCATCCCAATAAACCCATCCTACGTTGAAAATATCATTTGAGTCAAAAATGCATTTAACACATGTCACCTACCAAACACCATAGCTTAGCCTAGCCTGCCTTAAACATGCTCAGAACACATACATTAGCCTACAGTTGGGCAAAGTCACCCAACACAAAGCCTACTTTATGATAAAGTGTTGGACATCTACGAATTTATTAGTATCACTTTTGCACCATCGTAAGGTTGAAAAATCATTAGGTAAGATCACTGTAAGTTGGAGACCATCTGTACTCCCATTTACAGAGAAGGAAAACAGAGTTTTACAGGACTAAATAATTCCCCAAGTCTCCATATAAATATTTGATACAGGCAGATGAAGCTGACTCCAAAGCCAAGATACTCATCACTACACTACACATCATGTCTTCTCCCAACACGTACACAAAACACACATGCACAACAAACCATCAATTATAACGCCAACAGGTAACCATACACCTTGGCCTAAAATCTTAACCATGGATACACGCCTTAGAAGAGTTTATTCAACTGCGTGCAGAGTTAGTGAGGAGAAAATCTACCTACAAGCTTTTCTAACTTAGAATGCTCCAGTTGGTTTTCTTTGATCTGGCCTCTAAAAATTATTCAGGGTTTACTAAACAACTTATGAAACATATTAAATATGTGCTATTTCCCGAGACTTTGAGCCCTTGAAGAGCAGGAACTCTGCTGTTCCACTTTTGCCTCCCCTAGCCCTGTGCCTGCCACACAGAGGTTCTTACAAAGTTTAAAAGGAAACACATTAGCAAAACAATGGCTAGTGGATCTGCATCTTCTTCCTTCCAGTTCTAACATTATTACTGCACATGATTTGAATGATCTTGAGGGTAATAATACTTCCATGCTAAGCCATTCCATCTTGTTTCCTCTTCATAGTAGCCCTGAAGGAAGTATAAGAGGCATCTCATGGTGGCCAGCCCAGACTAAGAAGTTAACAAATGGGAAGCCGGAGCCCCGTCTTCCTACACACGGGCACTAAAAGTGGAGGAAGGGCTGCCACTGAAGCTGGGTTATACCATGAATCCAGTGAAAGTCTGATAAATGAGGGGCCACTTTAACAGAGATTTGACTGGTTCCAGTTATTGCCAAGAACACAAGTAGCTGGTTCTCCTTTGGGAAGTAATAGCTGAGTAATGTTCTCATCTGTACCCTCTTAAGCATCAGACAAATGTGGGAAGGTCTCAGGATAATACTGATATAGCACTCGACAGCCCGGCAAGCACTTTGCTTTCATGATTCCATCTGATCCTCAGCAAGCTGGGAGAATGCACACATGGGTAAAAGAGGTCCAGAGAAATTATCTGATTTCCTCAAGTGCATGGAAAATACTGTAATACATGTCTTGTGTGCCCTCAGTGGGATATTCTGTCCCATCCTAAACATGAGGCAGTTTCCCTCTGCCTCCTAGCAATTCTGTGGTCTAGTAAAGCCAGCACTACTGTGATACCAGAGAGAAAAGTTCAGGTGCATCTCTGACCCTTATATCAGCATAGGTTTAAGTAAATAATTTAGGAACCTTAACTCCCTCAGCTATGATATGGGATGGTACTCTCTTCTTTCCAAGGTCAGTTTTGAGGACTAATTATGATGGAGCATGAAATACCCTTGCACATGTTGAGCAAACTAGCTGTATCATCTATATCTATATAGAGACTTATAGATCTGTTCTTTTTTGCCTTCCTCCTGAAGAATGTGCTTACTGTGTAGTGTGACCACACCAGGGACAGAGAGAAAGATTCTGAGAAACCGTGGAAACAGCGATGTAGGCCCATGGTGGACAGGACCAAAAGGCGGACTCCCTGCTAGCAGGTCTGAGAGACTGCATGCACTGGGTTATTTCAAAGAGAGGAAGCAGAAACAAAGTCTTCTCACTTATGGCCGGGGAGGATCCATGCGATTGTAGATGATCTACTTGAGGACAACCCAGAAACACAAAAGCAAGTGGACGGCTCAGTCCAGAGAGGCCCCATTAAAGGCTCACTGAATTCTGTAGGGGACTCCTCATTCCCTTCAGAGATTCATAGCTTAACTCTAACCTGCATCCAGGTGCAAATGGGAAAAGAGAGGACATTTGGGGGAAAGAATCCTAAGTGATATGAAGAAAAAGCACACACGGCACTTTGAAGTTTCCAAAATGCTTTTCTCAGACACATATCATCGCATGGAGCTCTCCCAGTGCTGGGAGGCAGGCATTTCTACCCCCCGCCCCCCAAGGTGGAGATGGAACTGGAAGTCACTTGATAGAAACTGTGAAGTTAGTCAGTGACAGAGGCAGAGACTGGACCTGACCCGTGGACCCCCCTCCTCAATGTTTTGTTATTTTTATAACATGCTGAGTTTTCCATCCCCCAGAGGTATAGGATAAGACACCACACTGAAAATAGAGCTGTATTTTTAATATCACATTATTGTGTCTGCGTCATAGCTTATTGAGGGAACAGTGTTTTCAGGTTAAGGTCCAAATAGAAAAAGATGACCCAGATCCTAGCATCTAAGTCTTATGATTTTATATGCCCTTACCTGTAAACATCACATATAACACTATTGTGTAGGGGGCCGGTTTGTTATGGTCTGGCAAATGTGACTCAGCTCTGTATGGAAAACCTACAGAAGCGAAGTGGTGGGCAGGAGCCAGACCTTCAAACCGAGTTTTCCTGTGGGAATCAGGACTAGAAAATGCATACAGACTGTCATGGCTTGCTATTGCTAAAACTCCATCACCCTGGTCTAAAGCAACAAATGCGTATTGTCTATCTTCAAGGTAATTTCCAAAGCCTGTATGAGTTCTCTCAAAGACAGAGCTAATCAGCTCATCGCCATTCCCCTCTGCATGTTATTTTCCTTTTCTTGATTGTACCTAAAACATAGACAATAATATTCTATGTGGTAGATAATAAATCTTTCCCTGATGTAAGACCCGAGGAAAACAATAAAAGCCTGTCTAGGCAAGGGTCGAGGTGCTCTCTGCTTGAGGGAGTGGCCGAGTCATCCATAGTCACTCTCCCTTTGAGAGAGTAGCCATGCTGTTTCCCCTTTTTCTCCACAGGATTGTTGTCGCCTGTGCATTCACTCTCACCGTCAGTCACAACAGGTGGACTCTGCTGGCCAGGGTCCGCCACACTATGGCGTGAATGTTCTTTTGCCATCCTCAAAGCCTCTATAAAAACAATCACAGTTCTTTCTCTTTGGTTCACCATGATGTCTGCCAACCTGGAAGGACAGAACTGTGCAAAAGAAGCTGAAACCAAAAACTCAGTGTCCTAACCTAACAGCCACATCCATGTAGCAGGTGTCATTCTAGGAGATCCTAATGGATATTAGGAAGCATTAATATTTTATTTCTTCACATATACATTTAAGTCCAATAAACCTTATTCTCAGTTATAATCCCTAATGAATCCAATAAACAATTCATATCAGGCTATAGCTAAGTACAGTTTTCATAAGATTTAAGCAAATTCTAACAAAAGTCTCTTATTAAGATACATGCAGAGATATAAAAAAATCCATAGAAATTTTTTTCGGCCACTATATTAAGTTCAAACAAATGACATGTGCTTAGAGTTGCACGTTGTTGAAAGTTTAAAATTAATTTCCAGAAGATTCATTAAATGCTCAAACATTTAATTCTAATAAGCAATGACTACCTTCCCACCATCTGTCCTTATCAACGTATATAAAATAAGAGCATTTTTCCCTGCGGTAACTGGAAGTCTGTGCATGCAAAGGGTATCAAATAAAAGCCCATCCAGATAAACTCTGTAAGTACAAAGAGATGGCTGGCTGGGGGCTCTGGGCCTTCTCATCCTGGCCCCCCTCAGTAGCTCAGCGGGGTCTCCCAATACATGTACGATCTGAAGACATGTGTCCCATTTTAATTCAATCCAACCAAAAGACTCTCATTTAGACCCCAACTTTCTTAATATGCAATCCCATGCAATGTGGCTTTCAGGTATCCTAACAGGTAGAAGATTAAAAGCAGAAAATTAGAAGCTGAGGAAAAGGTGATTTGCACACAGTAAGCAAGGAGACAGACAAGTCATAAAATGCAGGCACGGGGATTTAAGAAGCTCCATACATGGAGCTACTCGGTGAAAGGGCAGAAACTCTGCATGTCTCAACAGCACGTCCCTTGTGAGAATCCAGTGAGATAACGGATGGGACCATCAAGCGTACTGCCAGGTGCCCTGTAAGCACTCACCACGTGGAACCTCCGGAAGGCGCTGCAAGTGAGGAAATGGTGGCCCGGCTGTGGGTGGGGCGTGGTGTCAGAGTGCGTGCTCACAAGCCGGATTCCAATCATCACACAGAGATAAAAGGAAATCTGTCCATTGCCACCGAAGCTCTCAGAAAGATTGTAATCATCCGGTTGGAGAGATTCCCATAAAAATGATTAAAAAGGAGAGCATGTTCTCTAGAAGGACTAAGCTTCAGGCTTTGAAAACCACCGCTGAAGTAAGATGCCCCGTTTTCTGGGAATGTCAGATCAACAGTAAAGGTCCTGTGTGTGTTCCCCATGGTGGACTACTTTCACATTTGATTAGAGGTTCTATGTCTCTAATCCCACGTCACCTATTTTCCCGACCAGCAGGTCAGCCAAGCTTTTCACTCAGGGTGCTATTTACACTTGGTTTTTATCTCCTTTCCATATCACCTCATGCAGTCCTCTAATGTGTGGGTATATTCATGTCTTTATTTATTGCCTAACTCATTCCACAAAGGGTTCCAGGAAAAACACACAAGCTGATAGTGAGATATAAAAATGAAGATCAGAAAATATATTTCAGTGAAAATACGTGCTTGCAGGCAGGGGCCAGTCCTGGTGGGCACATCTGGCAAACAGGTGGCCCAAATGTAACCGAAGTGCTAAGAAGCACTATGGGAGGGACGGGGTGGTGGTAGGGGAGGGAGACAGTGGGCAGTGTATTTGTTCTACAGAAAGATAGGGACACCTGAGTCAACTGACCCAAGAGTGAAATCTAATCATCAAAGGGAATGACGATTTTAGTTACAGTACTATGGTTGTTTCTCACACCTAGCCAGCCAGCTGGCAAGGTGTGAGTGCTGTAAGTGAACAATACAGATTCTCATTCAGCTAATTCTGTTAAGCCTGGCAGAACAGTGTGCGCTGCTGTAGGACCTCCCTGACACCATATACCACAAAGAGGGAGGGGAGTTAAATATCCCCTTGAACTCACCTCACGCTGCCAAGAAGCTTTTGCTCTGTGATGACTCAAGTGTCGTGGCATGGTGACACTCGGCAGGCAGGTCAACTGTAACCATGAGTAGGAAACTGAAGATCATCAGGAGAGACTGTGGTGCATGGTGTACAGAGGAGCAGGAATTCCTCCCAGAAGAGCCCTGCTGCTTGGAAAAGACAGTGGGGGGAGGGGGCACACAGAAGATGGTGATCAAGGGGACAGCCACCAGTGCCCACTCGATCAGTCACAGTGTGGTCCTGTAGGCTACCACAGATCTGTGAGGGGCCAGACTTCTTAGCCTTGCCCTCCCAGCTGCCCACAAATAGATCCAGGCTTTGCTCACCCCTTTATTCTTGCCCTCAAAGGACTGCTTTGTCATTGCTTTATGGGTCCTTCTTATTTTTATGATATGGAAAATAGAGAAAGAACCACAGAAACAAGAGAGGTGCAGAAAAGAAGAACAAGAGGTCGTGGGCTGCCCTGGAGACATGTTCTCCTGAAGCACAAAGCGACGCTGCACAGAAATAGGATGGAGAAGGGTTTTATGTGATGGTGAATAGGATGTAAGAGAGGTGGCCAAGAAAGAGGGAATTTTAATGTGTGGGCGTGGTCTATGTATAGCTTTGCTATCATGGTGTTTGAGGATTGCAAGTAAAGATGATGGTATGTGTTTTGCGGGGCAGGACCCTGCTGTCCCCTGTGGTGCTTGAAGATTGGACCAGGAAGGGCATGGTTTCAACGGTGTCATCCCAGCAATGCCCTTTTTGACCTTCTGAGTGTGATTCTGCTGTCCAGCGGAGCCACAGTTCCTCATAGAGCAGTGGAGGCTGCAGAAAATGTGTTCATGAGTGTGTGTGAGAAATTTCCAGAGACTCAAAAGCTGCACCAAAACATTTAACAGAGGAGGGAAGGAGAGATTTTTTTTCCGGAGGAGAAAAATTTTGCAGATTGTGTGGTAGCAGGTGGATGCAGGAGCTGCTGCAGGGTGAATTATTGCTGTTAGTAAATTCACAGGCTGGGAAGGTAGGGAAATGTGCATTCTGTGTAAATTATAACAAGAGGGTCCCCCCACATATTTACAATGTGATTGTCCCTGATCACCTGAAAGCAACAGAGAAATTACTTTATCAGGGCATGGGAAGCATGCAGTGATTTGGCTGTCACTTCAGCCTCATCTTTCATGACTCCTTCCTTTGTAGTCTGCATGCTAGGTCTGCGGTTCTCAGATACAAGAGATGTTTGCTCCTCAGGGGTTTTTGGCAATGTGTGGAAACCCATTTGGTTGTCACAGCTGGTCGGGGAGAGTGGAGCATATACCTGCATTTAGTAAGTAGAGGTCAGGGATGTGGCTAAACACCCTGCAATACACAGCACAACCTCCAGAGGGCAGACCCCACAAATAGCCCACAGGCCAGCAGCTCTGTCGGGGAGAAACGGGACTCCAGATACACTGAATTGCTGGTCATTACTCCAGCCATACTTGGCCGGGCATCTCCAACTCTCTGCTAGGACTGTAATAATGCCTACTTTGAAGCATTCCTCAGTCCCAAGCAACCATCAAATAATCATCCCTCCACATTTCCACCACCTCTGACCATCTTTCAAGACCTTTCACAGAATGACTTGGGTGCTGTTTCCTGGATTTTGCCACTTTGTGTATACTTTCATTATGGGGATATTATAATTATTGGTAGTTTCCTAATATCTACTCTTCCACCTCCACTACACCGTAAGTGCATCAAGGCAAGTTGGGGCCAGGTATTTTTAGTTTTTGTTTAGTTTTGTTTTTTAAATCTTTGTATCTGCAACTCTTGGCATGGTGTGATCAATAGTGGTCGAATGGATAAGCAAATAAGTCAATTAATCTCTAGAAAGGTATCTCTCATTTTTGAAATTGGACAAAATAATATCTGTTCTGCCTTCTCCACATATTTCTTGTCATGACTGAACAAGGTGATGGATGGTCAGTTTGTTACTGAATGTTTCATAATGATAATAGCTTCCATTTACCAAGCACCTTCTACGTGCTCGCCCCTGGTAGGAGACTCTGCCTGTAACACATCAAGGAATGCTACTATTTACCTCTGACCAATAGGGACAATTATGCATAAGCAATTAAAGTGATTTATCCAAGGCCACAGGGTTAGTAAATAGCAGACTTGAGGTTCAAACCCAAATTTGGGGAGTGGGAAAGGAGTGTAGACCTTGATGTCACTGCAAAAACCTAGGGATTCAAAGATGGGAGAATTCCTAAGGATGGGACATTTATCCAGTCAAGAAAAACATTTTTTTTTCTGTCACCTGACCAACACTGAAACCTTTCTCAGAGAACCTGGGGCTTCAATAGCACAATTACCTGACTTGATTAATGAGAAATACTGTTTATGTATAAAAGATATCTCATTATGGCAAATATGCATCAAGGCCATAAGATATGCATTTATTCAATTAAGTCTAATGTATTATTTAAGGCTTGGTGTGTGATATTTACCGCTAGCAAATGGTAATTTATACAGATTATCAGAGTCTAATTAGGTGCACAGCTTGTGAAGATAGCCAGTTGCCTGGAAGGTGCAACTATGACGTACGTTCCAGGGTATGTTCTGGTCTGGTATGTTCCAGGGTCTGGCAACCGACACCACATGTGCACTTGACACATGGAAACAGCTTTAGAGCAGATGGCTAGACCTCATTACTATGACCCCTTCAACTGCTTGTGAAGGCCACTGCCATACCTTGGGGAGGGACCACTCACTCATGAGATTTTCCTTAGAATCATGCACCCTCTGAGCATCAATGGCCCCAACAGTCCACCAATCAGAGTTCGTGTTAATTAATAGTTCATTGCTTTCTCATTAAACCACCCATGTATAGGCTGCATGTAGGAGACAAGGGAGTCCTTGAAACATTCTCTCAATAAGCAAGCACTGAAAATCTAGTCTGTGCCAGACTTCGTACTCAGCTTAGAGAATACAAAGTTGGAGTGCCAGGGCCTCTGTGCTGGGGATCAGGGTTACACAGACTTCTAAGGCACAGATTTTAGCATCCCACAGCCCGGAGGGATTTATCAGCTATGTGATCACAGGCAAGTCACTTTAACCCTCTAATCCCCAGTCTCCTCATCTCTTTCAGGGAAGAACCTACACCTATGCCAAGGGTTTTTGTTTAGTGCCAATGTTTGTGCCTCCTTGCCCGCACAGGACCAGTCTTTGCGCCCTGCTTTGTGTCTCCTCCCAATATTCAATCACACTCAATATTACTCTATTTTCTCTTTGTTAAGACTTTACAACGCCTTAGGTTTTCCTGTGAAAACAGAGTGAAGCATCATTACTACTTGTTCCATACATAGCAATATGCCCTTACTTAACATCTTTATCAGAAATCTTTGTTTCCCTGGGTTCTCTCCCACCTGCTCTGTCCCACCAGATGCGGCTTCTCTGTTCTCTGCAGTCCTCAGCTGGTTGCTCTCATCCCGGCCTTCCATGTTTTTCATCTCAGAAAGAAATTCCTTAGCTTTCTAGGTCACACCTGGGCTGAGGGATCCTTGAAATATCCTAGTCCCCCAGGCCGAGACCTTGCCCATTTGCATGGGATGGACCAGACTTGATTTGGGAAAAGATAGGCTTGATAAACTTTCACTGGATATGATCTGTTTCATGTGGAGAGACAATTTTCTCGTAACTAAATGAGGACGGAAAAAAAGAATTAGACGGCCTTCCTTACCAAATGTGAATCTCACGAGATGCTGTAAAAAGCAGTCTCTACGCTGCTGGGGTAACGATGCCTTGTAGCGCTGAACTATTTTTGTTGTCGGGCTGGAGGGCATTTTACCAGAAACAGCGGCTGAGATGAAATATTTAGCAAAATGAAATGGAACGATATAAGCGATGACTGTCTTAGTATAACTATTTCTTCCCGAAAGAAAAGTTGAAATAATTGCACTTACCACCAATTACTCTTCACCAGAACCGTGCAATTAACATTCTCCTACATTAGCGTCACAGGGGAGCGGGCAAGACCTAAGGGAGGGGCATCCTTCCGCTCCATCGTCCTCCATTCCTCACTCACCCCGTTTTTCAGCTGAGGGGCCCCTCCCTTAATCCCATAAATGCCTCACAATTGCCCCAACTTTTGTTTTTCTCTTATCGTTGCCTTAGTCTACAATGCTCTCCCTGCCTTCCTCCATCTATACATGTCCAAATCTCACCCATCCTTCAAGGCCCGGCTTAGTATCCATTAACTTTTTTTGAGTCCGTGCTACATACCAGACACTGACTGGCTGCTTTACACTTACTGAATTGTCACATCAACCCTGAGGGAGTCCTATTATTATCCCCACTTAATGGATGAGACAATTGGATGAGAGGTTGATGGACTAGCTCCATATCAAACAGCCAATATGAGGTGGAGCTTGCATTTGAACCCAAGGATGGGACCCCAGAGTCTCATGCTCCAGAGCCTCCTGTAATTGCCCCTAGAATGTTCTCCTGCCCTTGGACCTTCTTTGACACTTACATTCACATCTCCTAAGACACTGTTGTTATTCTCCGTTATTCTGAAATTACGTCTGTCTTCCCTTTCCCCTGCTAGACTAGATGAGGGCCAAATCTACATCAGTTTTATCTGTTTAATTTTTAAAGTATAGACAGTAGGGACTCAGTAAATATAAAGCATTGAATGGCGAGCCAGAACCAAAATTTACAATTTTTCTGCAGAGTGGATAGGACTCATCTTTATGTTCCAGAGGTCGCTCTTAAACAGCATAAATCCAGGGAAATATTCCGTGCTTAAACAAAGGCTTCTGCCTCTCATTTCTTCTATGCAATATTTAGACTAGAAATGTTGGTTTATAAGCAGACTGATTATGTGTGTATTGGGGGCTTAAAAAAAAGTAGGAGATTTGTTTCCACAGCAGGAAATAAGGAGGAGGAGAGGAGGAAACTGAAAAGAAGCCAATTTGTGGGGTTTTTTTTTACATGAAAATAAAAAGAGTATAATTTAACCAAGAAATTATCTTCAAACGCCTGGGGAACACCCAGCCTGTCCAAACAGACACAACCTACAAACATTCTGTATGTTTCTGTGGGTTGTTAATTTGCTGCTGGCAGAGGAGGGGGAAGTATTCAAAGTCCAGAAAGGCTCATAGGCAAGACAAGAGGCAGGGGAGCCTGCAATTGAAGTGTGTGTGAAGCTACCAAAGGTGTGTGTCCAAAGACCCAGGGCTGTGAGCAATTTCCCATGCTCCTGGTGTGACGGGGGAGGGACTTCGTCTCTTATGACTCCATCAGCTCTTGAGCATAAAGCACCTGAGACCTTGCCACCTTGCTATTAAAAATCACCTGGGATGATTACTAAACACCTGGATTCCCAGCCTACATCCCCAGCCTGAGTCAAAATCTCTCCACGATGCACCCGAGCATCTTTCAATTTGTCAAGTGCTCCCTTGTGGCCGAGGACCAGCCCAGACAGGGAAACACTACCTCGGGTGATGGACGCTGAATTCCTAGTTTGTAACAGGTTGGGGTGCAACGTCCAGCCTGAATGTTGGTCAGGGGAAGGTAGCGGAAGGAAACGAGATTCGAAACTAGGAGAACAGCGGGTCACTTAACCTCTTTGGGTTGTTGCTGCATCAGTCTGTGAAAGTTTCCTTGCCAGCTTCACACCTTCTCTGGGAGCTGCATGCAGTGCTTTCGGAAGTTGAACCCCTGGGTCCCGAAGGGTTGTTTGCCAGTAGCTGCCTCCTCATGCCCACCTAATGACAAGGGCTGAAACCTTCCTAAAAATGGTTCCAGCGCAAAACTGTTTTCAGGGCCAGTTTTCAGGGTGGGCTCTCATGGTCCTACCTGCCTGCATTTGTGCTTCTGCATGGGCTCCTTCCTTAGTAGAGAAGCCGCGATTGTGGAAACAGCAAAGTGTGATTTCTAAGACCAGCCGTGAGTGACACCTCGGCCTTCACCTTGCTGTCTGGCATCATTGAATCGCTCTCTCTAGGGGAAGGCAGCCACCGTGCTGTGAGGGAACTCCGTGCGCCCCATGGAGAAATCCGCGTGGCTGGGAGCTGAGGTCTCCTGCAACAGTCAGCACCGGCACGCCAGCGGAGCCCTCGTGGTGTCAGACCCTCCAAGAGGCTCCAACCAGGCTCCAGCCAGGCCCTACAGTGGCAGCACCCAGGCCAATGCCTTGATTACAACCTCCTGCGAGGCCTGAGCCAGGGCCACCCTGATAACCCTGTCCCTGAAATTCTGATCCATAGAAACTTAGAGTTATTGTTCAAGCCGCTACATTTTGAGATAAGTTGTTATGTGGCAATAGATAAATAGCCAGTCTCTCTCACCTGTGTCTGATAATGGTTTAAAGGGCACCTGGGAATGGGGGTCCCCACAGGTTCTCACGGGCATAATCCCCACCAGCCCATTTGCACGCATGCGGAGCACTTACAGGTATAGTTTCACATCATGTTTTCAGGAGACAGACACCACCATTCCCTTTTCTTAGACAAAGAACCTAAGGTTAAGAGAAGTCGAGTAGTAGGTCCTTGGCCTCTGATTTAATATGAGTGAAGTCAGAGCATGAGGAAACACATTGCTTCCAACGGGATTCTATTTGTAAAGCTGAGTACTATTTCACTGCATGTTAACACCGCATTCTTCTGTATCCACCCATCTGCCCATGGACATTCAGGACCTTTCTGTGCCTCGGTTGTTGTGACCAGTGCTGCAATAAACGTGAGAATGTGGGCCCCTCTTTGAGAGCCTGGTTTCAATTATTGTGGATAAATACCCAGGAGTGAGAGTTGCTGGGTTATATGGTAGTTCTATTGTTAATTCTGTGAGGTCTTAGAAAAGAAGGAGACCCTGCCACATGGCACAACATGGATGGGTCCTTGATGACGATACACTAGCGGAAATAGGCTAGTCCCAGGACAGAAACTGTTGGGTTCTAGTTCTGTGAGATTCCCAAAATCATCAGCCCCGTAAAAGAAGAGAGTACAGTGGCGTGTGCCTGGGGCTGGGGAAGTTCGGGAGTTTCTGTTCAGTGAGTGTAAAGTTTCAGTTAATAGAAGACGGTAAGTCCTAGAGACCCTGCTGGACCACACTGCGCCTGTCGTGAACAAAACAGTACCTTACACTTGAAAATTTGTTAAAAGGCTAGATCTCATGTGACATGTTCTTACTACATTTTTTTAAAAAATGCTGTGCTTTGGGTCTGCTTACTATCATCTCTAGACACTCTGTGTCTATCCCAACACGTTCCTGGCTGAGGGAGTTCCATCTCACTTGGCCTTGGCCTCCACATCTGCGGGAGGAGAATGGGAGAGGCAGCCCCGGGACCTGGCTGGACCGTGTGGGAGGGCTGGGCGCTCAACCCAGGCTGTCTGAGCCTCAGTGAAATGAGGGTGGTGACAAGTGCTTCGCAGAGAGTTTCAGAGAATTCAGTTTCGGCGTGCTTAGGCCATTGTTTCATACATTCTAGTAGCTAGCACCCAAGTAAATTATTGTTTTTATCGTTGTTATTGTTATCTGGATCTATGCCAAGCTCACAGAGGTTATTGTACTGAAAGAGCCAATTATAACAGCCCACCCAGGGAAGGTCCTGGCTTCAGAGACAGTGGGTGCCATCCTCCTCTCCCAGATACCAAAGAAACGTTGAATAGCTGCTTATTATCTTCTGGCCATAATTGATTATGGGATGAGAGTTGTTTTGTCGATCTCCCATCACAGTCCTTGAATAAAGGATTAGTAAATAATAAAGCTAATAAAAAAACACACCCACCACACACTCTCAAATCCCACCCACACAGCCTCTCCTACTTGCGTCTCTTTGAAAATGCTACTTATGAATACCAGCATCTGGAGAAAATGTTTCTCATGTTGCATCACCAATAGTAAAAAGAAAAATAAAGTAAATCGAAATGGTTACCTTGGCTCCCTACCTCTGGGACCCTCCCTGGTAGACAGCCAGAGACCGGAGGGGAGAGAAAGAAAGAGAGAAGGAGGGAGAAAACCCATGCCCGGAATTTCCAAGCCAAAGGGACATGTTATTTATTTTTCTTCCACATTAAAAACACAAATCAATTTCACTCAAACTCTAAAAGCAGAAAGGAATGGGGGAATTTGACTGGTAATGTTTAGAAATAAATGATGTCTGGAAATTGATTGTGACTTCAAAAAATGAGAGCGTCTGCTCTTTTAAAATAAAAAAGAATAGCTCCAATTTCCACACACACACACACACACTGGGAACACCCATCTCGTCAGCCCCCCCCCACTCCTGTGTCCAGCACCTGGACCCCTGCTCTCTGCTCTGCAGCCGGAAGGCGGGCTCTCCCCTGGATGGCAGCGTCCTGGGCTTGGGCAGGTCTAGCCTTTCCGCCACCGCTGTGCCAACACTGCTGTGCGCTCCTCTGCCCCCAACAGCACACGCACAGAAGCACAGACCCTCCCGGCATGCTTTTCTTTTCCTTCTTGGGAGGACTGCACGTTCGAACCCTACTCCCTCACTCTCCCACCAAGTTTCTGTGCGAGAGTAATGGAGAGTGATAGTGATGAGGGAAACTGAGGGTAATGGAAGTTGAGGAGAGAAGGGGGCTCTTCAGACAGGGAAAGAGCAAGCCAGACATGCAGGGAGACTATGGGGGGGTGTGGATGTTTAGGAGTCGGAGAAAAACAAGGCTTTAACGAATCTAATTGGAAACTCACTTTCTACCGATGAGTCTAATGAAAGCATTTCCCTAAGCCTGGGAATACTCTGGGAATCTGTTCGCCCCCCTCCCTCTATCTCCCTCTGATTCTCTCCCCCTTTCTCTGTCCCACACTCCACACACAAAGAAGTGACCTGAGCTTCGGCCTGTGCCAGCATCGCCACCTTTAGTACCATCACCTCTGGACACACGCACACACACCCTCACAGTATCGAACCCACAACTCTCACTCACAATCTCACGCACACAGCCTCACATACAGTCACATACGCACACGCACAGCCACATACGCCGTCTCCCACACACACGATCACACACTCCCCTCATAGAGGAGCAGACCACTGAGGAGGAGCCCCCAGTGAGGCAAGCCCAGACCAAAGGGTGGGGGCCGGCCGGTGCTCTTCCCCCACCACGTGTTTCCCCAGGGGCTCTGGCAGCCACCATCATCCTGTTCCTTCTTCACCCGTGGTGGCAACGAGCCACTGCCACTCAGCCACCGCAGACACAATCTGCACAGAGGAGAAAACATTTGGAGACACTGAGGGTGGAGTATGATAAGTCAATCCTCTTATTTTTAAATATGGGTATAACTCAAAGGGGCTTCTTTCTTCACCGGCTACACCTCAGAAAGCATCCACATTATTTCTAAGGATTCCAAGCAGACCAGAGATTCAGAATGATGGCACCCGCCTTCCCAGCTCTGAAGGCTGCTGCCGTCCCCTAGAAGCCCATTCCAGCAGCCCTGGCCTCTGGTCTGGGGCTCGCTTGTTTCCTGGCCTTTTTTCAAACCTGCCCTTTGAAAGTGCTGGAGGCTGCTCAACCCTTTTGTGGCCCTGCACTGCCATCGCGTGGCCTAAGGTAGCACTGCACCTACTTAAACTGGAAACACTACTGACGGCTTGAGTGGGTCTGTGATGTGGAGGAAAACCAGGGCTGACCTCTAACAGATGCTACATGGGATACCTTCCTGTTCCTGTAAGGAGTTCTGGCATATTCTGAAAAAGGTATTTAGATGGCTTTTACACGTCTCTCCATCTGCTAGTCTCTCCATGGGCTGCCTCCCCCAATCTCCTCTAAGTACTATGTATACTATAACAGACAATGAAGATACCAAAATTGTTCAAAGAATTTGCTAATGGAAACTACAACCAAGAAATCAAGAGAAGGCTGAGACTCAGAAGGGCAGCAGTGCACAATTAGAGGAGATCATTAAGAGCAAAGATGTGTCCTTAGAGGCCAAGGCTAAGATCAGCCTCACCTTCGTGTTCCCAATCACTATGGATGTGGCAGATGGACGGTCAAGAAGCCTGGGAGGATAAAAGGCTTGATTTATTTAGATGCAGCGTTGGGGTGGGGGCTCTGTGGAGACCCTAACTGCCAAAACGGTGAAGACGTGGGTCCTAATGCGAATTCAGCCTGAGTCATGGCTGGAAGCACAGATGACAAGAGTGAAGCTGCCCTGTGTTGGGCAGGTCCTGAGAAGGCAGAGGTTCTGTGGGAAAACACAATAAGGCCGGGAGAAAGGGGGGCAGCGGGGAAGGAAGAAGGGCAGGGATGGGTGAGTCGACTCCACGGAAGAAGCCATAGGCAGGAGTCTGCAGTGGGTGAGCAGGGCTGCGGAGGACAGGACGTGGTGGTCGGCAGTCATTTGTAGGGTCACAGGGAGTGGGAGCCCTCACTGGCACACAAGAAACGTGCTCATGCCTCCAGGCACAATTCACTTCTCCAGCTGTCAGGCACCTGTTTCGTTTCACTTCCTGTGATCGCAGCACTTACCGAAATTCTAAACTGCGTGGAGATTAAATGTGCGTGCATCTCTTTCCCCTGCCAGGCAGTGAACTGGCAGATGGCAGTGTCCATGTTTTTTCACACTTTGCAAATAGTAGGAAGTCTTTAAATGCACACCAAACGCAGGGGGAAATACTGTAAATAAATGATGCGCTAATTCCTTCTCTACCCCACACTGACTTGCCTGCTGACCTTGTCTTTACTCTTCCCAGCACCATGCAAGGGCCATGGAGGATACAGCTAAGAAGCCCTGCATCGGAAGTCAGAGCCCGGTTTTGCCTGTATGAGCTTTGTGTCCTTGGGCACATCACTTTCCCTCTCTCTCTCGGCCTTGGTTTTTCCAGCTGCTCAGGGAGGATTGGCTCAGACAAACCACTGAGGTCTTATTCAGGCAGAAGACAGGATAGTTTTAAACAAACCTGTGGCATAACTAGTGTCTTTAAGTGTATTGGGTTGGCCAGAAAGTCTGTGTGGTTTTTTTTCATACGATGGCTCTACTAGTGCTTAGTTGTCTTGAATTTCATTCGAATCGATTTTATTTGATTGAATTGGGACAGCTGTCATACCAGCTTGCATTATTTCTTTTTTAATCAAAATTGGTGAATTTTTGTGTGGCCATTTTAATATTGAACATAGAAGAAAATATGCAACATTTCCAGCATGCTATGCTTTATTTTTTCAAGAATATAAAAATGCAAATGAAACGTAAATAAAAAGATTTGTGCAGTGTATGGAGAAGATGCTGTGACTGATCAAATGCATCGAAAGTGGTTCTCGAAGTTTCATGCTGGAGATTTCTCTCTGGACAATGCTCCACGGTCAGGTGGACCAGTTGAAGTTGATAGCGATCAACCCGAGACATTAACTGAGAACAACCAGCATTATACCATGCAGGAGATAGCCAACATACTCAAAATATGCAAATCAATAAAGTTATTGTTGAAATGAAAAACATGTCTTTTATTTCATGGAAAAAAACTGAACAGAGTTTTTGGCCAACCCAGTGAGTGCAAAGCGAGACAAGATGCACCATGGTTTCAGTCTTTCCCCACTATCCCTCAGGCACAGGACTTGGTTCCACAGATTTGGCACACAAAAAATACCTGGAAGAACGTATTTGGAAACAAAACACATTGCAATGAGACAAGCAAAATGGCCACAGAATGGATGCGCTCGGCCAATATCACCTAACCTCATTCACAATCGCACTGGCCTTTTCTACCTGCTGACACAAGCTGGCTGCAACCAAATGTGTCGATGGCTGATGTAAACTGTGGAAGACCTTTCAGACAAAGCCTCTTAAAGGGCAAGTCACACTACCAGCTAATAGAATCCAGCTCTGATACAAGGGGAGGATGGCCCTCGGGACACAACAAGGGTCGGCCAGGGAAGGCATGACAAGGCGGACATGAGCAGTGAACAGCAAGTACTAGCCACCGACTCTCAGCCTGACTTCAGAAGCCTCTCTCAAGCTGTAATGCAAATGGATACCACCTGACACAATCACCCTGTTCCTGTGGCCAGGAACCCGAACACGATTCTGTGGTTGGTCACATCCTATTTCATAGATTGTTAGACAGAGTCCAGTCTAACCTCTTATTTTCACAGGAAAATAAAGCAGGAAAGCACAAGTGGTATCCAGAGAGACCTCGTCCTGTGCCTAGAAGTGGCCAAAGCATGTTTGGTGTGCTTAGTGAGTAGCTCAGTACAATGGCCTATTGGCACTCTTCCCTCCACAAATACTATCAGACATTCTAGTATCAGCTGGGAATGAGGTTAGACCGATATCTATTCCCAGTGCAACCACTTGAGGAATCATTACCCTGGAAGCACAGAGCCAGAAGCGTGGATATTCATGGTCTCAAGAGAAATAGTCACCGTGAAGCCTTCAGAGTTAGTGAAAGGCTTAGAGCCGTAATACTAATCACTGGCTTATGCATATGTATTTCTGGTAAACAGGGTTATGATTATTTAATTTGTAATGGACCAGAAGGAACTGATTTTGCCATGGCCGATGGCCAGGAACTGAGGGTACTAAGGCCATGCATTTTTCAAAATGTATTTCCAAATACAAGAGAGTAGCCAGGAGTTTTCCTTTCTTCTCGCCAATATTGTATGCACTTCTTTTCCTGTTGAAATGAGATGGATTACCTCATCTCATTGCCCTGCTGTCTCTGGGTCAAGTTAGAGGGCAGAAGTTGTGGTAGACTCCTAGGAGCGTGGAGTTCACAGGGACCGAGGAGATGACTCATCAGGGGATGGCAAACATATGGCACCGGTACTGCCATGTTCTCAGCTTCTGCTCGCAGCCGACTTGCAAGCCCATCAAGCCATTTATATCTTGAAGCATCTCCTCAACACACTGTTCCACACTGGACAGAGCTGGCAGTTAAGATGCAAACTTTTTTTTCAATCACAGTTGACTATACACTATTATAGTTTTAGCTGTGCAACTTAGTGATTAGACATTTATACATAACCTAGAAAGTGATCACCCTGATAAGTCTAGTACCCACCTGACACCATACATAGCTATCACAAGATTATCGACTATATTCCCGATGCTGTACTTTACATCCCCATGACTGGTTTTGTTGACTGGCAATTTGTAATTCTTAATTCCTTCCCGTTTTCACTCATCCCGCCAACTTCCCTCTCATCTGGTAACCACCAAAATGTTCTCTGTACCTATGAGTTTGTTTCCGTTTTTGTTTTTTAGATTCCACGTAGGGTATTTGTCTTTCTTTGCCTGATTTCACTTAGCATAATAACCTCTAGGTCTACCCATGTTGTTGGAAATGGCAAGGCTTCATTCCTTTTTATGGCTGATATTCTATTGTTGATTTATACCACATTTTCTTTATCTATTTGTTTATTGATGGACACTTAGGAAAATGCAACCTATTTTTAACTTCTGACCCAGAGATCTTGTTTGCAGTTAGGATCAGAACTAGACTCAGATTTTGTAATATCTGAAATATTTCTTCCCTTTCTCTTTCAGTTGCAAGCTTCCTGGGGAGGAGCATCATTTTCTTTTTTTAACTTGAGATTTTAAAAGATTCAATCAATACAAGGTTATCTGCCTACCCATAGTGGGGTCTAGAGCTGATTTCCATACTCTGCCTTCAGGAAGTTACCAGTCTGACACATTCCACTCTATGCCTCACTGCCATTTCTCAAGTGGCGGTCAGCACTAAAAACACCTCTTTCACTTCTTCTACCTGAAGCTCTGCTCAGGTGCCACGCTATACCTAGGGATTCCAGGTTAGTCTTTGTACAGAACCATCTTTATCCCCAGTGAAAATTAACTTCTGCCTCCTTTGTTCTCACATAACATTTTGTTATGCTCCTGAACTAGACTTCACCCAAGTTACTCATGTATTTACCTATCATTTCCATCAGACTGTGAGTACAAAACTCTAGAAAATATTTTATTTGTACAACAACTAGAGGGTGCTCAGTGTAATACAAGCTTCCGATGAATTTTAGTTGGATTAAATAGAGTCCCTAAAATCATCATAATAAAGGTACAATCACAGAACTTAAAGCTAGAAGGTACCTTAGAGATGTGTGATCCACGAGGGGGAATAAGTTTAAAACTAATCCTAATTAGTTGCCAGTGGCTGTCTGGAGCAACATCTTTTATGCGACTCAGGCTCAAGTTCAGTAGGAAAGAGTATTGTATTGGGTTTGTGAAGTCTGTCGGGAGTGAGAGAGGAGGAAGTACAAAATGTATGCCTCTAAGGCTGTCAGGGATCAAGTCCCCTCCCTGCTTGTGAAAGCCTGCATAACAGAGTGGATGATCTACAGTGCTGAATTGGACTGCTCCACCACAACACGGTTGTATACGTTTATTCGAATCTCGCTCTCTTGGAGGTTTAGTTTCATTGTTTATGAGATTAGCATGGCAGTTCTTTCTCTCCTTAACTTGCCAGTCTCATGATGGTTGAGAATAATAAAATATGAAAATATTTAACAAACCATAAAATAATGTATAAACATGTGATGTTCCCAGAGAACACTGACCTCAGTGATAATTTATTAAGGGGAAACAGAAACTCCAATTTCAAATACATGCTATTAGCCAAAGCTGCAGGGGCACTTAGGTATTCAAGCATGCTTCTTCATCTAAGATTGACCTCTCATCTGAGAACTATTCACATTTGGCAATCATATATCCATTAACCTGGACTCTTTTAGGGAGCAAAGGCCATTCAGTCTAGAAAGCAATTGTCTTCTCACTGGTCTTACTCACTGCAAAATACTTATGTCTCACTGGTTATTAACCAATGGCACTTGTACCAGATGAAATTTTCTGCATTCTCTCTCTTTCACTAGTTTCCTTGACTGGGTCCTAGTTCATGGTTTCCTTACCTCTCTTCTAAGCTATTCTGAGAGCTTGTTTGGAGGTTCTAGCAGGGGAAAGCAGCTACTTGTATACCCTTGACCGAAGACTGGTCATCTCCTCTAGTTGGGAAGGCCATCCTCTTGGACCGAGAGCACAGGTTTGGGAGGAACACACATGGATCGGTGAGGGAGGAAGGGGACACCCGCCTAGCCAGCCAGATCAGCCAAATCAACCCTGGCGATCAATGGGGTGACAGATGTTATAGCCAGATCACCCTCACATCCTATTTTGAGCTATTTTAAATGAGGCTCCCCTTTTCTACTATGATCCCACTGAATTAGCGTTCACAGAACCATCTGAATGATCCTTCAAAAATACAATATAGTACCTGTTACTCGTCGGTTCAAAAATCTTCAGTTGTGCTCCAGTGCCTTCAAATAAGGTCCAGGAGCTGGCAAAGGAGCCTGCTACACAGCAACCTCTGTTTATCTCCCAGACTCACTTCCAGCCATTCTGTACTCATTTAGTTTTGTAGAAAGATCCTTCTCATCACCTTTTCTGATGTTCCAACGTTTCATGGCTCTGGGTCTGTGTTAGCATTGCCTTCTCTGACTGACATGTCCATCCTTTCCTCTCTAACTGGCAAAAGTCCATTTATTATTTAGGATAAAGTAGGAATGTCATGTCTGTTAGGGTCCCATTGTCCATCCCCCTAGGCAGAACTTGTCACCCCTACCCCTGTGCTACTCCATCACTTTGCACACTCACACTCTGTCCAGGTGTTCCACTTAAGTTTGGACCCCTTGCAGGGTCCAGTTATCAGGAAACAGATTGGATCGGATTGTGCACCCCTTTTTCTGTTCTGGAAAATTCATTTAGCATATTTTGAATGATCCCACTGTAACAATCATCTGTTCAAATGTTGATCTCCCCTATGAGAGAATGAGCTTTCTAAAGTGCAAGACTCCTGTCCTTCTCGTCTTGCAGTCAGTACCCACATAGCAGCCTAATCTGCTTCTAAATCAGATTACTCTACTCTCCCATGCGAAACATCCCAAGCTTGCAATGAGATCCTCACTCCCTGCCGCAGCGTCAGGCATCATCGGGTCCTGCACAGTCTGGCCCCTTTCCGGCCTCCAGCCTCACCCCTTCTCACCTGTACCCTCACACATTGGGCTTCCTTTTGTTCCTGAAAGCAAACTTCTTTCCATCGTAGGGCTTTGCACTTGTTGTTTTGACGCTTCCCCCTGATCGGAAAGCTGTGCCCCAGATTTCCACAAAAACCAATAGATAGATGTTGATCTAGCTCTGAATGAGAGGTTAGATATGAAAGAAAAAGTTAATAAAAATCAAATTCACCCAGGCTCTGGGGAGAAGGACAGGCCAGGAGAGAATATTATTTTAATGACAGAGATAGACTAGAAACTGAGATGACTTATTAGTTTTTGGTTGCACTTGCCCAGCTCTTTCTCAGAATTCAATATGCCTTAGCTTTCAACTCTCATTTCAAAGCCATCTCTTTGGCAAGGTATCAGATGACCACCATGGCTACACCAGCACCAAATCCAGGCACTTTTAACCTGTTTTATTTTCTGCAAACCACTTACCGCTGTGTGAAAGTATCCTTTCAATTATCTGTTCAGTGCTTACACTTACCTACTCTCACTAGAATTCAAGCACCTTAAGGACGGCACATCTTCATTTTGTTCCTCCCCATGTTCCCAGGGGCTAGAAGGGTGCTCATGCAAGGCACTCAATACATACACGTTTGTTCAATGAGTAAATGATTTCATCTGGTTGCTCTGTTAACGCCTGGTGAATGAATTAGCTAATCACAGTTTCTAGGAAGCAGCAACTTACTGTTTAAATTTTAAATCAAACTTGTTTTCGGTAACCTTGGGATAAATTATTCAAGTGGTAGAACATCCGGAAAGATTCTTTCTCATGTGAGCCTTATCTCTGTTAATTTGTCTCTTTAAGCAGAGAATGACAGAGTAGATGCTCAATCCAATCACAGGAAGATCTTCTTAGCAGTCCTGGACATAAATAAACTCTCTTGTTGGTGCTGGGGTTAAACCTGCTGTCTGAAATGAAGCTTGAACACTTTTCAAAGACTTTATTGCATTTCCCTTTACTTCGGTTTTCATGAATTTTCTCTCACCCTTCTACTCCCACCCACATATATAAGCCCAGAGAAAATTTATTTCACTAAACATTTCATGAGCCCAAACCAGCAGCTCCTTACCCAAGGACAGCAGAAGGAAGGGAGAATCAGAGAACTAGGTAAGTATAGGTAAAAAAAAAAAACCACTGTCATTGAAGAGTAGGTGAATCGTCCATCTGGCATAAAGCTAGACCCCCTGCCACCTAAGAGTTCTCTCCTCTGGACTCTTACATGCAGGCAGAAGGAAAAATTGGGTTAGTTTTTCCTCAGAAGCAGGGAGCAAGTAAACCAGAGAGATTAAGCAACTGGCCCAAGATCACCCAACACTCCATGTGCAGCTATGAGGCCTGAGAAGGTCCCTTCAATCAGCAGGTCTCCCTAAGGCTGTTCTGGCACTTGGCTACCTGTCTGTAATATTCCTGGCTCTGAATGAGAGGAGAATTACGGGGGTGGGGTGGGGTGGGGGTGGTGGGAAACAAAGTCAATACAAATCAAACTCCCTCAGACCCTGAGGGGATGGACAGACCAAAGGAGGCCGTTTATTAGTGTATGAGATGGTACAGAGTGAATGCATTTGTTAGTTATTGGTTTGCACTTACCTGGGTCTTTCTCAGAGCTGCCCAAGGCGCTTTCAGACTTAATTCTAAAGTTCTAAATTCTCTCACGGACCTTTGTGAGCCTGGATGCATACAAAAGAATGGTGCAAAGATTGTGATCGAGGCCTATTGGGTAATGTTGGGCATGTAACTTGAACATGGGGGCTGAACATCTTCCCATAAGGCTGGGCCAATTAGAGACACCCTAGCTCTTACCCCCCGGCTACTATGATTGGTTCAAAGATAAGCACAAGACCCAAGCCCAGCTAATGAGAGCACTCCCTAGGGCTTTTTCAGAATTACCTACAGAAATGTTTTCTTTGCCTAGGATTTCAAGCTGGAAGGATAATGCAGGCTTGGAGCTATGGGGTCAGTATCCCAAGGTCCACAAAAGCTCTCTGCAGAATGTAGAGATGGGCTTTCACCAGGCTGGAGGTTTGGGATGCTGAAGGGATGACATGTGCTTTATCAATAAATTTGCAGAACCTTCAGCATCCTTTACACACATACACACACACTCCCAAAGGGGCCCACCTTCCTTGTCCATGGCAGGCATACTCTGCTCCGCTCTCCTGGGGATGTGGCTTCGATAGCGCCTCTCGGCATTTTCACCTTCTCTGCTCAGTGCCCCCCTTCTCATGTTGCTGCCTCTGACCTCTTCCCAAAGGTTCTTCCATCCTCACACTGTTCCTCCTTGACTCTCCCTGCCTATCACTGCTCCAGACTTTCCCCAGGGAGGGAGGCAACCACGATTCAGGTTCTCTCAGGTGCCGGCACCATTCCTTAGAACTTGTCCCTGCCTTCCACCAGCTCTCCCACGGTATGGTAGTGGAACATGAAGGTGGAGAAAGACACCAAGCGCAGACTGGTGGGGTTTCCTGAGTTAAAGACAAGGACACCGAGGCGCAGTGGGTTTCAGTACTTACCTAGAGATATACATAGCTAGTCAATAGCAGTCCTGAGATTTGGACCTGGTCTTCTAACATTAAATGCCATGCTCTTAACACTGCAGAAGTCATCGCAATACTGAGAAAGAGCTTTTATTTTGCTTTAATTTTTTTATAAAAATGTTAAAGAGTGGAACGTATCATTTGATAATATTTTTCCTTTCACATTAAAAATACATTTTCTCTAACAGAATTTCATAAATTTGTCTGATTATAAAAATCACCCGGGGCACCCAATAAAAACACATCTTTCTAGTCTGCTTTCCTGGAGATTTTGATTCATTAAGTCTAGGGTGGGGCCTACGCAATTATAAATTGCCCCAGAGACTCCCATGATCAGACAAGTTTGCCAAACATCCGACATGAAATGCTTTTTATTGGCTGTATAAGATTTAATTATGTAGATATTTCACAATTTAATTTACAGTTCTCTGCTGGTAGATTGTGGGTTTTAATGACTTTTTAATACTGAAACAACACTGTGATCAACAGACAAATGCACATCTCCAGTTATTTCCGTAGAGAGCCGTAGCATCTGAACTCCCCTCCCCAGCTCTGTGGCTGAGTTTCCTCTGCCTGGGGACCCGGCCCCAAGTGCTACTCGACTGCATGAAATTCTAACAATGCGGTCATTCAGGGATTGAATACAGGCTACAGGTTAAGAAAGAGGAGGCCCATAAAACACAAATGCATAAATTTAATTGTTTGTCTTTTTCTTAACATTTGCAATTCATACACTGTAAACACCTATTAGCAGTATGCTAGGTGCTTTGTTATATATCTCATTTGATCATCTCGTCAGCCCCACAAGAGAATATCACCCTTATTGTACAGATGCTCTAAATGAATTTGAAAATGGTAAACCTCCCCATCTTGTATATATATATGGTCTTTCCAGAAGGTATCCAGCCATATAATATGAAAAACAGAGACATTTATTAAAGAAGATACAAGAAACATTGTACACAGGACAATGATGCCTCAGTTGCCTTCAAAGAAGGCACCTTGAGACCTCACACAGTTCTCCCAACTGCCATCACTTGCCTGGTTGCATTTCCTGAATCTCGTCGATAGTCTGAAACCTCTTCAAAGGTGATTTTAGTTTTGGAAAAAGCCAGAAGTCACAGGGAGCCAAATGGGGCTGTAAGAGGGCTGAGACATCCAGGTGATTTGATGTTTCACAAAAAAATTCTGCTCGAGATGTGATTCGTGAGCAGACACATTGTTGTGATGAAGCTGTCAATCACTAGTTGCCCATTGTCATGACCTTCTAAATCATCCAAATAGTTTCCACGGAGGAATGTTCAAACATAATGCAAAACTTGATGCAGATCCATTGTTCTTCTCGCTCGGTCATTTTTAATGCGACAGCCACACAGTACAAATGCTCACTCGGTGGCATCTACTGGGTGGCATCACTAGTACAGTGAACTCATCATTGTTCACGCATGCACATTCCATTCTACTCTCCTTGGCTGCCAAGTTGCATCCATATTGTGCAATTCATTCTCCTTATATTAACAACGATTGGACTTTTTCCAGGTAGACCTCATATATATAATATTGTGTTATGTAATACATATACATATGTAATTTTATATATAATATTGTGTTATATTATGGGTCAGTACTAAGTATGTATCTATTTTATATCCTTTAATCTTCCAGAAAATATATCATAAGGTGTATATTTATAATAATAATAGTTACTATTATATCAAAGGTAGAGTCACTACTATTGTCCTCTTTTTTCAAATTAAGAAATAAAGAGAATCTCAAAATATTTGAAGATATAGTCCATTTATAGATCATTTCTGTTTTCTAACACACTATATATTACTTCAATTTGGCTATAATCAAACTCTTATTTTTATATTAAAAATATGTTCCCTATACCTTCCCTAAAACTCCTCTGAAATATGTGACTTCAAAAAGTCAAGGAGCCATCAAAAGTCTTGCACTTCTGGAAAGTGAGAGAGCCCTCTCATCTGAGTCTGGGATAGAGATAAGGAGTCTCTTCCATTCCATTTGGCGGAGACCACCTAGAGTCCAGGGAAGAAAAATGAGTGTTGTGCTCTGAATGGGGCTTCAGGGTGATGTCAGCCTCCTGTGAAAAACTGAGGGCACTGAGGCTGGAAAGCAGATGAGAGGTGAATAGGTGGTTAGAGAACTGTATGAGTTTAATCTTAATTTTAGTAGGAAAATAAATCAGGTGACCTTTGTTCCTACTCTGCTATTCTCAATGGAACAATAGCCTAGTGGTAGCATAGGGAGAGGGCAGACTTGGTGCCACACAGCTATAGGTTTGAATTTCTACTTGATAACACAGTGTACTTGAGCTGATGCTGTCATCTCTCTGAGCCTCAGTTTCTTCATTTGCAAAGCAAGACAAAATCTAATCAGAGGATGATTGTGATAATTAAATGTGACTATGTAACTAAAAGGCACAACACATTTGGATTCACAGTGCACCCTTATTTTTAAATCATTCCTTGCTTTTCTCCAAAGCTCCTTCTTCAGAGTGTATTGGCTTGGTCCTCCCAGCAGACTGCATTCAGGGAAGCTCACTGGGATATAGAGGGTGGCTTCTGAGGAAGGGATCCTTAGACAGAGGCAGCTGTTACCAATCCGAGAACAGGAAGACCCCTCAGTCTTCAAGTCTTTCATAGATAGACCTGAAAAAATTCTGAGCTTGTAGCAAGGAGACAAATTTCAATACTGTAGTCTCAACCCTGATGTTAACTAAAGAAGGGTGGTTAAGTCACTGTGGCTATGAATGGTATTGTTCTTAAATGAAAAAGGGCAATACCATCTTCAGAGCAGGAATATGATGCACATCAAGGGAAATGCTGGTAAGCAGGTGAAGGGCTAGTGCACCTTGGCTCTGATTCCAACTCTGCCGCACTACAGCTGGACCTGGACACTGTGGGTCCCTAGGCCAATATCTACACTATTACAAATAAGAGGCTTGCAACTTATGGTTAAAATCTCTTCTGGTTCCATTGTGTGATGCTATGACTTGACTAATGTTCCACCAAGGTAGAAAAGTCTACATTGTCACAGCCCCAGTCTGGGTATTTCTACATATGGTTCTATCAGCTCACAGATTTGTACCTTAGGGCTTCTTGATTGTTAGGTTTTTTTGTACGCTATCTCCAAAATGCAACCTTTTTTAGATTCCTGGAAAACCCTCATTTCATTTGTGTCCCAAGGGATTCACCTACCTTCCCCATCAGTGGTTTCTCTTGCTGTGAAGTTTATCTAGTTTTAATTTGCAATTGTTTTTTTATTGTTTTTCTATTACAGTGGTCCCAATTTCCCCCCCTTGCTTCCCCCCACAACCCCCAGCTCCCACCCACAGTTAATCCTTACCCTGTTGTCCGTTTCCATGGGTTATTTATACTTGTTCTCTAACTAGACCTTTAATTTACACTGTATTGATTAAAAAATTCATTTTTCACATGTCAAGAGATCTGAGGTCTGGCTATTCTGCTATGTGGTCTATGGCTAGATGTTCCTTTATGAAAATCTCCCAGAGGGCAAAAGTTAGAAATTTCTAGGTCTACCTTTCAGGGAAAGAGAGAAGAATGGCTCATGGCCGGTGCAGCAAGCAGTTCAACACCCAGAACGCAGACACTAAGTCTGGGTGACATGGATCGATGAATAGCAAAATTATTGTCTAAATTAAGTTATTCTTGGGAATTGATATAGCTTGGTGTATAAAATCACACAATTCAAGATTCCTTTGACCTGGAAAACATCGAACTTGACACAGGATGTGGAAGTCAGTGAACCCTGAGCACATTTCTATGACATGTAACAGAGATCAAAGTTACCTGTGTCTTTATCTCAAATACATCAATTTCTCTACTTCCAGGGGCCTTAGGAGAACTGAAGCTAAAGCACACCTGAAGGAAATTCACATTGTCATTTTTCTTCCATCCTCAGTGCCTGCCTGAGTTTGGGCTAGCTCACAGAAACGTATTTACCTCCTATACTCAGGTTGTCGTACACCTAATCTGTTGTAACAGTGCATGTTTTTCCTGCCCAGCATCTAGCCACTTGAATCCAACTCTGCCTGATACCAAATCTGAGCCTTTTATTTCTAAACACACGAGCCATTATATGTCTTGTTTTTTTCCCAGACTGTTTTGAGTTATGACCCTGTTGCTTGCAGCTGCTGCCCAATGAAAAAAATTTCTGCCTAATTAAAAAATAAGTCTTGCTCTTTCTACCTCATAGGTGTGGTATAAATAGCAGATAAATGAATAGATTTTGATCACTAACCTTAATTTCAGTTAGAGGTTCCACGCTAGGGAATGAGACTACAGTGGTGAATACGACTAAGTTCTTACCCTAGAGGAGCAAACCAGTTGAGCAGACCAGGACCTATAGAAATAACCATAGCATCGCCTGCCATGGTCATAATAAAGTTATGAGATGAAATGAATTAGTTTTCCGAGGGAAGTTAGAAAAGGTGCTACAAAAGTGATGACATTTGAACTGGCTATTGAAGGTTGATTGGAATTTTTCAAGTGGAGCAACAATTCTCAGTAAATGGCATTCTCTCAGATGTGTTTCTTTGTCACATCTTGGCATGTGGCAGGGGTGCCGCAAAACGTCCTAAAACTCACAAACAGCTCTCACAACAAAGAATTGTCTGGCTCCAAAGTCATTAATCGTGGGGTTGAGAAGTTCTAAAATAGAGACATTAAACAAAAACATTACAGAACAACATGAGTGTAAAGCCAGGGATCGTGATTATTCCATAGTGATGAAAATATATTAATGCAGGGAAAATAGGTTGAAGGCAAATGACAAGAGAGTAAGAGCTTTGAACATTATCAGATACGTGTAGGAAGTGAGCACACTCTTTCAAGGCTGCAATTAGAAGACAGGCATCTGGTGTTGGGCATATTGGTAAAGGAACAATTCTACAAGATGACCAGTTCCTCGATCGTGACTTTGATTGCGTTTAGCTACTGAAAATTGGTACCGATCCCTACCAGAGACCATCTCAGAGAGCTATGAGGCTAGATCAATAGGTTATTCACTTTACTACTGATTTTTACCACAATGGTGATAGCCATATTGATGATAAAGGAAACCACTGAGTTTGGTTTTTCTCTAAAAATGTTTATTGGATTCTAAGCCAAGCAGAAGGCCTCCCTGCAAACAGCCTTTCCCACCTCGCCTGTGCTATCTATTTCCTGTCTTTGGACATTCTGCCAGTTCATCTTGGAATAATTAAATGTTTTTATAATGAATCAGATGCTGGTGACAGGAGCCAGACTGATGACTCTGGAGGAGGAAGCTTGAAGCACTCACGTTTCTCACACCAAGATGACAAGGAGAAGAGTTATGTGTGCTGAAAGATTTATCGTCAAGCTGTCCATGGGCACCTCGTTGGCCTCCAGAAAGTCGTTTAAAATTAGACACAATCTGGAAGCCTGTTAGAGCCAAGAAGAAGTATGTAGTCATGTTGATGTTCTTTTCTCTCATTACCTTTGGTAGAAGGCTTTTGTGGCTTGTATTCAAGCAAGATCTAAAATTATACTCAAAAGGTTGCACTTGGCATTGTCCCGCCTCTCTTCACCGCTATCTCCCAATTTTAAGAGTCACTGAATTTTAGAGTTTGAAGAGATGACATAGATCATATAACTCACCTGTTTCATTCTACAGATGAAGGAAGTAAAAGCCAGAATCAGATTCGTGACTTACCTGGCATTACCCAAGCAATCATAGAATAAACTGGGGAGAATTTCTACTTCTTTTTTCTCTTTTGAGTGCTGTCCTACTCTATTCTTTTTTCCCAGCTTTATTGAGTATAATTGACATAACATTGTATGAGTGTAAGGTATACAACATGATGATTTAATACACATACTCATACATATTGTAGAATGGTTACCACCATAAGATTAGTTAATATACCTTACCTCACATAATTACTACCTTTTTGTTTTTGTTATGATGGTTTTAAAAACATTTAAGATCTACTCTCTTAGCAACTTTCAAGTACACAACACAGTATTATTAACTATAGTCACCATGCTGGACATGAAATCCCCAGAACTTACTCATTTAATAATGAAAGGTTTGTACTCTTTGACCAACACCTCCTCATTTTCCCCACCCTCCAACCCCTGGCAACCATCAGTTTCCTCTGTTTCTGTGAGTTTGGCTTTTCTAGATTCCACAAATAAGTGAAATCATAGAGTATTTGTCTTTCTCTCTCAACATATTTCACTTAGCATAAATGCCCTCAAAGTCTATTTATGTCATTGCAAATGGTAGGATTTCTTTTTTATGGCTAAATAGTATTCTATTATGTGTGTGTGTGTCTCTCTCTCTATCTCTGGTCTGTTTGAAAACAGTCCAGCCACTGTTAATAATAACAAGAATGATTTGTGTGACATTGATATAACTTGGCAGCCAAGGAGAGTGGACTAGAATGTGCATTCATAATGATGACTTCACCGTACCAGTCAGTAAGGGCGGTAGACACTGTTCAGTGAGCGTGTGTATTGTATGGCCATTGCGTTCAGAATTACTGAGCAAGTAGAGCAACAAATCTGCATCAAATTTTGCATTAAACTTGGACATTCCTCCACAGAAACTATTTAGATGATTCAGAAGGCAGCAGCTATGGGCAACTGGTGATTGGCAGCATCAACATGCCTGCTCATTCATCACGTCTTGTGCAGAGTTTTTGGTGAAACACCATATCATCAGGTGACTCAGCCCCCCCTTACACTCCATATTTTGTGCCCTGTGACTTCTGGATTTTCCCCAAAATAAAATCACCTTTGAAAGGGAAGAGATTTCAGACCATCAAAGAGATTCATAAAAATGCAATGGGGCAGTTGATGGCAATTGGGAGAACTTTGTGAAGTCCCAAGGTGCTTACTTTGAAGGGGACTGAGATATCATCCTATGTACAATGTTTCTTATATCTTGTATCTTCTCCTATAAATGTCTGTATTTTTCATATTAGATGGATAGATACTTTTTGGACAGACCTCTTGTACAAGCATACACATATATCACTACCTCATGATATCATTTTCTTAGGGTTTATTCACAGACCCAATTCTTCTTAAGTGGGTGTCCCCTTAGCCAATCTGATTCCCACAGCTACAAATGATAGTAAAACGATTATGGAGAAGCTCATCTGAACTTGACACCATGTTAGAGTCGTCACATGTATTAACCCTGAGTTTGTAACAAACTTGGAAAATAAAAATTACTATTATTGTTCTACAACTGAGATGAGAAAACTGAGTCTTGCAAAGCTAAAGATGCCCAAACATCATACAGCTAATCCAAAGTTCAAAGACAAAACACATATAATTGCATTATGCCATATAGTCTACCCAGATCTGCTTCAAAAATGATCCCTCTATTTTTTCCACCATAACAACTTCCATGTCCCAGTGGCCCTTTTCAAGCAGATGTCAAAGAATCAAGCTGATGGACGAAACACACTTTTTTTAAAAAGAGAGGAGACTTTCCCCCCATTTCTGTTGTTTTTTCTCTGTTAAATAAGCTAAATTTGCATTTGGCACATGGCCTTTCTCCCCTAGTTTGTTGCATGTTGTTATCAGGAAGGGGTGTTAAATTTCGTAAAATGCTTCTTTTCTGCATCTGGTGAGAGGATCTCGTGAATTTTCTCCTTTATTCTAGTAATTTGTGTATTACGTTGATTGGTTTTCAAGCTATGCATAACCAACCTTACACTGTGGGAATTAACCCCAGGTGGCTGTGACTTCAGGAGTAAAGGTGTAAACCTTTTTTGTAGACTCCTGAATTTGGTTTCTAGTATTTTGTTGAGTATTTTTGCCTCTATATTTATAAGGGATACTGCTCTCTCTCTCTCTCTCTCTCTCTCTCTCTCTCTCTCTCTTTTTGTGATGTCTTTGGTCTCATGAAATATACTTTTCTTCTATTTTTTGGAAGCGTTTGAGAGGGACTGGGGCTAATTCCCATACAAGAGGAATTGACGTGACCTATCAGCTCAGTTTGGAAAGAGTAACTGGCTATAAACAGCCTCCCTTCTCTTTCTTCCACTTGTGAGTGAACTGCTTTCACACGAGACGTGTTCTTTTCAGCTTCCGGTGCCCTGAGTTTCAACCAGGACAGGCCTGTCTTGGCCTAACGTCATGTGAGTGTCACTGTCACTGGTACGTGTTTGTCTAACCCTGGAGTCAGCGGTAGAAATACTACTTCCTTGCAGCACAAACCATTTCCTTAATATCTATTTTATAACAAAGTTCATGCTTGGACCTCCACCTTAAATCCGAAATCTCCTCTGGGAAGAAAGATGTTACACATCCCTCAGGTCTTCTTGGACATTGAGAATATTAAAAACAGAAATTTCTGACTATGTCTCCCTGGAAGGGGAGTAGAAATAACCAGACGCAGACATTAATTAACAGAAAGAATATGGGATTTGGAACTTCAATATTTGAATCAAGATTCAAAACGAAATACACCACATAGTGTTTTGCATGTGTACATGTTTTTAACCTCTTCACCCCGCCACGGGCTAGCTGTTTCGAATTCCATCCTGCTAAGCCCCTGTTTCCATCTCTGAAAACGGGGATCAAGTTACACAGTTTTAAGCCCCCCACTTTGGCTAAAGCAGGTGCTGGAGCTCCTCTCACAGGCTCACGAGACTCATTTCCCACACCGCTTCCCACCTCCGCTTCTGATTGGCCGGCTGAAATCCGCGCTGGTGGGAGTCATTTCCCCAGGACGCTGGGAAATGTTACGTAAAGGCTTTTTCCACCTGGGGAAGCAGTTGCCAAATACTTCCCAGCCCACCTAATCCAGCCTTGTTTCCCACTGGCATATCCAGCAGTCGTCCCCTCCCACCCCTACGCCGCGTTACCCAGAGTTTCACTTTCCAACATTTCAGTTACCCACAGTCAACTGTGGTCTGAAAATATTAAATAAAAAAAATTCTAGAAATAAACAACTCAATGAGTTTTGAATTGCACTCTGCTCTGAGAAGCAGGATGAAACCTCGCGTGACCTGAGACGTGACTTCCTTTGCTCAGCGTCTGGACACTCTAGCCACTCCCTGCCCCTTAAGTAGGCAGAGGTGCGGCAGTGCTTGTGGTCAAGTCACCCTTGTTTCACTCCTTGGATTCTCCAGAGCACGAGAGTAGTGGTGCCTGTCGGTTTAGATGTGCCAGAGAGGAGCTGGAACGCGATTCCTGTAAGAGAACAGGTGGAAACTCTCAACTTAATAAGGAAAGAAAAAAAATCCTGTGCTGAGGTAAGATCTGTGATAAGAACAAATCTATTCCTGCAATTGTGAAGGAAAATAGTTTCATGCATGTTTCGCTGTCATACCTCAGACTGCACACGCTATGACCACAGTGCATGACAAGCGCTTAGTTAAGATGGAAAGAGGCATTAAATTTGTAGGTGGAAGAGGTGAAGTAAAAGGTATACAGCTGGTCCTCAAATAACATTGCTTCATTCAGCATCATTTTCTTATAACATCGATGGGGGGAAAAAATCAATGCCGGGCCTGGGCTAACTGTCTGTGTGGAGTAGGTGTCCACGCCCATATGGGTTTTCTCCACGGACTCCGACTCCCTCCCACGTCCCAAAGATGGAGACACGAGCTGAACTGCCGTCCTCAGTTGTCCCTGTCTGAGTGAGTGTGGCCCTGTGTGAGTGGCCCCGAGATGGAAGGGCACCCTGTCCAGGGTGGGTCCTGCCTGGTGGTGCCCTGAGCTGCCTGTAGAGGCTCCAGACAGCCATGAATCCAGCCGGAATAAGGGGGCTGGAAAAGAATTATATTACTTATTTTTATCCATCTTTCTTACATGTGTGACTAGTAAGTCCCATTTATTTCAATGTTTAATATTAGAAGTGTTTAGGGTCTTTATTTAGAAGTTTAGTGATGTTTTTGCAAGCAGAAACATGCCCTGGGACAACTTAACTCTTAATTTATATCCATTAGTCAGTGGCAAAATTGGTTTCATCACACGTCGTTACACTTAGGTCACAGTTTCCTAGAAGATGTTGGTGATGTTAAGGGAGGACTTACTAAATATATCTGTATGTGTCGGGTTTGGAATTCCCTGCAGTTTCAGGCATCCACTGGGTGATCTTGGATAGGGAGGAAATACCGTTCATAAAAGCTGATACTGCCCCTCTGTCCTCAGCTGAAACTTCACTGGGTCGAATTTATATCTTGTGAAAAGACAGGCAAAGGCAAGAAAAATGCAACTCCACTTAGTTTCCTAAGAAATGCAGTTTCTGTGATTTAAGATCCCCTCACTCCATTTATCTCCTGCCATCTGCAGCTTAGAGAACTTAGTCATCCACGTGAATAGATGTCTTCAAGTTTCTTTGTGGTCCCTTTCCAACCAATTCATCTCCCATGGATACTCTTGTAAGGATAACACACCGATAATTAGTATGGCAATTAACAGTTTACAAATTGCTGCCAGAGCTTTATTTCATTTTATCTGCACAACTCTCCTATCAGTGGTGGCTTTATCACCTACAGTTTTCCATTGAGAAAACTGAGTTTCAAGAGCAAGTAAAACCCCCTGTGCCTTTGAACTACTACTCTCTTTCACAACCTTGAGATAATCAATCCATTGTACCCTTTATCTTTATACTTAATGGTTTCCTTTTTAGGATCTTTTCCCCTTGTACTATAAACATGCTCAGGTCTCAGGTACTCTTTAAGAAATAATCTGACTTATGGTTACTCTCTATTAATCACCCAGTCTGGGTCTTTCCTTATCAGTCTATTTCTAGCAAGGCCAGGGAACGCTTGCTGCATTCATGTGCTTCTCCCCTCTCCTCCCATTCACTCCCCAACTACGCTTCAAAAGGAAGACAGTGTAGAGATTGCACAAAATCATAAAGTCTCAAGTCACACAGATCTGCACAGATCTGTGACCTTGAATCAAAATCTCTTCTATAACCCTTAGCTCTGGCCTATCAGTGGAATTATGGTACATATTCATTCACTCTCCTTGGCTGCCAGGTTATATCAATGTTGCACAAACCATTCTCATTATATTAACAATAGCACTCTCCCTGGCTAGACCTTGTATAAACACACACACATATATATATATATTTGTGTGCATATATGTTTCTCGTGTGTATTCATTTCACATTACTGAGTGACTATATAAGAAAAATACTTGGGAAGAGGATAATAAGAGATGTAGTTGTCAATCACACAATTAAGAAACTGAAGAGAACTTAGGTCCAGTCCCTTTATTTCCCAGATGAGAACATTGAAACTCAGTGAAGGGAACTGACTGACTTCCCTGTGACTACTCAGTGCACTAGGACCAGAATTGAGACAAGAAGTCTGGTCAGCATGGCCTGTGTGCTAGTCCTTTTCTGTCCCTCAATACCGAAGCACAAGATTTAGCTCTGACTTTCTCTCAAATATTTCTAACTCCATTGCTTAAGACTCTGAAATGATTTATTTTCTTTAGGTTCTTTTTGGTCGACTCCTAATCTTCATCACTCTTGCCAGTTTTCCCATGAAATTTTAAAATCCCATTCTCTTGGGAATGAGGAAGATGTCCTACCCAAGTTGGAGGGGGTCTCTTCAATGAGTGTGACCCTAATAAAACTCATAACCTGACCAGGGTTTGCAATTGTGGTGACAACTAAAGAATTACCCCAATAAACATTTGACATGATTTTGAAAGCAATAAAAAATATTTCATTTTTTGCCTACAATTTTCTCTGGGAAGTGCGAAAGTCAAAGAACATTGGAGGGCAAGACAATGATGCCATAATTCTTTCTGGGGGAGATCATGGTTGTCCAACACTGGATAGATTTATCTTCAGGTGTGAAGAGGTATCATACTGGGCTATGAGTCACTGTTCCACACATCAGTGATTTTAGGATACTTGGGATACTATCTTGTGAAATGTTATGAGGTTTTGATAAGGAACAATTTCCTGAACTTTGTCATCACAATTTTAATAAATAATATTTTCCGTGATGCACTGATTCTTGACATTTGTTTTTTTTGCTTTTTCCAGTACTTTAGGATTTCTATTTTTAATCCCAAAATTCAAGGATACAAGAGTGTGAAGGAGGCTTACAAGATAATGCCTGTTCACCTCAATCAGTTGATAGGATACTCTTTAATGTCTCTATTGAGAAGTCACCAGTCAGAATTCATGTGGGATTGTTCCATTGGTCAGCAGCTCACTAACTCATAAAATAAACCAAGTTACTTCATGGTAGTGATGACTATGAAAACTGCCTACTCATCTGAGCTATACCTTCTATAATGTTTGATGATCCTATTTCTTTCCTTTAGAACCATGTAGGTTTAAATCAAATTCTCCTTTCCTCTGACAAACCTCATGTATTTGAAGACAACATTCACTTCTCTCTTTTTTTAAGATTTTATTTATCTTTAGAGGGGAAGGGAAGGAGAGAGGGAGAGAAATATTAGTGTATGTGTATGGTTGCCTCTCTTGCATCCCCTGCTGGGAACTGGCCTGAAACCCAGGCTTGTGCCCTGGCTGGGAATCAAACCTGGATCCTTTGGTTCATAGGCCTGTGCTCAATCCACTGAGCTACACCAGCCAGGGCCAACATTCACTTCTAACTGTTCACAGACAGACCCCACTGGAGACTTCCAAAGCTTCCACTATCTCCCAAAGGGGGCCAGCACTGAACACTGGCTGATGCAGAGGGTAGATGCCCGTTGTCTTGGTTTAGATTGCCCTAGAACCAGATCCTGAGATTCAAGTTCAAGTAGTTTATTAGAGAGGTGATCCTAAAAACAAAGAAACAAACAAACAAACAAAAGCCTGTAAGGGATTATGGAAGTGAAACCAGGTTAGGAAGAAAACCACTGAAAAATGACTTATCAAGCAAGTTAGCACTAAAGCCAGCCAGTGCCCATGTGGAACACACGCCTCAAGATTAGCCATGAAACGAGGGAGCTGGGATTTTTGTCCACCCCCTGCTATCAGTCATTGCTTGAAAAATGCTTTAGGGTTGCTTTTGAGAAATATTTATTCTCCACTGTGTCCAACCTACTACTGAATAGGTTGGCTCCAACAGCCAGAGAAAACCCTCAAGCAAAGGGATACAGGTGCTGTCGGTTGGAAGTCAGCCAGTTTCAGTGAAAACAATATGGGCTAAGGAGGAATGGATGAACATCGATAGTTTCTGCTACTGCCGTTCAGCATTATCCTGAAGAGTGGCGACACCCAACGGCAAAAACCCTGCAAACTGATCATGGGCCATCCTATGGGAAATGTTCATCTCCCTTGACCCTGCTCAGCAGACAGAAGACATAGAAACAAGAGGGATAGATTGTGTAAAAACTAGAACATGTTCTCTATCCACCTCTTCTAATTCCAGATCAACTCAGCAGATCTAAAAGCTATAGCCAGTGGCCAAATCCTGCTGGGTTTCCATTTGGCCTATGAGCCTGGTTAGAAGAAGAAAAAAATTTTTTTAAGAATCTAATTTCAAGACATCTGAAAATGATATAAAGTCAAAATCTCAGTGGATATAAATGTTACTGGAACACAGCCACACTCATTCATTTATGTATTGTCTATGGCTGCTTTCACACCATGACGGCACAGTTGAGTAGTTGCGACAGAGAACATATGGCTTACGAAGACTAAAATGTTTACACTGTATCTCTTTACAAACAAGCTTTTCTGGCCTCTGCACTAGTGCCTTGGGTAGGTCTAGTCTGTAGTGGCAAAGTGAGAAGACAGAAGTCTCAAAGAGAGTTTGAGGTTAACACTGAAGCAACTGGGAATAAGAATTGAAAATGGCTCAGGTGGGAGGGGAGAAGGGGGGGTAGATGCAGACAACTAATTGAACAACAATGAAATAATTTTCAAAAAACAATTGAATATAATAGCTAAAGTGCTCTAACATCTAAAGCTGGCTCAGAAGTAAAGGAACAAGGCCAAGATGTTTTTACTGAGGCTTCCATAGAGTATAGTTGGGGCAGTTGTTGGCAGAATTAAAACTATTTCGTGTTTCCACTCAAAAGGGTATCTATACGTATACTTGCATATTGTTATATGAGGCCTGTCTGGAAAGAGTGCGGCCATTATTAACATAAAGAGAACTGTTTGTGCAACATCGATGTAACCTGGCAACCAAGGCAAGTGGACTGGAATGCACATATGTGTACAATGATGACTTTATTGTACTTGTCAGTGAGAGCGGGAGATGCCATTGAGCATGTGTACTGTGTGGCTGTCACATTCAAAATGATTGAATGAGTAGAGCAATGAATCCCCGTCAAATTTTGCATTAAGCTTGAACATTCTTCCATGGAAACTATTTGGATGATGCAGAAGGCTGCAGCCATGGGCAACTGCTGACTGGCAACTTCATCATGACATCACACCTGCTCATGCATCTCATCTCACAAAGAGTTTTTTTGCGAAACATCAAATCACCCAGGTGTCTCCTTCCCCGTACAGGCCACATTTGGTGCCCTGCGACTTCTGGCTTTTCTCAAAGCTAAAATCACCTTTGAAAGGGAAGATATTTCAGACCATGGATGAGATTCAGGAAAATATGACGGGGCAGCTGATGGCGACTGGGAGAACTGTGTGAAGGTCCCAAGATGCCTAATTTAAGGACTAGGGCATCATTATCCTGTGTGTAACGTTTCTTGTATCTTGTATCTTCTTTAATAAATGTCTCTACTTTTCATATTGCATGGCTGGACACCTTCTGGAGGGACTTCATATATGTTTAAATTTTTTTGATGTCTATGTCCATTTCAAATGAAGCACCATGACCTCATAAGCCTGTCTTCAAAGATGGCTCCTGTCTACACCATTGACCAGATCACCTTCTTCTTCGTTTTCTAGGACTCATCGTCCCCTCATCTCCACTGTACTTGCTCTTCCTCAGACACACCGAGCTCTTTTCCCCTCAGAGCTCTGTCCTTTCTTTTTTTCCCTCATTCCTGACATCCTTCTCCCCCAGTTCTTTGACAGGCTTATTCATCCTTGTTTCAGTACCCAGCCGAGTTGTCACCCTTTAGGGCAGACATCTAAACATGCTTTTCCTCACAATAGCATTTGTTTTCTTCAGAGCATTGATCGTTATCTAAGGTTACGTGCATATTTATCGCATTACTTCTTCACCACATGTATACAATAGACTGTGGACTTCAGGAGAAGCGAGGTTTTGTCTCCTGTTCATCACTGTATTCCTGGCGCTATAAAAGACTGAATATTGTTCTTCTCTCAGTTTTGCTGTGAGCCTAAAACTGCTCTAAAAAGTAAATACTCTTAAAATTTAAAAAAGATAATTGAGCACTTAAAGCAGATACAATAATGCATTTGGGGGCTTATAATTAGGAGTAAGAGGTATGAGAAAACTACAACAAAGGTCAAGAAAGAGACATGAAAGCATATTTTTGTAAGATTCTTATACTGTACATGAAGTGGTATGTCATTTGAAGGTAGATTGTAATAAGTTATAGTATGAACCCTAAAATAACCATTAAACAACACAGCAAAGAGCCTTATTTAATAAGCCAACAAAAGAGATAAGACAAAATCATGGAAAATGCTCAATTAGCCAAAAGGAAATCAAAAGAGGAAAGGGGGATTAGAGAGTACGTAAGTATTAAGCAAATAGCAAATAGTAGCTTTAAGCCAAATCACATTATTAATTACATTAAATATAAATTGTTTCAATATTCCATTTAAAAGGTAAAGTTTCTCAGAATAGGTGAAATAATGAGACCCAACTCTATACAGCGGGTTCTCGACTAATTTTGTTTTATTCAACATTGTTTCATCATAAAGTTGATGAGATGCCATAGGAACTTAACTCTTGCTTATATCAATTAGTCTCTGATAAAATTGGTTTTATTACACATCATTTCACTTAATGTTGTAGAACCTATCAACAACATTAAGTGAGAATTTACTGTATTATCTGCAAGAAATAAGCTTTAACTATAAGAAGACACAAGTTACCAGTAAGAGGATGAGGATAGATACACCCCGCTAAGTGAACAAAAGCTGGAGTGGCTATATTTATATCACACAAAGCATCAAGAGAGACAAATGACCGTCAAGAAAGGTAGTAGTGCTCACTTTGGAAGCACACATACTAAAATTGGAACAATAAACAAGAAAGGGGGTAAAAGTATTCATTCCTTTGTGTAAGTTTGGTATAAAGGCCTTCCACATAAAATTGTTGTATATATTATGTGCTCATTCAATGCTTGTAGCATAAATGAATGAACAAATAGATGAATGAATGAATGGCTTCGAAGAAGTCAGAGAGCATAGAAAATCCTAGAATGTTTAAAGATATCATCGTGGCAAAGTTGGGTTGGGCTTACAGACCTGGGCATGAATCCTAGCTCTGCTGTTTAAATTAATGTTTAATAACACAAGAAAAATATCTTAATCTCATTGAACCCTCTCAGTTAAGATAACAATACCTACCTCTGTGAAAAGTTGTAAAAATCGGCTTGATTTTAATGCTTGCAAAGTCCTGGGTAGAGTAAGTCCTCAACATTGTCAGTAGGTTCTTGGAACTGCTGAAAAATAGTGTTAAAAGAAACCAGTGTTACCACAGGCTAATTGGTGTAATCAGGAATTAAGTCCTGTGGCATCTCATCAACCTTGTAACAAGCAACACTGAACAAAGTGACGTTATTCAAGGACCTGCTGTACACAGTAGGACTAAGTATAGGGTAGCAATTTCTACCTCTGTCATTATCATTCATTTTAGGCTGAGGCTGAAAAAGGTTTTCTACAGTTTCTAAGGTTTCTATCGCTGGCTCAAATCCTATTGCTACAAAGACACAGAGGCCCAGGAGCAGAAGAGCTTAATCCCAGCGTTACTGTAACCTCAGCTGCAGAGGAGCCAGGACAGGGTGCAGATCAACTGTTGCCAAGTTCTGTGCAATTTTTACTTTTTCAGCCTGCCTCTATCTTAACACCAGACATCGACGGTGGGTGTTCTCCAGAGACCTGGGAAGTCAGATGTAATGTCATGTGTGAAAAATGCCTTTGCTAACCAAATAATGTTTGTACGAAACATTTTTTGCAGCAAACCCTGAGCTGGTGTCTCACATTCCCAGAGCAGCCTGCAGCCTAAGCAGAGCTGAGCCGTGCTGAGTGATCGTATCATACTTTGATTTTTCTAGCACTTTTTAAATATTCCTGTTCAAAGCCCTTCCTTATCCCAAGACTTTAATGCTCACTCTAAACAAAGTAGAACAATCACTAAGTCATCTTGGCCCTGCTCCCTTCCCCCCTTGAACATGTCATGAGAATGAGTCTTCTAATGTCCCTGGAGCAAACCAAGTTCTGTAGACAGAAGGGCTCTATGATAGCAAGGAAGGGGATGGGTCTCTTCAACAAACATGGGTATAAATGACCCATGGACAGGGACCACAGGGTGGGGACTGACTGTGGGAGTGTGGGGTGGGCAGGGCAGGAGAGAGCAGTGGGGTAAAACTGGGACGATTGTAATAGAATAACAATTTTTTAAAAGATAAAGAAAGCAAGGACTGCTCTGCTCTAAATAATAATTGGCTTAGAGATAAGATTCAACTGTACATCTGTGTGAATTAGCTCAAGAATTCAGGGGAAAATATGATAGACCAAGGTCATGTGTTAGAAGAAGCACTGGGTTGGGAATTCAGAGACCTGGGTTTTTAGTGTCGACTCCGTCAAAAGATCTCTCTTGAGTGAGTGGCTTCGGGTGGTTCCTGAAACCACTTTGGAAATCGATAAGAGGTGGAGGTTGGAACAGATTTGTCTCCTTCCCTTCCTAGTCTGTCTTGCTTTCTTTTCTTTTCTTTTTTTTTTTTTTTTGCTTTTTTATCATTCATCAGATATGGAAGGAGAGATGAGAAAAAAGCAGGCATACAAGGCTAAGGGGCATATACAAAAAGGAGTGAAGAGAGGAGCGGAAAACCAAATTAGAAGGAAGATAGGGTGAAATTAAGACTAAATCAGTAGGGGGAAGCTGGACGGAATTTGCAGATCACTCTTAGAGACGCGTACGCTAGAGGCTTAGGAACCAGGCAGCTGAGAAGACCGGCTCGCATGCTTGAAGAGTCTCCATGAGAAATTGTGTTAATGAAACTTGCACGCAGTTTGCCCTTCCTCATACCTTCTGCCGCCTGGTGGATTATCATCCAGACTGGAGTGTTTCTGATCTCATCTTATTTTCCTCCCAGAAAGAGACAAGGGCACTAAGACCATCTGTTCTGGGGCTCCCGTCTGGATTATTCTCCAGCAAGGGGCTTGCTGTGAGATGGAGGGAGCCATGTCCCCATAATTTTTCTCCTCTTGCAAAGAAAAAAACAACCCCAAAACCTGTAAACCCAGTCTCACATGTACTAGCCTCTTGTCCCCTGTCAAAAGCACCGCCTTCACCCTACCACCAAGCACACAGCTGGCAACAGTGCTGTTTCCATGGTGATAATGAATGGCAACAGGCAGTAATCAAAAAGGGTCACTGGAGTCATAAGTCATTACAGATTGCATTTAAAGGAATACAGCCGTCTTTACAATGATAAACGACTTCTTTATAGCCTCTGCCTGCTTCAGTCTCCCAGAAAAGAAAGGTTTACCAGCCATTTGTTTTGCATGTTTACTTTTTTTGTATGTCTTGCCGTTTGGAGAGTGGAATCAGATTGGCCTATATTTCCATCAAGATGTCCCAAGAGCACTAAGGTTTAGGGCACTTAGAGAGGCGACTCAGCCCAAAGTGAAGTCCTTCTCTCGTCCCAGGAAGCACCTGAAATTTCTGTGACAGATGCATCTATCAGGTTCTTCACGGCACTGGAGTTCCAAGTGTCACAATGAAAGTCAAATAGTTCTAGGAATTTGACATCTGCTGACATTTGAGCTACATTTCAGAATAAGAATAATGGGAACCTGTGTTGAATTTGGGCTCAGAATGCATGGGGTTTTACTTCCAGGCATGGCCCCAAAAGGGTGACCTTGGGCAAGACCCTTAAAATTTTGAGCATCTATGTTTTCATCTTTAAATTAGAGATGATAATGAAATTATCACCTTAGCTTGGAAGGTTGTGGTGTGGATCAAATGAACTAATAGATCAGGAAAACTGTATCTAAACCCCACAGTGCTTTCTTAAATGTAAGATACTTTTTAAACATTATTGTAAAATGCCAGGTTTAGAGTGACTGTAATAGTTATCTGGTAAAATAATTATTTTTCCTGCTTTAGATAAGGCTGGGTAGGGACAGGGTATTTTACCATGTGACTTTGAGGACATTGCTCATCTCTTCTGAATGAATTGTTCCCCATTCTGTAAAATGGGGATGCTGATTTTTGCCCTGCCTGATGGATGACTAGGCTGCAGTGAACTTCGAATTAAATAACACGTCTATAGGTGTTCCACACATACACTGTTCAGTATTACCTGAATGTAAGCCACATCATTTAGCAAGCATCTTGTAAAAAGAGGAGTGGATGAGTAATCACATTGAACATTTTTTTTTCTGTGAACCTTCCCTTTCTGACCTAAAGCGGTGTCTCCTTAAAGTCCAATTCTCCATGATGTTAAAAACAAATTCCTCATTTCATCCTTTAATGTATACTTGTGTTTTTGCTGTTTCTTCTCAGTTTCCAAAACTAAATATTCTGTGGTAGATATTGACAAGTTGAGACCAAATGCACACGTGTTAATATGAAACAGACATGCATTTGATCTGAGGAGCAAAGGGGATTGCTCCTCATATGGTTTTTACATACCAGACATTCCTTGTAGCTAAACATACGATTATTTTTGAGGTCTCTTAGTGAACTAAGATGTGAACTAAATTGCATGCTATTAATATTTCTCTCTGACCGTTGGTCTCAGTTTTTTAATTAGGGAACAGCCAAGGCAGGGTGCAGTGTAGATACACAATGATCTATCTTCTATGTTAAGAGATATTAATAATGATATCTGTGATTAATTATGCATGTCACCTAGCAGAGGTCCTAATTCAAGTACAAATCAGCCATAGCAACCTGAGACATTCAGCTCTGCTTATTCACATATTTGGGAATGTGTGTCTGTGGCCCCTCAGCATCTTTACTGCATAAATCTTATCATTAAATCCACCTTTCAAATTATCTCATATTCAGTGGCTTATTGTAAAAAAAAATACTTTCCACTGCCTTGCATCTGGAACTTTAGAAAATCATATTTTATCTGAAAATAGCATCACTAAAGGTTTTAATCACATAAATTCTTATATTATTATAGAAACTTAATTTGGATTCTTTTATTTCATCAAACACATCAGATTAAAGATGATATATTACTTGAACCACTATCATAATTGTTAGTATTACCATCATTGTTATTGTTGAATTTCTGTTACTGGGACTGATTTGATCTTACATTTCAATGCTGTAAATTTGCTGTTCCATTATACAAGAAATGGCCTTCTATAGTTTTGCATTTAGTTATAGCAAATCTCTGTTCCTGCTTCTGGGAAGGGTGATTACCACATGTGCTTTCGTAACAGAAAAGAAAAGTGGAGATGGCCTAGAGAACTTGCAGCCTCTTTTGCTCCAGCCAACTCCCTCCCGTGGACATCGCCCCACTCTTCGGCTGAAGGCCAGTCCGTGCCCACCTGTCTGGTGCAGCCCAGCTCCTTTATCTTTCTTGCTCATTGCCTACTTTGGAGCAAATCATATGACAGAAGGGCACACTCAGTCTTGAACTTCTCCTCTTGACTTGCAATCCATCCTGTTTTCTCCTGGCTGACATCTATTGACTAGAAACAGCAACTTGGCACGTAGCTTTTCTGTTTTCAGCCTTGCTCTGATTACTGCAGTTACAAAGCAATCTTCTCAAGCTTGGCACTATTAATATTTTCAGTCTCCTGATTCTATGTTTTGGGTGGTTGTCCTGTGCACCGAAGAATGTCAAGCACCATCCTTGGCTTGACCCACTAAATGCCAGTAGCATCTCTCCATCCAATTGTGACAACCAAAACTGCCCCTTGGGGGCCCAAATCACCCCAACTTGAAAACCACTGGCATAAAAGGAGGTCAGAATCATAATATCAACAATCCTATTATCCAGACAAACAATAAAACCCTGTTTAGTAGATGACATAGGACAATCCAGTACTGGTTAGAATTTGAGCTATTTCAAAAAGACAGCTTGATGGTAAAATGAATTAAAGTGGAGAAAGACCAGAGACCAATTCAGAAAAAAAACTGCGACGGGCAAGGATCAAACTAATTAGAACAATAAAAGTTGTTGGGCTCAGAGAATAATCATATGGGGTGAGAGAGGCAGAAAGAATTGAGGTGACCTAGAGCTTTTGACTTGGAGGACAGGAATAATTGTGATTCTGTAATCAACCATGGATTTATAATCATCTTGCTTTATTAAAATAACCAGGAAACATAGCATCTCATTTGCTATTCAGCGAGCACCTGGAGGACCTGGTGTATGTCCTACTTACCTTTGAACCCTTGTATCTACTCAATACCTAGAATTAAATAATACCAGGAGTTGTCTTTTATGGAAAGCTAAGCAATGCACTAACACCTGTATTAGTGCATCTCCTGTAATTCACACGGCGATCTCTGAAAGGTCAAGATTTATCCCCATTTGATATCTGAGAAAAATGAGAAGCTGAGAAGTGAGGAAACCCGTCCAAAATGACATAACAGATTAGTGGCAGAACCATATCTAAAATCTCAATCTGTCCAGTTCATGCCTCCCTTTCTCTCTTTCTCTCTCTCTCTCCCTCCCCCTCTCTCCCTCTCTTAAATTGATTTTTAAGAAAGAAATCTTAAAGAAAGAGAGATGAAGGGAAAGAAAGAGGAAAAAACATCAATTTTTGTTACTTTACTCATTTATGCTTTCACTGGTTGATTCCTGTATGTCCTCTGGCCAGGGATCAAACCCACCACCTTGTTGTATCAGGACAACACTCTAACCAGCTGAGCCACCAACCAGGGCCGCCACCCTCTCTCTTAATTAAAAGCTTGCCCTGGTTTCATCTGTCTCCTCACCCCTCAGCTAGATGACACCTCTTTCCCCTTTCCTGACTTTGGTAGGGTTTGGGTCTCTCCTTCTCCTCCTTCTCTCACCCTCCCTCTGTTATTCCTGTTCCTCCCCCTCCCCTCCTCCCCCTCTCCTCCCTCTCTTCCTCCTTCTCTTCCTCCTTCTCTTCCTCCTTCACACCCTCTTGACCAGGAATTTCTACCTTCTGCACAAAAGGGTGATTTTCCCCTCTCTGAAGCACAGGGCAACAGCTCAGCAACTGCCCTAAAGGCATTGGAAAATTGGACGGTTTTTACAAGGCCAGAATGTTTGGGCTGAATATCAATGAATCTAAAACATGATCGATTAATGTACCTTTCACCACCACATGTGAGTTAAGTGATTAGGAGCAAACTTGCTCAGAGCAAAACTGGGGTATTTGAGCAAAGCTAGAATGTTAGAGAAAAAAAAGGCTGTAGTTGGTTTTTGCAGCCAGCGAGTCTGGTTGGTTTTCCACTTCTGCAGCTGAACGCTCAGCACCTGTGTCTGTGTAGGAGCCTTCCAGGGAACCGGAGGTTGCGTGAGCACTGAGAGTGCTTTGTTATCTTTGTGTTTCATCCAGAGCAGTGAGTAAACATGATTAAGTCTGCACTGTGAAGAACCCCGCCCACCCAGGAGGAGGGGGTGGGGCTGAACTTAGCTGAAAGGTAAAACTGGTGAATTCACCTCACAAAATTGTAAACCCCAAAGCCAGGGGAAATGTAGCCAAGGGGTCTCTGGAGGTCGTGGCTTTCACTCACTTGGTAGCACCATGTATCTCCATCATGGGTACTTTTATGGCTACGAATTAATGAGTCTCTGAGTAAAATGCGTTGACATATGTTAGGTGTTCACTAAGTGTTTTGTCTCTACCCCCACTTAAAACATATATTTTTATTTTATTGAAGTGCAAAGTACATGCAGAAAAGTATAAGGCTCGTAAGTGTGTGGCTCAGTAAGCGTTCAGAAATGGAGCCCAGTAAAATGGTCAGGAAATGTCCACAATGCTTTGATCAAGAAACAGAACACCCAGTCAGTCCCCTGGAGGTAGCCTCGTGCCCATCCCTGTCACCGGTGCCCCAAGAGTGAGCCCTCTTCTCAGGTCTAACATTATACATAGGTGTTGCCTGTTTTGGAACTTGACATAAATGGGATTATACAGCATACACTCTTACTTATGTCTGGCTTCTTTGGCTCAAAATTATGCTTATGAGGATCCTCCGTCTTGTTGAGCATAGCTGTCTCTTCATCCTCATTGCTGCAGGCATGTGCTATTCTGGATGTAGCCATATTTATTCTAATAGATGGATATTTAGTTTCTTTCTATTCTCAGGTGATCAGAGATAAGTGCCTCATACATATGGTAAACGTGTATACATTTTTGGTAGCATATATATCTACAAGTAAAATTGGGTCCTATTATTTATTGGCATCTGTGCAACTTTAGTACATTCTCTCAAAGAGGTTTCAAAGTGTTTGTGCCGATTACACATGCCCATCAATAGTACCTAGAGTACTTTTTACCTCTGTCTACCTTTATATCATCTGTCTTTTACATTTTAGCCATTTGGATGTGTGTCTAGTGGTATTGCATTTTGGTTTTAATTTTGATTTTCTTGATGAACAGTGGTGTTGAGCATATTCTCAGATCATCATGGACCTTTTTATCTTTCTTTGTTTCCTATCACAATAGTGATAAGGAGCGCTATCGGGTGTCTCATTAACACCCAATTCTTAAAATGGACAGTTGATACTCATTATTCATGAACTCTGTGATACCCTTTCTTTTGTGAACACATGCAGAGTGGTGGAAACTTTTATTCCAGTGTGCGTGTTCCCACCCAAAATCAAACAAAGTGGTGTGCTGCCTTCTTCCTGCAGCTCTCGCACTGTAAACAAGTGTCCTCCTTTGTGTGGTACCTTTGGTGCCAAGCTTGTTACATTTCTGTGCCTGCGTTGGTGATTTCACTGGTTAAACAGTGCCTAAGCACAGTGCCGAAATGCTGTCCAGTCCTTCTAAGCTCAAGAAGACTCCAGTATGTCTTACAGAGAAAATAAGTGAGTTAGATGAGCTTCTTTCAGGTACGAGTTATAGTGCTATTGGCCATAAGTTTAATATTAATGAATCAACACTATATATTAAATCAGGTGTCTTTAGAAGAAGCACGCATAACACAAGTTGACATATTGATTGGTTGATGAGAATGTCGTGATCAGAGCCTCAGTTTGCACTGATTTTATAGAACATAACCACTGTCGATAATGAGAATGGACTGTACTGGACAGGTAATTCCTCTTAGCAATTGTGTGGGCTTGTTAGGATGGGCATTAGGTCCCTGTTTGACAGATGAGAAAAGTGAGGAGGGAAGAGGCACCATATCTTTTTCAGTACCGCACAGCTAGCTCGTTGAAATTCCAGCTACGTACCCAGGCACCTGGACTCCCTGCCATGATTTTCTTCAGTGTGTTGACCTTTGTGGTCATCTCTCTTCAGCTGTATCCTGTGGACTCCACAACAGACATCTCCTGATCAGATGAACATTTAAACCAATTTCTTTATCAGTTTGTGGGCTGAATACAAAGGGTTTCTTAGTAACTTCTCTCTAAAAGAATGGGCTTCGGTTCCAGTGGTTTGTAATTGATTATGTAAGTAACAGTGAAACAAGCTAATGCTGAGCTCTGAGGTGAGATCCAGGACAAACTCTGCCACTTACAAGTCACGTAGTCTTAAATGAGTCAAGCCCTCTGAGCCTGTTTGCTCAGTCATGTGAGGAGGAGACCCCCAAAATGGAACTTATTTATAAAAATTGTGTATTGATTCTTACATGTTTAAACTTCAGTCACCTTCAAAGTGCCCTTCACTGGATGCAACAGACCTATCAAGACCCGTTTTTCCCCTGCTCAAAACAGTTTTTGAACTAGTCCGTTTTGATGCCCTTTAGTGCTCCTGCCATTTGTTAGTTTGTTTCACATCTTCCACAGGGACACAACGTTTTCCTTTGAGGACTTTTTTCATCCAGGGAAACAAACAAATGAAAAAGTGACTCTGGCGGAATAAAGAGGGTGAGGCATGGGGTGAATAAGGCGGATGGGTCATGGGGGTCATGCTGTTTGGGTCAAAAACTGCTGGACACTCAGTGCGGAGTCAGCAGGTATATTCCTGTATCTTTCATCATGAAAATGGACAAATGCACTGAGACAGTCTTCAAAACAATACCAGCAGGTGCACTGACACAGATGGGTTCCTAGAACACTCACCTATTAAGGGAAACCTGTACCACCAGGGTCCCGCCCTCCAGAAGATAATTTTGTTTTGGGTTCCCCCACCCTGGTAAAACAGGGGTAGTAGTCCCTGCCTACCTTTCCTCAGAAAATCTCTCAGTTCTCAAATTCAATGGGACAGACACTGTACTAAATACATGGAGAGATACAAAAAAAAAAATAAGTAAGTACAACTGCTTCCCTTGAGAAACTGGCAACTTATGAAAGAGGATAAAGAATATATAACTGTGATAAATACAGCATATCATATACTTGAGAAAGCAAAGGGTTATTGAAATGAAGAAAATGCTTCTTTTCTCTTGGCAGGTATCAGGAATAACTCCAGATAGAAGAAACAAAGGGTGAGGTAAGTCTAGAAGTATCAGTATTAATGCTGATAGTTGGCACTTATTGAATGTTTACCATGTGCTTGACCCTTTGCAATACCTGTTGCGCCCATCTAGCAGAATGAATTATGTTAAATTCATACAATGGGCTATAGCACAGCTGGGTTTCTCAATCTCTACACTATTGATGTTTGGGCCGGATACATCCTTGTTGTCGGGGACCGCCCTGCGCATCTTAGTAGCAGCATTGCTGGCCTCTACCCACTAGGTGCCAGGAATGTTTCTCTGCAGTTGCAAAACCAAAGTTGTCTCCAGGCATTGCTGAATGTCCTCTGGGGAGCAACACCCCCCCGGGCTTGCAAACCTGTATGGTAAGCAGTAAGTACCTGTGGTGTGCTAGAAAAAAAGCGTGATTGTTCAAGTTAGCCAGACTTGGTCATTCAAATGTTCTTCCACTTGGGCAATTCTGGGATGTCTCTGCCCCTGTCTCCTCACCTGTAAAATGGAAGTAGTCATGAGAGCAACTATAAAAAGCAAATGAAATACGATTTGTAGAGTGCTTGCTTTGGCACTGAATAGGCATGGTAGAAAGAGTATCATTTTAATTTTCCTACCATAACCTAAGATTGAGAATTATCTCTATCTCCATTTTCTAGACTAAACCGGGCACAGAGAGGTTAAATTATTTTCCCAGGGTTACTTTGCTCTCCAGGTGCAAAGACCCGTGGACCTGCCTGGGTTGCTTTGACCAATCAGGATGTTTCAGAAGACCGGGGTAGAGTTGGCAAGAAAGGAGCATGGTGCATAAATCAACCCAGGAAGGTAGGGCGTTGTACGGGGTGGAGGCCAGCGACCATCATGACCCTCCAGTGCTATGTTTTAGGTATAAGCAGGGAAGGAGGCTCTTAATATTTTCACTGGAGAGGGAACTTAGACCAGGGAAGAGCAAGAAACGAAATGAATGGAGAAGAATGTATTTAAATTTAAATTTCAAACCAAAGGTATAATTTTATCAACTCTCATTATAAACACCTAATCATCTGCAAAGTAACTCTTAAAAACAAACCTGGAGGTTTAATGAATCAGTCACACCTTCAATTTTTCAGTGTCAGATTCCAGGCTGTTAAGAAGGGGTACCTGTTATTACCACGTATTTTTTATTCAGAGATGCGAAGCAAGAGCACATGGAGGAAAAATAATGGTTTTATTAAAGGTGGCAATAAACAGAACAAAGGCGAGATTCGCTTTCATTTAAGCAGCAATGAGAAGTTCCTGGGCTCTCCTCACGGTTGGGCTGAGGGCAGGCTCTGTGACCCTAAGCGTGTCACCTCTCCCAGCCACACCCTCTGGGCGTCCCCAGCTGTAAGGTAGAAGAAAGGAATTGCATTGAGGTGACCAGGCCCTACTCTGACATACCAGGAATCTGAGTTTTCTCCGCACTTTCCTGCTCAGGGGCAGCCTCTTCGGCTGTCTGCTTTTTTGTCTGTTCGTTGGTTTGTTTTTGTTTTTTTATTATTGTTCAGGTACAGGTGTCTCCATTTCCCCCCACCACTCTCCCCTGCCCCACCCACCCCCACCCGCAATCCCAGCCCCCTTTGTCTTTGTCCATTGGTGCTTTGTACATGTTCCTTGATGACCCTTCACCTTCTTTCCCCTGCTATCTCCCTCCCCCTTCCTTTCTGGTTACTGTCAATCTGTTCTTTATTTCATTGTCTCTGGTTATATTTTGCTTGCTTGTTTGTTTTGTTGATTAGGTTCCACTTACAGATGAGATCACATGGTATTTGTCTTTTACCACCTGGCTCACTATGCAACAGAAAAAAGAAGGAGCTCCTACCTTTTCACAACAACAGCGTGGATGGAACTGGAGAGCATTATGCTGAGTGAAATAAGCCAGGCTGCCTGCTTTTTAAAAGGCTACCTTGTTGCAACCCTGGCTTGGCAGGGCACTGAGCTTTCCAGAAAAAAATGCAGCCCCATAGGCTGTACTCACCGCTGCAGCCCCCTGATGTGCCCTCCTCCTTCTCTGATGACACACCAGGCTTTTACCCCATCTCCCACCCTTTCTGTTTTCTACATGCCACTCAGCTAAGAACTGCTCAGTTTCCAGAGCCAAGTAGGGCAGCTACAAAATATGGGAGCCAGTTTTCTCTCACCATTGATATCTCACCACCTCGCAATTAGAAAGGTTTTCTCTGAGCTCTCAAATGTCCACAGCATTTTAGGTCCGAGAAGGATGACAGAAACACCCAGACTTGCTTTACAGCTGAGGAAGCTGAGGCCCAAGGAAAAGACAGAAATGGTGCAGAAGACAGAGCTGGTTCTGGGGCATCGGGTGTCTCCACTGTCAGTCTGGTTTCCTCAGCTCTCAGTCTGGTTTTGTTAGTCCTCTTCTGAGCAACCAGGAGTGAAATGTTTTATCTGGGCCTTATTTCTTGTGTTGAGATGATAAAGAGAGAGTTTTGAGTTTGCAATTTTTTAATGGAAGACAACACAAAGAAAAAGAAATGAAAATTAGTGGAGTCTGCCATGATTAGGTATTAATGAAGGACTGGGAATGTTTGCTGTCAGTTCACATGAAGTCTACCTTTGATTGACAGTAAGAAGGTCCTAGAATGCTGCCCATGCGGGGCACTCACAGCCCGCGGGCCACATGCAGCTCAGAATGGCTGTGAAAGGGGCCCAACCCAAAATCATAATTTACTTAAATCATTGTGAGATTTTTTTTTTTGTGATTAGATGTTGCAATGTATTTCACATGTAGTCCAAGACAACTCTTCTTCTTCTACTGTGGCCCAGAGACACCAAACGTTTGGACATCCCAGGATTACAGGTTTTCATTAAGTTCCAATTCAGGCTTTCAGGCTGGGCAGGCCCTGACCGCAGTGTGGGTCTGGAGATCCACAGGAGCAGAAATGTCGGTCTGTTTTGTTCGCTAATGAATCCCAGGTGCCCAGCAGAGTGCCTGACACATGACAGGTACTCAATTAATATTTGTAAAAAGGGCTTTCTGGTTCACACGGAAATGTTTTAGCACAGCTTGTTTTGGTGGATATATGATAGAAAAAACAAACACGCACTCAACATGAAACCAAAATACCCACCTTCTGCCCTGAATTTCCTGCCATTTGCTTTTTACTTGGGCAAGGCATGTTTCCCCACTGAAGTTCAGTTTCCTAAAAATGAGAATAATTATTACTAATTTCAGAGAGTTGCAAGGATTCAATGTATTAGTGGGTGATAAAAAACCTTCAAGTTCATAAATGGTAAAATGCAGGACTGGATGGAGGGAGTAGAGGGAGAAAATCGGGGACATCTGTTATAGTGTCAACAATAAAAAAGAATGAAAAATGATGATGCTAAATAAATCAATGTAAGTGTGAGGTATTCAGACCATATAAAATGGCTTTTCTTTTGGTCCACGGGCTCATGCTCAAGTCACTGAGCCACACCAGACAGCCCTAAAAGAGGTTTTCTTAACCTGAGGATTGACCTCAGGGAAATCTTTTAATGCCTATAACTATGTATAGTATTATATGGTTTTATTTGTTTTTCTGAAAAATGGTTCTTAACTGTCATCCCAGTCTCAAGGACATTCAAGATATCTGAAATTTGACCACTATCCATATATAGCGAGTTTTTCATGATGGCTACTGGAACTTATTTAACACATCCTGGTTGGTACTCAGACTCTCTGAGCTCTTGGCTTCTCGCCCAGATGGCTCACTCCTCCTGTCCTATTACCCAGCTCCCACCCCTCCAACTTATGACTTTGCTATCATAACTACCTGTCTTCCCAAATGGTACCCCCCGGTGGTCCCTCAGCTTGCTCAGTTTCCTTCTCCAACCTTCTTCCACTCCTAATATCTGTTCTGATTTCAAGTGATCTTAACCCTCTGCTTCATTCATACCTTTAACTCCTTTGGTCAAGTTTTGACTGCCTTGGTTAGATTCAAGGCCATAACTGGAGCTGCCATCTACGTATAACTCATGCCTGTCTTAATGTAGCATCATCTTTCTTTCCTGCCTGTGTCCCTTCGGCAAAGACTTGTGGGCACCATATACTATGCCATAAATTATTTATGAGCTAATTAATGCGCTCATCCAACAATTATCATCCGGGTGCTTATTATGTATCAGAAATCAAAAATAAATCCTTTCCCTCTTGGAGCTTACATATCAGAATTGGGGGTGGAAAGAGGAACAAAAATCTGCATGCAGCCCGTTTAAGTACACACCGTTTAAAGTTTTGTGGCACTGATTTGCAGAATAAAGCCAAAAACTAGCCTTTACTTTATGGACAATAGGGATTGGTTGAAGTTTTTAAGCAGGAGAATGACATGTGCAAAGTGATATTTTAGGAAGTGTAATCTGGTGATATCAACGAGGTAGACAGAAAGTGGCAGATCCTGGGAGCAGGGAGTCTATTACTGTGATTGTCAAGGAGAAGGGTAATTAAGGTCTAGGCTAGCACAGCGACTTTGGAAGTAGAGAGGAAGTGCAGGCCTATCAGGAGGAGTCAGTACGATGGTGTGCGGAACAATAGAAGAATGAACAAAAGATGATCCCAGCCTCTTAACAGACAAGTAGCAGAATTTCCACCACATCTCCTCGCTCTCCTGCCTATTCTCCTCACTCCTAGGTAGTTATGTAGCTTTTAATGTCTCCTTGGCATATATTTTAAGCTTCGGCTGCCCTGTCTTCATCCATCGCCCACACTGTCGTTAGAGGACTTATGTGAAGAGGCTGAACATTAATGGAGAAAATTGCAGGCTTGCATCACTCAGGTGTCACCCAGAAAAGAGTCTTTCAAAGGTCATCCCCTCCCTCCTCAGTATCTAATGACCCTTTCACTTCCCTTAAGGGAAAGTGCCCCTTCCCTCATTGTATATCAATCCTTTATTCAACGGAATCAACAGAATACCTCTATTTTGTCTGCTGCCCCACCAGGGCCAGCAAGAACCCAAAGAAAACATGGAAAGGGAACTCTAGAAGAGACAGCCACCAGGACAATAGGGGGGCATAGGAGGGACTGTCACCTGGCATCACAGCCTGCTGAGCGTCTGAGTGCATCAGGGAATTACCAGTTAGCAATGGGATCCTGGCCCTTAAAGAAGGCTGGGAGGTGGGGAAATGTATGGCAATGCTTGAGGCTTCCTTGTTGATTCCTCCTCACATCTCCAGATGTGACTCTCCCAAAGGACCCCACCCCCAACACACAGAGGCCGCTCTTCTTTCAGTATTTCAGACTCTCTCAAGGACATAGGACTCACCATGACCTTCAGTCATGGGATCCTGAGATGATCTTGCCCTTCTCTCTTTCTGGCCAATAGGGTCTCCTGCTCACCATACCCCCAACAGGGGAACTGGTTGGTGTTAGGGATGGGCAGATCGCAAAAACCACATTGCAATTCTGTGGGAATCTCTGTTTTTTTCTCTGTGAGAATCTTCTGCTACCCTGTGGTTGGGTTTGTGCTAGACACAGGGAAGGCAGCCAGGCAGGAGTGTCAAAGTAGAGGGTTGATCACATCAAGGCAAAAGGCAGGATCACCTCAACAGTGGGATCGCCTTTAAAGCTGCTTCACCTCCAAAGGGCTTTCATACGCATCATCTGATTCAGGCTTCACAATGATCTAACCTGGGAGAAAGCACTTGCTCCCACTATCCAGCCTGAGAGAAGTCAGATGATTGCTCCATGTAGTAGGCCTAGCCAGGACCCTCAACCAAAGCTCCAAAAGTCTGGTGCTTCTCCCATCCCGCAGTTTCCTTAGGGACATTGTGGGAGAGAGAAGGTTAAGTTTACTGACTTTCACATTTTTCCTGGAGCTCATTCTGTGCTGCTCAGTGCCTCCAGGGTGTTAGTAGATCACTGTTGGGATGACACACACACACACACACATGCATGCATACATGCACACAGATACACCCAGGCATACCCAGACACACCCAGACACATGGATTGGTAAGGAAGGCAGAATGAAGTTCAGTGCACTGTTGTGCAGTTTGATCTGTGCCTGTTATGGAATTGAATTGGAAAGGAAGAGGGATCTTATATACCTTCCACCTGTCAGAACTGTTCTGGTTCTATGGTCACATGTAACTGTGTTAGGTTGCTCCAGAGAAACGAAACCAGTAAAAAATAGGGACAGAAATAGAGACAGAGTCAAAGAGGTCGAGATAGAAAGATATACAGGGGTGGGCAAAGTAGATGAACAATAATAAATGATACAATAATTAATAAATAATAAACTATTTCGGGTACCATTTTTATTTATTTTTTTTCTTTTTTTTTTATTGATTATGCCATTACATTTGCTCTATTCCCCCCTCCCTTCCCCTCCACCCTGCATACCCCTCCCCCACCATTTCCCCCTTTAGTTCATGAACATGTGTCTCAATTTCTTTAGATTCTGTATTTCCCCTACTATTCTTACCCTCCCCCTATGTATTTTCTATCTACTGTCTATGCTACTTATTTTCTGTACCTTCTCCCCCCTTCCCCTCCTCCCACTCCCCTATTGCTAACCCTCCCTGAGATCTTCATTTCTATGGTTCTGCTCCTGATCTAGCTATCCTCTTAGTTTGCTTTTGTTTTAGGTGTGGTTCTTAATAACTGTGAGTTTGCTGTCCTTTCACTGTTCATCTTTTTTATCTTCTTTTTCTTAGGTAAGTCCCTTTAACATTTCATATAATAAGGGCTTGGTGATGATGAACTCCTTGAATTTGGTCTTATCTGAGAAGCACTTTATCTGCCCTTCCATTCTAAATGAAAGTTTTGCTGGGTAGAGCAATCTTGGTTGTAGATCTTTGGTTTTCATGACTTGGAATACCTCTTTCCAGCCCCTTCTTGCCTGTAAGGTCTCTTTTGAGAAATCAGCTGACAGTCTGATGGGAACTCCTTTGTAGGTGACTGTCCCCTTAGCTCTTGCTGCTTCTAAGATTCTCTCCTTCATTTTAATCTTGGCTAATGTAATTATGATGTGCCTTGGTGTGTTCCTTCTTGAGTCCAACTTCTTTGGGACTCTCTGAGCTTCCTGGATTTCTCGGAAGTCTATTTCCCTTTGCCATCTTGGGGGAAATTCTCCTTTATTATTTGTTCAAATAATTTTTCAACTGGTGGTTGTGCCTTTCCCCCTTCTGGTACCCCTATAATTCGGATGTTGGAACGTTTAAAGATGTCCTGGAGGTTCCTAATCTTCTCCTCATTTTTCTGAATTCTTATTTCTTCATTCCTTTCTGTTTGATCATTTTTTTCTTCCTTCTGGTTCTCTCCCTTGATTTGAGTCCCAATTTTCTTTCCATTACTATTGGAATCTTTTGTATCCCCATTCATTTCAATTAATTTAGCTTCCATATGTTTCTCTAATTTGTGGCTAAAGTCAACCAGTTCTGTAAGGATCCTTATAACCAGTGTTTTGAACTGTGCATCTGAAAGACTGGCTATTTCTTCATCACTTAGGTCTATCGGTTCTGGGGCTCTGAGTTGTCCTAGAGCCATTTTTGGTCTGTTCGCGCTGTTAAGTGAGCGGAGCGAAGCCTTAGTTGTTTACCAGGACGGGGCGACCCTGGTCGCTGGTTTGTGACGCTGTGTGTGGGGGCGGGGTCAGAGAGGGAGCAATGGCGTTCCTCTCCGCTAGCCCAGCGTTTCCAGTCACTCCGCAAGCCTGGGGTTTATCCGATCAGAATTGCGCGAGCCTGCTGCCCCGCGCCGGCTTCCCTTCTCACTGGCTTCTCCCCACGTAAATGCGCGCGACCGACCGACTGATCGCCGCGCCTCTTCCCTGTGCGCTCCGGCAGCCAGCTGGCTGGCGATCAGTGCCCTCGGTTGCCTGTGCGCGCCGCACACCGCCCCGGGAATTTTTTCTTGCTAACCTGCTCTGCTGCTGGCCTCGCTCCTCGTACCGGTCCAGCCGAGTATCTAGTTGTCCTTTGGACTCCGTATTGTCGATTTTCCGTGTGGCTTGGTTGTGACTGCTGTTAAAAATAGTTGTTCTTAGATTTGGTTGTGCACAGAGGCGAGGTGGATCCTCCATCTACGTCTCCATCTTGGCGGAAGTCTCAGGTACCATTTTTATTATAGGCCCTGGCTTGGGCAGTTATGGAGGCCAAGACATCCCCTGATCTTCCATCTGCAGTGGGAGAACCAGGAAACCTGGTGGTATCATTCAATCCCAGTCCAAGAGCCAGAGAATCAGGGGAGCGGAAGTGTAAGTCCCAGTCCAAGGGCAGGAGGAAACTGATGTCTCAGGTCAAACAAAGGACACATCCCCTGCTTCTGCCTTTTGGTCTGTTATGGCCCTCAGTGGATTGAGTTATGCCAGCCCACATTGCCAGGGCAACCTCCTTTACTCAATCTACTTACTCAAATGCTCTTCCCTTAAAGCCTCACAGACACACCCAGAAATAATGTTTTACCAGCTATCTGGACCTCCTTAGACCAGCCAAGTTGACACAGAGAAGTAACCATCACACTGCCACAGCGTTCCTTAGATTCGCAGCCATTCATTCCACAGATGTCAATAATTGACTGCCATTATTGCACAGAGTGCTAGGACTATTACCTTAAAGTGTCCTTAGAGGTGTGTACCCAGAGTAGGCACTGAAGAGTTCGACTGGAATCACTCATTATGCTCTGTACCCACGAGAGTACTGATGGTCGGAGAGGTCGATTTGTTTGCTCACGGTTATAAAGACTACGGTAAACTCTACGGTACTGAAAGGGAACAAGGTCTATTGTTCATCCAGGTGTAAAATAGTGTGCCAGTATCCCTAACATATTGCTATTTGTGTTGGGGCCGGAGTTTGCTTTTTAATATTCCTGTATGCATGTCTCTGAGAAGAAAATACAAGATGTTGCTAACTCAGGTTACATTTATAGAGGAGCCTGGAAGTTAGAGAGAAAGGGAAATTTAAATTTCACTGTCTACCCTTTGTACTATATGAATGTCTTTATTTGTGTATATGTATTACTTGAAATAAAAACATAAAGCCTGCTGAATTTAATAATTCATTGAAATGAGATTCAAACCCAAGTCTCAATATACCTTGAGAAAAAATGTGTTGAAATAAGTATTACTGGGAATGTAATATGGAAGAGTTTAGACTGGGCCACAAAAAAAAAAAGAGGGGGGGCAGACATGTGCACTGTAGGTTCAAATGGACCAGGATACAGAGGTGTGAATGGCAGCGGCATGTCTGGAAAACGGTCTTGCTAGGACAGCTGACATGGGACAGCCATGCATATCTGCAAGGCTGAGTGGAGGGAAGGGGTCAGGCTGCTGAGGGGCCCAGCGCCTGAGCTGCCCACTTTGGAGGGAAGGACTCAAGCTGTCAGCAGAAGAAGGTTATGTTTGAGAGCTACTTTCCTAACTGTGAGCATTATTAGCAATTGTGTCAAACTGCCTTTTCCTAAAGGTCTTCCCAGGGCTGCCAGAGCTTTAATGTTAATTGGACAGATTGTCTCTGGATTTGAAACACAAACTGTGATTAATGAAACAACTGTTAACGAGTTTGGCCCGAGGTGGTTTCTCTACCTTGCTCCTCCTGCTGATACAGATTTGAAGAGGTCTTGCTGTGCTTTTTTGACCACAGTGCCTGGTGTGGGGAAATGGGCAGCCTGTTCTGAGAAGGATGGGAGTTTTGACCTGCAGCTGTCTTCAAGATCTCTCCCTCCCTGTCCCTTGTTTCCAAGTGAGCAAATTGAGTCTCAGACAGGAGAGAGTCTTATCTAAGGCAACATGGGGAGTGGTAGCAAAGCAAGGCTACAACTTAGGACCCGGGTCTTGTTCTGGAAATAGGTTTAACTCTTCTGTTCTCAGCCTTTTCTAGCTTCTTTGCCTTGCCTTTCCCAGCCCTTTTTATGATCCGACTTGCCTCCAATGCACCAATCCTCATGCTCTAAAATATGTCACAGGTGCATCATTCCCTCTGTCTTCTTTACGACAGGTCTTTCTTTACTCATCATTGGTAAAAGGTTGTCTGCTGACAGAGAAATACTGACATTAGCATCATGGAAACCAGGATTTGCAGTTCATCTCTGCTGCCTAAGAGCTCTGTGATTTGGGGCAGTTTCCTCAAACCTAAAAGTAGCATAAAATGATAGCTACCTTATAGGATATTACAAGAGTTGGGCATTTAATGTGTGTAAAGAATTCAGCACACAGCCCGGGGATCATGTGTGCTCACTGCATAGTAGTCATTTTTCGCACCTGCTTGGTTCTGTTTGCTGACTCTGGTTTTGCCTGCACTACAGATCCGTCCTCATAAGGCTGCCACGGGCACCAAACTGGGCTTGTGCTGGCCGTGATTTTTAGTTCTGGCATTATGGCAATCTGAACCAATGCCTACTGTCCCCGCTTTGTCTATGATGCCTAGCAGTGCACGGTAACTTCCCAGAGCAAGTACATTAAGGACAGAACTAAGTTCTGTCTTAGAGGAAGAAAGGGTTTGGGTGACTATTGTTGATGGTACTGACCAGGCTCAGGGAAGGGCAGAGTTTCAAGACAGAAGACAACTGAGTTACCTCATGAAGATGGGCCACCTATCAAGCAGAACACTTAGCTTGGATTGTTATGTTAGTGAGAAATAATATTTATTGGATTAGAAACTAAAATTTTAGAATCTATCAGTTAACTATAACAGAGCCAACCTCAGTAATAATAATACCTTACAGTAGGATACTAGATGCATATATATATATATTTATAATGCATATAATACATGTATTACTTACTTATACATGAGTTATTCATAATATTTTTATTGCTAAGTTCACATTAAAAGAAGCAATCTGCCCTGACCAGTGTGGCTCAGTTGGTTGGGTGTCACTCGCAAAATGGAAGGTCACCAGTTCAATTCCTAGGCAGGGCACATGACTGGGTTGTGGGCCAGTCCCCAGTTGCAGCATGTGTGAGAGGCAACCAGTTGATGTTCCTCTCACACACTGATATTTCTCTTCTTCTCTTTCTCCTTCCTTTCCCCTCTTTCTAAAAATATGTATACATGTACATATTTATGTATGTATATATATATATATGTTTTAAAAAGAAGTGATCTATGTCACACTTTTGCTCAAAACTTAAGTACGGCAGCAAGTGAAAAGGCATGTATTTTGTTCTGTTTTATTTTGTTTTAGGAGTACCTTTGTGGGCCTTCTGATAACTCAATTCTTTCACAAATTTCCCCTGTTCCAATTGCTGAGAACCATTTGTCCCTATAGCTTGTCATGGAGCCATGTGGCTGTGAGATGTGTCATTTATCATAAAGTCTTCAGCAGCACAGTTTTCTCCTTAGCCAGCAACGTTTAAGATAGAGTGACACTCCCCTTCACTGAATCCTTTTCCTGATGTCAAGTTCCATTCTTAATTTATCAATTAAGTCAATAAATTAATTTCTTGGTCCATGAAAATACCTTTTGATTACAACCCATTGCTGAGATAGAGTGATTTTTGTCATTATAAATGCTGAAGTACCAGTGAATACAATGACAGATGCAGAAGTATTGTCATTATTGTCATTTTGACAGTAGGATGTGCCGTCCAAAGCTGCTTACCAACACGGGAAGTCAAATGCTTTCCCTTGGCATCATGAGCTGGCACCGACATAATTATAAAAAAACAAACACAAATATGGGCTTTGAAATTAGATGGCAGCCTCAGTTATAGCATCACAGTTTGGAAAATCTAAGGAATGCTAACATTCATTATTTGTAAGTCATCATCTAAATGATCATCCTCTAGATAAATGTATTCTCTTTGACTTTTCATTATAATTGTAAAAAACTGAAAGCAAGGGAACTACCCATTAGATTAACAACACAACCTCTGGAGTTAAGTTTTCTGAGTTCGAAAGCTATCCACTTTAAGGTGTGTGATCTTGGGAAAGCGCCTTAAAATTCTGTGTTGCTCTTTCCTCAAATGTAAAATAGTAATGGCCATTTTGCAAATAGTGTCTGTCCCTATTTATCTGTACACTACCCCTGACATTCTAACTTCTCCCCTGTATCACAAGGACTTGATGAGTAGAAACTATATTTCCTGCACCTCCTTACAAGTAGGGTTCCAGTGATGGACACCCACAGTGTCAGTGATGCTGTGAGGAGGGGGGGAGGGGGCAGCAGACAAGGAGATTTTTCTTCAGTGGAGGTGGTTTCTAGTTCTAATGACTGAGTAGCTCAGTTATATACACATATATTTTTATTCTTGCTTTGCCTAAAATACCTTGACTGGTTTCTGTTTTCATGATTCTACATTGCCGATAAAGTTATTGTATTGACATAACAGGGTTGCCATGAGGGTTCACAGAAGCGATGTGAAAGTATACAGAATATGGCCAGAAACAGACAGCATTCACTAACTGTTAGATTTTGCCGTTGCCACAGTCATTATTCCCCTGAGGATGTGTCTCATGCTGCTTTTCCTTCATGTATCAAGTCATCTGTGGTTATTTCCTGGACACTCACTGAAAATGTTATGTTTTGGAGATGGTAGATTCTGCTACAGTCTTCAAAGACTGAGGGGTTTTGTTTGCTTTACAAAATAGAAGATAGAAGATAATATGGTTGGGTGCAACATGAAAACCCTGTCTCTTAGCAGCTCAGGTCTCAGTTCAGTTCTTTTAGCCATCGCTGGTTTATTTAAACTCTACCCAGTGCATGAGTGATTCGGCTATCAGAGATTTGGGAAGAGTTTATGTATGGAATTCGGGCTCTACACCTCTGTCTCTGTCTTTTGTAAGATTTGTCTCTCACATTTCAGCAAATGTGATGGCTACAAACCCTAGCCTGTGTTTGTGGAGCCAGAAAAGCTATAAACATTCTATCAGAGCTCTAACTGCCCTGCATGGTCCAGCCAAGGGACTGCTTGCGTGCTAAGATAAGATATGAACAGAAGAACCTCATTTTTCTTCCAAGTGTCTACTCTCCCTCCGCAATATGCCTGCTTTTTTGTCACTCTCCATTACCTTGAAGTATGTATTTTGTCCATTGTTTATTGTTATCCATGGAAGGGCTCGTCTGATAGACATTTATTTGGCCGTTAGTGGAAACAGCGGTTGCTATGCACACTGTTAATATTTCATTGGCATAAATATATATGCATATTTCATTATCTATTGCTGCATAACAAACTACCCTGAAACTTAGTGGTTTAAAATAATAACTGTTTTTTTCTCACAATTCTGTTGGCTGACTTGGCTCTGCAGGGGGAGTCTTTTGCTCCCTATGGCATTGAATGGGGTCTTCTCCTCAGCTGAATTCAGCTGCAAGTGGGAGGGGCTAAAAGAGGTTAAAAGAAGACTTTGATCACATATCCAGAACCTTGATGTTCTTGCACCTGGCCTTTCATGAGGCCAGCTTCATGAATTTCCTGTCTATATAGTGATCTCAAGGTCATTGGCCTTCTTACATGGCAGGTGGCTTTACAAAGGGTAGAAGCAGAAGCTTTCAGATTCTTTAAGGCCTGGGATCAGAAGCCCAAAACATCACTTCCGCTGCATTCTATTGGTCAGTGCAGGTCACAGGTCCAGATTCAATAGACTTCACCTCTTGATCAGAATTATGACATGAGCATGCAAGAAAGTGAGCGATGCATTAAAGGGGACGGGTTTGTCTGGGCCTGGCAAATGGGACTCAGCTCTGTATGGAAAACCTACAAAGCGAAGTGGTGGGTGGGAGCCAGACCTTCAAACCCAGTATTCCCATGGCAATCAGACCTAGAAAATGCATACAGATTGTTATGGCTTACTTTTGCTAAAACTCTATCACCCTGGTCTAAAGCAATAAATGTGTGTTGTCTATCTTCAAGGTAATTTCCAAAGCCTATGTGAATTTTCCCAAGGACAGAGCTAATCAGCTCATGGCCATTCAACTCTGCATGTTATTTTCATATCCTTGATTGTACCTAAAATATAGATAATAATATTCTATGTAATAGATAATAAATCTTTCTCTGATGTAAGACCCGAGGAAAACAATAAAAGCCTGTCTAGGTAAGGGCCGAGGCGCTCTCTGCTTGAGGCAGAAGCCAAGGTGTCCATCAACATTCTCCCCTTGAGTGAGTAGCCGTGCCGTTCCCTTTTTCTCCACAGGATTGTTGTCACCTGTGCATTTATTCTTGTTGTCAGCCACAACAAGCAGACTCTGATTGCTGGAGTCCGCTACAATGCATAGCAGCCATTTTTATTTTGGTGGACTGAAACAAGAAAGAGCTGCTCAGGAGTTTTTCTGTTTTACCTGTTATATTTTATTTCTTAGGTGTAAGGCAAAATAATACAATCTAAATACTTCTTAATTCTGAGTAGCTGAATAGATGGTTGTTTGCTTTATTAATGTGCAGTGCTTTGCTTGATTTGGTTTGTGTGTTTTAAATTCTTCCAAATGATAGGCTTGCAGACTTCTTGAACCCCTCAGTCTGTATCTGTGGGAAGCACTGACTCCTCTTGATTGACACAGATTCACAGGTTCTTCCTACTCTGTCAGTCATGGTATTGAGATGGAGGAGGCAGATGACCTGTGAAAGCTTGTCTAAGCTCTGTGGTCCCACGCTCTTCCTGCTGTGTCTGGGATCCCTTCATTCCCAACATTGCTCCTTAATCACTCTTGTGGTCATTCTACTCCAGAGCAGCTTCCTGTTTTCATGCCCTGAGCTCTGCTCATTGCTCTACTCCCCACCTCATTATCAGAATGTGCTATCCTAGTTTTGATCACTTACAAGTGATCTACCCTTATAGCTGTGTAGACATCGCGCAGCCAACAGGCATCTCTGTCCTTCAGTCCATCAAGCTAAAGAGAGTGATGAGAGAACCTGCAGAGACCAGGACGCTCTCCACCCTGGCCATTTTCACCCTGTAGTCCTACAGAGGGAACACTTCACATGGATCACTCTGGAATCAAAAGGCCAAGCCTTCTCAGAAGCTTTGCTGACTTATAAGAGAAAATTCATTTATTAAGCAAACTTTCTGCCTGCTTAAATATGAATAATAATAATCTAATATAGGACAATATTCTACAGAGGAAGCTTAAAGAATGTAGGTGTAAGGTATCACTCACATTTATTTGTAAGACCAGAGTGTTAGAAACAGCCCAGCAGTCTCTGTCTGGGGGAAGAATGACATCAATCACAGTACTTCACCATTTTCCCAATGTCATGGGAAAGTGGCCATACTAATTTAAATTAAGGCTAAAAGTTGTATAGCAGTTTTTAGAGTCTTATAATATGATCCTGTTAAATATTTTATTTGAGTGTATGTATCATTATAAATAGAAGAAAGAAACATACTAATAATAACCTCTTTACTGAATGCCTCCTATATGTCGCATACTGTGCATGCCACGTACGTACGCCAACTTATTAGTCATTCCTCACCACATGGGGCTCTATTATTGCCATTTTACACATGCGAAACTAAAGGCAGGAAAGCTAAGGAACTAGTCCATGGTCTGGTAGGTAAGAAGTAACAAAGTTTGGGCACACTCTTTGATTTGCCTAACATAAGTGCCCGTAAACTTGGCTAGTTAACAATATTGCTGAACTTCTTACTTTTCAATTTCTATAACTACAACGATTATCTTACTTTCTGTCCTTGCCTGTACTCTACTGTCTTCCTCTAATATTCTTGACAGACTTCCTGAAACCCTGGTGAAAAATTTTTATTGGACCATTCTAACATATGGTAATATTGGCTGGAGACACTTAAATGTGTGTTTTGAATAGCTTAAAAGTATACATAGTTCAAAACACAAAAGAATATATTACCCCACCCCCAGGGGCTCTACCCCAAAGATGGCCAGCATTTCCTATTTCCTGTGTATGTCTTTCAGTTGAGATTTATTCATACCTAAATAAATAGATATTCCTCTTCATGTTTTTAGACAAATAATAGCATACAATTCACACTAATCCTCATTTTCCACATGCCGATATGACTTCCAAGTAATTCCATCTCTGAATGTGAGAAGATTCCTCATTCTTTTTTATGGCTTCATAGTGTTTCACTGTATGCAAGTCATCTATGTGTATAACAAGTCACCTATTCATGGGCATAGAGGTTGTTTGCAAAAGCAACCAATGCTGTAATATTTTTATTCTTTTACATAGACTTAAATATCTACATAACATATATTACTAGAGGTAGAATTGTCGTTAATGAGTAAGTGCACTTACAATCTAAACACATACCTTCAAGTTGTCCTCCACAGAATTTACCATATCCTATCATCAATGTATAAAGTTGCCTATTTCCTCACGTCCTCATCCATACATTCAGACTTTTAGGTCTTGGATAGTCTGAAAAGTGAAAACTGTTATCTTAGTACAGTTTTAATTACTCTTTGCACAGATTCAAAAAGCTTACCAAATTCCAAACAGGGTAAACACAAAGTAATCCACAAAAATAAATATCATGCTCAAACTTCTAAAAATGTTTCTTTTTCTGAAAAAAAGACAGATTTTTAAAACAGTGAAAGAAATATGACCTTAGCAATCAAGGAAATTATTATCAGAGACTATGGAGGACAAAGAGAGTGGCATGAAGCTTCCAAGTACTGAAAGAAAAAACATAATAAAAAATAATTCCTATAGCACCAACTAAAAAGGGGATCTCTCCAAAAACACTACAGATAAATCAAAATGGAATGCTAAAGTGTTCAAGTAACCTACCAGAAGGTAGAAAAAGTAAAAGAGAATGCAAAAAAAAAAGATAACAAATGGAAAACAAAAGACCTAATAGAAGACTTAAACCCTAATATATCCATTGTTATAGTAAATTTAAATGGCCTAAATACACCAATTAACAGGCAGAGATCAGCAGAGTAAATTTTTTAAAGTGTAACATCTATTTGTTGTCTATAAGATGCTCACTTCAAATATTATTACTTAATTAAGTTAGAAGTAAAAGGATGAAAAAATCTATATGATATAAATATTAATCAAGAGAATGCAGAAATGCCTGTATTACTATCAAATCAATGGACTTCAGAGCAAAGAAAACTGCCGAAGGCAGAGAGATTTTATAAAGATGAAAGGACCGATCTTCCCAAGAGACATTTGGACACAAGATGTATGTGCATCAAACAATGGAGTTGCGAAATATTACACTTGAAGCAAGAAAAAACAATAGAACTGAAAGGAGAAATACACAAATCTACCATTACAGTTGGAGACTGCAATACCCATGTCTTAGCAACTGATGAAAAAGTATACTAAAAAAATCAGCAAGGATACAGAGTAATTTAACAATACCATCAAACAATGGGATATAATTGAAATTTATATTGGGTTGACCAAAAATTTCATATGATTTTTTCAATAAAATAAGACACATTTTTCATTTTCACCAATAACTTTATTGATTGGAATATTTTGAGTATGTCAGCTGATATGATCTTGATTGTTCTCAGTTAATGTCTGGATTTGATCGCTGTCAACTTCAGCTGATCTGCCTGACTGTGGAGCATCCTCCAGGGAGAAATCTCCAGCAGGAAACTTCGCAAACCACTTTGACACATTCGATCAGTCACAGCAACTTCTCCATATACTGCACAGATTGTTTTGTGGCATTTCAATTGCATTTTTACCTTTCTTTAAATAATAAAGTATAATATACTGAAAATGTGTATTTTCTTTCACCTTCAATATTAAAATGGTACACAAAACACCAATTTTGATAAGATGTTTTAATGCACACTGATATAACTGTCTCAATACAGTATTAACAAAATTGTTTCCAATGAAGTTAAAGACAATTAAGAGCTACTAGAGCCTTCTTATGGGGAAAGAAAATGAACTTTTTGGCCAACCCAATATGTTACACTCAGCATAAGAATACACATATTTTTGTCAAGCACCAATGATAAATATATCATGGTAGGCCATATTCTTGGACAAAAAATGTGTCAACAAATTTAAAAGAATTGAAATCACATAGAATATGTTCTCTGTCTATAATTGAATCAGACTAAAAATTGATAACAAAAAATAAAAATACTATATTTGAACACTCGAAAAGCAAACAACAAACTTTGAAGTTATTCATGAGTCAAATGTAAGTCTGCATGGAAATAAAAATATATGTTGAACTTAATAAAAACAAAATTAAAACAAATCAACATTTCTGCATCAATAAGAGAAAAAGTAACACCTATAGCACTTATATTTAAAAGGGGGGAAGGATCAAATAAATGACCCAAACTCCCGCATCAAGAACACAGAAAAAGAACAAAATAAACCTAGAGCAAGTAGAGGGCAAGAAATGGCAAAGATAAGAGAAAAAATAATGAAATTGAAAACAAAAACAATTTCTAGAAAGATGAATATAATTGACAGATATCTACCAAAACTGACAAAAAAACCAAAGGCATAAATTACCAATTTCATGAATGAATGGGGTATCAGATCCTAGGAGATGTCAAAGAATAGTAAGAATACTATGGACAACTCTTCACACGTAAATTTGACAGCTGTAGATGAAGTGGTTCGTTTCCTAACAAAACACAAACGGCAGTGTTTCGCCCAGGGTAAAACAGATCATTGAATAGTCTTAAAAGTAAATCGAAGTTTCATAATCAAAAACTTCCGAAAATGAATCTGCAGGCTCTGATGCTTTCAAGAGAGAAATTTTTTCAAAGGTTTAAAGAAGAATTATTACTAATTCTACACAATGTCTCCTGGAAAATAGAACAGGGGAGAACACTTTCCAATTCATTTTATGAAGTTAATATTACTCTGATTCCTAACCCAGACAGTACATATATTTAAAAAGGAAGCTACAGGCATATTTCCCTGATGAATACCAATGTGAGAAATTTTAACAAAACATTAGCACATAAAATTCAGGAACACATAAAGAATTATACACCAAGACCAAGTGGGGTTTATCCCAGAGACACAAGACTGATTTAATATTCAAAATCAAAGTAATTCACCATATTTACAGACTAATGTAGCAAAATCACATGATTATATTGATACTAAAAATCATTTGAAAAAATGTAATGCCCATTTATTACTGAAAAACTACTAGGAAAGAAATAGAAATAGGAGTGAAATTTCTCAGTTTGATAGAATCTACAAAATATAAAACAAGACAAGACAAAGGCTAAAGCTAACATTTTACATAATGATAAAAGACAATATTTTCTGCTTAAGATCAGGAAGGAAACAAGGATGTTCATTCTCAACACTCGTATTCAACATAGTATTGAAAGTTCTAAGCAAGAAATGACATGCAAGTCAAACCCATTGGAAGAAAAAAATAAAACTATTATATTTGCAGATGGTGTGATTGTCTAGAAAATCCAAGGAATCTACAACAGCAACAAGATCCTACAACTGATAAATGAATGCACAGAAGGTTCACAGAATAAAAGATAAACATATAAAATTTAGCTGTATGTTTTTATATATTAGCAATAAAGACATTGATATCAAAATTTAAAGTGCAAAACCATTCAGAATCACTAAAAAGAACTTAGTTTTATAGAATTCCATTGTGTATATGTACCACAATTTTTTGATCCATTCATTTACTGACAGGCACCTTGGTTGCTTCCAACTCTTGGCTATTATAAATTGTGCTGCTATGAACATTGTGGTGCATAGGTTCTTTGCTGTGCAGCAGAGAGAAAGAAGGAGCTCCTACCCTTTGCAACAACATGAATGGAACTGGAAAGCATTATGCTGAGTGAAATAGGCCAGGTGTTGAAAGACAAATACCATATGATCTCACCTTTAACAGGAAGCTAAACAACAAAACAAACAAGCAAGCAGAATAAAAACAAAGACACTGAAATAAAGAACAAGGGGACAGTAACCAGAGGGGAGAGGGAAGGGAATTTAAGGGGGAAAAAGGGGAGGGATTTGGAGGAACAAATAGGAAGGACACAGGGATGAGAACTAAGCAGGGTGGAAATGGGAGGGAGGTGAGGAGCACGGGGGGTGGGGGGCTGGGATGGGAGAAATAGACAAAAAACTACTTGAAAAATAACTAAATAAAATTATTCAGAAAAAAAGAACTTAGTTTTAAATGTAATGAAACATGTACAGAGTTTGTACATTATAAACTATTAAACACTAACAAAAGACATCAAAAAAGATTCAACTAAGGCACCATTTCATGGATTGAGAGACTCATCATGGTAAAAAATACAAATTTTCTCCAAATTTATATACAAGCTTCACAGAATTTCCATCAGAATTTCAGCAAGGTTTTTTGTGGATACAGACAATATTATTCTCAAATTTATATGATAAGACAAAGGAACCACTACAGTTAAAAACAATTTTGAGCCCTGGCTGGTGTAGCTCAGTGGATTGAGCGCGGGCCTGCGAACCACACGATCGCGGTTCGATTCCCAGTCAGGGCACATGCCTGGGTTGCAGGCCGGTTCCCTGCAGGCCAGTTCCCAGCAGGGGACGCACAAAAGGCAACCATACATTGATGTTTCTCTCCCTCTCTCCTTCCCCCACTTCCCCTGTAAAGATAAATAAATAATAAAATATTTAAAAAAAAAAAAAAAAAAAAAAAAAACAATTTTGATAAAAGAGAATAATGTGAGGGGAATCAGCTGACCTGATTTCAACGTTTATTATGTAGCCATGGTAATACCAGATGTGCAGTATTTGTGGAGAAATAGACACACTGATCAATGAAACAGAATACGTAACTGAGAAATAAATCCACATGTATGACCAGCTGTTTATTGTCTCAGGTGCAAAGGCAATTCACTGGAGGAAGGATAACCTTTTCAACAAACAGTGCTCGTAGCAGGTGGGCATCTGTAAGCCAACAAAAACAAAGAAGACACAAAAACTCCAACCAACACCAAGAATTTTGACATAAACCACACATCTTATTTTTAAATGAACTCAGAATAGATTACTGTCTTAAGTGTAAAGTGGAAATGTGTAAAACTTCCAAAAATGTAGAAAATATCAGTGGTACCTGAGCCTAAGCAAAGAGTTCTTACATAAATTTGCAAGCACCTACTAAACAAGGTGTGAAAGCCACAGAGTGCGTAGGTCTGAGTGAGGAGTCTTCACCCTGATACCAAATGTATGATCCATAAAAGGAAAGGAAAAGAACTGTACATTTATTCATTGGACTTTACCAACATTTAAAACTGTTTTTCTGCAAATGATCCTGTAAAAGGAATAAAAAGGTGATCTACAGACAGGAGGAAATATTTATTCACCATATATTTAATAAAGGACTCATTTCTAGACTACATAAAACTGTCACAACTCAACAATAACAATGAAAAATTTCATTTAGAAAATGGGCAAAGGTCATAAACAGATATGTTATGAAAGAAAATATGAACATAATAAGTAGCACATAAAAATAAATGTTAATGTCATTAGCCATCAAGTAACTACAAATTAAATCAACAATGTAGTTACAGTATCTTAAGCACCTACCAAATAGCTTAATTAAAAATAGTTATATTAAAGACTGGTAAAAATGCTAAGAAATGGACTGACTCATATGTTGCTGGTGGGAATATAAAATGGTACAATCTGGAAAATATTTTGAGTTTCTTTAAAAACCAAATGTGCAGGCACCAAAAGACCCAGCAATTCCACGGCTAAGCATTTATCCCAGAGAAATGCCAATTTATGACCACAACAAAATCTGCACACAAATGTTCCTAAGTTCGTAGCGACTTTATTCCTAGTATCACCAAATGGTAAACAGCCCAGATGTCCATCAATGAGTAAGTGAATGGTTAAAGAACTGTGGCACATCACTACCATGCGCTACAACTCAGCAATAAAAGGAATAATCAAAAACACATATCGCCCTGGCTGGTGTAGCTCAGTGGATTGAGCACGGGTCTGCAAACCCACACGATCGCGGTTCCATTCCCAGTCAGGGCACATGCCTGGGTTGCAGGCCAGTTCCCAGCAGGGGACTCACAAGAGGCAACCACACATTGATATTTCTCTCCTTCTCTCCTTCCCTTCCCCTCTCTCTAAAAATAAATGAATAAAATCTTTAAAAAAAAACAAAAAAGCCACATATCTCTGGATAAATCTCCATATAATTATGCTGAATGAAAAATTCCATCCCCAAAGGTTACATCTGTATAACTCCACTTCTATAACTTTGTGGAGATAATAAAGTTATAGAAATGGAAAACAGGCTAGCGGTGACCAGTGGTTAGGGAGAATGGAAGTGTGCATGCCCGTCAAAGAGCAATACGTGAGACCCTTGTGTTGATGGAAATGCTGTATCTTGGCAGCATCAGTGTCAATATCCTGTGTGTGGTGCTGTAATATACTTTTGCAATATGCTGGTATTTGAGAAAATTAGATAAAGTATACATGGGATCTTTCTGTATTATTTCTGACAACTCCATGGAATCTACAATTACTTCATAATGACAATTTAATCAAAAACTTAGGGAGTTTTCCTGTCCAAGAGTATGGTCTGTCTGTGCTCTGGGTCAAGTCTTCAAGAACACTGTCCAGTTTTCCTTAACATAAATCTTGGACATTTCTTAGTGCTTTTTTAGATTGATTCTTTTCTTCCATTATATTTTCTGTGTGTTATTTGTATTTATGGATGTTATTTATTTCAGCATATTAACAATGGTCCCATTCACTTTATTGAATTCTATGATTATTTATAACAGTTTTTATTTTATTGTCCTAGGTTTTCCAAGCATAGGATCATATTATCTGCAGTAGTGATGATTTTACCTATTCATTCCTAATATTTATGTTTTTGATTCTTTCTCTTTTTCATAGCATTAGCACCTTCTAAAAAAAAGATTAATTAATGGTTGTGGGTTTTGTTGCCATTGTTGTTTTTGTTCATGGTGGGTTCTTTGTTTCTAACTTTAGTGAAAGTGCTTTTAGTGTTAAGTGTTTCTCTCCATTAAGCAGAATATTCATCATATTCAGGAAATATCCACTCCCAAGCAATGTTGTTAAATAGTGTTGCATAATTTTAAAAGCCCCTAATGAAACATTACTTAAAAGAAATATAATACAAGCCATAAATGCAAGCCACATAATTTTAATTTTTCTAATAACCAATTTGACACAGTAAAAATAAACAGGCAAAATTAATTTTAATAGTAGCTGCACTTAATTTGGTACATCAAAAATATTATTTGAACATGTATTCAATAAAATAATTTTTTATATTCTTTTTTAGTATGACGTCTTTGAAGTCAGTGTATATTTGACAGTTTCAGCACTTCTAAATCAGGACTTGCCACAGTTCAAATGCTCAATTGTCACATGACTCCAGTGGCTACCTTCCTGGACAGCACAACTCTAAGAGCGCTTCATTCTTTTCAGGACAAGGCCTAAGCACCTTGCCTTTGCATCAGATGGCTTTCACAGAATGTCTCCTGCTGGAGAATCTACATCATTACCTCCTCTTTGGACCTCTGAACATCCAGCCCCTCTGCTTAGACACTGTCCCACCTCCTCTTTACCTGGTTAACTCTTACCTACTCTTCAGCTCTAAGCTAACCTCACCTATTCCCAGGAAGCCTTCCTTGCTTCAAGTATGGGTTGAGTTCCTGTTCTCTGCATTCCCGTCAAAACCTGTTACCATTGTTTTTCCGCTAGACTGTGTTCTTCCTGAGATCAGGGATGTGCTTCCCACATCCCTCACACATAGCACAATATACATAGAGTAGATGTTGCATAACAAATGGCTGTTATTCCGTGAGATACAAGCCTTCACGTGGAGGTGAGGAAAACAATATGTCTTATTTGTCTTCTGAATAAAGAAAGAGAAAACATTGAATACAACAAAGTAGGAAGGCAGACTTAGAATGGAGTCTTAGAGGTAGGTGGATTATTAGAAAAAAAAAGAACATGTTAGGCCCACATCAAAACACGTAAGCCATGACATCTTGGTATCGAGGATGCAGTGTTCACAGAGGACATGCAAAGTGTACAGGTGTATGTTCATACCTAGCCAGGGAAGGGAGATGTAAATTCCACGGAGCAGATAATAAGATGTATGGCTTTCTCCTTCAACGCCCTGGGCCACTCTGGGTTTCAATGCTTTTTTGTTCCCTGGGTTGAAGTAATGACAAGAATAAAGTACCATCTAACCATCGCCACTCCGAAGCTTTAGAGTTACAGTGCCCCATTGGGGTGACCTTTTAATGAGGGAGATCACCGCACATAGAAACCTGGAAATGGTGTTACTGAAGTGTTTCAGTGCTAACTGTCTTCCTCTCTGGATTGATCTTTTTCATTTCTCAGTTTCTAAGACGTATTTCATAGTTTCTGGCTCATCCTGTCACCCTCTGATGGAAGGAAGATGCATTAGCTTTCAAAACTGACAGCCAGACCCTTGTAGTTTGTATCTTTGGAAAATTATTAAATAATAACAACAATAACAATAATAATGGACACTGTGTACCGTACAATACGTGTCAGGCATTGAGCTATGCACTTCGTCTACATCATCTCATTTAAATGTCACAAATTTTACAAATAAGTAATGTTCCCAAGGTCACATAGCTCATAATTAACTGCGCTGGGACTTGTTCCCAATATGTCTAATTCTGAAGCCCACACGTTCATGCATTATAATTTATTACTTGATATTTATCAAACCATACAGAATTCTATTACTGAAAATCTCAGCCATCAATCTTTGCTTTTGGCCAGCACCAGATCATTTAGATTTCATTGCAATTCACTCCTCTTCAGGGAGAACTTCATCCCCATCACATTTGGCATTTTGATTAGACCAAGGAGAGATGCTTCAGTGTTTCTGCTACTTTCTCTCCCAGGAGAAGGTGGGGAAAATGATTGACTCGGACCCTTCACATATGGAGCCCACGGCAGCTCACAGTCAGAGGCCTTCTGTGTAAGGGTCAATTAAGATGCATGCTTCACTGTAAACCAGGGAAATAAAGGACAGATGGAAGAATTTGGTCACAGTGACTGAAGGCCCTTTGACAGCTGCTGTGGTGATTACATCACCAGCCACTTGGCTCTTGATGAAGATTGTATCTTGATAACTCTTGAGGAAAAGCAAAAGCATTTGTCTTTGTGATACCCATCTTTAAAGGTTAACTCATGTTGGGTAAAAATATTGCCAGATCCTAAATCAGTGGGATTAAGCTTTGACTACACATTAGAATCCCAGGTTACACATCCCAGACACCAGCTTCATCAGAATTGCTGGGGATGAGATTTAGGCATCAGTACTGACTCATCCAGGTCCCCCTGGATGATTCCAATGTTCCTACGTCAATAAGAGAACCACCACTCAAACTAAACATTTCTCTTACCTTATCTTAGTTGCAAATGTAAAGTTACAGTACACTTCTACAGTTTTATTGTCAAGGTCTGAATTATTCGTATTGCAGAAAAATATGGTCTGTTCCGTATAAATCCTTTGCATATTTGATAATTTTTCTATGAGTAAATGCGCCATAAATGCATACATATACATAGGTGATTTATAGATAGGTAATGTTATCTATAAGTATACTTTGTATAATTTAGAAAGTTTATATTACTAATTTCTGTGTATACACAGGGTGGGGCAAAAATAGGTCTACAGTTGTCCATATGGAAAAAATACCATAACAATATAAACTGTTCTTCATATACTCACAGCTGTAAACTGCCCTTTGCTCACCCTGTAAATGGGTAAGTACTCACACGTATGTCAAAGCTTCTCAATTCTGTTCACTATTTTTGTCTGTATCATCTATCACTTTTTAATAAAGGTATTAAAATACCCCACTAAAGACAAGATGTTTGCCAAATGCAAAAAACAGTACCAATTTTTTTATTTTGAGTATATCTTAAGTGCATCAATATTTTTTTAAGTTGTATTTGCTTAGTAATTTTTAAAAATTTTACTATTAAGTAATGTATTTATCTCTCTCTAGTAATGTTTTGCCTTGGATTTCATTTTGCTGGTATATTGCTTCATTATGTATCATCGTGTAATGCATAATATATCATTTGCTTTACTCTTCAAACTTATGTGTGATTTTAAGAGGTTCTCTTTTAAGGAATATTGTAACAATATTTAAAAAAAATTATTCGGTTAATATGTTTTATAATGGCATATTTTATTCATTTATACTAATAGTGATTACTTACTACTAATCACTACTGTGATTACAGATATAGTGATTATAGATATTTTAGATTTGTTTCTACCTTCTTTTTTCCTTTCCTTTTTTTATTCTGCTAGGATTGATATATTTTCTGTATTTGTCACTTCCCTCTGAAGTTTGAGGAATGTATTTTTTCAAATACATAAGTAACTATAACTTTTTAAGCATGACTATTGTTTTTAGAATTTTAAAAATATTTTTCTGAACAAAGAAAATAACTTAGAACACATTATTTAGCACTGAACTCCATTCCCAAATGACAATTATTTTTAAGTTTGTTTTACATTTTTCATACATGAATAATTATTAGTTTTACATTTAAAGTTAATTAAATGCACTGGAATTTTATCAATTTCTGGTTCACAGAATTTTTTCTATTATTTTTACTTTTTTGAACTTTTATCGTTGTTTCTTATATCTCACATTTTCATTTTGGGTTAGCAATTCTTTTTTTTGTAAATAAAATTCATTGGCATATTTTTTCTTCCAAAAAGAGTCTAAAAGTTTTAACATCTCTTAATATTTGCATTCTAAAAAAATGCTTTATCTTGCCTTCATATTTGACTACAAATTTAGCTGTATATAAAATTTTGAGTTGATACATACCTTCCTTTAATAGAGTGAGATATTATTTTCCCTTATCTTTGGGCATCATAATTGCCAGAGGGGTGGGAAATATCTCTTTGCAGTCTAAATTTTGTTACTCTGTGGCCACTTAGTCTTTTATCTCTGGTAGCTTTTAAGAGTATATTTTTGTCCCTGTCTGGGTAGTTCAGTCAGTTAGAGCATCGCCCCAGTAAGCCAAGGTTGTGTGGGTTCGGTTTCAGATCAGGGCACATGTAGGAATCAACCAATGAACACATGAATGAATGGAACAAATTTTTCTCCGCATGCCCCCTGCCTTAGTTCTTCCACTACATTCAATGAGTAGGTGGGGTTTTTTTTTTGTTGTTATGAAATATTTCCTGTGGATCTTTCAATCTGTGGACTTGTGTTACCTCAGTTTGTAAAAAGCCAGTAATTACCTCTTCAAGTATTTCTCCTTCCTTTTCCTTCATTAAATCTAGAACTCACTCTGGCTGGTGTGGCTCAGTGGTTGAGTGCTGGCCTGTGGAACAAAGGGTCACCGGTTCAATTCCCAGTCAGGGTATATGCCTGGGTTGCAGGCCAGGTCCCCAGTAGGAGATATGTGATAGGCAGCCACACATTGATGTTTCTCTCCCTTTCTTTCTATTCCCTTCACCTCTCTAAAAATAAATACATAAAATCTTTAAAAAAAGAATTTAAAAATAATTTTAAACATCTTCTAGAACTTTTATAGGGCTTAAGTTGGAGCTTTTTCAAGCTGTACTTGAGATCTCTCTTTTTTTTCCTTAGTTGCTTCTTTGTAGAGAATTCTGGGCAAAGTTCTTGTTATTCCATTCCAAGCCATTATTTTTTATTGCTTATTAGCTAGATTTTATTCAATTCTTTGTTTTCTATTTAAATGTATTCATTTTCAAAATTTCTAATTGATTCCTTTTTTTATGTCTGCATTCTCCAGTTTCATTTTGTGTGCTTGTTTTCTCATTTCTAATGTAATTTAAGTATTTTTCCCTCTGTGGTCCACCTACGCATTCTTATTATGAGTCTTTGTCAAACATTTGACAGAAGTATTTTAATTCATAGTGAACTCATGTTTTGATTATTCATTTTCTCAGCTAATGTTCTTAATACTAACTTTCCTCATAGGAGAAAGTGTGTGCCTTGATATTCCCCTCCCTATTCCTAACCTCACCCCTCCCAGAGTCCCCCACACATTTATATGCAAATACTCTCTGAGTGACTGCTGTACACCAGTTCCCACTGAAGAGCTGGGGATATCAGGTGTGCAAAGCACACAAAAATGGAGCTTCTATTCCTTAGGGAGGACACAGACAATAAATATAACACATGTAAAAATCGTGTAGCAGGTTAATGATCTCGTAACTGCTCACACCTGTTCCCCCAGGGCTCCCAGGGCAGAAGGCTGGTAAAGCGCTCTCATCCTGCAGTGATACAGAACAGCACTATTCACAGCGAAGATCAGAGGCTGGTGCTGGTCCATGCATGACCTGTGACCTGTTCATGCCCAGGCAAGTACAGCCATTAGAGAAAGGCTCTAAAAAATATAATTCTTATATCAGTTTTACAAAGCAATTTTATTTTTTGTCAGCTCTAACCCCAGGAAATTTGGCCTTGTATTTGGCATGTCTACTTTTATTTTATTTCATTTTTCAATTTGCTTTAATTGTATTTTACTAAAAAAAAAAAAAGACCTCTGTGATTATATAGAGGAGGGTGGGGGAAGCTGTGTTCTTTCAACACAGAGATTCTGAGAAGCATTGACATAGTTCTTTGGATGTGAGAAATAAGCCAGTAGGGGCTTTGTTAACTTCTTGATCGAAAGGCCCAGGGGCGTGTCTGTGTCCTCCCCTCTGTAAGTGTGCGGCATTGTTGAAATCATAACCTGCAGTGGCACTCGAAATCCTGTGCTCATCTTCTTTTTGTGGGCTTAGCACCCAAGCCCCAACTTTAAGCAGTTAATTTGCCATAGACCATAGAAAGGATTCTCCAAATATATCTAACTCCGCAATTTGACAGAAATACGAGTTATTCTTATTGCAGGATTTCTGCTTGGTTCCAACAGATCCCAGAGAGAAAGAGAAAAGAGGGCTAAACTGTCTGCCGAAATTCCTAATTTCAAACGTGGGCTCCCCCGCCAACTTCCTGATGACCTCAGAAAGTCACTTATCACTTACAATGCAACCTTTATCATTTTTACAACCCTTTGAGACGTGTAGGGGCAGATTGTTAGGATTTTTTCTTCCTTGTAGATAACAAATGCTAGCCTTTCATAGTTCATTTTGGGATTTCACTCCGTTTTTATTCCCTTAAAAAAAAAACTCCATGCATTCATAATCTTATCTCTTCCACTTCTGTGCATTTTCTTTTTGTTTCTTTCATGTTTATCTTTTTCTTCGTACAATATATAACTTTTGTATAAAATTTTTGTCATTTGCTTTTGGTATCATGGGATGTATATTTGTGAAGATTGACTGACTTTTCATTAAGTGGTTTGGTACAGTGGAAATACTTTAGTCCAGGAGATGTATAAGTACTTATTAGTTTTATCTACCTTTTTTTTTCCCCAAAGAACTGGGGATACAAAAAAATGTAAACACTCAGCATTCCTTTAGTGCAGCAAATGGTACCAGGAGCAGGACTGGGGAAGTAAATGGAGAGAAAGGGCATTCTCTCTCCCTTCATAGCTCTTTGTTCTGTTTTTTAACATCGTAGCTATTTAATTCTGTGGAGAGTTTAAAAATGCACGATATCTGAAAAATGCATAGAAGTTCAAGTTGTGCAATATTATTTATATCTTTTTAAACAGAGTAGTAGCTAGCATGTACTTTAGACCCAAATGTCTACTTATTATATGCAATAAATCTAGTAAACTCTTAGCTTTGCTTCCTTTAAAAAAAAAAAAGCTTTTTTATTTATTTTTAAAGGAAACTTTGGAGCAACATACCAATGATAGAACCTAATAAAATCTTACCTTCGAGCAAGCCTCCCCGTATATAAAATCAGAGACTCTAGTGCCAGGGCTTTCTGTTAGTCCCATCCATTTCATTATCATCTTTCCAATTTAGCTTGTGTTATTCTCAGCTTACGATGCCTATTTTAAATAGTTAAGCACTGCTGTTGACATAAAAATAATACTGACAAAGGACCATGTGTAGCCCAGAGCAACTCCAACACTCGCCCCAACCCCCACGCCCAGGCCAGGTGGTGTTGAGTCTATAATACAGCTCCCTTCCTTAAATGAAGGGTTAGCTTCGGTTTCCACAAAACGTGAAACAACCTGTCTTTCCTCAGGTCCTTGTTTGACTCTCCTAATGCATTTCCATTTTAACTAGATTATGTCTCTACCAAAGGAAGAGGAACGTGACCAACCTGTCAGGGCCTGGGGCACACACCCTCCCCCCCCCCCCCCCGCCTGCCCCTTGGGGGCAGGTAACTGTGATCCGAATAAAAGGGAACCTGTTCTGTTTCTCAGCAGCCTCCCCGGAGACTGCTCTCTTTGCCATACCCCAGATTATAGACACGTTTCACATTGTGACCAGCTTTAACCTTACTTAACTGGCTGTAATGTATTACTTAAAAGAAAAATAATCAGAATTTTATCTTGTGGAAGGATCCATCAATAAAATTACCAAGTGATGTAAGAAAGACTAGCAAAAGGCAAAACCTCACGTGTATATATTGATATTTTTGGTAACCTTTTAGTGGATTTATATCTGTTATTGCTCAATTAATCAGAAAATGACTGTTTCTGAGTTTAGTCAGTATCAGTCTTGGTTCCATATTTATAACATAGCTGTCGCTGTAGACATACACATATTTACATGCAATGTCTTTTTTCTTTTTAATATATTTTATTATGCCATTACAGTTATCCCATTTCCCCCCTTCATTCCCCTCCAACCTGCACACCCCTCCCCCACCATTCCCACCCTTTAGTTTATGTCCATGTATCTTAAGTTCTTTAGATTCTACATTTTCCATACTACTCTTGCTCCCCCCCCCCCCCCCCGTCTGTTTTCTCCTCACTGTCTATGCTACTTATGATATGGGAAACTTTGAAAAACCTCTGTTTAACCTTTATTTGCCCAGACCCCAGGCGCCCTAGAGAGAATGATGGGGCCGTCTGGGAGGGTGGGTGGCCGGATAGTGAGGACTGGAAATGAAGGGAGAGGTCCCAGGAGACCTTTGCTCACCCAAGACCCCAGGCGCCATAGGAGAACAATAAGGCCATCTAGGAAGAGCAAATAAAGCAGATAGCTGGATAGTCACTAGGACTAGGGCTAACACCCCTGCAGATAGAACCAATTTTCACATTTAGCCTTTGAACTCTGCTTCTGCCCATAGATAGAACTAATTACCGCATTCTGCTTCTGTATCCTGCTTTGCCACGTAGATAGGAAGACCCCTAATCTATATATTCCCCAAGAATCCTTTGTTCAGGGCTCAGAATTTGGAGACTGACTCCTCTGGGCCCGTGCACGTAAAAAGGAATAAACCTCGTACTCCAGAATCCCTCGGTGTCTGGTTACTTCATGTCCCGTAACATTTATTCTCTGTAACTTTTCCCCCTCCTACTCCCCTGCTGATAACCCTGGATGTGATCTCTCTCCATTTCTGTGGTTCTGTTCTTATTCTAGTTGTTTACTTAGTTCATTTTTGCTTTAGGTGTGGTTGTTAATAACTGTGAGTTTGTTGTCCTTTCACTGTTCATGTTTCTTTAACTTCTTTTTCTTAGATAAGTCCCTTTAACACTTCATATAATAAGGGCTTGGTGATGACGAACTCCTTTAACTTGACCTTATCTGAGAAGCACTTTATCTGCCCTTCCATTCTAAATGAAAGCTTTGCTGGATAGAGCAATCTTGGATGTAAATCTTTGCATTTCATGACTTGGAATACTTCTTTCCAGCCCCTTCCTGCCTGTAAGGTCTCTTTTGAGAAGTCAGCTGACAGTGTGATGGGAACTCCTTTGTAGGTGACTGTCCCCTTATCTCTTTTTCTAGTCCTATTTCTAGAATTCTCTCCTTCATTTTAATCTTGGCTAATATAATTATGATGTGCCTTGGTGTGTTCCTTCTTGGGTCCAACTTCTTTGGGACTCTCTGAGCTTCCTACAATGTCTTTTTCTTATTTTTTCTTTTCTTTTACTACTCCTAGGAGATTACATTTATTTTTCCCAAGTTTTATTGATAAATAATTGACGTACATTATTGTATAAGTTTAAGGACAATAGTGTTATTTACATATATTGTAAAATGATAACCGCAACAGATTTGGCTACAATTCATCTTATCTACATACGATAAAAAGAAAAGAAAAAAATTTACCTCATAATGAGAACTCTTAGGATTTACTGTCTTAGCAACTTCTTGTGTCTCATACAGCAGGGTTACTAATAGTCTCCATGCTGTGCATTACATCCCCAGTACTTCTGTATCTTATAGCTGGAAGTTTGTACATTTTGACCACCTTCCTCCAGTTCTCCCTACGGCCCACCCTTTGTCCCTGGTAACCACAAGTCTGAGCTCTCTGATCTGTCTTGCTCTCTCTCTTTCTTTCTGTCTTTCTCTCTTATCCACATAAAAGTGAGATCATATAGTTATTTGTCTTTCTCTGTCTAATGTATTTAACTTAGCATAAGGCCTTCAAGGCACATCCATATTATCACACATGGTAGGAGTTCCTCATTTTTATGGCTGTATACTATTCCATTTCATATATATGTATATGAGATGAAATCTTTCTGGAACAACTCCAGGCAGACTTTTCATCTTGTCTACTTCTATAAAAAATGCCATTGAAATCTTGATAGGGATGGCATTGAATCTGTAGATGGCTTTTTGCAGTATTGGCATTTTAATAATATGAATACAAGATACCTTTCTAATTATTTATGTCTTCAATTTCTCTCATCAGTGTGTTAGAGACCTTTCCAGAGTAGAGACCTTTTACCTCCTTCAATTATTTTACTGGTTTTGATGCTATTGTAAATGAGAGCAATGCCTTTTATTCTTCTTCAGGAAATTTGTTGTTAGTGGGAGAGGGTCATTTTTGTAAAGAAGGAAAACACATTCAGCAAAGTGCAGTGACTTGCCCAAGACCACCAATTCAGACAAACTTGGGTCAGTCCCAAAGCTCTTAGGCACCACTTCATAGTTACCAAAGTTGGGTGGACTCTTCTCTTTGGAAATATAAAAGGTGGTAAAACTCAAACATTGTTGCAAAACACCAGCACTCTTTTCATGGCCAGGATCTGAAAGCTTGTCCCAGCTGAAATCTGCCTGGGCCTGCTGTAGCATTGCTTGCAGATTACGGGTATAACAGCCAACATGCTACCAGACTGTTCCCCATTGTCAGAGGGTAGAAGCTGTGACTGACAGGCACTAGACAAGGCAGGGGAGAGCACACAGCCTTGACAACTGACAGTGTGTGTTTACCCAGATACTGCGTGGAAGCTGCCAGGGCAAGGATTTGACTTGCCGTGAGGCTGATCTGTGCAATCCTGATTTGTTCATTGTTTCCCTTCTCCTTTTCACATCCCTCTCCTGACTGCCTGCTGTCTTTTGTACATCCTGAATCCAACATCTAGCCACATTCTCTTTTTTGAATATAGGACAGACTCTATTTTAAAAAATTACAATAATAAAGAAGAATTCTGTACAACAAAGTTATGTCTGTACTTCGGTATTTGACTCCTAGGAACAATGCTTTCTTTATCTAATTACAGCAAAATCTGAGCTCTTATACAATTTCCTTGAACACTATCAATTTAATATTCATTCTCACAGCAATGGTTTCCTATGGATGTGTCTCTCATTGAATATTAAAGTGCACATTAAAATTTTATTTGGTTAATCTTTACAATAGCAGTTGATTATGAAAATTATTCCTTTTTCACAGATTAAGAGATTGAGAGTTTCAAAAAAGTAAACCAACCAATTCTCCATAACCCCTAAATGGCAGGAACCAGGAAATTTTGGCTTCTAAATAGTCCTATATAATATTCTTTTGTACAAATAGCTCAGGAAACAGAGGGTTGTGGCCAAGGTAGATGTATGTTTCATGTCCTGCCATCGGAAAACCAATACCGAGTGAGTAAGTTGCTGCCTTTAATATCTTTTATTCCCTTTTCATCTCAAATAGCCCTACTGTTGAAGCAATATTAGGAATGAAAATATTGACATTATGAGCAGAAAAGAAAATGGGTACAGCACCTTTCCTCCTACCTCTGGTTTGAAATATTAGAATTTCATTACAGACAGGAGATCATCCCTGTTCTACATCCAGGTCTAGCACAGCAATGTTTTTACTAAGCCAGGGAGGGCAGGGTAGTGAAAGCAGATAGTTATGGAGTCCAACAGTAGTAACCCTGCCTTTTAGTAGACATAGAGCAAGTTGCTTAAAAGCTCTGCACTGCAGTTTTCTAAGCTATACAAAGATACTGATCATATCCATGTATATATATATATATATACACACACACATACACACTCACTAGGCTGTGTAGACGGTGCAAAGTATGTCCAAGAAAAACTTTTGATAAACTGTAAAGGATTATACAAATATTAATTCTTGATTTGTCCATTTTGTACTCTTCCAAATAGCTAAAAGTCTATTCTACAGAATGGGTTAACTTACAGAGAGGCCAAACTGTGGACACATGTGGCAATAGCAATTGCAATTAAAATAGTGTTACCATAGGGAAATTACTTAACCTTTCTGCTGTTGCTGTGCTCCTCACAGAACAACCAAACAACATCATCCTCACGCTCACCTCAAGATGAGCAAGGTTGTGTATAATTAGGACTCTATAATCACACATTATGATCCTGAGTCTCGTATGTGTGTGCACGTGTGTGAATGAATGTGTGGGTGTTTTCACTCTCCTTTTGCAAATGAAATACAAATTCCTTATAGTCAAGAACCATAGCTCTTCTAGTCTGTAACTTTTACGGCACCGAGAAATGGAAATACAAAAACTATTAGAGCAGGATGAGGCTTTAGCCTCATTTAGTATAACTCCCCTCATTTTATAGATCAAGAAATAGGAGCCCAGTGTACAGCTAACAGATGAGTTGCCTAAGATCACACAGCAGAGGTTGAATTTAAACCAGACATTTTGATTTCAGCTCCCACATCCATTACATCTTTGAGTAGGTATTTGATATATATAATTCCAAACAACAAAGAATAAATAGAAGGCATTTATATTAGCATTTCTCATAGTAGAAAGCAAGTTCAGTGGTCAAAATTATTGTAATAAATGCTGCACTTCAAGAATTTTGTTTCTTCATGCTAATATGATTTCAGAATCTCCAAAAGGTAGTAGGTTCATTTTTCTGAAGTTATGTGAACAAATAATCCTTGGAAAACAGCTGTTAGAATATGCTATATATCCAATAAATATGAGTGCATACATGAACAACAAATAGAGAAGGGTATCCTAGGATTACAGCCTAAAACTTGATTTTCTGTCTTATGCAGGCTTTGTAGCCTGCCAGCCATGACCTTCAGCTATTCCAAACTCCGCTCCCACTAGTTGGCTTCTCCACTCACTTCTCCCAACAGTGAGTGCCCTTCCCTCCAATATTCACAGAGCTGAAATGGCCTCACTATTTGCGGCTCAACTCCAGTGCCACCTCTTCAAAGACCTCTTCTAGTCACTTAATAAAGTAGCACTACTCGTCATTCTGTACCACAGGACTGTTTGATCTTCTTCATATTGACCTCAGTAGCTGAAATGATCTTACTGTCCGACTTCTCCAGAAGAACACAGGACCCTTGATGGCAACAATTTCATCGAATCTACTTCTGCCTCCCCAGCCCACAGAACAATGCCTAATACATATTTGTTGATTCATCAGTTGGTGGGAAGTCTCTATGCTCATGATGATCTTTCAAATTAGGCAGCTTTGCCGTCATTTTCTAGTGAAAGGAACAGAAACACCAAGGCCAAAGCATTTGTCCAAAACCCCAGAGTTATGAAAAAAACAGGGGAGTAGTCATCTTCCTCTTGTTCAGGATAATTTCTCTAGAATCCATCTGCTGGTAGTTCATTAATTGTAAATGAACAAGATTGTTTTGTTGTTGTTTGGGGTGGGGGTGGAGCTGAGTAGAGATGTGAAAGCTCTGAGTGTATCAAATGCCAGTCAGTGAATTTAGCACCGTTAGTCATCAAAGAGAAACTCTACTGTACAACCACAATGTGCATTTTCTCCTGCCCATGTCTAGACTTGTTCCGGGAACTGTCCCTTCTAACAAGTCTGGGGCTAGAATAATCTGGAAGGCCCTAGGATCACTACTGTTACAGCAGGCCTGCATAAGCATTAGGAATAATGGAGAAGAGGGTAGAAGCCTCCTTCTGCTTTTCTGCTTTTCTGCTGGACACCGGTGGGCTTTGTTTTACCAGTGAAATTTATTTTTTTAATGCCTGGGAAAGAAAGCCAATAGTTGGCAGAGCAAGAGTGACCCCTACACATGCTTCTTCCTGTGGGGACTTGGAATAAGTTTCTGTTTGTTGATTTTCTACAAGGTCAGATCTAGCTGAGATTGGCAGAGGTAACTATTTCCACCCTTACTCTGCTGCCAAGTCAGGAAAGAAGCTGAGTTCTGGCCTATTTTTCATGTCAATGGAGACAGGTAGAATAATTCCAAGGTCACCCAGAGAATCAGATGTTCTTAATAGTTTGAAATATTTTACTTAATATGTGATACTTTACATTATTAACTCACTTAATATTTACAGCAATCCACAGAGTTGACATTGTTACCTAAAATGAAGTTTAAACCAAGAGAGGTTGAATGACTTGTTCAAGATCACACAGCAAGGAATTCACACAGACCTTGGACCTGTGAATGATAGACTGTCTATGCCTCCACCTGGGTCAATGCAACCAAGCAGTGCTTTTGGAGACGAGGTTTCCCTTATGATCATCCCACTGTCACATACTGTTACAAGAATGTTCCCGTTTCACACATAGTTATGGGTAGCACCACCCAGAATCATTCTATACAAAGACTCCACGCCAACAGCCACCTCTGTCCTGAGTCCTTACTGGCCATTTTATATTATTCATCTCCAGGCAGTTTTCCAGACTGGTGTGATTCCAGCTTACAGCAGGGAAGTGCAAATGGCGAGAACAATCTCAGGTCCAGGACACTCAGCAGTCCCTGCAAAACCCAGAACCCACAGTCAACACCATATGGCTCAGGGCAAGCAGCTGGTAAATGAATGGTTTCCCCACAATCATTTCCTCCTGGATAAGTGGTAAACAGTTAGCCTGATGGGTAGTTGAACCACTTCAAGCTTCAGTTTCTCCTCCATAAAATGGTGATAATAATAATCGAACCTATGTTATAAGTCTACTGAACAGACTACCATATTCTGCTGTGTATTTTGTGTACATTTTATACATTATACACGGAATAACTATACCCATGTATACCCACATTTTGTGTGCATTATACACTGATTATTATACCCATGTATAATGTACATCCTTGTTTTTTCCTTAAAAATTTGGGCAAAACCGTGTACATTATACATAACAAAATACGGTAAATATGTTAATGCATATAAAGTATTTAGAGCAAGGCCTAATATTTAGTGAAAGCTCAACAAATTGCAGTTTTTTTGCAATTTTTTCCCTCAATTACCATTTTCATGGGCTGATTTTACACATCATTTTAATTTCCGTGGCTAAACACTTGGGAATTGTTTGTCTGATTGCCTGCATTCTTCTGGAGATTACTCTACCTGCTTTTTGCCCCTCTGGAAATGGCACGGGACCATATGGCTCACCTCTTTCCAGCACCCTGAGACCAGCCCTCTCCCAGGCAGAGCTGCTGGGCTTCCTCCAGATGTTTCATTCCCTGAGACCCAGCCAGCAGGTCTCCATGGAATGATTAATGCTCAGGAAACCCTGTACACAAGCACATGCTGGGGGGGGGGGGAGGAATACAGTGTATCCATTTCTGTATCTTCACATCTGGCTCAAGCCAAAGACAGAGAGGGTACTCAGTATGTATTTGCCAGGGAAATGTCAATGCAAATCAGATTCATACCTTGTTGTGAGCTCCGTAATGACGGCAAACTGCAACAATATCAGTTTAATGATTAGCACGCTTAGATACTGTGCTAAGCATTTTATATACATACTGTTAGGAAATGTATAGAACAAACCTGTGAAAATACACTGCCATGATCCCCATTTTACAGATTACAGAACTAAAGCTCATCATGGGAAACAGTAGCAGAGCCAAGATTGAACCCAGGCTGTCAGGCTCCAGGGACTGTTATTTCAAGGAGACTGTGGTGAATGTGTTCTTCCCTTCACCTAGGGCCATAGCTCTCACTATCGTAGCTGCAACACATGGGAAGCCAGCGGTGGGGGGCTTACTGCTGCACAAGGCAGTGCAGCTTCAGTCTTCGATTGTGCCAGAAAGTTCGTCTTCATGTTGCTTCTAGTCGTTTCTCCGAGCCCACACCCCACCCGTTCCGGATCCGCCCTCCGGAGGTACGTGGAAGCAAGGTCGCACACCTTTCCTATAGGTTAGCTCTTGAGCTGTAACTAGATCAGTCTTCTGCTTACTCCAAACTAGAGAGATAGATCTTAAGCAGGGGAAAGTATGTTAAAAATTAGGTTTTTTTTTAAATTTATGACAATGACCCTGGCTAACACTTTATAGTTCTTAATATTTTTCCTAAATGCTTTTTTATCCACACCTGGGTGTATGCCTCTAAGGTTTCAAACAAAGACCATTCCCCGTGGCTGTTTTTGTTTAAGGCACCATCAGGCTTGCTCACCACACTACTTACTAGTGTGGGCTGGCTGGTAAGTGCTGAATCTGTATTCCATACAGGTAAACGACAGTCTGGGGAGGATTTCATGGATGGGGATTACTTCCGTTTGACTTCTTTCTCATGAAAACTGCATCATGCCAGAGTGAACGCAAACGGGAGTCTTCATGTTGAGAGTGGTCTCTGACGCACTGGGAAGAGAGTTCTTGGAAAAAACTTTAAAAGTTATTAGTGAAATGATCATTTCATTCTTGGGGATCGGCTCCAGCCTTCTTTTTAACTCTACGACTGATAGTGGGTGTTATATGGGGACAAAAGCAGAATAAATAGCGGGAATAAATAGTCAGGGAAACAGCGTTATGCATTACATTAGGAGCTTTGGTTCCGCTGCCTGTGGCATTTACCATCGGTGCCTTGTCCCCTCGGCCCACGTCAAAGAGACAGTTTCGGTACACGGGGTCAACTTCTTGTCTCTAGCACCTATTTGCTTCTAGTTCTAATGGCTGTCTCTGGCTTCAGAAAGGGTATCAACCCACATGTGGGGCAAGATAGAAGATCTAATGAGTTAATGACCTCAGGAGCAAACTTAACCAACAAGGGGAGTTAATTGGGAGTTAAATACCTCAGCTTCCTTGCCGTTCTTTGGGACAGTTGTGAAGTGTGTTCTGCAGTCTCAGAGAAGGTCCCCAGAGGGGACCAAGTGTCAGCTACCCCTCAATAACTTATCCTGTATTGGCTTTTCTCCTTTCCTGGGCCATCTGCTCCCTCCCCCACCTTGTGTCCTGGCACTGACTGACTCCGGAGTCACTGTTTGTACTCAAACCCTTGCCTTAGTGTCACTCGCAGAGAAGTCCAGCCTTCACGGTGTTCTTGCCAATATGGAAGTAGCGACTGTACCCTGCTTTAGAGGGTTATTGGGGAAATTAGACAGTGTTTGCAACATCATGGCATAGAGCCGGTAACACCTGGATCGCTGCTCTCATTCCTCTTTCCCTGCTCCTCCTGCTGCTTCTCTTACCACTTTCTTAGGGTGAGTGAATGCCATCCGAGACACAAATCGTATTAGTCATCAAACAAAGTTTAAAAACAAACACTCACATCGAAAGTGGGAGACACAAAAATAAGTTAGACTTTGGAAACAAATTTTCATGCCTCTGACTGAGACAAATTCCATACCAGGGGGCTCACTGTTATTGGACATGGGCTCTCTTGTGACTGCATGTGAGTAGCTTAAACTGAACAGCCTTGGGAAGTGACAAAGGAGACACAGAAATCGTCTACAAACTACATATGATATGCAAAGGCAGAAATAGTCATTTTTAAGAGAAGCCCCAAAACCATGATGTTATCAGATTTGGGGGGCTCGGGCAAGGGTCAGCGACATATGGCCCAACACCTGCTTTGGTGAAGTAAGGTTCACTGGAACCAGTCATGCCCATTTGTCTGCATATTGCCCGTGGCTGCTTCTGCAGCACTAGACGGAGTGGATGGTTGCACCGGAGTCCATGGAGCCCACAACAGGTGAAATATTTATTATCTGGCCTCCACAGGAAGACTTCCCCAACTTCTCTTCAAGGACATCACTTTGATTTTTTTTTAAAAAAATGTCTAATGTACCAAGCAAAGCATAAATAGAAAAATTATTTTTATATCTTTCTTTTATAATCTTGCACCATGAATAATATATGCTGTCCCGTAATTTCCCAGTTTTATTTCTCTTCCCGTTGCTTTTTGGTCCAAAGAACACTTTAGTGGGCAGTAGAGCAGAACATCCAAAACCAAAGACAAAACCAGCCCTCCTTTTCTGCATTGTAAAAGAGATATGAATATTCAGGTTGGAAATGACAAGATTGGACAAGGCAATATTGTTGACCAATAGTAGCCATCACAGCCCTATTTTCACCCTAATGGAAAAGCACAGTCTCTTCCAGAAGTTGTCTAGGACTTTGTGGCTTTATATATAACAAATGTGAAACATGATCATTTTTAAAAAACAACCCAAATTATACATAATGCATGCTCATATTCTAAAACTGATCTGTTGGAGATGCTAAAAAAAGATTGCATCTATTTCAGTTTCCCCCCAAAAATGTCTCTTTCTCAAACACCAACTTCTTTTTTCTCTCTTACAGAGCTCCAGAAATTTTGGAGATTAACCTAAAAAATAAAATTAAATTAAAAAAAAAAAAACAGGTCTGAACATGTTATCCCACTGCCAACAAACCTCCGAAGATTATCTTGTTTTACAGAATAATTTCAGACTTTGATTCTCCACGTGTACTTAACTTTTCAATCTTGTCTCCTAATAACATCCTTGTCACACTTTGCACACCCAGCGCTGTGCTCTTTCACTGCCATTCCCGGAACCACACACCCTTTCATGCCTGGGTTTTGTTCACACTGTTCTCTCCACCCAGAACAGTTAACTCCCTGTCTTCGCATTAATCCTTCTAAATGTCCCCCATTATGACTGCTGTCCTCATTCGACCTAGACCCCCAGTGGCCTTGCGCCGTTCTCTTTGTCAGAATTAACCTCTACTTCATTTTTCTGTCTCTCAGTTAGTAATCCTTTCCTCTATCCAGGTGCTTGAGCCCAAAATACGAAACCATTTTTATCTCTTCCTCTCCATCAACCCTCATATCCCAGCCATCTCCCAGCAGTGTCCGTCCAGCCCTCGACACACGTGTTGAATCTGTCATGCCCCCTGAAGCCGCTGCCATCTTCATGCTGGACAGTTCTTTGTCTTTCCTTCTCGTACCCATTCTTGTTTGCCTCTAAACCATTCTCCACTCCACTATACTAATCTTTTTTAAAACACAAGTGGGATTATATCAATACTCTATTTCTTGTGGCCTCCCCTTACATTTGGAATGAAATTCAAACACCTTCCCAAGTCCTGCCGTGTAATGTGTAATCTGGTCCCTAGGGCCCCCCTCCAGCTGTTCTCCCACCAGCTCCAGTCCTGTGCTAAGTGCCGGCCAACATCAGAAACTTTGTGATTCTTTCCCCTCCATCAGAAAGACTCTTTACCACACTCTTTACTTGCTTGTCCAATTATTTATTTATAACAAGCAAAAAAGTGAATTTATTTGAGGTGGTTTGCATAATTCCTAAAGCCAAATCAGGGTGTCCTTCATTACCTTGCTTTACGGCACTTGGTTTTCTTACTTCACAGACTTATTGCAACTTGCTATTACATATTTTCTTATGGGTAACTCTATAATATAATGTTTTTCTTTCCTACTAGTCTGTAAATTTATGAACCACATTGTCTTGCTCAACACTCTATACCCAGTGCCTCTCAGTGCTTAGTACACAGTAGGCCCTTATTAAATATTCACTCAAAGGAGAAATGAACAAATGAATAATTGAATGAATGGATGAATTATGTATTGTGTTGAACATATATCACATGGTTTAATTCAAGTTACTGCACTTGTAACAGCTTACCTGATAGCAGATATTTTAATGGGCCTTCCTGGTTCTCTTTCTGAATCACAAGGGTTTATGGTCCAGCAGCAACAATTCTGTAACTTGGCATGTCCCACAGACCCTAAAAGCTGGGCCCTCCACAAGTGTAGATGAAAAGGAAACAATTGCTTTCCTCACTTGACTGCCATGTAACCTCCTTGAGGACATAAGCCTAACAAGTACAGGGTGGGGCGAAAGTAGGCTTACAGTTGTCCCTATGGAAAATTCTACAACAATTAACAAATAATAATATAATTATGAACTCTGTATTTTGCATACTCACAATTGTACACCTACTGTGGCCTCACCCTGTACAGCTTTTAATCTCCAGTACCTGGTACATAGTAGGTGTTGAATAAAATACAATATTTGTCAATTCCATGGGATGTACTTAAGTATTCAATTCCAAAAGCTCTCCCCACCCCTATAAGTTAGGGATCAGTCTACATTCACAACCCCACTGCAATGCTGGCATTAGGGATTTCCCTTTCTTTGCCTTAAGATTGACTGTGTATTATTTACTTTTTCTTATATTTTATCTAACATGTTCATGTATATAGAGTAGGAAGTAAGATGAATCTTTCAATATATGGCCAGGACTCCATTTACTGGGTCTGAGCTAAGTCTTAAAACATGAGTGAGTGAGTCAGGCTAAGAGAAGAGGGAAGGAAATGTTGGGTGGAGAAAATGTATAAGGAAAGAAGTGGGAAACAGCATCATGGACTCCTTCTTGGCAACCTAGTGTACATGGTGCCCGGAGCTCCAGGTGTGTCTCTGTCAGCCTGACTCCAGAGCCAACAGAGGTGCTTGGTAGGAGAGTCCACACAAAGGTGAGGCACGAGTAAGAGACAGAAGTGGGTCAGAGACACGGGCTCAGTGTATCTGCCATTAAACCAGGGATACGGAATAAACAAGTGGGTCTTCTGTGATCGACTCTCAAAACTGGCTGGACTTGGGGCAGGCTCACGTGGACATTTCTGACCACAGCAGTGCCCGGACTTACAAACCATGTACCTTACGTATGAGTATGAAATATGCACATTCATGTGCTTCTCTCCAGAGGGGATTCAGGGCTGGCAAGTGATCTTCCTAGCAGAAGATGCGGCTTTTCTGAAGTCCACGTGGCTGGCCTTTCCTGGTGCATGTGGGCGGTATAAAAACTTGGCTCCTGAGTGTGTAAGGAACTTGGTGCCAGGGTGGGGGCAGTTGGGATCTGGAGTACCTGGAAGAGCTGGAGAGGGACAGACGGGACATGTGTTGGAGCAGAACACTATCCTTGCTATTCAGGGAAACTGCTTCTGGAAGATGGTGACTTGGGCCTTCCATACACCAGGGAAGAGAAGGCCATTTTGTGAGGAAACTTTAAGGTTACACACTGGCTTCTCAGAGCCCCAGGCTTCTGGGGAAAGACCTCAGGGGTCACCCTTGGGAGCAAGAACAAGGCTGAGCTGAAAGGTCCTCCCAATCCTATTGCTAATGGCGTTGCTTCTACTTTTAAGAGGGGGTAGGAGGAAAGGAGAGATTTTTTGTAGGTTTTTAAATATATATATATAGTATTGATCATACTATTACAGTTGTCCCATTCCCTACCCCCTTTATTCCCCACTTCCCTGCACACCCCCTTCCACCCACATCCCCCCCTTCAGTTCATCTCCATAGGTCATACATATAAGTTCTTTCACTTCTACATTTCTCATATTATCCTTAACCTCCCCCTATTTTCTACCTACGATTTATGCTGCTTATTCTCTGTAACTTTTCCCCCTCTCCCCCTCCTACTCCCCTGCTGATAACCCTGGATGTGATCTCCATTTCTGTGGTTCTGTTCTTATTCTAGTTGTTTACTTAGTTCGTTTTTGCTTTAGGTGTGGTTGTTAATAACTGTGAGTTTGTTGTCATTTTACTGTTCATATTTTTTATCTTCTTTTTCTTAGATAAGTCCCTTTAACATTTCATATAATAAAGGCTTGGTGATGATGAACTCTTAACTTGACTTTATCTGAGAAACACTTTATCTGCCCTTCTATTCTAAATGAAAGCTTTGCTGGATAGAGCAATCTTGGGTGCAGGTCCTTGTCTTTCATGACTTGGAATACTTCTTTCCAGCCCCTTCTTGCCTATAAGGTCTCTTTTGAGAAATCAGCTGACAGTCTGATGGGAACTCCTTTGTAGGTAACTGTCTCCTGTTCTCTTGCTGCTTCTAAGATGCTCTCCTTATTTTTAATCTTGGATAATGTAATTAAGATATGCCTTGATGTGTTCCTTTTCGGGTCCAACTTCTTGGGACTCTCTGAGCTTCTCAGACTTCCTGGAAGCTATTTTCTTTGCCAGGTTGGGAAAGTTCTCCTTCTTTATTTGTTCAAATGAGTTTTCAATTCCTTGCTCTTCCTCTTTCCTCTTTTCCTTCTGGTACCCCTATAACTCAGATGTGGGAATGTTTAAAGATGTCATGGAGGCTCCTAAGCCTCTTCTCATGTTTTCGAATTCTTGTTTCTTCATTCTTTTCTGGTTAGATGTTTCTTTCTTCCTTCTGGACCACACCGTTGATTTGAGTCCCAGTTTCCTTTCTGTCACTTTTGGTTCCCTGTACATTTTCCTTTATTTCACTTAGCATAGCCTTCATTTTTTTTTTCATTTAATTTGCGACCATATTCAACCAATTCTGTGAGTATCCTAATTACCAGTGTTTTGAACTGTGTATCTGATAGCTTGGCTATCTCTTCGTTGCTTAGTTGTATTTCTTCTGGAGCTTTGATCTGTTCTTTCATTTGGGCCATTTTTTTTTTGTCTCAGTGGGCCCATTATGTATAAGGGGCAGAGCCTTAGGTGTTCATTCCCCCAGATGGAGCAACCCACATTGCTGGGTTGTGATGCTGTATGTGGGGGAAAGGTCCTAGAGGGAACAATGCACTTGCTCCACTCTCTGATGGGTTTCAGTCACTTCCCCCACTACTCACAAGCAAATCTGGTGCTGATTCTCAGGTGGGTGGGCTTGTGTACATTCTAAGACTCTGTGGGTCTCTCCAATGAACTGTCCTGTAAGGCTGGGAGTTCCTCCCACTGCCACCTCAACCCCCATAGAGGTTTGAGGCTTTATTTCCCCACTAGAGTCCTGGGTTGTGTGGTATGTCTTGCTCCCCAGTTGTTCCTTCCAGTTTGTCTTAGGTGAATGTGTGATCACCCAGTCTGCAAACCCCTGCCTCTCGGTCTGCCAGCCGCCTTGCCTACCCTGGTCCTCCAGGTGCCACCTTGTTGCAAGTCCTCTGCCCAGCTGCCCGACTCCACCCCTCCTACCAGTCTGGATGAATGTTTCTTCTTTCACTCCTTGGTTGTCGGACTTCCATACAGTTCAATTTTCTGTCAGTTCTGGTTGTTTTTTGTTTTTAAATTGTCGTTGTCCTTTTTTTGGTTGTGCAAGGAGGCACAGTGTGTCTACCTACACCTCCATCTTGGCCAGAAGTCTTTCTGTAGGGTTTTTTTAAAACCCATTTTATTGAAATGAAATTACATAGCATAAAATTTACCATTTTAACTATTTTAAAATATGCACTTTAATATCTTTTAGTATATTCACAACGTTGTACAACTGTCCTTATCTAATTCCACAACATTCCCATCACCCCAAAAGCAAACCCCAAAATCATTCAAGTCTCTTCCTGTGGCCTCCTTCCCCTGCCCCGTGGGCTCCCCTATCCTTTCAACCTCGAGGAGTTTGCCAATCTGGGCATTTTGTGTGAATGGCTTTTATAACTGGCTTCTTTCACTTAGCATAATGTTTTCCAGGTTCATCCCTGTTGTGACGTATCTGGGCCCTTTATTCCTTTCCATGGCAGGATAATATTCTAGGAATGGACCACATTTTGTTTATCCAGTCGTCATTTGATGGCATTTGGTTGGTTTTCACTACCTGGCTATGACAATGCCGTAAACATTCATGAGCAAGTTGTTGTTTGAACATATGTCTGATTTTCTTGGGGTTGTAGAGTTTTAAATGAAAAGGATTAAACTGCTCTTCCCTTGCCTCCTCTCCTCCAGGCTGCTTTGTACCACTGACTGCAGGAAATGATGGGATTACAGTTTCTTTAGTGGGAGTGTGAATAGTTCTTGGTGTTTGTGGTAATGTGCTAGAGGGGCACAAGGCTGAGAAAGAAGCCTTGCGCATCTTCTGGAAGCAAGCTTATCTAACTGCTGGGGGTGGGAGCGTGGGGGAAGTTATGTTTCTATTTTAAATACAAATATCCGATATTTCATCGATTCTCAAACATTCGTGTTTTAACACCTTTGAAATGAGAATGCATATTGCAATCAATGCTGTGTCACAGTTTAATTTGCAGCATTTTTCTTTCTTTCTTAGTGATGAAACAATAATGTGTCTTACATAAATGCATCTTCAATTTTATGGATTTTAGTATTATGGAGTACAATATACAATCCATATAACCTTTTAAAGAAAAGAATGGGGGCTTTGGTGCTGTTTGGAGCTGGTGGCAGTTTCTACAGACTTCCTTGACCACTGCTTGTCCCCTGGGGCTGTGGAATGAAGTGGAACTGGTTATGCCCAAAGCCCCAGGTGGATGGCTTTGCATGCCCACTGTAGGGCCTTATCTGCTCTCTCGCTCTCTCTCTCTCTGACTTCAACTTCTGTTGCACCCTCAGCACAGGCTACTAAGAACACAGCCCTCTCTCTAGCACTCTGATTCCTTGGTGGGAAATCCCCATCCTATCCCCGCACAATACTCAATGTTCCATGATTTGGTGAGTGCTCCTAAAATCAGGGGATCCACAATGCTCCCCATTAGATGCTGCCTGGCCTCATTATTTAAACTCATGGTAAGGGTGTGAGGATTCCTCTTTGAGAGTGGATTATTTCTGATGCTTGAGAGATGTCCTGTCTTGATGTATTCTGCCTTGTGAGAGAAGCATATTTAGCAGAGGGAAAAGAGCATTGTATCAGTGCATTCATTCTCAATAGCAAATGACAGGAAGGCAAAAGACAAGATGAGACATGTTACAAAAAACCAAAATCTATCAAAACCATTATCTCCTGGGAAAAGGAGAAGGAAGTGAGAGTATATACCTAGAAAAGACAATACTCGTGATGTGCGTAGTAGGGGTAGAAAGGAAACTATCTATAAATACATGAAGATATATTATGTAAAAGCAAGATTGGGCACATATGAGAACAAGACAGCTATTGGTACAATATGAAGCTCAGTGTACAACTTTGTAATAATTGGCCTTGGATAATAGGGAGGCTTTCAGAAGATCTCATTTCTCTGAGAAAGGAGGAGTTCAGGCAACACCCATTTACTCTCAGCTTAAAGAGCCACCTAATTGAATTTTAATAGTCACTTAAGAGACAGAAGTTCATTTTAACATCCCTTTAATCTTGAATCTGTAATAACTCCAGGTTCTGTGATAGGGGGACTGAGACCCTTCGTTGTCCTACAGAAAAGGCAGAATGAAAGCTTTGGGAAAAAAAAAAGAAAGAAAGCTTTGGGAGCATTCAGGGCCTTTGACTGAAGCTGAAGCACAACCTAACACAGAAAGATTTCAAGAACAGTAAAAAGCTCAGCCAGCCTCACTCTGGCAATGTCTTAGTCATACGGATTAGGAGTCATGGGTCACCCCTCCTCAGCAGGGTGACATCTTCCTCACGACGCCTAGGCCCCTCTGCAGGCTGCAGCCAACCCTCTGTAGTGTCTGCACCCACATACCACTTCAGGGGAAACTGCTGAACACAGTACCAACAGCATTCAGACCAGCTCAGCTCCTCCTTGGCATCACTGCAGTTGGGGCACAAATGTCCTCTTTCAAGACAGATGACTGTCTTGCCAGCAACTGCCTGCATTAGACATGCCGGGGCTGGTCACCAGCTCAGAGCATGGCAATGGTGCAGGCAATTTCTACTTACTGTCCAGTCTCTTGCTTGCCCGCGCTCACGCCAGCTCCTATTCTGTCCTTCCCAAGACAGATGTGACATTATACACACTTTACGGCCACTAACACAGGAGATGCTGTTAGATACACCCATCACCACGTTAGTAAGAGTCCTAATGAAGAACCCAAATAACCTGCCCGTCCCAGGAGTTTTGTCGCCCCCTATGAAAATTGAAGTGGCCTGTTTTCCCTTTGTCTCTACTCCCTTCCGCCTGCCCGCAAGCCTTTCTTCTTTATGTGTGTTAGTTTTTTCAGAATAGTTTCAGCAGAATTGTATTTGGTTGTGTTGTCGCCTTGCCATTTGCTGCATCATCTGTAGGTTGTACATTGAGCCCGGAAACAGAAAACCTGGGTAGGAAGGAGTCCAGCATCTCTTCTGCTTCTCCCTCTGGCAGAAAGCTTCATTTTAAGAACCTACCCCAGGCCACGTTTCAACGATGCCATTGTCAGGGACTGCAGACCCAGCCTGACCCTACTCCTTTAGTGCTGGCTAGCGCAGATTTGGAAATAAAGGGCAAGTGCCCCACCCTCCACTAAAAATGCTCATAGTGGGACACAGGGGGTCAGAAACCTCTTTCTGAAAAGAGCCAGACAGAAAGTAAATATCTTAGGCTTTACAGTCCAGACAGCCTCTGATGCAGCTGTTTAGCTTTGCTGCTCAAGCTCAAGATCAAGATCGACGATGTGTAAACAAACGACTGTGACTGTGTTCCAATACAACTTTATTTATAAAAACAGATGGTAAGCCAGTTTGGCTCTCAGGGGGTGATTTGTCAGACCTTAGTCAAGTGGGAGACACAACAAGTGATCATATTGTTGCGGTGTTCAGCAGTGAGTGATGTGAAGAGAAGAAAGCAGCTCAGAGGGCAGTTGGGGAAGGCTTCCTGGAAGAGGTGAAATCTGGGTCATAACTTGAAAGATGAAGAGAAATTTGATCACGTGCTTGCCTTTTCTTCCTCCTCTTCCACCATCTGCCTCAGTAGACTGGTTATCCATGATTAGACTCCAACAGATTTTGAGGTCTCTGGAAGGTGTAAGTACATCATCTTCATCTGTATATCTCCAAGGTCACCTTCCTGTCTGTATATAATCAAGGTTTCGTGCATGTTCATTGGCTTAAAAGGCATTTAACTTTCACCAGTTTTGACTACTCTTCCCTTCGTGTTTTGGGAAGTGGCATTTCTGCTTCATTCTGTGCTGCAGCCTGGTGGAGAACAAGGCAAAGGAGCACTTAGAGTTTGCCGCCTCCTAGTGCATGTTCTAGAGCCAGGTTGCATTTGGTATCCTGCTCTGCCCCTCACTGGCTGTGTGACCTGAGATGTGTCACTTAACCTTTCTGGGCCTCAGCTTCCTCTTCTGTTAAAAAAGAACAATGATAGTATTTACCAGTATGATTTTGTTGCAGGGATTAGATGAGTTAATATCAATAAAGTATTTAGAAGGGTTCCTGGCACAAAGCAACTATTCATTAAATGCTGGCTATTATTAACATTACAAAGCTAGGCCTAGTTTCTTTATAATACTCTTGCACCTCCACGTAGGTGGGGGAAAGGCTCTGGTAGCTGCTGACATTCATTTAAAAATTCTAACCAACTTCCCAGCTTCAGCCTTATTTGTTTGTTGTTTTAATCTCTCTGCCCTCCACTGCTGCACAAGGAGAGGAGTTGATTGGCAGCTGAACTGTTTAAAATCAATATAAGAAGCACTCGGAGATTAAAGCAATTTAAGCAAGGTACTGGCTGGGGCTGCGAAGCTAAAACTGCTCTTGAAGGAAACAAGCAAAGAAGATGAAGAAAGTGGGTCAGACATGAACCGGCACGAAACTGTGTGCGTGGAGGTGAGATTACAACAATAGAGCAGCACGACTTTTTCATCAGAGAGAGATCATTTCTTTTCATAAAAAATAATAATAAAATAAAATAGAGCCTGGAGCCCTAATCTCGAAATTGCCCCTGCGCAGTACTGATTGTTCTGCGGATTTCAACGCACTTGTCTGTGTGCTCCAGGCCCTGCACACCCACACCCACTGTCCCAGTCTGATCTCTGCGGGAGCTCCCTGGCCAGGCAGAGGCGGAGAAGTTGCACATCAGTCTCGCTGCTGACATCCATAAAACCAGATCCACTGGGACCAGGTAAGGGCCAGGCAAGGGGCCAGCCAGGCAAGGAGGTGCGAGAGTGTCATGGTGGACAGCCACCTCCACAACCGCGAATGCCCCAATGAGGCATTTGACTCAGTGGCACAGTGGGCTCCAGAGAAGGGAGCCGAATCTTTAAAACCTACAGTACATTCGAAGCGTTCTGAATTAGACCGGAGAGCCCCAGTGTCCCCCCTTCTCTATTTGTCTCTGGCATACATTGGAAGCTCTGCCTCCTGTTCATTCCCCTCTATTCCTATTGCCCTACTCAGTCTGTACATTAGAAGCTAGATTTCTATCGACTTGACAATGCTTTGTGCATCTCCCCTACTCTAACTGTTCCCATCTGGGCCCCAATGTCTCCCACTCTGTTTACACTGCAAATTGGTGCCCCGCTGGGTTAACTCCATCCCTCATAAGACATTACATGTGTATAATAAGCAAGAGGTTTTTCATTCATTTGACTCCTGGGTGGGTTATTTAATTCCTCACACAAGGCAGGTGATTTTTCATGCTCGGGAGGTTGGGACATCTAAGGATCTTGGTTTGTGACCTACATCAAAGAAGACTGCTCCTAAAGGAAAGCATTTAACCGCATTTCAAGCAGGATGTGGTCAGGACTGTGAGTTTTATTCCTCTGCACTTTTGGAGTTTGTCTTCAAGACACAATTTCCACATCCCCCCTTGAGAGAGAAAGAGAGAGTTATTTACAGAAGAATATTAATGAAAATATATCATCAGAATAACAGAATAGAAAATCACAATTTTCTAACCATCAAGAAATAATTGATTCAGTGAAAGGTCAACAATAGAAGTTTAGACATGGAGTAAAAGGTTCTTGAAAAAATGGGATATTTATGAAGATTTCAAACTATAATCCCACAGGTCCCTTCTTAATTAAGGAATTAAGAAATGTCACCTTAGCTAGGAGATCAAATTTAGCAGCACCACTAATGGAATAAACTGGAATTATGTGCCTCCTAGTGCGGTTCAAAGTCCATTATATGATATCTTGCCAAAACTGTTTAACTTGAACCTATTCATAAGGAAACATATCTCTATAGATAAATATATTTTAAAGTATGTAGGGTTGAAATGCTGTGCCTGCGAGTTACTTTCAAAGGATGCAGGATGAGAAAAAAGTGTGTGTGTGTGTGTGTGTGTGTGTGTGTGCAGATAAAGCAAATGTAGCAAAATGCTAACAATTGTGAATGTAGATGAAGGGTATACAAGTATTCATCATAGTATTCTTTCAGATTCTCTGAGAGCTGGACATTTTTTCAAATAAAAATGGGGGGCAATAGAATTTCCCACTTCTTTACCTCTTTCAAAATGAAACTATTCCTTAGAGGGTATCCTGAGTGATGGGACAAAGGTGCCTAGAATACCCCTGTCCTTTTTCCTCCCTTTACCATTAAAAAAAGGTTTTGCCTTTGTCACTCAGTTTTCCACCCCACCCCATACTCGTTTATTTCTTACAATAACGAAGACTTATTTTGGCTATTGCAATGCTGACCCAGGATAAGAAAGAGGAGCAAGTGATATGGGCTAAAATCGGACAGGACTTTGCTGAGGGACTATGGGGGACAAAAGAAGCTGTCGCAGTAAGGGGGGCTGATGGGGCAGACTGAATGTCTGCCCCAAGGTAGCCCTTTGGCAGAACCACCATCACCTTCTGCTTATTATGAACACCTCACTCTCTTTCATGACTTCAAGCAGTCTCACAACCCACCCCCAGTTGCCCTGGCCTACTAGATCATGCCCACCCAGTATCAATGACCTGAGTTGGGGGCCACAGGGGCCACTACATCTGAAACAGGAACAGATGAGACCATTTTGAGGCCTCCCCCTTCTGGTCTGTCTTCCAGAATTTCTGGCTCATACCCTCTCGGGCCCCAGTGGAAAGAAATCTTCTTCCTCCCACATTGCCCACCTAGAAGGCAGGGGACCCAAAGACCCTGTGGGGCTGCCTTCTTTGCTGTTGCCAAGCAGAGTGATACTCCAGAGATCTTTGCTGTCTTATTTGCCTTTTGAAAATCTCTAAATGTTCTGCTGTACACAGCAAGCAAGGTCTCTCCACTATCCTGCTTCTGTTGCTATTGCTGTTGTCTCGCCCTTTAATTAAACCTGAAAGCCAGGCAGGCATGTTTGAGCCCGAGGTAAACCAAAGCCAAGCAGAGTCGGGGCAGGGTGTTCTTCCTCTTGAGAGCTGGAGTCTCAGCACAAAGCCTGAAGCAGAGAAAAGGGAAAATCAATAGTCCTCAGCCAAACTGATTTTCAAATGGTGCTGTAATTAGAGAGGGAGGTATGTAGTGAAAAGTTCTTTTCTTGAGTTGTTTTTGTCATTGTGTTCATGGTTAGAGTCTTATGTTCTTTGCCCATCAGTCCCACTCACTGTTTAAATGTTCACTGTAGATCTATATAATGATTCAGTCACAATAGTAACAATTACCACCTTAAGAGTGTCTCCTATTGGCTTGTTCACTGGGCAGTTTTGGGGATCCTACTAAGTACATAGCAGTGTGGTAGGCTTATACCAGTTGGGCGAAAAGAACGTTTTTCAAATCATTCTTTAAATGATTTGAAATCGTTTGAAATCGTCTAAATATAGAGTTACCTGCATTGCTACGTGTAGAATGGTAAGCGTGATCTAAGTGGAGGACTGACCTAGTCCAGTTGGGACAGAGAAGGTATTGGGGAGGAAATGATATTAAGCTGAGATACTCAAAATGACGAGGTGTGCACTAAGCAAAGTGTGTGTGTGCATGTCTGTGTTGCGTATATGCTCAGACATGTGTGGGGTGTGTAGATCAATGTAATTGGGAAGTGGAAAAAGTATTGTAGGCTGCAGGGCAAGGGAAGAGTGTGGGCTGAGGGTTGTTGCCTTCACAGGCTCTCTCAGGTAAAGGAGAGAACCAAGGGAACCAGTAAAGCAGGCATGTGCTAAATGATGGTAGCACTCTCATGTCTTTGAGGAGATCTAGGCAGGCCCACTTTACCCAAGAGCATCTCCATTGCTCAGTGTCAGAGGAACATTAAAATCTATCACCACCAGCCCAACCTTTGCATTCTCCTCACCCTTCACTTTAGAGTGCAAAGGGTAAATCATTTATGTAATGACTTTCCCCAGGGAATATTTATTGAGAACCTACAATGTGCCGGGCCTAATTCTAGGAGGTGGGGTTACAGTGGTGAACTCAACAGGGGCACTTCCTCCCTTCATGGACCATTGAGACCATTGGCATTCTGTGAGATCAGGACTTCCTGGAAGTGCTGTCAGGAGAGCATGAGCTTGGCTCTCCAGAGTACACGCCTTCATTCTTTCCATCTGTTGCCTGCTTTGAGTACAAAGTGTAGATGGGCTGGGAACAGTATGTTTAACAAGTGGTGCTGGGAAAACTAAATATCCACCTGGGAAAGAATGAACTTGGGCTCTTCCTACATCCTATACAAAATTAACTCAAAAATGAATCAAAAACCTAACCTTAAGAGTGAAAACTATAAAAGCCATAGAAGAAAATACTGGGGGAATTTTTTTTTGATGTTGTGTTTGGCAAAGACTCCATGCATAGCATGCCAAAAGCATAGAAAACCAAAAGTAAGTAAATAAATTGAGCTTCATCAAAATAAAAACCTTTGTATATCAAAGGATAGTATCAAGAAAGTAAAAGACAATCTTCTAAAGAGGAGAAAACATTTGTAAGTCATGTATTTGACAAGAGATTACTATCCAGAATATATAAAGAATGCTAAACTCAGTAGCAAAAAAAAGTACTCCATTCAAAAATGGGCAAAAGACTTGAATGGGTTTTTCCCCCAAAAAGATATACTAATGAACAACAAGCACATAAAAAGATGCTCAATGTCATTATTCATTAGGGAAATGCAAATAAAAACAACAGTGAGATACCAGTTAGTACCTATTAGGATGTGTATAATCATAAAATGGAAAATAGTAACTGTTGACAAGGATATGAAAAACTTCAACCCTCATGTATTGCTGGTGGGAATGTAAAAATGTTGCAGCCACAGTGGGAAGCACTTTGGCCATTTCTCAAAAGGTTAAACATAGAACTACCATGTAATCCACTGACTCCACTCCTTCATATAAATCCAAAGGGATACAAGCAGAGCCTCAAACTGATATTTATACATCAGTGTTTATTGCAGCATTATTCACAATATCCCAAAGGTAGAAGCAGCTCTAGTGCCCATCAACAAATTAATAGATAAACAAACAATGTTATATGCATACAATGGAATATTATATAATATTAAAAAGGAATGACATTTTCATGTGTGCTAAAATATGGATACACCTTCAAAACAATAGACTTAGTGATATAAGCCAGGTGGAGACAAAGAGTGTATCATTTCACCTACCTGAGAGATTTAGAAAAAGCAAAATTCACAGATACAGAAAGTAGAACAGAGGTCACCAACACCCGGAAGATGACAAGGTACAGAGCATTTGTTGCAGGTAATGAAAAAATAGGGGTATCGATAATCGTGACATTTAACCAACGTTATGACTGTATTTAATGCCACTCAATTATACACTTATAGGTGGTTAAAATGATAAATAGTTTCTGTATATTTTACCACAATAAAAAAAGAACATTGGAAAAAGAATGGGGAGGATTTTGAGTTTCCTGGGCAAACCAAGAAAGGCGATAAGGAGCATTAGGAACCAGGTGAGGAAAAAGGTGACTGTGTGTGCACAGGCACGTGTTGTTGGAGATGTGTGCTTGCCAGAGAGGGGCAACTAAAGGTGCTTGAGTCAGAAGGGGAGGTAACCAATGAGAAAATCCAGGTGCTATGATAGCCAAGGGACTTTGGTGGCCTGGAATGTTTAAATTTACAAAGAATTTATATTTTTGTTTGAGGGAGACAGATAAATAACATCTCTCTCTTTTTCATTGGGGAAAAAAGACATTAGAGAGAGGCAAACGAAAATGAAGAAGAAGACTATCAACCCCCCAAATTAAAACATTGTATTCTGTCTATTTCAATTGTAGGTTACCAACATTGTGATTTAAATTCCATCAGGACCACAAATCTCTCTGCATATTTCAAGTAAAAGTGCCTGAGGCCCAGGATTCAAGGAGCAAAAGGAAAATCTTCAAGAGGTAAGATATGGATGAGATAAATAACCTGAATGCAAGGAATAAAAAAGAAAGATATGACTAGGGAGAAATGGAAGAACTTCGAGAGAATGCTGGTGTTCTAGAGATCCACAAAGATGTAAGTACCTGACTGTTTTCCTAAGGCAGTGAATTGATGTGTTCGAAGACACACACAGGACACATGCAAGGAAATCCATTACTTTAGCAAATTGTTTTATTTTTTACTCAAGAAAACACAATGCAAAATGAAAAAGAAACTTACCTATCTGGCTTCTTGCCCTATTCCTGGGGTGGGTTTTTAATTTGTTTTTCATTTCTGGAAGCAGTGAAGACCATGCTCCACTTTTCCATCTTAAAAGAGGTGACGGATGTGCACGGTCACCCCTGTCAGACTCTGCAGATACACCCTGCACACAGCTTCTCCTCAACATGCAGTCACAACCTTTTCTTTTCCACGCCGGGTTCTGTGCCTGGAACTCCCTCCCTGGCAAAAACACTGAAAAGTAGGTTGAGTTTCTCCTTTTTACTAAGTGGAATATGACAAAGTAATAAACAAAACATATCATATCATGCCGTAACATAAAAAGACTACAGAATATGTCAATATTTATTCTCTAATTTTGTTTTTTCTCTTTTTTATTGCTGTTCAAGAATAATTGTTTCCATTTTCACCATACCACACCCCCCTCACCCCACTCATACCTGCCTCCCACCCTTAAACCTACCCTTTTTGGTTTTGTCCGTGTGTCCTTTATACGTGTTCCTTGATGTCCCTTTCCCTTATATCCCCTATTATCCCTCTCCCCCTCCTCTCTTGTTACTGTCAATTTGTACTTTATTTCAATGTCTCTGGTTGTATTTGGCTTGCTTCTTTGTTTCATCGATCAGGTTCCATTTATAGGTGAGATCATATGGTGTTTCTCTTTCATTGCCTGGCTTATTTCACTCAGCATAATGCTCTCCAGATTCATTCATGCTGTAACAAAGGGTAGGAGCTTCTTTTTTCTGCTGTATAGTATTCCATTGTGCAAATGTACCACAGTTTTTTGATCCATTCATTTACTGATGGGCACTTAGGTTGCTTCCAACAGTTGACTATTGTAAATTGTGCTGCTGTGAACATTGAGGTGCATCGGTTCTTTTGGATTGGTGTTTCAGGGTTCTTAGGGTATAATCCCAGCAGTGGAATTGCTGGGTCAAAAGGCAGTTCATTTTTAATTTTCTGAGAAAATTCCATAGTGTTTTCCACAGTGGCTGCACCAGTCTGCATTCCCACCAACAGTGCACTAGGGTTCCCTTTTCTCTACAACCTTGCCAGCACTTATTGTTTGTTGATTTGTTTATGATGGCCATTCTCATTGGTGTGAAGTGGTATCTCATTGTGGTTTTCATATGCATCTCTCTGAGGGCTAGTGATGCTGAGCATCTTTTCATATGTCTCTGGGCCCTCTGTATGTCCTCCTTAGAGAAGTGTCTGTTCAGGTCCTTTGCCCATTTTTTAATTGGGTTGTTTGTCTTTTGGAGTGGAGTTGTGTGAATTCTTTATACATTTTGGAGATCAACCCCTCGTCTGAGCTATCATTTGCAAATATGTTTTTCTATACGCTTGATTCTCTTTTCATTTTAATTCTGTTTTCTTTAGCTGTGCAGAAGCTTTTTATCATTCTCTACTTTTGTAGCAAGTTACATAAATTCTCCCTTGAGACTTCGAGGGTTCACACCTTGTGTTCCATATTCTTCAGATAACAATGCATCAAGTTAATTCTCATCCCCAGATGAAGGAATAATCATAATTATGAAAATGACCAAAATGCCTAGGCTTTCAGGGGAAACTCTGAGAGTCTCTGATATCTTTTGTCCTTTAGTTTTTCTTACTAATTGGGGAAAAAAAGTGAATGCTGTACTGTGCAAGGTAGAGAAATCCTCGCATTTGTCCAGGAGTCATGGTAAGTGAAAGAAAGAAGCTGGTGTTTCCTGGGAGCATGGGGTCATTCTAATAACAGCAGTCAACTTGTATGTGCACCCATGTGTATAGTATGAGGTTCACGTGTTTTCAGCTTTATGCAAAATGACCTACAAATGAGGTAAGTTCTAATTCACCTTAGAACATTATAGTCACCCATGATACTCCTGGCTCTTAAAAAAATTCACCCAAATATTGCAGATTCCTCCTGCAGGGTGCCATTTACCCTCAGCCAATAAAGAAGTGCTAACATTAGGGAACCCATGGTATTGAAGGCTCAGACCCTCCCAAGAGCAGAGACAGGGGTACGTGCCACTTTATTCATGCGGATACACACAGTTTTTCTGGCCAGTATGAGAATCACCTCATGTTTTCTCACCACCTGAGGAAGGGTCATCTGTAGCATCCCCTGTAAAGACAGTTGAACAGAAGCAGCAGCGAGCAGGTCTCCGGGACTCCGAGCTGAGCCGGGAAAATGGAACGCTGTGGTCCAGCAGTGTACACTCGGGAGATGCGGCTGCTCGGGTGGTTACAAATTTAACACAATTACTCGGAAGAACAAAAGTAAAAGGATACCAGGGGGAGTCATGTCTGGACAATGTTTCTTCCCAAGCAGATCTTACTTTTTATACCCAATAGAGATGTTATAAATAAAATCAGACCCAAGACATGAAGGCACAGCTTTCATCCAGTTTTCTCTTATTACTTCCCTAACTATTACCAATTTTTCTTCCTATATGGGCCTACAAACATGTCTCATTTTGAAACAGTGCTTTCTATTTTTCTGAGCCTATAAAATAGTTTTATTATCCCTGTGGTTGTTTTGCCCAGTTCACACTTCCAGTGCTTTGGGCACTGATGTCATATTGGAGAGTCTAGCTCATTTTATAGTAGGTAAGGGTCATCTGGGCCTTGCATTGTGAGCGATGGCTACGAATCCCCATGATCAACCCCCCTCCCGCCAGACTTCTAGAGCAGAGTTGGTTGTTCCCCCCAGAAGTTCTTTCTACGTGTCTACATGGTGTCTTATATTAGTTTAACACAGCGCTCTGTTGCGTGGAATTTTTAATGCTTGGATGGCCTCAGAGCAATTTGGGGATGTTTTATCTGCCCCAAAGCCACTTAGGTCTATGGCGAGACTTAAGATACTCTTTGATCCTCTACCTCATATCTTTTACAAATCTACCCCCAAAAGGCCTCCAAAGGATGTGCCTTTCTCTATGCAGGATTCCAATTATATCAGATAATTCATTACTCCAAAGCAAGGCATAGAAAGTAATTTCTTGGGAGCCACTTAGAATACTCAGTGAGCACTTACTGAAGATATGCACTTTAAAGAGAGAGACTCACTTTAAATGTATCTTGTCACTAGTTGCACACCAGGGTACTTCTCAAAAATTGTGTTCACGCATCGGTCAGCTCAGGTTTGCCATGTGTCATGTTTGACACAATAATTATCATTAGCACATTGACAACCCACTGATTACCTTCTTCACATAATAAAGTAGAATGATAGAATTTTGTGGTCGAAATCCCTGGTGTTTACCCACACCTAGTTCCATACTCCTTCCGGGCCCGGGATAGTATTACATTTCCCTGCTCCCTTGTAGTCAGATTGGACTGCGTGTCTAGCACTAGTCAATGGGCTATGAGAGGAAGTGATACCATCATCTCTGGGATGAAATATTTAGTGGCCAATATAAGACTTCTCTTCATTTTATCTGCCACGTTGACTGTGGTGGCTATTATTCTAGATGGCACAGCTACAGGATGGTGCAGCCTTCCCTAGCCTCTGTCACTGAGTCACCAGACAGTGGCTTCTTGCTCTCGGGAGTCACCTGGACTTTGCATGAGTGAGAACTATACATGCATTTTGCTAAACTGAGATTTGGGTCTTTTATTTTTTATCACTGCAGCAAAATCTAGCCTTTCCGTCTTAATAAAGATTTCTACTATAATTAGGCACAATGTCATATGGCTGTACTTCCATTCACACTTAGTATTCAAGTTAAGACCAGGGACCTGTAAGAGTTAGGGTTCATGGCTCGTCTCTGTACATATACCGCCCAGTCAATCACAAACAGCTACACAAGGCTGTATAATCTATATGAAGGTCTACGATCCACATGTGCTTCCTACAATCCAAGTTCCATGCATGCAAGTGTGCGGAGCAGTTTAGGTCCAGGGAATGTCCCCTTGAACAATAATAATCCTCATCAGAAGTAACAGGTTTATGGGGACTGCAGTCGTGAGGTACTGCTGTGACAATGTTTTATAGACATTTGGTGTGTTTACAGCAAAATCATTTAGGATCCTGACATTCTTATTCACTAGTTGATGGGTTGCCTGTGAGACGGGTAGGGGGTACTGTGCCACAGGCTGTATGTCATTCATGTTACAGGTGTTCCGTTCTGGGCCAAGAGACTATCCAGGGTGTGGTCTTCTCATGATGGGTTAGCAAAAGCACAAGAGACCAAGACAAATCGAGTGACCACATTTCTCTATTCATGGCTTATCTGCTAACATATCATTGGCCATAGAAGCCAGATGTATGCCCCAAGTGAATAGAGGGAGTTTCAGGTGGAGATGCGTACTCCACCTACTCTCCTTAAAGGCTTGTGAAAACCCTGTAAAAAAGAGGTGTGGGTGTATAGTTCTATTAAAGGGAAGGAGTGAAAAATAGGTTAAAAAATCATTCTACCAAATAAATCAGATTGGAAGAGGAAAATTTAACTAAAGATCTTTTATTTCAAATGACTATAAATTCTTATACTTTCATATGATAACATTCAGCTGTATAGTTCCTGGTTCTAAAATATTTAATCTTATTTTTAAGGAATTTACATATTAATGTATTTCCTTGTTGATTATTTATTTATGGCTTTTTCTGACTTGGTCACTTAGTAACTAATCTTTATTTTGTATCCTACTTTGACAACAGGCATTTTAATTTTACTATATATGGACTTGAACTTTTTTTTTTTTTTAAGATTTTATTTATTTATCTTTAGAGGGGAAAGGAAGGAGAGAGGGAGAGAACTGGCCTGCAATCCAGGCATGTGCCCTGACTGGGAATCGAACCGTGGTTGCTTGGTTCCCAGGCCCGCGCTCAATCCACTGAGCTACACCAGCCAGGGCGGACTTGAACTTTTTGATAAATTATAACGTGACAGATGACTCCTGATTCAATCAGTGGGTTATACTATTGATCCCCTGAGTTATGCAAACAAATATATACACAGGGCCCAGCACAAATAATGCCTCTTCTTTATTACAAAATCATAAGCATGTAATTCTGTAACATAACAGTATCACACTCAAGCTCACAATACAACATTTTAGGTGAAATGTTCAAATTAAAACCATAATTATTACACCCATATTATTACCCTACCAACCACACTCAAACAGGCCTTCTGCCATACCCTGTATTCAACACAATAGGGTTTTTTATTTTCCAAATTAATAGTTGTTTTTCTTGGGATTTTTTTGTTTGTTTCTTTTTAAATTAATATACCAATTGAGTAAAGTCATTTTTTACTTCTTTCTATTGTAACTTAACAAAGAGAAAATCTGGAATTTCTGGAATCCTAACTCGTTTCTCATCAGAAACATTCTGGGGGGCCTGCCATAGGGAATGGCCCTCCTGATACTTGTATTGATACTTGTACTCCATCCTTCTCATCCACCCCTTGGTGCTATGCATCATGAAGGCAAGTACGTGGACAGAGAGTCCACAGTGACTAATGAGAAGGTAGACAGACAGTGATACAACCATCAACTATCCTGCTAAGGTTTCAGTTATGAGGTTTTGAGCTGGGACTTGAAGTGTCCTTTGGAGTGAGAGTTGGAATGGGAAACATTTAGTATTAAAATGTGTGCTGATTCTTGGACCGTATGAGCTGCGATCTGAGTTATCTGACCCCAATCATTAAACATGTATTAAATACCTACAAAGGAGGACCCCCCAAAACTGAATTATCTCCTTGAAGGTGAGCTCATGTACTACAGGCTTCCCCCCCACATACAGGTGAGTCTTTTAAGAACCTATTTGTGTCAGCGTACCAGCTGGTGTTGTTGTGAGAGGCTGTGTTTGGCTTCAGTGAATTTTTTTCACACTTTTTCAATGTGTTTGTCCATTTCACGCTGAGTGATTTACGTGCACATCTGCCTATACCACGCTGAGTGTTTAGCGGTTTTTGACCCAGAATGGCATGACCCCCATGCCCCACCCTCCCTATTCATCTGATCTCACCCTGAGTGCCTTTTTTTTGTTTTGTTTTGTCTTGTTTTCCCGGATGAAAAGAGTCCTCCAAGGAAAACATTTTGCCAGTATGGAAGAGATGAAACAAACAAACAAAAAAAACAGCAGAAGCACTAAAAGGCATCAAAATTGATGAGTTCAAAAACTGTTTTGAGCAGTAGAAAAAATATCTTGATAGGTATATTGCATCAAATGGAGAGTACTTTGAAGCTGACTGAAGTTTAAACATGTAAGAATAAACACACATTCTTTTATAAATAAGTTTTGGTTCTCTCCCCATACATACATCTTGTATGTTTCAGGCACTGTTTTAAAACCTGGGGATATAGCAACAAACAAAACAGGCAAAAATCTCTGCCTTTATTGTGCTAAATAAACACTTTTATTGTGCTAAATAAATACTTAGGATCACATTTTAATGAGATCCTAAGGAACCAGGAAATAATTGTTTAATAACTTTCAAAGTAAGACTCCTATTGATAAGTCCTGTTACTTGGGGCATATCCTCCTAATGAGACTAAGGAAGAGAATGGTCCTTCTCCCTTTATTACTTAACACTAGCGGTAAGGGTGGTCCCAGCAGGTTGAAATACTTTTGTCATTTACAAGGCTGCTGTTGGAGATGTAAAAATGGTAATAATTAATGTGCTTTATTTCTCCAAGCCCTCCTGATCATAAGAATACACAGTCTCTCCTAGAGGTATTGATGTAATATGCCCTGGGTGGAGCCTTGCATGAGGACGATGCACAACAGGTGGCTCAGTGATGCGATGATTGGCTGGCCATGTCTGAGAAACTGTAGGGCATAGGTTCAGGCTCTAAACCTCCTTTTATAAATCATCACAACAACTGGGGAGTGTAGACATCTTTGTCTTTCTTTTACAGGTGACAAGAGTAGTATTTATAAGATCACAATGTAAGTGACAGATCTCAAATTAGAACCCAAAGAATGTCTCCAAAGTTTATACTCTATCACAACACACTGTCTTTTTAGTTGCTCATGAATTCATTTGTTCATCCATTCATTCATTCATTTCTTCATTTATTAATTCATTAAATATTTGTTTCTAAGGATATTTATTGAGTAGAGTCCTAGGGACAGATGATATAGGAAAGGGGGAATGAAACTCTGGGTAAGATCCAGTGAACTGAAAGTCTGCAAAGTATTGCACTAAAGTCCATGAAACACAGTGTGGTAACTCTGAGGAGAAAATGGTCAGTTAAAGCTGGCGACATTCTTCATGAAGGAGGTGGCATCTTAGAGTGTGCACAGATGGGCACGGAGGGCCAAAAATTCTAGGTAGAGGGAACAGCATGAAAAAATCCTTAAGTCAGAGAACAGAGACTACAGGAAATCACAGGACTAAAGAAGAAAGCTTTCTGTGGCCACACATCTTATTTTAGAACATTCAAAATGGCACTTAAGATGGACAGATTTCGCCTGTGTGTTAGATAGCAGAGTCCTTTTGGAAATTTGAAGTTGCAGCAGCACCGGGACACCTTTCCTCCTGGGCACAATCTGCTGAAACAAAGTAATAGCTGCCCTTTTCACAGGGAGCATCGACTCTCTAATTCTCCTGGGCCAGTGTACACGCTCCTGTTATCTGCTCAGCCACTCTGTGCATGTGAGTTCAGCCCTCTGAGTAGAAGATGTAAAGTATGTGGCAGCAGATGAAGCTAGACAGATAGATTGGGGCATTGGCAGGTTTCTTTCCCCGGGGATCCGTTGATGGAAAAGTCAGCTAAGGGTGCTGAGCTTGGATGCTGTTAGTTGCTTAAATCAGCTTTTAGCACTTTCCTCTGTGAGGAGATGGAGCCGGAATGCAGTGACAGCCCGGGACAAGTTGACTCCTGCCCAGGAATTTATAGGCTGGGAAACCTGCTGGGCAGATAGCGTGCTAGACAGAAGGGTGGGCATCTGGGAAGGGGGTAGGGCTGTGGAGTTGTGTACTTGACCAAACAGCCTTTCCTTAAAAAGGTAAAACTGGTTGGTGGTAAGTGAAGTTCTACTTCCCCATTATTACAATACCTCGGGGCCTGTTCTGTGACTTAAACGTTAGCTCTATTTAGCCACCCAGATAAATACTAATGGCTCAGTGAAGGGGGAGACCCAAGAGTTCTAAGACTGGTTTGGCATTTTCTTAACCTAGAGATAAATGCTGGAACACATTTCGAAGAAAGTGAAAGAGGGAGAGAGAGAAAGGAAGAGAGAACTATAAAAACAGAAAAATTCAATAAATATTTTTGAACACCTACTGCGACTCATCACGTACCTTTCCTGATGGTCACACTGGTGACCATACGAACATGCTAGACCTGATTTTTTGGCAGAAGACAAATACTATAGAATTATTTGTCTGAATACAGAAATACAGTGACTGCGAAGGCTCTGGGTCAGTTAACCCAACAGTAGCTGGAAGGAATCGGGTGACGGGGATTCAGCCACATGTGCTCCTCAGTTTAAACACAGTTGAAGACTGACTCTCAATCTAACAAATAAGTCAAGAAATGTTGACTCAGTTCAGGGTGGCTGATGTAATGACATGTGCGGGAGATTTGGAGTCACTGAGTCCACAGTTTAAACTGTGCCCTGTCACTGAAAAGCTCTGTAGTGACAAGCACATTTCTTTGACCCTCAGTCTCCTCTTCTGTAAAAGAATCATAACTTTTTTTTCTTTATCACAGAGTTTTGGTGAGGATTAGATGGTGTTTCTTTTTCAGACACTCGGTACTTTGAAAATAAGAAATCACATTCCGCCCTGACTGGTGTGGCTCAGTGGGCTGAGTGCCAGCCTGCAAACCGAAAGGTCACCAGTTCAGTTTCTAGTCAGGGCACATGCCTGGGCTGTGGGCCAGGTCCCCAGTTGAAGGTGTGTGAGAGGCAGCCGATTGATATATCTCCCACATATTGATGTTTATCTCCCCCTCTTTCTTTCTTCTTTCCCCTTTCTCTAAAAATAAATAAAATCTTTTATTTTTATAAAAAGAAAGAAATCACCTTTCCTCTTCAGCTTTCTTATTGAAATTTTCCAAGTCCTTAGCGATCCCAACTAGTTTTGTTTATGCTGGAGGAGAGAAGACAAAATAAATCCAGATCACCAAAGCTGTAAATAAAAGATAATGAGAAATACATGTTCTCTTCCTCCCTTATTCATCTGTCTACATATTATGCCTCTTGATGCATGCAGGTTCCCCTGCTCTTCCTTGACTTCAGACACTGAACTTTGAGTCTCTGTCACATCCGTAGTGCCAAGTAATTCCATGCAGAAGCCTGACATTTCCAGTTGAAAAAATAAATTGATTAAAATTCAACAGGCATGTCGTGTTTGGCATTTAAAGGTTGAGGAATCTGAGGAACTATCAAGTAGAAGATAATTCAACATTTAACATGGGCAGTGGCCACCAGGACGTGTTCTTTCCCTCAGTCGCCCAAGCATTTGACTGCTGGGAGCATCACGGGGGCAAATGGAATTATGGCTTCAAGATGGGATGTCCTTCTTTGGTGTCTTCAGTAGTTGGGCTTCTCCAGAGTAAGGAAACGCTGGTTTGACTTTCCAAGGATGGCGTCTCCAGTTTTCTTAAGCAAGAAAGACTCTTTGCTTTCCTTGCTTGAATTCTCGAGCATGGCCTTTCTTTTCCTTCTACAGTTTCCAGGATGACTGCAAACCAGTTAGTCTTTTGCTTTAGAGGGAAAGACAGCAGAAAATCTGTAGTCTATGAGCTCCAAGACTTGACTTATTATGCCTGCTGTACATTTTGGTTGACTGAATAAATGAAAAGGCCAAGGTTAGGCTCTTTCAGAAAGTCTTAGGTCTTGAGCAAGTTACTCACTCTGGTCTTCAATTTCTGTCTTAGTGAAATAGGGACAGTTATGTCAATTGCATGTTAGCTTTGTGCTTTGTCCACTAGACAGTGATCTTCTTTAATGCAGGGACTTGTTTTTTTTTAGGTCCACAGACTGCCCCATCCCTGACAGTGCTCAGAACAGTGCCGAGGGAAGGGTAGGTGCTCATTAGTTTAAAATGAATTAGAATCCATGCCATGTAGCAAGAATAATGGAATGCCAGAAACCTAGGCCTAATCCCTGTCCTGTTACCAGAGCATGATGTTTTTAACAGGAGAGACCTGGTTCTTCTTGCCAATGCTGTAAAGAATTACAGATCAGCAAATCTATTAGCATACAAGCAGGGTTTATTGGTGATACATTCTCATGGAAGGAAAGGGGTCTTGCTGAGGTGAGTGGGGGTGAAAAGCATAGATTTCGGGACCAAGCAGAGTAGTGAAGGTAAGGGCAACCAAAGACTGGGGGTCCTGTGTTCTGAGGACTTCTGTAGTCATCTGGGATCAGGAGGGTGAGGGGGGTTACATATTGATTGATGGGTAACGGTGGTACAAGCTTTGGAGGTGGGATGTGAATACCCAAAGGTCTTAATGGGCATCTTCCTTTGGGCACTGTGAGTCTTTTCCAGCCTTTCAGGCCTTGGGATGAAAGCAGTTTCAAATGCTTTCTGTCCCAGAGAGTGGAGACAATACTTAGCATCTCAAGGGCTTCCTTCCTTCCTGCTTCGGTTTACTATGCATCCTACCCAAGTGCCAAAAGGCATTTCTTGGTAACCAGGACATTAGACACTGGCCAGCAACAGCAGCACAGTCAGTTCTTCCTGTGCTATCTCCTGCCTCACTGAGATCTATGGGCCTTCATTTACTCATCTGTCAAAGGAGAACTTTATGTTAGAAAATCTCCAATGTCCTGTTGAGTTCTGGTATTCTTTGATACATATTCCTCCTGTTTTATCAGGACTTTATTTACTAGAAATCATTTACTGAGTCTTAATGGTAACTTGAAATTAAAGCAAATAAGTGAGTTACTTATGAATACATGAGCTGACAAGGGATGACATGACTGCTCTCTGCAAATATCTAAAGGGTTTTTATGATGAGTCTGCTGATCATTTCTTCTCATTTTTGCCAAAAGGAATAGGCTGTGGTTATGGTAGACAAAGCTGCAATTAGATATATGGAGAGATCTCTTGATTACTATGGGGATAAAATGATGCCTGCCTTCAGTCTCCTCTACAGGTGAGAGCTAGAGTCCCTGATGAGTCAACCAATGAATCAACAGATATTTGCTAATCCTGCTTACTGCTCATTTTCCTCTTCACAATGTTTTACTGTAAGTGTGGATTGGAAACCATATGCATCAGAATCACCTGGAGCTCATGTTTAAAAATGTAGATCCTTAGATTCACTCCTACTGAATCTGACCCTCTGGGGCTAATTTCTAGAACTGGAGTTTTAATAAGCTCCCCCAGGTGACATTTCTGTGCATCCTAAAGTTAGGCAAATGCTGTTCTCAAGTTTAATAGACTAAATAATATTTTTCTCCCAACCTGGTGGCTATTAAAATGATAATAATGGCAGATACTATTTGTTGAACACCGACTGTGGGACAAACATCTTATTTATATCATTTACAATAGTCACACTTGCTCTGAAAGGAGATATGATCCCGCCTAAAAGATGAATAAAATGGGCACTGAGTGACAAAGGACTTGGTCACTCAGCAAGGGACAAGATCAGGGCTTGAACTCAGGTCTCCTGACTCCACAGCTGCTTTCCTGACATGCTGGCTTCCCAGGAAGGGCATTCTGTGAGACTCATGTCCTATAGCCATGACCTTGCTTGTGTCTTAAAGCAGAGAGAAGGTCACAGAGAGGCGAACTCATCCATATTCAGTCTGTTAGTTTCAGAGAGGAAACTGCACAGGAGTTGGGTCTCCCGCTCCCTGCAGAGATGGTAAAGTATGGTCTATCCAAAAATTCACAGATTTTTCTTCTTTCAAGGAGAATGTGGGACTTTGTATGTGATCCTACTGTGACCTCTCCAGGTTACTCAAGACAGAATGAGCTGATGACCTCCATTACAGAACTTAATCCAAAGGAGGGACTACAGGGAGCCACTTTCAAATGGCCCCCATTTGCATTAGTCCTTGTAATTGCAAAGTAAAGTCTTTCCTTGGATTCTCAGTTTTTAGAGGATAGCGAAGGTCATGAAGAACCTGTCCCTCATCACTTTCAACAAGGATGGATAATATATTGTTAACTGGCAGAACTGACAATTTCACAGTGAAAAATCAAATAACCATTTATGCCCATTATCAATGACTACCTGAGAGGTTTGTCAGAAGGGGCAAATTTGAGACAGGTAAAATGGATCAGTGGTATACAAATGCAGGTGATTTTTAGGAGACTCTTAGTCCTTCCCTAACATCTTCTAGGTAGCAGCAATACAGGCTCAGATCTTCAATATGTTCCCAACCTAACTTATTAAGGGTCAAAAAGTCACCCAACCAACTTATTTGGAAGAGTGAAATGAAAGCATTACTGATGCAGGGGAGTGGTTGAAATGACTTCATTTCTCACTGGGGTTCATTCATTCAATTTGCCTTGATTGTCAGACTAAGAGGACTGGAAGCTGCAGAAATAGCTCAGTAATAGTCCTATTTGGAAAAACTCATGGTCTTGTGATTCACTGGCTATGTGAGGAAGGAAAAAATTAGCCTTCTACTGGGGAATTCTCAGTTTGGAAGAGATGATGGGACAGGATTATGTCAAGAAAATGAGATAAAAATTAAGGTTATGGGAGTGGGAGAAGGGCATGGCCATGAAATTGCCTGGGTGCCCTTGGGTAAGTGATTTAACCTCTCAGGACCCTGGTTTCCTTATCTCAAATATGAGGGAGTTAAATTACGTGATCTCAATGGTCCTTTCTGGCTCTAACAGTCTATGATTCTACTTCTATTTTATAAACATGTAAGCCCCTAAATATAGATGTATGACTCGTCCAGACCTATTTAGTAGATTTAAAGATCTAAATCTAGTGTAATATTACCCCACTGCTTGGAGAATTTAAAAATCAGCTTAGCATTTAAGGCTCCTTAGTCAGAACCTGGACTAACCCTACCAATTTAGAAATGAAGACACTAAAGTCCAGAGAGGGAAAAGAACCTTCCCAAGGTCACATGCAAATTAGTAGCTGGCAGTCTTTGAAGGCAGGCTTCTGGATTCTTAGTCAAGGAGGAAACTGATCCAATACTTCCCTCCCTGCCTTGCTGCCTGCACATTCAGTACTGGTACTTATTCAGAATAGATTTTTAGCTACAAAATCACTTTATTAGTTTTAGAATATTAAATGATTACATATGCCCAAGGTTGCTTTTAGAACCAACATGTTTATTGATAATATGAAAGGTTCAGGAAGTAGAAAACATAGGAGATTTTTTTTTCAAATGCCAAAAGTATTTGTAGAAAAAAAGTATCTTCTTACCATGTTTCCGCACTTCATTTCTTCATATCTGTAACTTGATCTTCAATTAAGGACTTTCAGAGATACTGTGGAGGCAGTCACAAAAATGGGAGCAGCTATAGAATTATGATATTGGTGTGGAGTTAATGAAGCTCATTGTTTGATTATACAATTTTGGATGTTTGCAGTAAAAAATTTCAGATTTAGGCAATGGATGAAATTCATTGCATAAAATACATGAAATATGGACAGGTAGGTTAAGCTTCAGGTAAGGATTGATCCAGTGGAACAACAGGGTCACCGAGAAAATCATGTGCTTTTCTGTTCCATCTTTCTGCTTCAGCATGGATTTCATCCTAAGCTTAGTTTCTTTTATATTCTTGAGGCTGTTGTTAGCAATATGCTGCCTACATACTCCCTTACACTGTCCAATGAGTGACAAGTACTCTTTTTCTTCTGACTGACCCACAGAGGTTGAACTTGACTCTCATTGGACCAACTTAGATCACCTATCCATATTGAACCAATGAGCATGAGATATAACAGCTATCATCATATTAATATTATATTTGTTGGCTAATTGAAATAACTTCCAACTCCTTGAGATGGGAGAGAATTTAATTCCTTTACAAACTCCATGGATACTACACAGTGGTTAAAAGGAAGAATGGATGTTGGAGAGAAGACCACAATGTATACAGCAATACTGAGGGTACAGGAGATGCTGCTGATGGTGAGGCAGGTGATGAAGATGACAAAGCAGTGAGGAAGAACAGAGATGATGAAGGTGTTACACTGATGAAGGAAGTCATCAAGGTAATAGAGATTATGATGATAATGATGATGACAGTGGTAGAGAGGCACTAAAAGTGAAGATGTTAATGCAATTAAAAATAAGGAAAACAACAATGGCCAACATTCAGTGTATTTGCGTGCCTTCATGTGCATTCTTCTTAAGTAATTTGTCCCTGGCCACAGCTCTTGTTTTTTCCATTATATAATGCTATTGTGTCCCCTTTTCCTAGCCACTGATGATTGGCTTAAGGACAAAAACCTGATCCAGGAAAACTAGTCCAGTTTGGGGTATCCTAAATGAATTAAAATTTCTATCAAGAATTTTCACTGTGACACAGTTGTAGTCATATGATGATGGACTTTTGAAATGGCAGGTCCAGTATCCCTTATTGTTATCTATTACTTACTCAGAATTATTTGTTCCCCCCAATTATTGATGTGCTTCCCTGCCCCATATCACCCAGTTTTTGCCATGTTACATGCCCTGATCAACATAATATGAGCAGACATGATGTTAATCTCACATGAACAGAAGCTTTCGATTTGATCGAATGTCTTAGCTGAGTTCTCTTGCTCTGGGCCACCTCTATGATAAGAGTATCACCCAGATAATGGCATCTCCTTCAGTCTGAATTGCAAAATAAGAAGACGTGGAATCCAGCTAAGTCTAATGGAGTTGACCCACACCCTCAAGAAATATGAGTGAAAGTTAAATACATGTTGGTAAGATTTTGAGGTTGTTTGTGATACAGCATAATCTACCTAAAAGCTGACCAATCCATTAACGTATAGGCCTGGAATTAACAACAGACTTCGCAAAGCCACGTGCAGTTGTAGATATAAAGGGACAGAGAACCTGTAAGAAATTACAGGAAGTTGGTCTGCAGAAATAAGTAAAGAATATTTCAACATTTCTCTCCTGGGGAGAGCTGAAAGTACAAAGTTGGGTCTCAAGACATTACAATGGCAAGGTGAGTACAACGCCAGATGCAGTAGCCCCTGTGTAGAATTAGTCTCCCACCGAATAACTTCATCCTCAAATTTGTCATCAGCAGAAGCAGCTCCACATTGGGACTTTATCCCCAAGGCCTGCTATTTATTTACTTTTCAGCTTCATCAGTTGAAGCCAAATTATTATATTTCAAACCTCAAAACATAAGGAGGGAAGAGAGAGAGAAAGAATAAGAAGGAAATAAATAAAATGATAGTATTGTAAGTAAGGGTCTCCTTCCTCATTGGCTTATTTCCTTTTAAGATCGAGTTAAAAGGGCATTTCACTACAATGGATTCAATTATCTTTCTTACTGTGGACAATATTTCCAATAAATCAAAGCTTCTTCAGCATGGATCCTATTTCCTAAAAGTTATCTTTCAACTCAGTCACAAGTTTGTTAAAACACACGTTTTCAGTGGCATTTTCTCTATTTTCTGTGAGATAGACATCCTAAAGTTAAAAATTTCCATAAATATTTTGAAGCCTGCCTTATTTTTTTTTATGTCACTTAAATATTAGATAAACACGAGTCAAAATTTAAGAGATTGTCTCTGTAGAATCTCAATTTCTTCATCTGTAAAGAGGAAATAATATCTATATTTAGGGATCATGTGAGTGTTCTACAAGAGAAAGTGTGGAGGTTGCCTGACACATAGCAAGGACTCTACACATGACAACTGTTATCAATATTGAGGAAATGAACAGGGTGGAATCACCAAAAGGAAAAGATTGGGAAAAGTTGTAAATTAAACAACAAACACAGAGACCCATGAGGAGCTGTTTGGAAGAAGGCAGAGAATAAGTTATGCAAACACGAAACCTGTCCAACGTTGACAGGAAAGGAAACCCAGAGTGAATTCCATCTGCTTTCTGCCCGCACCCGCTATTTATTTACTTTTCAGCTTCATCAACTGAAGCCAAATTGTTGTTTTTTTAAACCTCAAAACATAAGGAGAGAGGAGAGAGAGGTAGAGAGAGAACAAGAGTGGAGGGATTGAGACAGTAAAAGCTAACACTTACTGAGTCCTTACTATGTGCCAGGCTCTGTTCTAAGTGTCTTGCATGAATTAATACACTTGCTATTCACGATGACTCTACAGGGAAATTACTCTTGTTGTCCCTGTTTCATAGGGAAGAGCTAAAGTGTGGAAATAGTGAGTGATTTACCCAAAATCTAACAGCCACTAAGAGGGAAAGTCAGCATTCAACCTAACCAGTCTGGTTCTTTAAATCCCTACCTCGTGTGAAATGGAGAAATATCCTGGGAGAGGGAGGAATAGGAAGCAGAATATCATCTATGCACTGAGACTGAGCAGATCTCCATAGGTGGGGTGGAAAGCGGTGTGGTTTGGTAGCAGTTGGGGACCCATTTCTGATTCTTTTCACTTATAGCTGCCATTTGGTTTATGACTTTGGAAGCTTCAGTAAACTTCTTTGAACCTCAGTGTTTTCATTTGCAAAATCTTGTAGTTTTCTAACTCATCTCTGTGGATAAAACAATAAGAAGATAACACTTATCTGACTATTATAAAAATCAAACTGTGTAATTTATCTAAAGTAATTAGTGCACAGTAACTGCTCAATAAATGATAGCTGTTATCATGATAATTATATATTATTAAAAGTAGTTGGAGCAAAAGACTCAGGAAATTCTTCATGAAAAAGAGCAATATTTTAGCAGCTGCTGGTGGATGGGGTGGGTTTTCATAGGCAGAAATCAGAGGGGTTGGGCCTCCTCAGAAAAGGGAAATCATGAGCCAGCCACTGTTGTTGGAAAACATGGAATTGATGTTCTGAATTCGCTATTTCAAGAGTCAGGGAAGCATTTAATACAGTTTAGAATTGCACTGCTGTGGACAGCCCTTAGGATCTTTAACATGGTAGACCCTCAGTCATCTAGAGCTTTTACTAAGTGAAAAGACATTCCCAGAGGGATCTCTATTCTGGAGGCTTTACTGTAGCAAGACACAGATCAACCATGATCTGTTTCAGCAGCACTGCCAGGAGTGTCCACCCGAGACCCTCTCCTCCCAGAAATAGTTGGCTTGTTCGTTTATGTGCTCCTGAAGATATTGGAGGAACCACACTGGCCAATGCCATCATGGGATCAGACTCCAATGCCAAAATCTTATATAAACTGGGCCCAGATGTGGTTTAGACTCCCCAGATACAGCTCCCTGTGTGTCCCTCTTCTTTACCCAAAACCTGTGACTTAAAAAGGCAACAGCTTCCCCCACTGACCCAGCATACAACAGTGAGATAGAGCCAAACAACCAGAAAGGACAATCCTACTTAAAAGGAGCAAAAACGGAAATGCCAGAGATGTCCCAATCATAGGTCATGGGTTGTCATATCTGCTCTAATTTAGGAAAAGGTATGATTTTTAGGTAAAGCCTTCTTCCTGGGAGTGGCTCCTGAATTTATCCCCCTCCTTAGCTCTTCGCTTTACCTTCTGGGATCTTGACCCCACCCTCTGAGTTGTTCTTACTATTTTATAAGAAATGGCCCTTGTTTACAATCAAGTAAATTTCTTAGCCTACCTCCTGCCTATAGGAAGTTAGGGGCTTAGAGGTCTTTTAGAAACATGAACAGTCTTGTCCCTTTTATTGTAAGCTGGTAGTCCATCATTGGTGCAGCTCGTTTAAAATCTTTATGGGCTTTCTCCACATCAATGAAGAAATGTGGAATCAAATGTCCAATTCATTTGGCAGAAGCAGCGGCTGCCATGCTTTTGACATCCACTCTTTAACCATGTGTTGTGTGATAAGCTGCCTTGGACAAAATGCCTTTAAGATTCTGGGAAGCATTTTTCTGACCGAGAGGGTCTACTAAGCACTACTTTAAATCTTTCCAGTGTCTTAGAGCCACACTTTGGATACTGTCAGGCACTTTGTTCTTTTATGGATTATTTAAAATTTTAGTGGAGGCCAGATTTGGGCCAAAAGTGAGTATTCTATTCAAGACTTTGCACACATCAATTCAGTGCAAAGGGAGAATTGGAAATTTATATCCATCTTTAAGCATTTTGGACTCTGTATCCTAGGTTTTTTTCCTACATGTTTTGGCTTTAAAAAATTCCCAAACCAGTATTACTCCAAAATAATATCAGATTTTAGTGCCTTCTTGGCCATATATTATTTCTTAATTCTACTTTACAATTATCTTCATAAAATGGATTATATTTACCATCTTACAGTTAAAAAGAAACAGGCTCCAAGAGGTTAATTTTTATTCCAGAATTACACTTCCATTAGCCTAACCAATGTTTAAACTTGAATTTGTCCATCTTCAAAGCTAGAAAATGGACCATTTCACTCTCCTGTGTCTCGTCAGAATAATCCTACCCTCGGGCCCCACACTTTACAGTTTACCAATTGGGATCTCATCTGATCCCTTTCAATCCAAGCCTGACAGATTGGAAAAGGAGGAATTTTTGTCATGGCCGCGTAGTTGGCTAAACTAAAACATAAAACCTCCTCTTCTCTCGTCATCAGTGACAACACAAACACACAGAAGTTTAACACTTTCTTCCCTGTGACAAAACAAAACAAAACAAACAAACAAACAAACAAGGAAAAAGCCTTTTCTGGGGTCGTTTTGAACCAACTAACCTAAAGTTCTTGATAAACAGCCAGGCTAAGCACTTCTTCATTCTTAGTGTCTCTCCCAGTTTTTATTTCCTTGAATTGAGTTTAGCTGACGTGTGCAATAGGAGACCTGGGGGGAGATGTCGGACTGGACCTCATGTGTGCAAACCGGGCACTGGCCTTGTGCACCTGTGTGGTCATTCAGGCTGACCTCAGGACTTAGGAGAACTTAGACTCTGAAACCAGTAGAAATTACCCTCTACTATTATTTTGTAAACTTTACTCAACCGTATACAACGTTGAATTTAGACCTCTGTTGATTCAGCATTTTGAGCTACCACTTAGTGGCACCGCATGTCAGCCAACGGTTCAGACCGGGCGGCTTAGCCACATCTTCCATGTAGCAGGGTGTGTTTGTCCAACTGATTGCCTTCTTTACCGCCTTTGGGCCTGGCTGTCTTATCATTGTGACTGGAAAGTGGAAAACTGCAAGTGCTGCTACTTGTAGCAAAAGCAGAGCCATAACAAATTTAATACAATCAAGGAAAAGATGGAAATCACTCCAGCATGATGCTTCAGTGTGTGGGGGGGCTGCTTGAATGTAGACTCCATCACATACTAGCTGAATAACCTCAGGCAGAATGCTTTCTCGTCTCCTACAAAATGAGGGTAGTAATAAAATTCCTTTCTCCCAGGTTGTGTGAGAATTAAATTACATAATCATGAACAATGTTAGTGAGAGACCCCACAAGGCAGTGGTTTTTGAGGCCGAGTTTCCTGGCCAGCAGCCTCAGCATCACCTGGGAACTTTGAAATACACATTCTCCAGCCCCACGCCAGACCCATGGAGTCAGAAGTTCTGGCGGTGAGCCCAGTAGCCTGTGTGTCGCCAAGCCATCCAGGTGTTTTTGAGGCACCCTAATGCTGATGCTGCTATAGAGAAAAGCAGCCTCGGAAGTTAAATGATCTAGACTCACATTTGGTTTCTGCCTCTTACTAATTGTGTGACTTGGGGAGGATAGTACAGCCGACATGTTGGTGCTTTGATTTTCTCATCTGCAAAGTTAGAACAATTTGTGTGTATCCTGGATTTTGTTAATGAAAATTTAAAAAACGTATCTGCCATATAGCAGATCTTCAATGCAAGGTACCTGGTATTTCATGGCTCTGATTATTGTTTTATTATTTCTGGCTTTAATTGCACTTAATCCAATTGGCTTTATAATTACTTGTGAAGAAATATCAAACTTAAGGAACATGTATGAAAAATTGAAAATATATCATGGAGATTTTTTTAAATGAGAGGCAACTATGAATTTTATTTGTTTTCTAGCTATTTGGAAAAGGACTCTGCCCTATAACATGGTAGTTTTATAGTTCAATATCTGTACTTTCGACCATCGTACACTTTTTAAAGAATAATATTTTAAAATGTACTATTCTAGCAAAACATCCCTGGCCCAGAGCTAGATTTTCTTGCCAGGGAATTTGTGCTGCTCTGACAGGAATGTAGGGGATGGTGGGCAGAGAAAGAGGAAATCTCCAGTGCCTGGGTGTTAAGGCCCTGAAGGCTGGTCCCACTTAGTACAGCGATAATATTTGCTTCGACTAGCGGTTCACTTTAAGAGGTACTGCTGGAACAGGGAGCTAGCTCCATGCCCTCTTAGGTACAGCCTGAGCAGGTGTGACCAGCAGGCTCCCCGATGGCCTCTGCTCCTGCCAGCAGGCAGGCGTAGCAAAGAAACCAAAAATAGAGACAATGGGAGAAAGAGCAACCGTGGACTAAGCCAGAGGGAGCCACTCTTGTCTGTGCTGTGCCAGGACCCAGAGCAGAAGCAAACCCTCCTGTGGAGGAAGATGGAAAGGGCACAGTGGACTGTACTCCTCGCCGTATTTCTGCCACAGTTAATGTTGTTGTCTCTGGACAAGTCTGTGGCCCCTGTGTGTTCCTCCATCTGAAAAGTAAAGAGAGCTGCTATGAAAACCACGGATTTTAATGATTTGTATGCATGTCAAAAACCTATCCATGGTACACATGTTTTCTGAGAAATGCCCTTAACCATGATGTTGACTCTTCTGCCAAACCCCAATCACCACTCCATGCTTAATGCTGGTGCATATCTCTGCATGTACCACTGCTGTTGGCATGGCAACACTAGCACCTTCACGTGCCTGGGCTTTTGTCTACACCCCTGAGTTATCCTAGATGGCTGTGCTATCCCCCTTTCCCAATATTTGACTACGTAACAGCCATTGTCCTGAATGCCCTACATGTACATTTACCCCCAGCGTCTAAGAACACCTCTGATTTCCTAGCATGTCCTAACTTGCTAAACCTCCAGAAGAGAGGTAGCCCCCACCTCCTTCCTTGTCATTTTGTTATCTTTCCATTCACTTCCATGTCCTCTAAGACTGTTTTTGAGAGAGAGTAAACATGATATAGTTTGCAGTTGCACTTCATCATGTTACATAATTTCTCTGAAACTGAGTTTCCATATCCATTTAACCAGGATGGTGGAATACATACAAGGTCTGTCTGGAAAAAGTCCAACCATTATTAATATAATAAGAATGGTTTGTGCAACATTAATGTAACCTGGCAAGGAGAGAGGACTGGAATGTGCATGCATGAACAATGATGACCTCACTGTACAGTGGGGGTGGTAGATGCCATTGAGTGAGCGTGTGTGCTGTGTGGCTGTCGCATTCAAAATGACTAAGTGAGTAGAGCAACAAATCTGCATCGAATGTTGCATTAAGCTTTAACATTCCTCCCTGGAAACTATTTGGATGATTCAGAAGGGTGCAGCTATGGGCATCTAGTGATTGGCAGCTTCATCATGACAACATACCTGCTCATTTATCACATCTCCTGCAGAGTTTTTTTGTGAAACATCCAATCACCCAGGTATCTCAGCCTCACTAAAGCCCAGATTCAATGCCCTGCAACTCCTGGCTTTTCCCAAAACTGAAATCACCTTTGATTTCCTAGCTTAATCCCTTAAGGAAGGGATTTTAGACCATCAGTCAGATTCAGGAAACTACAATGGGGCATCTGATGGTGATTAGGAGAACTGTGTTTACTTTGAAGGGGACCAAGGCGTCACTGTTCTATGTACAATGTTTCTGGTATCTTGTATCTTCTTCAGTAAAATGTCTCTATTGTTCATATTACATGGCTGGATACCTTCTAGACAGACCTCATACAATCATCCAAAATAGTAAACAAGAAAATACACATAATATACTTAGCACAAAGCCTGGTGCATAGTAAGCACTCAACAAATGAGCATGGATTTTACCAGCACCATCATCTTCATCATCATCATCAGGAGCTTGTAGCAGTCACCTCTGGATGGATCTACTTATTTCAGGTGTGTCTTTCTTTAAGACTGCAAGCTGCATGAGACCATGTACCCCGTTTCGCTCATGACTGTCTCTGAACTCAGTGGTTGGTACAAAGAATTGGCTCAAATACTGGTGAGATGCATGTTGGAAAGCAGAAGCTGGGCAAAGGCTTTTACAGTATGGTGTGTGTATGTGAGATTGTGTGCATGCATGAGTGTGTGTGACTGTGTGTGTGAATGGTGTGTTTCTGTGTGTGTTCCTGCATGTGTGTGCTACAGTCCTGGAGGTCCAGCTTTCTCCTCCACTGCACATGTAGCTCTGCCTCACACTCAGAGCCTCACCAACTGGAATGGCTCTCTGGGAACTTTTTAGTGCCACTCTGCTTTAGTCCCTTCCCCACACCACATGACCTGCCTGCCTGTCCTCATCTGTACAGAGCCACAAGATTACAACTGGGGGCATTTACTACATGTGCTTACTAATTGATGTGAATGATGATGGCTAAAAATTGAGGAGCAAAAATAACCAGCTCACCCATAGTCAATGTTTTCAAAAGAAAGAACAGAGAATGAAGGCCATTTACAAGATATTTAGAAGCCCCAAAACACAACAGTGCAAAAACACAGGCATTGGAGCTGTTCATTTTGCCTCCGCCACACCCTTGATCTATTCCCAAATGTGTGCTGAGAATGTACTGTGTGCCAAGCACATACTAAGTCCTGTGGTTATAGAAAAAATAATATAAGTCATTGTTGGTAAGGGAAGGGGTAGGGGCCAGGGAAAAATAACAGAATTACAATACAATATGGTAAATATGACTATTTGGGAAGCAGGGAGCACTGTGAGAAGCACAGCCTCCAGCTGGATGAAGTCAAGGCAGTGTTTCTGGAGGGAGCGACATCTGAGTCCAGTTTCACAGGAGAACTGGGGTTAACCTGATGAAGGAGAGGCACGCGTAGACACACACAGGGTGAGAGATCGAGGTGCTTGCTGGGAAATCCCCATAGTTCAGTGAGACTGCTGATACTGATAGAGGTAATATACTAGCTAACACTTCAATAGCACCCACCATGTGCCAGACCCTGATCTGAGCATTTTACATATAGAATATAGGGTTCTGGGAGTTGAAAGGAGTTGGGAGAGGTGCCGTTCAGAAGTAGATGGTTCCAGATCGCAATGGTTTTGTGGGTAGGCTTGAGGAATTAGGGCTTGACTATGGGGTGATGGATAGTTATCAAAGGGCATGGCTTAACTTTAATCAAGGCCATGTTTTAGAATTATTGTTTGCCTCACTTGGTGAGGGATAGATAGGGATGAGCTTCCAACTGGAGGCAGAGAACCAGCTACTGGAGTGGTCCAGGTGAGATGCGTGCACCTGAATCAGGAAGCAGAGTTGGAAGAGTCAACATGGATGGACTTGCCAAAGGCCACACAGCTGGGTTCGGTGCCCTTTTTTTCCCAAGCGTTATCAAGGTATACTTAATATACAAAACATTTCACATATTTAATGTGTTCCTTTCGATGAGTTTGGTGAGTCTGGACATACGCAAACTCTGAGACTGCAGTCTCTGCTGCACGGTGTCTTCCAGAAATCAACAGAGGGGCTGTTGCTGACCCCACCCTCTCTCTGGCCCTTCCCACTTACTAGCTGGGTTCTCTGGCCTGCCACTGTATTTCTCTGAGCCACAGTCTCTTCGTATGCTAAATAGTGGTACTGAGACCTGCTTTGCTTACATGCAGAACCAGTCAACTTATTTTTGTGCTTTACAAACATTAAATGGGATGCAGATGTGAGGGCTTTATTATGTAGTTAAGGAAGAGGAGAGTGAGGAGTATGAAGATGATGAAAACCACGCCTTTCCGTAAACCTTTTCTTTGCTTTCACAAACCTCTCTATGCATTTACTGATCTCTTGTAGTATCTTGCTGTGACCCCCTTTCTGCTTCCAGAAAGAATTAATTTCTCTCTCTTCTCTTGTCCCATTAAAACTGTGCTCCTAACCCAGCCTTTACATCAAACACCTTGTAGTCCTCAAATAACAATTAATTCTGTGTTGAAGATTACTGATGTCTGGTTCAAGACCTGCACCCCCCAGTGTTCAGGAACTATGAGGACAACTTAAAATATATGTACCTTTATGTTTAAACTTGAAGACAGAGTGCTTTTGTTGCTGTGTTATTTAACTATTCAGGATAGAAGTTGCCAGCTATGGGAAATGACTATTTGCAATATGTAATTTGCCATCCAAACAAGCTCATTTGAGCTTTGACATTTGACAGAGAAAGGTCTGGGAAGATGAGCTGTTCAGAAAGGGTGTCTCTGCATCTGACACTGCCTGAACTTCGGTGGGCCGATTTTTACAATCACCAGATCATCAAAGGTTGAAGTCATTTAAATTCTCCCTTTCCTAACATGGAGAACAAAATTCAGCCAGCTGTCTTAACCTGCTATCCTCAACTACATGCACTGGCTGGGGCTCAGAAAATTCTCCATGTCTGCAGAATGTGATGCGAAGTCAGACAACATTAATCTACCAAACTGCTCTGTGCACTTTCGGCATCCTTTCCTCTCATGCAAAATTCAGAGTTCTGCTATTCTGTCGAAAGCTGCTCCTTTCAGTAACCCTTCCACCAATCATCCAGTCCCCGGTTCCTTCTTTTCCCAGATACCCTTGTGTCGTTTGGTGCCAGGCACAGAGCTGGGCACTGGCTACATACAGCTGAATGGGCATCTGCTGTCCATGCTTCTATCCCATCTCCCTCCTGTGAGGCTGCAAAATCTTCCAACTAGTATCCCTTCCCCATTTTGCTCCAGCCCTTCTTCCATAGACACATGGGAACACTTTGATAAAGCACTAATGTGATTGCTACCCTCCAGTGACTGCAGAAATCGCCATTACACAGCTTACACTGGGACATAGAGCCTTTAGTCTATTAATTCATTTTACAAATAGTTATTTAGTATACAATATATACCAGGCAAACCACTACAAGGCATTGGGAAATATAGCAGTAATTAAAATAGGCAACAAATTTTGTGCTCACAATGGATAATTAAATAAGTAAATAACTAAACAAAGGGCACAAAAATAAATACATGGCTTTGGGCTCTCTAGGAAACAAACACTACTAGAAAAGAATAGAAGATAGTACACTCAACTTAGGTTGGTATGAGGAGACCGTGGAAGGTCTTTGGAGTCTGAGGGAGTGACAATTTAGGTGAAGCCTAAAACATGAGTCAGAGATGAGGAACCTCATGACTTGTTCAAGACAGTATGGCCAGAACCCATGCTCAAAGAGAGAAGGGAAGGTGGACAAGTAGGCAAGGGCATGACTGTAATATCTTATAAGATGGTCCTCCTCATTTTATATGAACATCCTCTGATGTTCAATGCTAGGGAAATTTGAAAAACTATGGATGCCCAGTCATTGTCCCAAATTAATTCACCTTGACTATCATGAGGAGGGTCCCGAGAATGCATTGATTTAGAAAGCTCTCCAGATGATTCAAATACACAGCTAGGATTTATAAATTGGCCCAAACTCCCTCTATGACTTCATCTCTGTCTCGCCTGTCAATCCCCTAACACTATTCCATAACATCCCCCCTCCTATTATGCACTAATCACTTTTATACTGCTTTATTTCTACTTGTTGAACTTCCTCAAATTAAAATTTAATCTCCTGCCCCCCACCTCCATATTGGCTAGGGGTTTTTTAGGCTGCATGTCACTGAAATCCTGACTAAGAATAGTTTAAATAAGCAGAGGCTCTGATTATGAGTTTTAAGGTTAGTGTTGACTGGTATCGGTTCAAATGCTCAGGAATAGCAGAGCCTGCAAGTCAGCCTTCAGAGCAGGAAGAAGGGATGAAAGATGGGCCTCACATTCCTCTCATTAGGAAAACAAGTGTTTTCCTAGAAGCCCCTTGTGTCCCACTGGCCATATCTATAGGGTAAGCCAATCTCAGGGACAAGGCAGGTTGAGAGAGTAAAGGGTAGATTTGAAAGGACTGACTTAAGTCAACCATGTTTCATGACATTGGGCTTGGTGCTGGGGCTCTACTAAAAGAAACAGGGGAAGTAACTCTTGCCTCGATGACAACCACTACCTTCCACCTGTGCTCTTAATCTGCTCACTGAATGACAATTGTGGTCCAGAGGATAAGTGTTACATTCCCAAGGTAACTGGTACTAGAGGTTAGGACAGACAAAATGAAATAGCAGTGGCTCTTTCCCTCGAAGTGTTTATACTCAATCTTAAGTTGAATTTTTTGTGAGTGTTGAGTGAGATAAGGGCATGAGGATGTAGAAAGAAGGGAAAGGGCATCAGCCTGCGTCTTTGTGAAATACCACACTCTAGTGGTCTGCCCAGATTCCTAATTTTGTGGCATTCTATAAAAGTAGAGGATTTCAGAGAAGTAGGGGACCAGAGGTGGGGGAAGACAAAGACCTCTTGGATGATCCCAGAGGGTATAGGACCTAATAGGCTTTCTTAGGCAGGCAGAGGAGAAAAGGATTCCAGGCAGAAAAAGGCACAATTGCAGTCCCACTGGCGCTATCTCCAGAGTTTGGGAGGACAATGACGCCCCAGAAAAAGAGGGTACCAAGCTCTGCCAGGATCAGGGGTTCAAATTGCCCTCCTCTGTGATCAGCACACGTTATATTCCCAGGAAGGAACTGCTTCCTCCAAATGATTCTTTTTGGACCATGGGCTTATATTTGAACCCTATCCCCAGATGTCCCCGGCACTTAAAAAAAAAAAAAAGAAAACCTAGTTTAATCAATTTCCTTTCTGCTTTGAATGGTAGAAGAGACAATAGTCTCTCGCCCCAGGGAAATGTGCTCACCTTGCTGCTCAGAAATGCTGGTGGTAAAATTAATCAAAGCACATCTATTTTCAGCTCCTGACCCTAGACTCCTGTGGATGGAAGCCCCTACTGTCTATGGATAAGTTTGAGTATAATAATAACTACCATTACCCACATTGTTTCATTAAATCCTTATAACCTAAAGAAGTCTGGTACATTTCTTTATTATCCTCATTTTTCAGGTGAGGAAGTGAAGGCAACAGAAGGTTGGGCAGGTCTCAGTGGGGTGTTCAGGACTAGAATCAGCAAGTCTGGCTCCAGAGCCTGTGCTCCTAATTAGTAGTCAACTTCATGCCATAAACCCATGATAGTATTTTGCCTCCCAATCTGGAATCTCTTCCCACTTGGATTCTGTCTTTTGGTGTCTGCTCTAAGCCCAGGTCTATAACAAGCCAAACATCTTATCCACTAAGTATTCACAGGCCACCAAAATGAGTTACCAACAACCCATGAGCACCTGAAGAACCAGTCGTCATCTTTCATTCTTACCTGTCTTCTCACTCTCTCTCCACTCCTTTGTTTATCTCTCCTATTGGCTTTCTGTCTGGCCTTACACCTGCCTCTTAAATTGCACTGACTTTGGCTTTCACTGTTTTATCTGCTGTGCATTTAAAAGATAAGGATTGTCTGACTTTTCCGCCCTGCCCTCAAAGGGGATCCCCCTGATGCTTCGGTGAATTTTATTGAGCTAGTTCAAGTCCTAATGAGTCAATTGTCTGCTTTAGCCTCTCAAAAGGTGGTGCTGTCTGCCTTCCAGTTTTGTTTTTGTCGTTATCAGTGTTTATTTTTGAAGCTAGTGTTCATCAGATTCTTGATTGGTATCAAGCACTGTGCTAAGCACTTGCTCTGTTAGGTCTCACTTAATCCACCCCTCTTTAAATCCTATGGAGTAAGAATTAATATCACCTCTATTGTGCAGACAAAGGAATTGAGCCCCAGCAAGATCCAATCACTTGCACTGGGTCACACAGCTGTAAGTAGGCAAACAAGACCCAAACCCATGTCTGGCTTCTAAGGCCTCAACGAACAAGCTTAAATTCTCCTTTAAATATTAGCTGCAAGTTCTTACATTCCCCTGAATCTTCTCTTATTTCAATAACCACAGGTCCAGCCACCACTGGTCCTTTGCTATGAGTTCACCTGCATCTTCTCATCATCCTTATCTCTACTCAGTGTGCCCAGTGCCAATCTGGTTTTAAAGACTGGTGTAGACCTGTGTTCCCTGCTCCAGGTGCGGTCTGATTAGCATAACATATGTAGTTGGCCTGTCACCTGCTCCATCCTTTATGGTCTCTTTTTGGCAATGAAGTCATACATTATTTTTGGCAGCCCCTAAGACCCCAATCAACAGAAATGACTCCAGAAGGAAATTACCTTTGAACATTTCTACTGTTAACTATGGAAATGGATAAAGTGAATGGAAGTTGAGGAGCTACTAGGAGAAACAATGCCTAGTGATGAAGACTGTTAGGACACTCTTGTGATAGGAGGAGAGGTGTCGTTTGCTGTGGATAGATAGCTAAGATAGCACTCCACACTCAATGTCCGTCACCCAGCTTTTTTCTGGAAATTCCCCAGGCGGGAAGGCCATCCTGAGGCCATCTAATGTACCTACTTTTGTGTTCTGCTACGCAGTTAGTGTTTTTGATGCTGGGCCCCCTTGGTCCTTATGACATAATAGAATCAAATTAAAGACCCATTTACCAGCTTTACTGCTGATTATTTATAATACTCTGGCTTCAAAGTGCTTCTTTATAGAGTGCTTAAGCTGCCATCTCTGGATAGAGCTTGCCATAAATGCCTTCACATGCACGGCACATTCTATCCCATAGCTGCAGCAAAAAGGGAAAAGATAATTCTCAATTATTTCATATAGTCTACTTTATTGTTTTATTGTAATAAACTGCCATACCTTATGCCACTTTAAAATCAATAGTTTGGGTTAAAAATAATGAAATGTGGCTATTAATCTTGCTTAGCATTTCTGCTATTACTTTCCGATAGTAAATCTGTAGTATAGAGAAGGTAATAATTATTCATTTCCAATCAATAGGAACATTTTCAAATGCTCTTATGTGTCCCATTGCTCTTGCATCAGTGGGATCTGGTAACAGTGGGGGCGTAGATTTAAAGGCTCCCAGTTGGCATTGAGTTCTCTGTGCCCTCCCTGCACCTGTCAGAACATTCCCCAATTCTCACAGTATCCTTTTTAATTTCTTAAGACATGAACTACCGAAATGTCTGGGCTTTGGAGTCAAACAGCCTGAGCTTCATTCCCAGTTTTAGCACACATCGGAACCCTTCGAATGATCCCCAGCATTGGTACCACATTTAATTTGTTGCTGCCTCAGTTTCCACTTCTATGAAAGGACTATGATAATGTCTACCTTGCAGGATTAGTGTAAAAATTATGTGCAATACTTCACAGGGCATCTTCTCACAGTTTCTGACTTGTGGTAAGCACCCTAGAAATGATAGCCACTGTTATGATTCTCTCTTCACTTCAGGCTGATGAATGAATGGCCTGATGGATCGCTTTGTTTCCAAAGAGCTAGCTGCAAAGTCAGGTGGAATGGCTGGTGCCATTGCTGTCCTTCTGTTCTTTCATGTCGATCTGGCATAGGAAGATCCAGCTGTGCTCGTGGAGGTACTCAGCATCTGGACTTGACACCCTGACAGGAGAAATTGAGCCATCAGTGTGGCTATGATGCAAGAGGCCTTTTAACTCCCAACCATTTGCTCTTCCACACAGTCTCTGTGGAGACAGTACTGGCATGAGTACATGGTTTTGTCAGTAAATACTCTTTGATCAACGTGCAAGTCAAATATAAGAAGAGCAGAGATGGTGAATGCTTAAGCCATAATTGATGGCATGGCTTTTTCTATCTTGTTTAATTTAATTCAACAACTGTTTATTGAACAGCTAACATGTGCCAGGAGAAAGCGTAGGTGTTGATAGGTAAAGAGACTCCAAGATTAATAAAACACCATATTTTCTGTTCAAATATCTCATGTTACCTAAATAACTTGAGTCCAAAGCACAGAAAGAAAGATTGATTATCTCTAGAGCAGAGATGTTATTTCAACTAAAGCGTGGATGAGTAGATCTTCATCAGGGAAAATGGAGGAAAAAGAATATTCCAGGGCAAGGGAACAACAAAGACAAATGCCAAAAGGTAGGCCGACATGTGTCTCAGTATAACTGTACTAGCACTAAATCCTTCTAGATTCCCTGCTGCCTACAATGTATCTCGGGGCTCCACATTTGCCTGCCTGAGTTTCTAGTCTACTCATATTTTCCTATCTACCAGAGTCCTAAAACTGTACTACAAAACATTTGTACCTTTTTTTGAACCTTATGCCCTCTATTTTATGCCTCTCTAAGCTTGCATTTGCTATTTCTTGGACTCAAAATTGATTCATCCACCTGAAAAACTATTCTCCTAGAGGACTCAGTTCAAATATCTCCTCTTCCATGAAGGTCATTCCTCTTATACAGCCATCATTGTTTGGAAGGGATATTCCAACACCATTCCTCTCTCAACCCCACCTAGCTTTAAAAAACAACAACAAAAAAAACTGTTACTAATCTGTTTAAGTTGGATTCTGGAGATGATGCAGGAACATTTAGCCCAAGATAAGGTGACTGAATAATGCACAAAATTTTCATGCTTTCTTCTATATTCTTTCCTTTCATTGCAGATCAATAGGTTAGTTGTTCAAACTTGAAAACTCCCCTTTTCTCTCCTGTCAAGAACTGTAAGACTTTTGTATTAAAAACACAATCCACCAACTACCAGCAGCAGGGAACCTGAAGAATTCACATTCTTGGATCCCACTTCAGCACTACTAACTCAAAGTCTGCATTTTAACAAAATTCTAGGTGATCCCACGTACATTAAAGTTTGGAAAGTTCTACTGCTTGAGGAAGTTATCACTTCAGGGTCAGACAACTAGCTAGTCAACGTACTAGCTGGGCCACGTACTAGAATCACCTGAAGACTTTTAAATCCTGATTCTCTAGTTTGCATCCCAGACTATATATTTCAAAATTTGGGGGGGGGGGGGGGGTAGGACCCAGGCAGCAGTGTTTTAAAAGCTCCCAAATTGACTCCAATACACAGTCAAGGTTTACATTGGGACGTGTGAGAAGAAATAATCTCCTTTTCTCCCGCCCATCCCCAATTTAGCTTTTCATTCTAGTCCAGTTTAACAAAGAAGTCAAATCTGGGCTTCTGGCAAATAAATAAATAAATAAATAAATAGGAAGTTTGATTTCTTATTTGCTGTCATTATTTATGTGTTTATTGTCCTTGGAAATTCTTGCAAGAAAAAGGCAAGATTCAGGTATTTTACACATCTCCTAGCCAAATCCCATTGACTCCTGTTCCAATAGTTAATGATCATTAAAATGAAGTTTGAACCTCTATGTTAGTGAGGATAGAAATGTCATTGACTAAAACAGAGGACACAGGATAGCTTAGATTCGGGAGAAAGCTGTAAATGGAGCACACTCTGTCTCCTCTCTTTGTGAACACATATCAGACATTCTCCTTTGATTATTCCACACTGTGGTGTTCACCTGTTGAACTCAGTGGTTGAGTTTCCTCCTTCTTCAATGTGGTAGATGAAAATATCTGACCGGAGGTTTGAGTTAGTACATATTTCATACAATGAAGCAGTAATGGGAAAAAATTAATTCTCTGTGATGGTATCATCAAGAAAGGGGGAATAAAATATCAGTCTGCGATGTTGGTTTTATTGTAATAATACAGGGCAAGCATTTATCTGAGGCAGGGGTGATGGCGGCTTGATCTGAACCACTGCAATAAAGAAGACCAGATTGAATTATCTTCAGCTATGATTAAAGATCAAAGAAGATTTAAAAAATAAACCAGTCTTATTTTTCTTTGTTAGAAATGGTTTGAGTTAAGCTAGCTGGCTAAATAGAGATGGGAAATTGAAGGTCTTTCAATAAAGCAGCCCTGCAGAGGAGAAATAAAGAATGGCCACACATAGTTGAGGGTGGTCGGTGGCTAGGTGGATGGGCCTTTAGATTAAAGGAGAGCTGAGTCTGGCAGATAGACCGTTGGAAAGACAGTCAGGGGGTGTGATCTGGCCCTTTGGTGCTGGAAAAATATTTTCAGGAATCATTATAATGATAATATCAGCTATCACTTTCTGAATATCCACTATTTGCCAGGTACTGAATTAGACGCTCTGAAACATTTAATTTGGTTTATTTGATTATCTGACTTTTTAAAAAGACCTCGCAGAGCAGGTATCATCTCACTTTTTAAAAGAAGTGGTCTACGGTATGGAGCTGTTTAGTAATTTGATCAAGAAATTTATGGAGCTAGAATTTTAATCCATCTTACTCTTAAAACCTATGGTTATTTTCACAGAACATTGTTCCTTCTAATTAACATGATTAATTCTCAACATTGAAGTGGCAAGGGAGTGATGCCCTTACACATCACTTTATGAATATGACACTCTCTCCAGAAATAAAAACGCATTTGCTCCTTTGTACAAAATTTGATGAAATTTAAGGGTGGTGTCTGACCCTCTAAATCCATATAGAGTTCCACGTTAAGAAACCTATTCCCCCAAACTTAAAGAAGTAATGAGTAGATTGAAGGAAGGAGGACAAACAAAAAAAGCAACAGATAGTTTACAAAGAATGTCTTGGACTTGCTTTGTTTGTAGCAACTGCATTTCTGGAATTTGGTTCTCTTAAAACTGTTGTAAAAATTAACATGTAACATGTGTACATTTGCATAATTGCAAGTTAATGCTTCAAAAATGCTATCAGCCAAACCTATCTGGAAAACACACACACAATGGCACACACCTTGTGGTCATGGCCACGGTCCATTAAAAGCCATGCTGTGCTGTGGCTGTGCAGTGGCCTGAGCCACACTGACGCCAATGCAGGTCACTTCCTGCCCATAACATCATCCTGCCACCTCGCTCTCTCCACATAATGGAGCACGCTTGATTACAGTGCAGTGGTTTTGTTTTTAATGGATGTTCACTGGAAGTAATATCTTAAAATGTGCTGGAGCCCAGTGTCCTATATTTCCCTTGACTAATTTGAAATAATACAGTGTTTTACATACAGACACTCAGCCGATAATGTCCCCTCCCATTATTAGCACCAGGGCACGGACATCCCCTGATTTCACAGGCATTCATTGACATGCACGTGGCCCTTTGTGGCCTCTCTCCAACTACCCTGTTCTGCTCTACTCATTGTATTCAGTTATCCTTTCCTGGAGCATGTCTGTCATTTTTGTCCTGGAGCATCCAAAATCACCTGGATTAATTTCATCAATTTGTACTTGAGAAAAATTCCTCTTGACCTGGACACTGCAGCCGTCATGGATAGCATGGGAGGGGTTGGTATTTTTTAGTTACAGTTGAGGATTTAAGCCGTGCTAGGTCTAAACAGAAGAAAGTGTTGGCTTGGAATTTTAGAATTACACCTTATAGTAATCGAAGATGTTTTGATTAGTGACATTTGTCCAACTTGATATTTATATTAGATATCTGTAAGTTCAACTAATATAGTAATTGAATTTTTAGTATGTGCTCAGTCCTAGGGATCATAAGTAGAATCTAGGAGAGCACTAGAGAAGAAGGCAGAGCACTTGAGTTCCGATAGCCACAAGAGCAGAAAGGGCTGCCATAGGGCCCAGTACTATGCTGTATGAGTACTTTGTAGACCCTATTTCATTCATTGCCAGTAACATACTCTCACACAACTTCAAGGTATTTAATATTCTATTTGTAGAGGAAAGTGTGGAATTGCTACATCTGAAAAAGACAAGAAATTAGATTACAGCATCTAACGCTAAAAGAAATTCTGGAGATCATTCATTTCCATTCTCTTCTCTTGCAAAAAAAAAAAAATAGACCAAGAAGGAACTTTGCAGGAGTTAGATACCAAGAGATACCAAGCTGGGAATAAAATTTAGGCCTCCTGATTTTTAACCATGCATTGATTCATTCTTTCACAAATGTATTGAGCACCTACGTAGGAGGCATCACAGATAAACATCTATATACTAATGAGCAAGACAAGCACAGTATTTACATTAGAGAGAGGGAAACAGTCATTCCAAAACTACAAAAATAATCACAATCATGGAAAAGTTACACAATGAGAAGTAGTATTCCAAGACATTTAGGTCAGTAGGGGGAGGTGTTGTTCTCTCAACACCACAAACCCTTTAGATAAACATTTCCCAACGCCTTTTCACAGTACACTAGTTGTACATGAAATCTGAATAAATGGCTTTGTGGTCCAATAGGTTTAGAGATGTATCGTATGAATCCCCTCTCCAGGAACTTCCTGGTGCATAGGCTCTGAGAAGAGTCCTTCATTACTTGGGGGGGAAAAAAACTCTGTTTAAACTTCCCTTTTATTTGACACAAAACATTTTTTCAGGTGACATTTATAGACATAAAGAACTCTGTGACACAGAGAAGTGAAGTGCCTTTCTGCTGTGTCCTAGGGTAGAAGAACCAAAGGAAATATCAAGAAAAAGACATAAAAAGCTATCACTCTTATGACCTTTACTTTTGTAGGTCAATTAGGCATAATACTTCCTTCCACCATGATCATAAAGCCCCTCTTTGCTGTCATTTAAAAAAAATGCAGGCATTTAACTTATTATTTTTTCCCAACTGTACCTTTGGAAACTGCTGGCTCTGGCCATGTCATTGCTGGTTGGGAGTGAAGACCAACCTGACCAAGGCCAGCTTTAGAATGACATCAACACTGCAGAAGGCAGAGCACTGAGGGCCTCGATGTCACCACAGAGCCAGTGAATCAAACCGAGCTGAAGTCCACCCTCTTCTGAACTGCTGGCCACTGTGACTGAGTTATCTGTTTCCTTATAAAACTCTCATCCCACTGCTACATCAGTTCTACGCTACTCCTTCACTCATGCTTCCCCCTCTCCAAGTGGCTCTGCTTCTATCGAAATCTTGCTCAATTACCATTTCTTCAATTATAAGCTCTAATCCCTACCTCAGAGGTGTTTGAACAATGTCCATTATGGCAGGATGGGGCAATGGCCATTCCATCCTTTGTCATTTTTCTGATCCATTTCTTATCTAACCAGGGGAATCCTCCTGTCTGCCTCAACCAATACCAACAGTTCCTGTGAAGAGTAATTCATTGTAAATTAATAACCACTTCATTCACTAACTTCAATGTTTCTCTAATAAGTGTCCATCTCCCTGGATTGTTAGATCTCCCCCCAGTGTGTTAGATCTCTAAGTTTCAAGGACTTGGATGCAAAAAGGAGCCCCTGGCCCTTGCTCCCTATAAAGACCCCTATGAGAGAAAATATTGTTTTAAAAGAGTTCTTCTTAGAACGTGGGTTTTAGTGTCACATGAATTGTGATTTTTTTCATCTTGACCTTTCCACTGTGTAACCCTGGACAAGTTGCTTAACGTCATGTTTCTCAGCTTCCCATCTGCAAAATGGGTATTGTAATCCACACTCAACTGAAAGCTAAATAGTAAATGAGACCATGTAAATTGTGATTAGCCAAATTCAAGGCACATCAGGGAATCATAGTAATTATCTGTAATTTCTGGTATTCAAGTCCTTTGTAATCACCCTCCCTGGTGACTCATTCCTAGCAAACAGAATAGGCAGGGGGCTACTTCGTGATTAGGTTATAGAGGCTGTCACTTCCATCTTGCTGGGCTCTGTTGACTCCTCAGCTGTTACATTGGACAATCCAAAGAGCAAGAAGCAAAGGGTGGCCTTAGGCCAACAGCCAATAAGGAATGAGGACTTCAGTTCAATAGTCTATGAAGAACAAAATCCTATCAACACTCACTGAGCCATCTCGGAAGGAGACCCTCCCCCAGTCAAGGCTTCAAATGAGACTATGGCCCCAGCCAAGAGTGTCCTGGCAGCCAGTGTGAGACTGAAGCAGAAAACCCATGCCCTGATTCCTGACCCACAGCAACTGATAAATGTGTGTTGTTTTAAGCAACAAAGTGTGCCAATCACATGTCAGGCAGCAACAGATAATGAGCACCATTGCTTCCAGTCTATTTTCACTGTTGCTTCTGCTACTTTTGTCATTGTTAACAACAGAGAAAAGGGTAAAAGTCTACCCTCAAGGTTGCAAGTCATAATTGAGGATTTAGCCATCCATAATCTCAACATTTTTATCATATCTTCTATTTGTCTAAATTCACTCAAAATTTCAACATTGCTTCCTACTGATTACTATATGCATGATTCTTTTTTAAAAATCTTCAAGCACTGACTACCTTATGTATTCAAGTTAAGTGGTTGATTTAGGAGCCTCACTCTTACTCATTTTTGGCATCTTTCACTCCTCATATGTTACTTATCATTCACCTCAAACAGATGCATCTTGGGAATGGTGCCAAACTACTCATGAAAACTGGCTTTGTCGGCATGGCTGGAGGCTGAGCCTATTGCCTTCATCTACAAAACGGGGGTAATTCTCCTCTCCTCAGAGTGCTGTTTTGAGGTTACAGTGAAAGAATATTTATCGGGTACCTAAGCAGCATGTCAACAAAGGTATCTGTCATTTCAAAGCTCCCTTCTGCAGGAATCACAATATTTTACAACACTATGAATCTTAATCTGCCCTAGAAAATTATGCTGAGAAATAACAAAACTTAATCAAAAGTGAAAAAATAATAAATGGCTCTAAATTCACAACAAACTCTTTAGGTTATTCTGGGACTTCATTCCCACAAGATTCCACATATAGAAAGCTGTGTATTCTTTTCCTTCAAGGGGAAATATAACAGACTCTCCTCCTTTGGGGATCTGGGATGGCCACACAATGGGACAAAATTGGCCCAATTTGGGCAAAATCTGCCCATGGTTTGGGCAGAACACATGGCAATAAGGGGAGATGGAGTAGGACCTGGGACATTGGCTCCAGTAAGGGCAACTGGCCAGCTGATGCAAAGGTCTGAGAGGCCTAGGGAAGCTCAGGCACGGCCTGGCAGCACTTAGGGTTCCAACCCAACCAGCAGGGTGTGTTGGTGACATGGGGTTCCTGAATCCAGGTCTGCCTTCTCTGCATGATCTGACCACAATGACTGGGCTTGTTTTCAGTAAAAAAATATATCAAGAGATAGGCAGTGTTGTGTAGGATGGGGCTTCTCTAACTGTAAAACACAGACAAATCACACAGGGATTCCAATTCAGTAGGCCTGGAGTGGGCCTGAGACCCTTGCACTCCTGAAATGCATCCACTTACCCGGGTGATGCTGAGTAGCTTGTCCATGGATCACATTCGGAGTAGCAAGGGTGTAGAGAAAAAACTGTGAGCTTGCGAATCAAGCAGACCTGGGTTGGAGATCCAGTCCAGCCATTTCTTAGCTGAGTGATGTCAGACAAATCACTTAGTAACTCTGCACCTCTTTTCTTACCTGGAAAAATGAGTTTATTTATCTCCTAGTGTTGCGAGGAATATAGGGGAAAAATATGTTTGTAAATGCTTTGCAAAGTTTAAAATGATAAATTGCGGAGAAAGGAAGTTTTTTCTATCACATCTCCTTATGCTCCCACACCTGTCTGTTCTGTTAGTAGCCAATCTAACTGGTTAGCCCCCAGGACATTGGATGGACCACATTCATTTTCAGGGTTACTTTTGACCCCCATGTGGTAAGCACACCTGGGTACATTTTGCCTCCTTGGGGAAAGATAGGCCCCCTCTGTCTGTATGTCTTTCCCATTTCATGAGTGCCGATAAATGAGTAAGAAATTTACATTGTAACCTCTTCACAGACTCAGCCACTCAAGGAAAAGGATTGAATAGGCCAGCTTAGATCCCTCAGCTTCATGCTGCAAAAAAGCTTTTATCAGAGCTCATCACTGGAGGGTACTGGGTATTGGTTTAGTTATTAATAGAGAAGAGCTTTGTCTCCTGTACGGATCTGTCTCCTTATGTACATATTCCCCTCAGTTTACAGCCACCAGAGTGTGTGAGCAGCAGGCTAGGCTTTGAGCTTTATTAAATTCCTGGTTTAATACATTCCAATTTTTCAAAACCTCATCCTGATCACCTAATCATAACTGACATCATTCTACCTCCACCTCTCCTGCTCCTGCTATGTCGCCATCCCTAGCAAGACTCAAACCCAATTTTATTTGATTCAGTTTGAGTGGAATTTACTGAGCGTCTGCAGGGTGTCCTCTGCATTTGAGTTGTTGGGTGGATCAGGTCCATTCGGATGGTCGGAGTGCAGGACCAGCTCGACTCAGGGACTGGAGCAAATCTGCATCTCAAGTGGGGATTTCCGTCAGTCAGTCCAGCTTCAGGAAATAATGGGGGGAAGCGAGGTTGAGAACACCTCCATCCGGGTGGGGTCTCCTCTCGCTTAGAGCCAGGCCGAGGGAGGGAGGGAGGGAGGGAGGGAGGGAGGGGGGCAGGTGCCAGCTTAGACACAGGCAGCACCAGTAAGCGGAGTGGCTCACACTACCAATGGGATTCTTATCTAGTTTGGACATTATCTGAAATTAAAATCATACCTGACATATGAGGTCCTGGAGGAAATGCACTGTGCTTTTCCCACCTGAGATTATCTCTCCAGTGAGTGTTCAATACGAAGAACTAACAGAGAATGCTTCCTCTAGGCCATGGGTTTGTGAGGAAATTCTTCTGGTAATGGCTCTTCTGGAGAGAAACGGCAGCACTGACTTTTGTTTGGAAGGGATGGCGTTTGTGTCTGGCCTCAGAGTAGACGTCATCTTGTCCCAGTCCCCCAGCTTCACTCACAGCGAGCGTGGCGCCTTACTCATGGCGGATGTATACGGCACCCTGCTACTTATTTACACCCATGGTTCTTATTTAATCTTGAAAATAACTATAAAACAGACAGAATTACTAGTCCCATTTTACAGTTGAGGATACCAAACCTCAGATGGTGCGGGGCCGTTTGAACGCAGATGAACTTTGGATTCTAACTCATGTCCTTGACTCTGTCTCAATGCTGTATTTTTCTAGGACTAAAATGTAAACATTTTAGGCTTTGTGGACTCTAAGGTCTCCATGATGACTACTCAACCCTGCTGTTAAAGTGCAAACAGCCGCGGATAATGCACAAGCGAATGAATGCAGCTGTGTTGCAACAATGTCCATGAATGCAGCTGTGTTCCAACAATGTCCCGCTGTGTCTGTTTACAAAGCAGTCAGCCTGCCCATGGACAACGGCTTTGCGACCTCTCTTCTAGAATGCTCCTTGGAGTCCCACCCCTGATACTAGGTGATGAGCCAGGCAAATAGGCAAATAAACATGAGTGGCCTCTGAGTTTTGATTTTGTCCAGTACATACCTTATGACCTAGGCCTGGCTCCAGGTCCTAACACGGATGCTGTGATGTGTCCTGTGGCAGACAGGACCACATCGATTATCCAGTATGGCGTAGTCTTTCACGGAGGCGTGTACATCGTGGTGGGGCACAGCCCACTTGCTCCTTCACGATATGACCCATTATTTAATTGTAGGACTTTCTATAATATAAATAGAGACTTTGAAGCCCATTGCGTTAAATACTAGAGCCCATCTTCAGTCACATTTTTGGAAAAATACAGAGATGATTTTTTTTCTTCTGGGCAGTTTTCTTACCGACTCTCCATAAAGGCAAAGAGGAAAATATTAAGCCGTAACTCCAGCAAAGCATTTCTGCCACTGGCTGAGATAATGCGACTCAGGTATGTCCTTTCCCGTGCAAACTAGAGATGAATGGGTAGTTAGCATGTCTATTAGACTTTCTCTATCAAACATCAGATATCATCAAGGAGCTTCTAAGAAGGGCTGGCTCTCATTCGATTTACAGTCAAAGCCTCTAACAAGAATTTAAAGTGCAGATAATCTCTATTGTGGATTGAAGTGAAACCCATAGACTTTGGCCACTGAGAGGTAATGATACCATCCTTCTGGGAACACTTAAGAATGAATTGTTTACCACTTTCCCAGAGAAACAGCCAAACCACTTCAGTGCAAATGGGGTTAGAATATCATCCTCTCACGGAGATGCCCGGGCTTGGAGTTGGTGGAGACCATCCTCAACAGAAACCAGCGAGCGCTGGAATCAAGAAAGAATGAAGACCTGGGAGTTGAATAGGAAGCCTGGCCCAGATGTGAAGGAGCGGGCTTGAGAAACTGTTAGAATTCGTTTTATTGTTTATGCCCAATTTCAATGGTATGGTGCAAATGCAGACCAGCCTCACCTAGAGAAAAAAAATCGGCCAGTAAAGAAAAAAAACAGACTTGTGTAGTTGAAGAACTGAACACAGTTAAGGTTTTTAATTAGTAAAAACAAAGTTGTACTCAAGAAATGGTGAAAGAACAGCGCAAGAGCAGTATGTAGAGTAACTTGGAAAACTGTTCCATGAGAGACAATCCTAAGAATGGGGAATCCAGCCATCCAGTCATTCATTCACAGATTCATGCATGCGTGTTTTTATTCATTTATGCACATAAGCATTCATCTATTCCTGGGCTAATTTGCATAGTAGGCTTCCAAGATATACTTGAATGCGTAAGTACACAAATTCATTTATTCATCCATGCACAAAGTCGTTTATTCATGCATCCATCCAACTTTGCTTTACTTCTTCATTTAGGGGTTCTACAAGGACTCATTAGCCTTGTTAATATATTGCAATTTAAAATTTACCATACAGCAATTTAAAATTCACCACAGTGTGGCACAGGTGGTTAGAACATTGTCCCATAACTGTGGGTTCGATTCCCAGTCAGGGCACATACCTAGGTTGCGGGTTCAATCCTTGGAGCTTAGAGAATGCAACCAATTAATGTTTCTCTCTCTCATCAGTGTCTCTCTCTCTCTCTCTCTCTCTCTTAAAACAATAAAATAATATCCTCAGGTGAGGATAAAAAAATAATAATTAGTAAATAAATACAATAAAATAAAATTTGCCTTACAGAAAGCAAGGAAAGAAGGCAATTCCCTGACTTCATGGAATACATACTGAAAAGGGAAGAAAAAAAAGAGGAGCATAAAAAAGGCTAACTATGAGAACAGTTAAAAAATATATGGGTTACAAGTAAAGCATTGTGGAAACTCCCAGGCCAGGGAGATTTGCTTCCTTTTGTGCAGAGACGTGGAGGGTGGGAAGCACACCGTTGAGGAGAAGGTGCCCTTTGAGCTGAAGCGTGATGAGTAGACAGAACCTGGGCAAGGGAACCATGTGAGTAGATGCAGGGAGTTGAGGAAACACCATGGGGATGGAGAGAAGATGCTGAGGAGGAACGGGTGGCTCTGTGTGGATGCAGTATAGGGATGGGATGTCCAGAGAAGCCTGATAGGCCAGTGAGAGCCAGGTCACAAAGGGCCTTGAATGCCAGGCTAAGGAACTGAGACTTGATCCCACAGGAAGTAGTGAGCTGCTTGAAGACTGTAGATAGAGATTAGACCATCAGAAATGGGCTAAAGGAGCCCTGGCTGGTGTGGCTTAGTGGATATAATGCCAGCCCATGAACCTAAGTGTTGCCAGTTCAATTCCCAGTCAGAGCACATGCCTGGGTTGCGTGTCAGTTCCCCAGTAGGGGGCACTCAAGAGACAACTACACATGAGTGTTTCTCTCCCTCTCTTTGTTCATCCCTTCCCCTTTTTAAAGATAAATACATAAAATCTTTTTTTTAATGGGCTAAAGGAGGTTTACTTACTCTGGCTGTCGTGCATAAAGGGGCAGAGAGGACAGCAAAGAAGTTGTGAAGGGAAAGATATCGAGGGCCAGACCAGGAGCTATAAAAGAAGAGAAGATGTGTAGGACACATTAGAAAGACGTTCTGATAGGATTTGAGATCTGGCCAGGAAAGAGGGGGGAAGAATAGGTGTCCGTGGAGTTTCTAGTCAGATGTCCAGGAGATCGTAGTACATTGTGAACATGAGGAAGGAGCATAGGAAGGAAGAGGAGCTGCTGGGAAGGAGGGAGCTGGAGCCTGGCCTGGATTTGCTGTGATCCTCACAACGCTGGCCCACGTCCTTGAAACGAGAGGCAAGTGACTTCGGGCTCTGCCTGAGCCAGCCCACCAGAGCGCCCCCTCCCCCTCCCCAGCTGCCCCATCGGCCTCGGCTCCTCTCACCAGGGACTCTGAGAAGTGTGTACTCCAGGAAACAGTCCAGGAAGGCCCCTGGTTACTGGCGCGGGAGGCGGGGGCTGGGAGCTGGAAGGGAGAATTGCCCACAGAGTGACTCCTCCCGCTCGCCTCTCTCTCCCGTGCCTTCTCAACCTTGGCCTGAGCTAACGAACCTCAGAGAGCAAAGCTGTCTTTTGTTTGTCATTTTGAGGTTTTCCGGTTGATTAAGATCTATGCCGGCAGGAGGGTAGAAATTCACCAGCAATTCTTAGTTTGAGGATCACAGGGCATTTTCATTCCCCCTGACAAAATGCTGAACTTAATGTAAAAATGCTGTTCCATCCACTTTAGATGAGAGAAATTGTTAAAAGGACTTCTTTTCTTTTTCCTTTTTCCATTTGGATTGTTTTTTTTTTCTCCTCCTCTTATCATTTTCCGCTTTGTTTCACACCCCCTGTGCATCCGATTTCTTTTAAAAGAGCATTGAATTCCTAGTTATAGGGGAAAACTACAAGCGCATGTCATTCAGAACGAGGCCAAGAGAAGGAAAAAAAACTGTTAGTGACACTTGAGGGGTTTCCTTTTCCTCGTCAAACCTTGGTCGTCAGTGTTTCATGGACCATTTTGTCACCATCCTCCCTCCCCACCTCCACCCCCCCTAATGACTAAACTGCATTGTTGAAACCCCTAACACCTAGGAAAAAAAATGTAGCCTACACAGCTTCAGTCTTCTGAGGAAATGTAATTATCTCAACTGGCATGTATCCAGAATGCAGATCCCCCGTGGAAAAGATTTCTTATGAAAGATTAAGTGGTAACACATATGTCAACAGTGCTCCTAGCTCTAGAGTAATTCTGAGCAAATGAGGAAATGGCAACAGCCTCTGTTTCCAATTTTCAAACTCTCCTTGGGTCTCTTGCCACCCCAGGTGGCATCAAGCTCTTGAATTTGCTCAGGTGCTCTATCTCGGGATCAAAAAGACAGGTGAGGGGGACAACAGGTTTATCTATGGTGAGCCTTAAGGGGATGAGAGCCAAGGAAGCAGGTGGGCAGCAGGCAGCCTATGAGGCTGGCCGTTGGGGTGACACTGCCAGGGCCACCAAAGGCCTGCTTAGCCTGAGCCTCCTTCCGGTTCCCTGTAGCCCTCTCCCTGGCCAGCATGGCAACACTGCCCTCTGCTGGAGATACACAGTTATCGCGATCCACCTGAGATCAGATGGCCAAGGTGCAATGGCTGGGAATAACAGGGAGAAGAAATGCTTCGCAACTAAGCAACCTCTAGAGTCAGCTCCTGTGTGGCTAGAGTGTCAAGGGTCCCCATCTATGATGTCAGCCTTAACACAGGGATGTAGAATCAGACGGACGGTTCTGCCATGCATTTGCTATGTGACCCTGAGCAGGCTTCATCTTCCTGAGATTCAGAACAAAGGGAAAATCACCTAGTTATTGGGGGGATGATGAATGATAGCTCTTCATCGGAGTGACCACACATCCCAGCTTTTCCGGGATAGTCTCGGTTTATGCCTGTGGTCTGGATGTAATTATTAATAGCACCCCCTTTCATTCTTTGGATGATAAATCATATGGTCAGGTTATCCAAAGTGCAGTGCCAGATGTAGTAGTCACTCAGTGAATCCTATTCCTCTCTCCGTGACTAGGCTACCGGTCCTCTATGTGATCTGCATGCCTATTTTAAAGGGACAGAGGATGCAGTTTCCTTTTCCTTTCTGTGGGACAAACTGGACGCTAGCTGTCCTGCCTCCAACTAAGGAAGCTGTACTGCAGTGTAAGGGAAAATCTCTGCTGCAGGGGCCAGGAGACATAGGAAGAAAACCCGGTGGACAACTTCCAAGTGTGCCCGGAGAAAGCACCTTCACTCTGTCTGCTACCTCTCGAAGGTGTGTTTTACCTTCTTTCATGGGATTGCAGCAAGTCCCAAATGCAGCAATCAGTAAGGAAATACACTATTAGACGTTATCTCGCCTTCAATGGATACCAACCATCCACAGTTGGAAAATATCTCTAAGAAAGGAAATGCAACACTGCAGCATGTGTAGGCCTGTAGCTGTATAATACGTGTTTATTCCTTCCAAGCCTGGGAAATGTAAGGGATTATTGAAATGTCTGCCACTGTGATGGCTCCCATCAGTGACAACGGCCAAATTCTGTTGCACCGACATTCCTGATGGGAAGCTGGCGCTGACGCCAGGGCAGCAGCTGATCTGCATATCTATTTACATAAATTTGCATCGGTGCAATGTTAAACAATAAACGCTGATATTAAGGAAAGTGATTTTCCCCCAGACTGAGTCATCAGAACAGAGCCCAGCAGCGAGGAGCACAGTCTCTGGAACCTGGCCTGTTATCTTCCACTCGTGTGACCTTGGACAAGTGATAATCTTGTTACATTGCTTTCTTACCTGAAGCAGGAGTGATAGTGGTACCACCGACCGCAGAGGGTTGGTACAAGGATTAAATAAGTTAATGGGTGTAAAGGCTTTAGAGCATCACCTAGCCTATTAAGTGCTTAGATATTGGCTACTATTCTCATTGCAGCCCCGTGGTCTCCCACCACCAAACTTAGTAACAAGGCTTCTGATTTCTTCCCTCTAGATCTAAAAAAAGTTGGAAATTTGGAGCTGGGAGGGATCTCAGAAGAAGTAAACAGTCACTTTCAAACTTTCATTTTATTCCTTTAAAGACAAGCATGGAAAGCTTTTTGAAAACGAAACTTACTCGGAAAGCCAGCATGGAGGTGGGGAGGGGGGCCTGAGCAAGCACTGTGGTTAAGAAAAGAGGCTCTGCAGGCAAGCAGGTCTGATTTCCATGGCAAAGCTGCTTTTTAGCCTTGTGACTCAAGGCAAATGATTTACCTTGGCTTTAGTCCACCATTTCATAGAGTGGAGAATAGCAGTAGTAATTGTAAATATTTCATAAGGTTGTTATGAAGCTAAATAACTTCACACCTATTGAGTGTTTTGTGTAATGCCTGGCTCATAAAGAGGACCCAATAATTATGTTAACTCTTGAGATTTTAGTATGTGAAGATACAAGACAGAACCACTCCAGTCAAAGCAAGGCAGAGAACTAGAACTACCCAGGACAGACAGAGAGGGGGCAGTGGGGGGTCCCGTGACTTTCCAGAACATAATTTAAAACCTCCTGATCTAAGCCTACTCTGGAAGCTGCTTTCCAGAAAGCCCTCTGCCCCAATCACACCCGGCATTGAGCTTCCTCTGGCACTTTCTCCCAGTTCCAACCAGGGTTCTAATTCTGCCGCCTCCGCTTTCTGTGGCGATTGCTCTGCTTTTCCCTGCCCTTACCGCCGTAGCCCGGAGACAGCCTCTGCGGTTTAAACACCTTTCTCCGAGCCCTATTAAGCAGAGCAAAAGAGTGTGGCATCCCCTGCGTGTGGCTCCCAGTGGGGTAAGTGTGTCCTGAACTTGCACTTCTATCGTCTCTTCCTCCCTTTCTGAGCCTTCAACAGCTCACAGCCAGAGGGGGAATGACTCATTTTGTTAAAAATAAAAACACTATAATCTTCCCTCTGAAGACTTTGCTCACGATCACTGCAGGCTGACTCTGATGTGCATCCCAGCAGCCAGGGACAGCCAGTGGGCCCCGGGGAGGCTGGCCCACGTGGAACCACAGCTTTGCCACCACCTCTGCTTTCCTGGGTCCCTGGGACCCAGCCAACCTATGCTGGCTGGGTGGTGGGTGATGCAGGGACCTAAACAGCATTAGCATGGGGTGGGAGGGATGGCCGGGTCCTAGAGGAGAAGGATGCTGCTGGACGCAGGGGTCACTTGGGGGCCAGAGGATAAGATTCATAGCCCACAATGAGCTAGTCCAATCTGTCCATTGTACCAAGACCCAGAAATCTCAGATCGCTGAGCCGAGAGTGGGAGAAGCCGGATGAGGGTTCAGGGTCCCCATCTGCAGTAAGTGGAACTATTATTGTACTACTGTCACTAGTGCCATTACTTCTACCGCTGCTCTTGCTTCCGTTGTTAAGACAATTCTATGAGGCAGGTAATATTACTATCCCCATTTTATAGATGATAAAAACTGAGGCTTAGAGAGCTTGTTTCTTGCCTAAGCCCCACCAGCTAGGACGTGTGGTGAAGCAGTTGAAGTCAGTTAATTCGGGTCCACAGCCTGACCGAGTTCTTGAGTCCTGAGTCCTCGGCTGGGGAGTGGAGGGTGTGTTTCTTTGCCTGTGCATGTGCCTGAACAGGAACAAGGCCCCCTAAATATCTACTGAGTTCACGTGTGGTGAGTGCACCTGTGTCTTCCAGTAGGGCCTGACTGTCCCCTCTAATTGAGGACGTTGGTGACTGCCATGAAGCGTCGGTTAGAACAACTCCCTCTGGCCGTTGGGGGCAGCACCTCTCTCCTCGCTCCGTCAGACACCACGTACACCCCTGACTTACACCCAGGCTCGTGAGAGGCAATCAGTGTCAGGGCTAAACTGGAAGGTAATGGAGCTGTGACAATCACCTCAGTTCTACCGTGTGGCTTTGGAGAAGTCACTCATCTTCCCTGGTCTTGGATTTACTCAGCTGGAAGGAAACCAGATGGTTTCCCAGGGTCCCATCCGACAAGAGCTTCACTGAGGCATGGCGTAAGCAAGGTTTCCCAGCTTCGGCCTAAGGAGCACCCTGAGCTGGACCATTCTTTCCTGGGCTCTGTGCAAAGCTTAGTGGCACCCTCTGTCCCTCCTCGTCAGGTACCAGTAGCTCTTCCCAGTTGTGACAAATGAAAATGTCCCAGACACACCGTCCCATGTCTCCCGGGGTGGAGAGCGGGCAAAGCTCCTGGTGTGAAGTGACCCGGGCTCTTCCCTGCTTTTGATATCATCTATCTCAGTGTCCTCAGGTAGGTCCCTTGTCCTCTTTGGGCCTGGCCCCTCACCTGCAGCAGGAGGGCAATATTCTAATCACACCTCATTTTATTGTGCTTTGCTTTATTTGGGCTTCATGGATGTAGCATAGCATTTTTTTTACAGATTGAAGGAAGACTAGCAAAAAAATTATGACTCACTTTACTGTGATACTTACTTCATTGCTATGGTCTGGAGCCAAACCCACAGTATCTGCATGGTGTGCTTGTGTTTGTCCAGGACGACGGGGCCACAAATGTGCTCCAGCTCGATCCTTTCCTACCTGTGTGATGGGGAGAGGTAGTGAACTGAGGAGTTCAGAGAGGTGGTGCTAAGTGCTGGGATACAGGTGTGTAACCATCAGAATCCATTATGTGATGAGAGTATTATGTTCACTGGGTTTGTAAAATCCCAGTCATTTTTGCAACCCCAGGAAAATCGTGGCTCAAACAGTCCACCAGCCCAGATGAGCACATTGCAAGTTCCTCGCTACCATACTCTGCCGGGTTTTTCAGGGTCTGACTCCCCAGTTCTTCAGTTCTCCCTGTATTCTCTTGGCATCATTTTGCTCTGAACACTTCTGACAGGAATGCCATTCTCTTTGTCAGGCATGATAATAAACTCCAGATTTGTCAATCCAAATCTAAGCTTAGATATCACCTCCTCCAGGAAGTCTTCCAAAGCCCCCTATGTACACATGTAACAGCTATGTCTTTTTACCCAGCATAGTGGCCACCCTGTGTGAGACTCAGATATATAGTTCCACTCTTCTAGGCTTCAGGCTTTCACCTGTAAACTTGGGTTTGTTTCTCTCTGGAACCCTGGCTGATACAAGACATGAATTATCATTGTCATCCTCACTGTTGTTCACACACCATTCGGTCAGTTATGTATCTCAGAAACTGTGCCAGATTCCAGGATTGTAAGGGTCAGACATGATTTCTCAGGGAGTCTCAGAGTCTCGATTCTGCCTCTTTCTGATCTGTGACCATGAGCTTCTCTTTAGAAAGTGGGCATGAGGTGTAAGGGTCCTTTGTAATCTCAGAAGTCACTCAGTCTTTGTAAGGGATTGTTGTTTATAGCAGAATCAGAGGGACCATCACCAGTTCTGCAGATGGCAAGCACTCCAAGGCCAGGAATTTGCTTTGCCCACTACCACTTGCTCCTGAGCAGGGCTTTGTTGAGTGAATACATGAAATGCCCTAATTTCACAGTGGCTGGCTCAGAATGCCAGGATATCTTCTGTCCGTGTGCACATTGAATGCACCACACAAGGAAAGACAAAGTTATCAAAACTTGGAGAATAATTTTTCTATGAATTCCTCTGGAGCAATTGTTTTTCTTTGAGGGGCAAGTCACTCTGGCCCAATGAAATCTCACGCAAAATCATACTACACAATATTGGGACTGTTTTGGTTGAAATGTGTATGCATGGTGGTGAAGGGGTATAGATCTCATAGATTCCCCCACCCCACCCACCCTGTCTTTTCTTTTACTTCCTCTCTTTCTAACTTTTCTTGTAAAACTTACGTCCCTGGAGAATAAAATTCAAAAGGAATCAGTCATAAATATTTTAAATAAAAGTTTGATGAAAGAGCACTGTGCAAGGAGCCTGAAGGCGTCAGCTTAGACTTCATTCTGCCTGTGACTCACTGTGAGACGTCTGGCCAGGCACTTCCCTTCCCTGTGCCTCAGTCTTCCTATCTGTAAAGTGGGAGAGATGGAAATATACCAAGTGGTCCAACCACATGTAATGGTGTAAACAGATGAAAGAGTCACTCACACAATTGATTCGTTTCTTCTTCCTTTTGTGATGTTCCTTTTTATCTTACTCTCTTGTCCCATCTCTGTTTTCCTGAAGAGAGCAAGAACCCAAGGGGACCCAATGGCATATATTCAGATGTTGAGCATCACCTGTAGCATCTAAGCAACTTTGTGTGGTTACTGTGGCAACCTGAGCTCCTGAATGGTGCAGCCAGGTGCCCACACAACCTGATCAAAAACGGCAAGGGAGACAGCAAAAAAACCTAGCAGCTGGGACCTCGTGTTTGGCTCGAACAGGATGAAGGCACAGTGCCGGGGCCGTGTTCCAGACAGTTAAAAGAAATATCAGCATCTATTTGCCAACTAATTACAGAATATCATTCGAACATCATCCAGCCAGAACCTGCCCTCTGGTCCTCACAGGGCCCTGACTGAGAACAGTCTACAGTCTTTCTCTCTCCTTCTTCTCATTAACCTGCTAATATCAAATGAACATCTTATACCTTCTCTTGGCATAAGCTTGGCTCCGATGGGACTTGCTTTCTTCAGATAGCCTTTCCTGCCACAAACATGTATATATTTCCTCTCTGCCTGATGTCTTCACTTAAGTTTTCCGACCCCATGCTTTTCTCTGCATCCTGCCTGGTGTCAGGGAGCTGGTGAACCCAACACGAAATCTTGCTCCTGTCACTTTTTCTGGAGATAATCTGGGACACCTTCTCCAAGTCATGATTTTCATTTCCATTACGCCTGCTCAGTCAGGTTCCCAGATTTACAAGAAAATCAAACTGTCCTATGCATTTTAATGTGCATTACAAGCTATAAAAACATCACACAAATTTTAGTGCTTTTCTGGTTTAAATAGCTATTTACATTTTATAAAACCTTTTTACTTCCACAGTCACTTCCCAAATCAAGTTTCAGGAAAGTCTAGTTTTATGAAATGATAATAAATGTGCTCTAGGGAAAATAAATAAATAAAACAAATAGAACCAATAAAACTAAAAATTTTAAAGATTTATTTATTTATTTTCAGAGACGGGGAAGGGAGGGAGAAAAAGAGGAAGAGAAACATCAAAGTTTCTGTTCGAGAAGAAACATTGATTGGTCGTCTCTCACATGCCCCCAACCAAGTAGTTGGCCTGCAACCGAGGCATGTGCCCTGACCAGGCATCGAACCGGCGACCTTTTGATTTGCAGACTGGTGCTCAATCCATAGAATAACACTAGCCAGGGCAAAACTAAAATTTTAATTATGCAAACTTCTTTATTCAGACCTTCTCAGTGCCTTTAAGCTTTAAATGCTGTCTGACTCATAAAAGCTTTTTTCTCCCTCAGGAATCACTTATCATATCCCGGCACTAGTTTATCAAGAAATAACATCTGAGAGTTACCTAACTACACTGCCGTTTGTTAATAGAAGTACATGAAAATAACTGCATTAAAACTGGAAAAGTTAAGGCATGTAAATCTAAGAAAGTAAGACAGAAATTAGATCATTTCACTTTTTTCCTGGACTCTGTAGTTGCATCTCTTTATCTCTCTCTGCTATCTCTGCTATCTCTGCCTCCCTCATTCTCTCTCTCTCCCTTTCTTCTGAGGACCATAGGTGCTGACTTCCCATAAATGCAGATTTTCCTGTCTCTGTCCGGATGCACTGAATCGGAAGTGCAGAGGGAGCTCAGCAGTTTGTGTTTCGCCAGGGCCCTCCGAAGTGGCTCTGATGCATGTTCAAGTTTTACTTGAAATCACTGATTCAGCTCCTTATTAATAGGCCCTCTCTCGATTCCAAATGCCCCAGTTTGGACAATAAATGATATGGTCACACTAAATATAGCTATGTGGCCTAAAATATTTTGTCACGTACTTCCATTCCTCTTGGCAAGCAGCTGCACACACACGTACCTGGACAGCCCACCCTCCTCCCAGGGGAGGCACTGGACAAAGAGGCTCCCTGGCTACTGAAGAATGAACGCCAGACTCAGCAGAGTGTCCAGGTCTGTGCTCTGACATCCTGGACAGGGTCCTTTCTGCAGGATCCATGCCCTTATTATGATGATTAAATGATGACGGTGTCAAGTGCTTAGCACAGTATCTGCTACACAGGAAAAAATTCACTAAATGGTTGCTATTTATATTCATTTTCTATTTTTACTGACACCTCTATGTCAGAAACTGTGGTAGGTTCTGTGCATTAAAAAGCAAAGCAGACAGACAAGATCTAATTGGAGATAGGGACTGCCAACAACTGTGATACGAGGTGACAGGGGCTGTGGTTGGATGAGCAGGGCTGCGGCACAGAGAAGGGAGGGGTCAACTCCCCTGGCCTTGGCTGTGGTGGGCAGTGGTGGGGGTGGGGGAGTAGGCAGTTGCTAGGCAAAAGCAAGACCTGCTCAGCTTGGTTGGAGGTAATAGTTGGTCTGGAGAAAATGAGAATGAATAATAATGATAAGAGAGGAGTCTGAACATGTTGGTAGAGACATAATCATCAAGAGCTTTTTTGAGCCACTTTTTTCTAACTTTGGAAAGTTAGAAAATTATTCTGAGGGCAGTAGGGAGCCATGGAAAAGTTTTCAGCACAGGAGTAGCTGGTTTAGTATTTTATAAACCTCGCCTGACTATGTAGCTTGCACAGAACTAAATGAGAGAAGACTGGGGCTATGAATGAACCCCAGAAATAAATTGGTGGTATCTTGGAGGAGGAAATTGGAGTGGGCATAGAACACTGTAGCTATAATCATATCCATTGAGTTTTGCTTCCAAGTAAAATAAAATATCTATTGCTTTCTCTCTCACCATACAGCGTCAGATTTGGTTTTAGAAAATAAAATGGTAACACCATTATCTAGACATTTGGGCCCCTACCTGAGCTCTTGTTTCAATTGTTTTTGCTATCTTTATTGTCTAGACCTTAAGGCTCAGAGTCACATCTAACAAATGGAACATGTATAAGCCATCAAAATATCTAATATCTATATATTATCACTAATAAATGTATTGCAATATTGTGATTTATAAGAAATATATATGATTGTTCAAATGACCAAAATATATTTCTCATATATATTTGGTCCAAAATTTGTGGAATTGCCTGAGCATTGTAAGCAGTGGGAGCACCTTTTGTCCTAATAGCTGCTCTCTTGTTCTCAGTTTGTGAAATAACTGCAGTGCCATAAAGGTGAGAAGGGTGTCTGTGTTATTCGTAACCAGCCATTTCCACCACAACTGGGTTTGCTCTAACAAGGTGACCTTTGGAAAGCATCTGAGGATGGGGGCATGGTTGCCAGGGGAACCAACCACGAATAAAAGGGTTGCCATGCTTTCCTTGATTTCCAGGGAGGGGAGAGGGACTGGATGTTGAACTCATCAACACTGGTCAATGAGTTCATCAATCACACCTATGTAATGAAGCCCCCATAAAAACACAAAAAGATGGGGTTCAAAGAGCCTCCAGATTAGGGAGCATGTGGAGATTTAGGAAGAGTGGTGCACCTGGAGAGGACATGAAGCTCTGCACCCTTCAGTTATCTAACGCCAATATTCGAGTCCCCTGCCTCCGCCCACTCTCCACCAGAAATGCAGGAGCAGGATGGTGCCGTGAAGAGAGGAAGTGGTGTATTTCAGGTCTGGCAAATCCGAGAGCAGGCGAGCGCCTGTCCTGAAAGCCCCTGCTCCCCAGTGGCATGTAAGTTACAGATTATAGAGGGCAAAATCACTAGACGCCCTGGGTTAGGGGTTCAGGGTCCTGTTAAAAGCTGATTGGTTGGAGGTAAGGTAAGATTAAAAAAAACATTTTTCTTGGTTCCTGAAAATAGCTCTGAGGTCTGCTCTGGCATCCCCTGTCTAGGTGCTTGGAAAAGTAGCCAGGGGGGGTCATTCCACCTCAGGTGCAGGAGCCAAAACGTAACTGAGGTCAAGATGTCATCTTCAGCCGGCCAGAGGGCTGGACAGGGTGGCTGTTTTTCAGGTCCCAGCTATTGTCTTCTGCATACTCAGGGGTTGATAACTGTCAGGGGGAAGGCAGGCCTGTGAGGTGTGTAGAAAGAACAGGGAAAAGTATTTCTAAAGCTCTTGTCAGAAATCCAATCAAAATGATGAGGACATTTGTTTTCACTTTCCCTGTATACCTTGCCCTCTGTATCTCTTCCATCTGGCTGTTCCTGAATTATATCCCCTTCAGTTATACTAAACTGTTGGTCTAGTAATTACAATGTTTCTCTGAGTCCTGCGAGCTGTGGTAACAGATTAATAGAATGCAAGGAGGGGTTGTTGGAACCCCACCACCTGTTTCCAGCCAGTTGAGTCAGAAGCACAGATGACAATGCAGACTGGTGCCTCGTGTCTGCAGGGGTGGGGTGGGGTGGGCAGTCTTGTGGAAAAGAGCCCTTAACCTGTGGAATCCGATGATGCTATGTCCAGGTAGACAGTGTCCAAATTGGCTTGATTGGTACACCACCCCGCTGGTATCTGAGAAGTTCGTGGTGAGGGGACACCCCCACCCCAGATACGCACACACACCTTAGAATCCGTGACCGGAAGCTTAGTGGTTTTGCTTCTCACTTGCCATGTTGTAGAAATCTGTGACTTAGGCCAGGCGAAACTGGAAATGGAGGCTCAGAGAGGGTTGGCCCTCTTCATACAAATGGAAAGATGCTGGCCTTTTGTTTGCAAATTCCACTCTCTTCCGCATGACCAGGCTGCCTCTGACTCATGCACCAGAGAATGAAGAGGACTTGGGAGAGCCAAGATGGGACAGGCAGAGGTCCGGGGAGGGGTTTGAAACGAGTTGTTACGTCTGTCTGCACCTCCGTGTCCTACCTAGGCTCGGGAGCAGTGATGCCTGAAAGAACAAAGAAAGGAGAAAGAGGGAGGGCGGATGCTGTGTCACCCTCTCATACGGCGAAAGAGGAAAAGTGGCACTAGACGATTCACTCCACCAGACCCAGAGCTCCAGAGCAGGCTTACGTCCTCCCCAAACGGCCCCAAACTCGACTGCAGATCTTTTTCTGAAGACTGGTTCAGGGGAAAGAAAGCCACACATTATGAAAAACTCTAGGCTGGGGCCCAGGTCTGCCAGGCAGCATCCCTCTCGCTGAGATTCAGCTGCAAATGAGGATGCTGATCAAACCAACTCCCAGGACTATGGTGAGGACTATTCAGAGGTTTAACAAAAATACCGCCTGGAATTCTCTTTGCCCAAAGAGCGGCATTAACGCCCTCCTGGACCTTCCACCTTTCTGTCCACCCCGTTTAACATTGTAACCCTCCTTGTTGGTCCTTCCTACCCCCCTTCTGGCTTTACTTTACCCCACAGGTAGTACTTCCATTTATCATGGTAATATTTTACTTGTTTATGGACTGTGTTCCCACCTTTCACAGGAAAGCAAGGATGGTTTCTCTATTCTGTCCATCGTTTTATGTCCAGTGCCTAAAAGAGTACCAGGCACAAATAATACAGTAGTACTCGTTGAAGGAAGGATGGATGGATGAATGAATGAAAGAATAAAAATATTTCATTCACTGGTTTTCTATTTCCAGGACCATGTGTTATGCAGCCACAGCTTCACATAAGCCACATTTGTTTCTTATTATGCAATGCATGAGTGCTGTCTCCTGTAAATGCAGTAAACACTACAAGAATACAAAATAAAGTTACTCAGTAATTATGGCAATAAAGAAAGGGCTTCATTGAGAGTCCTGAGCCCTTTTTATCCCAACAGAGAACCACTTAGCTGCATAATGTTTCCCATCGATCCTATTCAGCCTCAGGCATAGAAATGTTTAGATATAACAATACAAATGATGGTGGTGCTTCCTATGTGCCAGTATGTTTCTAAACACTCGTATGTCTTAACTCATTTCATCTCCACAACAACAGTATAGGGTAAGTGTTATTTTTTTACCTCAATTTACAGATCAGGAAACAGGGGCAGAGTTACTATTTTTTAATGTCTAAATGGATCATGCTAGACCTCCTTAGCTCACAGTGTGCTTTTTCCACTTCAGGTATGTCGTACGTAATTATGCACACCTTGATATTTAAGTTGAGACAACATCTGTTCCTCCTATAACCACTCCAGATTAGTGCAGGGCTTTACTTTCCACCTATCCACTTACCGGTTTATTTGTTTGTTTCACTTACTGATTTTAATCCGGTCCTCATTCTCCTCCTCGGACTTGGCAGCTGAGCTGAGTGCCCTCAAAACACCTTCTGCCAGCATCTCTCTCTGCCCTTCCCTTTGGGATGAGGTGCAGGGTGATATCTCCTGGTTTGCTCTCCTGAGGTCAGTCCAACGCAGGAGTTCCCATAAGGCCCCTTTGAGTTTCCTGTTAGCACCAATATTTGATGACTTGCTCCTTTGCATCAAGAAATGAATGGCTTCCCACTAAATGGGGTGTTAGAGGTAGAGAGAGGATAACTTGAAACATTTTTTAAAATCAGGAAGTCAAGCAGAGGGAGCAATTGCTGCTATTTTCGCTAATTCGCTGACATTTTAAAACCAATCGTTCAGCCTCTCTAAGTCTCCAGTTTCTCATAAGTTAAATGATAGTGGCTCCCACCTTACTACCTTGTGTGTCTGAATCTAATATTTTGGAAGAATCTACATAACAATGATGAGGCATAAGAATCCCTTACACTTATGTGATGATTTATAACCTACAAAGTACTTGTTGAAGAGGACTGTGTCCTCGAATCATAAAATTTCAGAGGAACCTTACAGAGAAGTGTATCTAGTTAGTCCTGAACTCTTGGCTTCACGCTCCCTGGCAAGAAGAACCCAGCAGGGTGTGAACCCTGCAGTCCATGAATTCTCCCTTAATATTTCAGACATGCTAATGAGAATCATATATTTCCCAACAAAATCAGACACTAATTGCTTTTGGTGGAAGTTACAGCAACTAAAATCAGTACTTGTTGGAAAACTAATTGTCCCTTTATAAATGTAACTTAACAGACATAACCTCTTGAAATATTGGGGATCTGCGGAAAGAAAGTTATAGAAGGAAAACTTAGTAGCGAAATGATGAAGAATTTGGGCCACAGAGGTCCCTGCATTTTATAGATGAGGAAAGTGGGACCCACAGAGGCAAGCTATACCCTGAAATCCCTCTTCTTGAGCACTGCTGCTCAGCCCACACTTCATCTCTCCTCTGTTGGACATGGGGACCGGTGTCCTAGCTGGTCCTGGTGTCTACTGCCCCCTTCCATCTGTCTTTAGAACTGCAACCTTCCCCACCCAGATGGATCGGCATTCTCTGATGCCTCCCCACTGCCGCTAAACTAAGGCACACTCTTCTGCTGGCAAGCAAGCCTCCTCATGATCTGGCCTCGCCATACCCTGAGCTTCACCTGACGCCCCAGTCACACATAATGGGGTTTGGTCTCTGAATGTACCAGGGACCCCTGTATCATCAAACAAACTGTTCTCTCCGTAGAATGCCGTTTCTCTGCGTGTTTACCTGTCAATTTGGACCCACCCTTCAAATTTCAGCTTCATCACACCTCCTCCAGGAAGCCTTCACTGCCTACACTCCTTCACTCTAGGATGGATTGAATGCTTGCTCTGGGCACGTCAGCATCCCATGCTTCCATCTAACAGGCAGTTCTCTTACTGCATTTCTATCTGCTCAGTAGACAGGGGATTGTTAAGTAAAAATGACTTTCCCAAGGTCACACGCTAAGTCTTCTCCTGGGTCAAGGGCTCCATGTGCTGTAGAACATGGCCAGTGCTTTGAAAACTCCAAGCCTTTGTCCACAGATCTCACATTTTGAGGGGGAAAAATGGTCCCACATAGAATGTATTAAGGAATAAATGTAGGCCTGCCAGAGAGGAAGGAAGGTGTCTTTCAGGATTCTGTCCTCCAGATCAGAAACACACAGGAGAGGTTTAGGGCTCAAAGCCCGAAGTGGAAGAAGCATCTCTTAGGCAGGGTCACATGCCACAGTTTGGCCACTCGGCTGCATATACTGTGCAGGTGCTTATGAGGCCAGAGAGAGCCCCTCGCCTGTTGCAGAAAACCCCAAGAATGAGTTGGGAAACCTGGGGTACCATTACATCAGGCTTCCTTGAAGGGCATTATTGTACTTGACTCTGTTTTCTGAGTCAGGCACACTGCCAGGCAGGGAGACAAGCATCTACTCTGCTCTGCTTATAGGTAAAGAGCCGCTGGCTACCAAGGCCTTGACTTTTAAAGAACCCACCTTCAGCACCTCCAAGCCCTAGCCTCTGGCTCTGCTTTAAGGAACAAGAAAGACAGTAACGAGGAAAATGATCCCCCAGACTTATAATTAGGAGACACACACTTGCTATAATTTGACTCTACATGTAACTCACAAGGTACTTTAATCTGCATGATTAGTACTTCTAAAAACCCTGAACAACTGACAAGCCAGAGACGCTTACAATGTTGTCTCTCTCTCTCTCTCTCTCTCTCTCTCTCTCTCTCTCTCTCTCTCTCTCTCTCTCTTTTTAATGAAAAGACACAGACTAAAAGATGTGAAGTGGCTTTCCTGAGACCTGATTGAAGTACGGAAGATCTCTGTGTACTAGGGACAATTAATCAGAAAACGCCAAGCTTTACCACTACTATGCTGTGGACTGCTGGGCAAGTTACTGAACCTCTCTGATCTCCCATTTCCTCATTGATAAAAGGGAGACAAAATATAATATCACTCTCTCAGGGCAGTTGGGAGATAAAATGAGATAATATGCCTAATACAGTAATGAACTCATTACTGATACCTAACATTTAAGGACCAAAGTTAAAATCTCTTTATCCTTTCTTAATCCTCAAATGTGCTCTGAGGCTTTGGATAAACCATTTAACCCTCTGGGCTACAGTTTTCCCTTCTGCAAAAGAGGTTCTAGTGTCCTTACACAACCTATCTGGATTTCAGTTCCCTCAGCTCCCAATTGGGAGGAATAATTACAGATTCTCCCTCATAGGGTTATTCTGAGGACTCCAGTAAATAATGCCTGGGAAGACAGTGTTTGGTACAGTGCCAATGCTAAATATAAAATAGCTATTGTCACTGTGGTTGTTGCTCATATTATTATTATTATTAGCCACTCCTGTTGTACAATGGGATATACACCCTCTCACTCAGTACAGTAACCATAGTTCAGTTATATTTGGGTCAAAGAGAAATAAGAACATTTCTGTACTATCAAAGCTTCTACATCCTTCTTTTTTTAGTTGACCTTAGAGAATCACAGACTCTCAGGCCTGGCGTGCTTTTCAGCAGCCATCTACCTGATCTCTCCAATGTTTGAATTCTCTCTATAACATTCCACCAAGCAACATGTACTTGAATATCTCTGGTGATGGGGACCTCACTACCTTGCACAGTAGCTCACTCTGTATAAAATTCTGTGTGCTAAGCTCTCCTCAATTAAGCCAAAAATGCCAGTCTCAATAGCTTTTCCCCTTTGCCCCATTTCTACCCTTCAACTCTAGTTGGATCTATAGAAGTCACCCAGAATTTGTAGACACCAAGTTTCAACATTTTTCTCCAGACTGTAACAAACTTGAATTATATTTGCTGGACATTTTTTTCCCTCCCTCCTTCTAAAAAAAAATCTTAAGCACATTTTGCCATTCGAAAGATTTTTTTTTTTCCTCCTCGTCTGCTGGTTCCCACTGGGATGAAAAGCAATAAAAAGTCAAAAAGAAGTATAGGTTTGCCTTCTGGCTTTGTCACTTAGACGAATAGCCCCGTAAAAAACAGTGAATGCTATCGGTTAAAGCAAACTCTTTCCTCTCCTCCGTACATTTCACTGAGTTCTGATGCAAGGGGTTTGGACAGGAAACCCTTTTTCAGGAGATGGATAAGTTGGTGAGTTAAAGATTTTGCATTAAAAAGAGGTCCTGGTTATAATATCTTCCTGACAGTTGCATTTTGCTCCCCCTGTTTTGTGACTTGTATAAATAAATCCCGGGGGGGGGGGGCATCAGCTGGAGAGGAGATATTTGGGAACACTGTCTGCCAATCAGGGCATAATAAAGAAGAGAGCAGCTTCCAGCCGGTTCTGGCTCTTAGGGAAGGGTCTGTCTGCGTGCTCTCTCCATCCCCAGCCCGAGCTCCAGCGCTCCCTTCTCCTCTTTTTAATGTTCTTTGTATTTCCAATCAGCATCCCCATCTGGCAAGGGCTTCAGGAAGTCACCTGAGCAGACAACATGAGAGGATGTTATATTTCACACTTTCCAATGAAAAATATGCTGGTTGGGAATGTTAATATTTAATTGCAGATAAAGTGTCTCAAAAGTTGTGGGAGAATTTTCCATTAAGATATGGGGATACTTGGAGCATGTACTCACCTTGTTGGAAAACCTTATCAGGCAAGTAGACAGCATGTGGTGTCAGGGAAAGATGCTGCGGCAGCACCTGTGGGGCTATATATCGCTTGCCCCGCGAGGGGTTAACTATAAATTTGAGTGCAGAGTAAACACAAAGTGGAGAAAGTGCTTCTGGATCCAGTGCACATGTCTCTGACCAGTACAAGCAAGATTAGGAACTAAAAGGAGGACACTGGCCTCGGGTGTATGTGGAAGAGGCAGAGGCTGGACGTCAAAGATAACCTTGAATTTCTGTCCTGTGAGGATGGAGCCCCATGGGCACAATAGAAAACCATAAGCTAAAACATGCCTTTGTGCTGCAATGCATGAGTTATAAAGTATATGCTCGCCTCTTGTCTCATTGGACACTGCATTACGGATGAATGATGAAGTTGCCCTTTTTGCAGGAAGGTATGCTTAGAGATAGTTGGTTTTCAAATGTAGGTCGTCTTTCTGTCTACAGCCATATCACCCTGAACACACCTGATCTCATCTGAATGTAGGTCTAACTCCAAACCCAGTGCTCCTTCCACTAAAGCGCATATTCTTTCAACAACAAAGAGAACACGTTTATTGTGGGAAAAATGGTAGCAGGATGATAATAATGGTTAATGACAAAGATGATGCTGATAAATTGACACATGTTATTTTCATGTTTGAAATGCCAAGAAATCTCTCATTAAATCCTTACAACAGCCACAAAAGGTATTAGCACTTTAATTGTATTTAACAGATGAATAAACAGGTTCACGAGATAAAATGACTTGCCCAAGGTCACAGGAGTGGTTCTTCACATGTCACTGTGGATAGATTTGAAATGCCTGCACTTCTATTAAACAACAGAAGAAGGAAAAGAAGTGGGAGAGGGGAGAGGGGGAGGATTCAGGTGGGGACAGGTGGAGTTCAGAGGCCGTAGGGAAATTTTGTTTATGTAGATAGTCCTTTCAGAACTTCATTCACTTGGGGGCTCTCATTAGGCACCTGGACACTAGCAGTGGTCTGGCGTTGAGGAAAGATGCTGGAGGCAGAACTGCAGTGACAGTTATGTCCCCAGCACACGTACTGAGCACCCAGTGCATGCAATTCCGATACGCACCACGGCACTTTGGATGGGAAGCCTGAAAAAAAGCCTTGGACTTTGTACTGATTTTGGAAAACCACTTGGTAGCCCTGGTGATTCCATTTCAGCAGCGCGCAGGGGGCGGATGACCATGAGTGGTGGAGGCACCATGGGAGGTGAGGAAGGCAGGTAACAGTAACAGATGAAGAAGTGTATGGTTGAAAGGAGCACAGTAGCAAGACGGCTTAGACGATTGTCAAGGTCAAGGGGCTTTTTTCCTTACTTCTTTGAAGGTAAGAATTGAACATTTTCGTGGTCTTCAGAAGGATTCGGAGGAGAGGGAGAGATCGAATACATAGAAGAGAGAGGAAAAAGCAAGTTCAGACCAAAGGCAATGTCGGAGGATTGTGTTTCTGAAAGAAGGGCCACTGTCTCTAAGACCCCAGGCACAATAAAGGTTTGGGTCAATGAGTGAATCATGTCAGATTTCTGGAGTGCGAAGGTCTCTGGGTAGACACAAAGTAGACTCAGGTTCAAATCCTAATTTTGTTACTTTCTAACTCTCTGATCTTAAATAAATCAATGAACCTCCCTGAGCCTCAGTTTCTGCATCTGTGTCAAAGATGCAAAAGAGATACATCTTCACCCAACTCTTTGGATTGTCTGAAAGCAGAGATTCCCCAGCTTGCCTGAATCACAGATTCTTTAGTATCTCAGTAATTTTTTTACAGGGCTCCTAGGCCAAAACAAAACAAAGAAAACAACAACAAGTCCCATGTATTGTGTGGTTGCGTTCAAACAATTTAGTAAGTATGTATGTCCCATTAAAGAAAAAACAACAGTCCCAAATGATATCACTTGTGCTAAAGGCCATGATACCAGATTTAGTCTCACCTGACCTAACTGCTACTTCTACATCTCCCAGAAACAGTCTTCATCCACCCGTGTAGAACTTTCTGGTCACTATCAATGAGGTAATCCGTTACAAGGGCCCTCTCGATCCCTCACTTGCAAGACAAAAGGTGCATGACAAAAACCCTTGCTGTTCCCTTCTCCCCAAAGGAAAATGTACTGGTCTAAAATCAGCTCTTTCTTTTATTTTGTTAATAGCTCTCTTGACCCACCCTCCTACCTCTAAATACTTTCCACTTTGTACAGTTATTGGGAGCAACTTCCAGGTGCTAGATGATATACTGCCTGATTCATGAATCACTTAATAAGGCCAATGAGATCTTCACATTTACTCGGCTGGATTTTTTTTTAACGTCCCATCACTTAATACACAGACTTTGAAGGAAAGAAAAGGCTAGCATTTCATTCTTAAATAAACACAATTGCATACTCATGGAATACTCACAGCACAACTTCTAAAAACTTGGGAACAGATGGAACCTCTTCATCCTCATTTCCTGTTCTAGGTTGATCCTCCTATGCCACTTGCTTTTTTATTACAATGTCCCCCTAAAACCCGGAACCCTGTACGTATGATATCATTGAAAGGATTGCAGTATGATCTGACATTGAGATGGTGAACTCCTTCACCCTATTGGGTCCCTGGTGCTGAGCCACTGAATTTCTCTCTAAAGCATCAAGTATCTCTCAGTGTCCCACTGTTTTCTGTGCCCCCCTGGTCACCATGGAACATTTAGGGAACCATTAATCTAAAGATTACCTTAAATAATATGTGTATAATACACATTTTTTAATCAATTACAAATTGATTTTTTTAATTGGAACATCCAGGAGGAGAAGGCAAGAATGTGTGAGGCAAATATCTGAAGACAAACCCTGGAGGCTATTGTAAGCCAGGTAGGGAGAACTAGGCTCCCCTGCTTGTCCAAGGAATACCCAGCAAAAAACAATGGAATAACAATCTCGCCCATCTGTTACCGAACAAGAGGAGGTCCGAGGGAGGGGCAATACAATATTTGGCCCACCTAGGGATGCCTAAAACTGCTATACAACAGGGGCCCCTCCCAAAAACCAAAATACTAAAATCTACTGGGCCCTTCTGTCCGCCGCCAATTGGAAACACATCTCTTAATGCCAGAGATTTGTGAAAAGGAAACAAAATGTTTATTTAATGCTATTCAGGCCTAATGCCACCACTAAAATATCAGAGTCCTTTAGGTTGTACACCTACACCCACACAGTGCTCCCTTCCCCCGCTGTCCCAATTCCGGGTACCGTAAATCAGGAAAAGAGCACACGTCTGTGTTGCAGGCCGCTGGCACCGTCAGCTGTGTCACCGTGCAGGATCTCGAGTTAATCCAAAGTACTGTGGTACCCTCTCATGGTCCACTGGCAAGAGTCCTTTGTACCCAGTTCCAGTCAAAGTCTCTGTTGCTTTTCAGGCCCCGCAGCCAAAGGGGGCACCCCAAAGCCGCGTGGGCCTCTTCTACCAAAGCTGCAGGAGTCCGCACTCCACCAAAAGCATGTGGCTGTCTTCTTCACCTGGCTGCAGGGATCTCCATTCTGGCAAAGCTGCGTGGTTTTTCCCTTTCACCTGGGAAAGAGGGGGGTCCACACTCCGCCAAAACCACGTGGCTCCCTCTTTCACCCCACCAACAGGGGGTCCTCACTCTGCTGAAACCGCATGGCTCTCTCTCATCTGCCCAAGCAGGGACCCTTCATGTCCTGGAGCCAGTCTTTTCCAAGCTCCCACACAGCGGCCCTTCCACTCAGGGGCGCAGCCCTAGTTACATCCTGAGTCCAAGCCCTCCTCACTCAGGAGCGCAGCTCCTAGTTCCCATCTTGAGTCCCAGCTACTACCTTCTCCCTTCCGCTCCAAACTTGGCCACTGCTATTCAACATATCTATGAAACCAGTTAAAGGCTATAGATATGTTAAATAACCATTCCTCCAGAGGTTAGCTCCAAAACTGTTGCTATGCAAAATAGCTCTCAATGGCCTGGCTCCATTCTTTCTTCCCCCTGTGGGGGGGGGGGGGGGGGGGTGAGGACATCTTATATGTCTCTCCAATATTCCTATACACTTTGAATTCTGGACACTTTTCTAAATCTTTTTGGGGGGCCCCTCTGTCTGCACCCTGTATCAATTCCCTCCTTTCAGATATACACGTTCTTTATAATCATATAAAGGAAAATGGACGCAGATCTCATCTTCTTGTAACTGCTTCGAGCTGAAAATGGACGCTGTCCTACGTACTCCGGGGTCAGGGGTGCCCTGAAAGGGGGGGGGGGTGCAGCACGGAGGGAGTCCTTCCTGTAAGGGGAAAGACCTTACAGGGTCCTGGTCAGTTGGCTGTCACCTGGACGTCGCAGGCTTGGTGTCCAAAGGCTGGCATTACTGGACTGTTGGCATTCTGGTCAGGTCATATTCTGGAGGTGACAGATTAGGCAAGAAATTGGAAGCACAATTAAATCATAACCATTAATTGACAAAGGCAGACACTCCAGTAAAGAATGGCTTATCCAGTGGAAGGTGTACAAGGCATGCTACACCTATCTAAAAACTCTTGTGCTCCACTATACTTCACTCAGGCTGAGGGGAATACATTAAGATTTCCCTCCTTTCAGATTTCTGCGCCCTTTCTGCCCAAGCCATCGAGACAGAAAAGGGAAATTCAGTTTCAAAGTGAAGCCCACAGACCGCCCCAGCCCTTCACCAACCCAACTACTTAGTTCAGCCAAACCGTTGAGTCTCAGGGGGGCGATGTCGAAGATGGGCTCCTTAAGTGAGGCCTATATTGCAACCAATCACTCACAGGCATAGGCAGGTCATAGGCATACACTCTATGAAAACAGAGAACACACAGGTTAATTCACACAACAATCCCCAAACCAGTCTCTGCGCCTGTGAGACTGTCTTTTGGGAAGACATTCCATTGCAAGATCCTTTGCACCTGTAAATTGTACATCTTCGGTAACATCACAAACCTGGTTTCAACTTTCAAATGAAAACAAACTTTCAAGACAATTAGCTGCGCCATTCTGATGTGTAACACTGAGCATTGTGATTTTCCTTGAATTATAATTTTTCTCCTTAAGATCACCCTCACTGTTATTACAGGGACTACTTTGGGTCCCGCTTTTGATTTTGACTGTTCGTTTGCATAAACACATCAAGAGCAGCCTGGATCACTTATGATCCCTAAGTCTACTTTGCTGGAACTGACACAGGGAACCCTCAGATTGACTTCTTACTCCGCCCCTCAGGGCACAAACGCAGAGCCACACACCTGCCATCTGGCTTTGCCTGTACCAGTTGTTTCACTCAAGTCCTTGAGCCTCCATTGTGCCTACAGGTTCCTTTTTAGCCATCTTTCAGGAAAGCAACCTTCGTTCCTTCCCTAGAAATACTGGCACGAACCGCACAACCAACTAAAGTACCAGGCTTTTCTTGTGGGCTTTCACTAGCTTCAGAGGTCAATCTCAGTTCCTCAGGGCTTTCTGGTAACGACCAGAACCCATACATGCCTCCTTCAGGCGTGACATTCCAGTCAAAGTCTTGGTTAACAAAACCACTATTAAAGACTAGTCTTATTGGTTTTATGCAAAGAAACTTTATGTCATCACTTATTCTTTTAGACTTCCAAATTCTGGAGAGATTAGTTAGGGAGAAAAATACAAATCATAATGGAAAATCCTTTTCCTTGTTCACTTTCCTATGGAGTATGAAGTTTCAACCTTTCCTGGAATCCTCAATTTCCTTTTCAGAGCAGATACAGAGCAAAATCTGAAACACAGTGTTCCGAAACAATACAGGTAGAGACATTCTCTCGCACCAATGCTTCCACTGGTGCCTCACAGAGACATGCTCCTTCAGGCCCGGTCTCTTGGCGGAGACATGCTGCTTTGCCTCAGGCTGAAACGCTTGTCAGCCCCAAATGACCCTTCCTGGGTCCCAGGTGGCAAAAGCATTCTCCCCAACCGGCTACAGTGACCTTCACTAGGTCTTACAATATAGGTACACCGGGTTTCTGATCAGAAGCAGAACCAATGGCAGAGACTTGCTCTCTTCCAATCCGGTCTCATGGCAGAGACATGCTCTTTGCCTCAGGCTGAAACACTTATCAGCCCCAAATGACCCTTCCTGGGTCCCAGGTGGCAAAGGCATTCTCCCCAACCGGCTACAGTGACCACTAGGTCTTATAATACAGGTATGGAGACGTGCTCCTTCAGGCCTGGTCTCTTGGCGGAGACATGCTCTTTGCCTCAGGCTGAAACACCTATCAGCCCTAACTGACCCTTCCTGGGTCCCAGGTGGCAAAAGCACTCTCCCCAACTGGCTACAGGTGACCTTCCTTAGGTCTTCAGGTACGCAGAGTTTCTGATCAGAAGCAAAACCAATGGCAGAGACATGCTGCTTTGCCTCAGGCCGATACACTCATCAGCCTCAAATGACCCTTCCTGGGTCCCGGGTGGCAAAGGCATTCTCCCCAACCAGTTACAGTGACCTTCGCTAGGTCTTACAGTACAGGTATGGAGACGTGCTCCTTCAGGCCCGGTCTCTTGGTGGAGACATGCTGCTTTGCCTCGGGATGAAACACTCGTCAGCCACAATTGACCCTTCCTGGGTCCCAGGTAGCAAAAGCATTCTCCCCAACCGGTTACAGGTGACCTTAAACAGGTCTTCAGGTACGGAGACATACTCCTTCAGTCCCGGTCTCTTGGCAGAGACATGCTGCTTTGCCTCGGGATGAAACACTCGTCAGCCACAATTGACCCTTCCTGGGTCCCAGGTAGCAAAAGCATTCTCCCCAACCGGTTACAGGTGACCTTTCTTAGGTCTTCAGGTATATACAGGGTTTCTGATCAGAAGCAAAACCAATGGCAGAGACTTACTCTCTTCCAATCCGGTCTCATGGCAGAGACATGCTCTTTGCCTCAGGCTGAAACACTTATCAGCCCCAAATGACCCTTCCTGGGTCCCGGGTGGCAAAGGCATTCTCCTCAACCGGTTACAGGTGACCTTAAACAGGTCTTACAATACAAGTTTCTGATCAGAAATAGAACCACATGTGAGAAATTTGCTCTTCTCCCATGAAACCAGGAAAAAAGTAGTTGAGGTTTTCCTTACTCCAGGTTTAAAACTTTCATATCCTTTATACTTATTCCTGCTCATCTAGATTTAACCATTACTCTTTTAATCTAGGTCCCTTTCCCACACTGGGAAGGACTATACGTAAACTCAGTACTTAAACTCAGTATGTGGCAGCCAAAAGTCCATAGCACTACAGGTACCTTCCACTGAAAGTCCCTAGGTTTGCAGGGTCATTTTACAACTTTCTGAAGCTTAGACCTTGCAAATACCCTATAAATCAGATGGTCATCCTTGGACCTTAGTTCATGACCTTCAAAACCAGAGCCATTACTATCAGAACCAGTTACACAGAGAACCTGACTGCTGCAGTGCCCACACAGCAGCAGCATACAGCCCATAAATCAGAAGAGAAGCCTTAGCCAGTTCAAAGATGGCGGCGCCCATGCACGTGGGATCATCCAACATGGCGGCACCCATGCATGCAGGGTCATCCAAGATGGCGATGCCCATGCATGCTCTGTCCTCCATGGTGGGGCACTCACGTGGCTCATCCATTTTACCCAAAATGGCAGCACCCCGACTCTGTTTCCACCCACCTGGGAAGGTTCCAGGACTCCGGTTTCAGGAGCCCTGGAAGCCCCCAAGGCCCTTTCCACCAGCGGGCAAGGGGACACCACAAAGCCACTCTCTACCCAGTGGGGGTGGTGAGTCACCAATGCAGGTGGAGAGCAGGATCTGCCCACCTGTGAAGGTGGGGGCTCTGCAGCTCCGTTTTCGGGAGCCAAAGTGGCTCCTGGCAACCCCTGCTGCAGTGGCTGAGCAGAGCTCACTTGCAGAGGCTGCAAATCCGTGGTGGAGACTTCTCCCACCTGCAGGGCAGGAGAAGCCGCAGTGGGCCTCACCTCCCCAGAAAGCAGTGTCACCACGGGAGACACTGCTGTCTGGGGTCCCTCATTCCCTGGGTTCAGAGCATTAATGAGGTTTCTTTCCTCATCCTCTTTCTCCTCCTGAAATCTACTATCAGGGAGGGGTTCTGAGACCCCTTTCTCCTTCTGGACCATTACACGCTTCTCTGTAGAACTACTCATACAGTTCCAACATAGATTCAAAGCAAACATAGATTCAGAGCAAAAAGAATACAGATGGCGTAAAGACCAGGTATTTCCCCTGCTACCGCCCACAATTCCAGCTCCATTATCACAAAAGAGCAGTCAGAAACCAAGTTTTCAACCCAAAACACTTTCACATCTCTGCTCCCTTCCCTCTTTGTTTCCTTTTCACCTTTCCAGGCGTGATTAGGCGGCCGATGCCCTCAAGAGCGCAGAGAAATCCTCAGAGACTGGGAAAATTCCAAAGCCTCACTCTCTCGCACCTGAGGGGGTCGGTCTGCCACGGACAATTATCGTCCCATCTGGGTCGCCAAAAACTGTTACCGAACAAGAGGAGGTCCGAGGGAGGGGCAATACAATATTTGGCCCACCTAGGGATGCCTAAAACTGCTATACAACAGGGGCCCCTCCCAAAAACCAAAATACTAAAATCTACTGGGCCCTTCTGTCCGCCGCCAATTGGAAACACATCTCTTAATGCCAGAGATTTGTGAAAAGGAAACAAAATGTTTATTTAATGCTATTCAGGCCTAATGCCACCACTAAAATATCAGAGTCCTTTAGGTTGTACACCTACACCCACACAGTGCTCCCTTCCCCCGCTGTCCCAATTCCGGGTACCGTAAATCAGGAAAAGAGCACACGTCTGTGTTGCAGGCCGCTGGCACCGTCAGCTGTGTCACCGTGCAGGATCTCGAGTTAATCCAAAGTACTGTGGTACCCTCTCATGGTCCACTGGCAAGAGTCCTTTGTACCCAGTTCCAGTCAAAGTCTCTGTTGCTTTTCAGGCCCCGCAGCCAAAGGGGGCACCCCAAAGCCGCGTGGGCCTCTTCTACCAAAGCTGCAGGAGTCCGCACTCCACCAAAAGCATGTGGCTGTCTTCTTCACCTGGCTGCAGGGATCTCCATTCTGGCAAAGCTGCGTGGTTTTTCCCTTTCACCTGGGAAAGAGGGGGTCCACACTCCGCCAAAACCACGTGGCTCCCTCTTTCACCCCCACCAACAGGGGGTCCTCACTCTGCTGAAACCGCATGGCTCTCTCTCATCTGCCCAAGCAGGGACCCTTCATGTCCTGGAGCCAGTCTTTTCCAAGCTCCCACACAGCGGCCCTTCCACTCAGGGGCGCAGCCCTTAGTTACATCCTGAGTCCAAGCCCTCCTCACTCAGGAGCGCAGCTCCTAGTTCCCATCTTGAGTCCCAGCTACTACCTTCTCCCTTCCGCTCCAAACTTGGCCACTGCTATTCAACATATCTATGAAACCAGTTAAAGGCTATAGATATGTTAAATAACCATTCCTCCAGAGGTTAGCTCCAAAACTGTTGCTATGCAAAATAGCTCTCAATGGCCTGGCTCCATTCTTTCTTCCCCCTGTGGGGGGGGGGGTGAGGACATCTTATATGTCTCTCCAATATTCCTATACACTTTGAATTCTGGACACTTTTCTAAATCTTTTTGGGGGGCCCCTCTGTCTGCACCCTGTATCACATCCAATACATGAAAATTAAAGATCGATTTCATACAGTTATGGATGAGGATGAAGGAAAATAAAAACTCTCATATTGTCAGTGAGAATATAAATTTTTGTAGCATTTTTAGAAATTAAGCTAGAAGTATCTAATAAAAAATTTAAAACTATATACCTGTATCATAGCAATCCTACTTCAAGGAATCCAGCTTGCAGAAATAAAAAGACCACTGGACATGAGTAGATAGGCAAGGATCTTTATTAGATAAGTATTTATCACAACATAAAACATAGTCTGCAAAACCCCTGAATGTCTATCAATAATGGAATAATTCTCGTGCACCTGCTCTATGGAGAGTTGTTCAGTTATTAAAAGAATGAATTAGATCTATGTGTATTGACTGAAAGGGATGTCTGTGATATGTTGTTAATGAAAAAGGCAAAATGCAGAGTAAATAGGTATAATGGGATATTGTGGGGGGTGTGTAAAGAAACAATACAAAGAGGCCTGTATTGATACAATATATGGAAAAGCCAGGTGGGACAAAAGCTAACACACTGTACCTGGAAGGGAAGATTACTGGTTTTATCTGTGTTCATATCTGAGTTGTTTGGCAGGTATTGATACAGGGTGCAGCCCTGGGGGGGGGGGGCAAAGAAGATTTGGAATGGTGTCCAGAATTCAAAGTGTATAGGAATATTGGAGAGACATATAAGATGTCCTCACCACCACCCCCCCAAGGGGGAAGAAAGGAATGGAGCAGGGCCATTGAGAGCTGTTTTGCATAGCAATAGTTTTGCAGCTAACCTCTGGAATGGTTATTTAACATATCTATAACCTTTAACTGGTTTAATAGATATGTTAAATAGCAGTGGCTAAGTTTGGAGCCAGGGAGAAGGAGAGTGGCAGGGACTCAGAACGTAAGGAGGGGCTGCACTCCTGAGTGAAAAGGCCTGTGTGAGAGCCTGGAAAAAGATGGGCTCCGGGACATGAGGGGATAACTGGCCAGGTGAAAGGGAGAGCCACGTGGTTTCAGCAGAGTGAGGACCCCCTCTTAGTGAGGTGAAAGAGGGAGCCACGTGGTTTTGGCAGGGTGCGGACCCCCTCTTTCCCAGGTGAAAGGGAAAAACCACGCAGCTTTGCCAGAATGGAGATCCCTGCAGCCAGGTGAAGAAGACAGCCACATGCTTTTGATGGAGTGTGGACTCCTGCAGCTTTGGTAGAAGAGGCCCACGTGGCTTTGGGGTGCCCCCTTTGGCCGCGGGGCCTGAAAAGCAACAGAGACTTTGACTGAAACTGGGTACAAAGGACTCTTGCCACTGGACCATGAGAGGGTACCACAGTACTTTGGATTAACTCGAGATCCTGCACAGTGACACAGCTGACGGTGCCAGCGGCCTGCAACACAGACGTGTGCTCTTTTCCTGATTTACGGTACCTGGAGTTGGGACAGTGGGAGAAGGGAGCGCTGTGTAGGTGTAGGTGTATACCCTAAAGGACTTTGATATTTTAGTGGAGGCATTAGGCCTGAATAGCATTAAATAAACATTTTGTTTCCTTTTCACAAATCTCTGGCATTGAGAGATGTCTTTCCAATTGGCGGCGGACAGAAGAGCCCAGTAGATATTAGTATTTTGTTTTTGGGAGGGGCCCCTGTTGTATAGCAGTTTTGGGCATCCCTAGGTGGGCCAAATATTGTATTGCCCCTCCCTCGGACCTCTGGTTCGGTAACAGTATCAGCCTATTCACCAGCACTTATTTGCTCTTCCTAATTGAACAGAAAACCCAGTGAAGTGTTTCCTCCCCCTCCAAAAAAAAATGCATTTGATATGCATAGCACTGTGCCTGGAGCAGAGTTCCTCACAAATAACTTTTACATACCTTAGTGTTCTCTCTCTGGTTTTCTTTCTGTGTAGCTCTCTTTTACTCTGTTGCATTTCTCTCTGTCTAGCTATATATCTCCCCCCTCCCTTTTCCTCTCCAGTCTTCCCCTTGCTTTCATGCCCCATGATGGGGACATAGAAGAGAAATAAGGCAGGGCGCCTGCCCTTGAGGAGTTTACAATCTGCTGGGTGGAAGATTAACACATTTTCTGACAGAGGAAGGAAGTGGAGGGAGAGGGCGCCAGATGGACTTAATTTGATGAAGAACAGAGTGAGTCATCTACTAAGGAAGGAAGGAAGCTGAGGATGTATGGGGAGTGAAAGTGGCCTAGACTGCAGTACAGAGTCAACAGGAGATGGATGGAGGGATTATGTTCAGTCATCCTCCCTGGGTGGTTTCAGCATTTGTCTTTCTGAAGGCAGCAGCCTGGCTCAAGCACCTTCGAAAGCCTCTTCAGGACCCGATTCCTTCATCGTTCAGGTCTGTGTCTAAGATGTGCGGGCAGATGGACCTCTCCCCCTACTTCATGCTAAATCTTTTCTTCCTTAGCTGTACTTAGAGGCCAGCTGTTCTTACCCATTCCGTCCGTATCCTGCTTCACCAATAAAGAGGAACGTCAGACTCTAACCAACTGTCCCATCCCAGCAGCCTGGCCCTCCTTCTCTAAGTACCTAAGCAGGTACTTAGCCCGTATAGCACCATCCTTTCTGAGGCACCCAGCAGCTCAGCGTTGCTACGCCAGTTGCGTCTCTCTCCCTGGACAGCGGCCTGCCAGAGAGAGAAAGGTCAGATAGCAGGGTCGCTGGGCTGGGGTCCCACAAGCCGCATCCCAGTTTTCCAGAGTAAACTGTCAGGAGCAGCCCGAGGCAGTTTCCTCTCCCCAAATCTCTGAGTCTGAAGAAATGGCTCGGCCAGCCCCAGGAGGATCATCCTGCCCAGGGGAAGCCAGGCCCGAGAAGCTGCCAACAGACCCCATTGTCCGTGTCCTGGGACAACTGCCAAGGCTGAGGCATCTTGGCTGGGGATGTGGAAGGGCCCTGTTCTGATCCCATCTGTTCAGAGTGGGGGAGAGAAGCCAGATCTCCTCCCTCTTCCTTCTCCCCCAAAACCCGAGCTCCGTGGATGAGTGGCTTTTCGGAGATGAAAAACCACAGTCCTGTCAAACAAGTCTTCTTGTTTGACAAAGATAGAATCTAAATATAGAAAGGCATAGCTAGACTCCCCTGCAGAGCAAGCAGCCCTGACCGGCGCGTGGCTTCTGGGGGCTCATTCCCGAGCGTGGCCTCTCACCCAGTGCCCAGGACATAGCAGAGGGTCAGTGAATGTTTGGTTGAACTGACCTCTGAATCCTGCCTAACACCCTTCCCCTACCAGCGAAAATCTGCCGTCCAAACAACTGCATAAGACCCACTGACACTGCTCTGGTCACCTCACTTTCTGCCACAAATCGCCTCGGCTCCTCTCTAGTTGGGACCATCCTTACAAAAATACCACCACCTTCCAAGAAACATCCCTGGAGTGGGCAGGGGAGACTAATGTATATATTTTGCTTTTCCATGTTTCCGGCGCTGTATATCCACTAGTTATTCAGTCCTCACAATTTCAAGGATATTGTGACTCCCATTTTGTAGATAGGAACTTTGAGGCTTCAAGGTTAACTGATTCATCCAAGGCCTTGCTACTGGAAAATTCAGGTCCATTTCCCTGTTCCATGTAACGATTGATGGAGAAAGTCACGCTGCCAGACCCCACTGGTTGCCATGGTTTCCCCCAGATCACTCACCTCAGGGGCTCCAGACCCCTCCCTTGGTTTAATTAAGAATCATGGAATGATGCTTCTTGGAACCGAAAAGAACTCCGAGGGAGTACAAAACCCAGCCTCCCGTTTTCAAGGAGACAATATGGTAGTCAGATGGCATTTAGCTTCCTAGGGCCGCCATCATAAATCACCACATATTTGGTGGCAAAGCAACAGAAATGTGTTCTCCCACAGGTCCAGAGGGCAGAGGTTCTAAACCAGCGTCTTGGCAGGGCTGTGTTCCCTCCACAGCCTCCAGGAAAGCACCCATCCTTGCCTGTGTCTTATTTCTGGTGGTGAGCAGCAACTGGCATCGTCGGTGCTTCACTCTGGTTTCTGCCTCTGCCTTCACATGCATCTTCCCTCTGTGTGTGCCTATGTCTTTGTGTCTGAAGCTTCTCCTTTCTCTCACATAGAAAGATGCCAGTAATTTTATTTAGGGTCAGCCCTAAGCCAGTGTGACTTCATCCTAGCTGGATTACCTCTGCACAAATCCTATTTTCAAGATTTATTTATTTATTCTTATACAGAGGGGAAGAGAAGGAGAAAGAGAAAAACATTAATACGTGGTTGCTTGTTACGTGCCCCCCACCAGGGACCTGGCCCACAACCCAGGCATGTGTCCTAGACTGCAAATTGAACTGACAACCATTTGGTTTGCAGGTTGGCACTCAATCCACTGAGTCACACCAGCCAGGGCAAAAAAAAAATCCTGTTTTCAAATAAGATCATATTCGGAAGTGGATATTTGGGGAGACACTATTCAACTCAGCACAGATGGTACAGCCTGATGACTAGGATGGACTCGAGGGTCCGGCTTCCTGAGATTGTTACTCCAGATAAGCCACTTGCTCAATCTGTGACCCAGAAAAATCTCTTAGCCTCTCTGAATCTCAGTGTCCTCATTTGTAAAGTGGAAATAATATTAGTACCTACTTCGTTGGCTAGTTAGAAGGAGCCACTAAAATCATCCACGCATAGGGCTTAGCCCAATGCCTGGCACAGAGAAAGTGATCAAACATTAGCTCCTTTCCCTACATCTTCACAGGTAGGGGTATGGGCTCTGCGGTCAGGGTGCTGGGGTGAAATCCTGGATCTATCACTTTCCATGGCTGGAAGATGGACAAATCACTTAACTTTCCAGGGGCTTAACTTCATCCCGTATGGAATCAGAGCACTGATTTTGTATGCCTCACAAGCTCTGGTGAGCAGCACATGAAGTAATTCAGATAAGGTACATCAGAGTACCTTGCATGTAGCAAATTCCCAATAGATGGTAGCTATTGTGATATTGATGCTCCAAATTTGAATCCATATAACATTATGCATTCCTATCATAGATTCTGAACAGGCTTAGCAGAGGGGTCCTGGGAAACACCAGAACTTGATGAGCACCGGGGAAATTTGCTTTTCCCTGGAAGGGAGGGAGGGAGCCATGAGCTTTGTGTACTGAGGCCAGGCTTATCTGCCCTTGGCAGTGGTTCAAAACTCTGAACACCCCCTCCTCTGTGGTCGGCTCACATCCAGTGAATACACAGGGGCTCTAGGGCATGCCCCCGCTTCTGGGCTGAGCACCCACTATGAGTAGGCGTGCACACACACATACAGACACACTTCCACCAGTCTCCAGCTGCCAGATGAAGGTGACTTAGGGGATCTGGGGGTGGAGAGTGGCCAGGGAGCTGGGGGCGGAGAAGCAGCATGAAACTCATTAGTAACTGACTACTCTGGTGGAACGGACCTCTCTCAGGGGGCCATAACTCTGTCCCTGAAAGCAAGAATGATGACTGGGAGGTGGCTGAGGCGCCTGCAGCCCAACTCCTATGGGCAGTGGAAGCAAAGCTGAGACCCTGCCTTCTCTAAATCCCTAGCATATCTGTGGAAAAAAGAGAGCCTCAGCAGGAAAAAAAGAAGGGGCTGGGGAGGGGGGCACATTTGAAAGGAAACTGAAAAGCGTACTACAGGGCTTCCTCTAAGTAGGCAGCAGCCCTGCTGACACAGTGCCTGAACTTTCAAGATCAGGGACATACATATTCTCTGTCTTGAAGAGGTAGCATAGTGAGGGGAAAAGATCATGGGCTTTGGAGCCACAGTTCCTTGGATTTTACTGGGTCACCATGCTTCTTAGTGATGTTGAATAACAGTCTCTTTAAGTCTTAGGTTCACACTTCTACAATGGTAGTATCTATTTTTCATAAAGACTAAATGATTTAACTTATACCGATCTAATTCATACTCATCAAACAGCTCAGCTGTCCCTTCTGTCACATTGATGTCCTCCACGGGCCTTGGTTAACTGTCCCTACTCCATGCCCTGCCAAGCCCCTACATGTCCCTCTGCTGTAACATGAAAGTTTTGTTGCTCAATTATAATTTTGTGTTTACTTGTCTGTCTCTCACTGGTCTCTGAGCTCCCCGAGGACAGAGAATGTCTTGTTCATTTTGGCATTCTCAGTGCCCAGCATAATTCCTGGCACAAGATGGGTGAGTAGATAAATGAATGACTCTAGCTGGGTAAAAAGAAGTCTAGGAGATAGGTTTTTAGGCAGTGTTTATAACCAAAGAATCTGGAAGGCACCATGGAGGGACATAATGATGAATAATTTTCTCTCTCTCCTAGAGAAACTTTAATAGAAGTGTGGTAGGGAGGATGACCAATAAATGGGGGAAAGCCACTGTATGCTGGGCACTGTGCTCTGCATTTTACATTAATCATAAGATTATTTTCCACCAACTAGTGTTATCCTCATAGTGCATATGATAAAACTGAGAGGCTCAGGGGAGTGAATGAACTTGTCCAAGATCCCAAAGCTAGTAAAGTGGCAGAGCCGTAGACTATAACTCTGATATACCTGGCTAGTCAGCTTGCGTTCTTCTCTTCAGGCCCCTTTTTGATGTAAAACCAGGCTGTTGGAAAATGGGTGGCTCAAAAAAAAAGGTGGGGACAGGTGTAAGCAGGAGTTGAATTTTCTAGGGTTATTAGATTCATACCTTGCCTTAGCATCTTGCCTTTTTTCCTTCACCCATACCTTGACTAAGAAAGTAGTGCCAGGTAAAGCATTTTGGACATTGAAGACTCAGGGGGCCCCTGATGAATTAAAATCCTGTTTGTCAGGAACAGATATTCTTCCAGTCCTGATTATAATGGAAGTGACTGTGGTTTTAGGCCTCTCAGAAGGGCCTGGGGCTGTGAAGATGCAGAAAGAAGAAGAGAGAAAAACATCCTTGGTTCTCTTCTCAGAAGGAAAGTATTGAATAGATATTATAAACTGACCAAAGCTGAGGGGAAATAAATGCCTGGCTATGGGCTGAGGGAAAGTCCAGGCATCACTCGGTGGAGGCAGTCCTCTGTTTATTGAGTCTCTGTGAGGTGCTGGGGGCTTTACATGTGTTACCTCTTTTCGTTCTCATAAGACTACCCCATTTTGCAGGTGAATGTGAGTCATGCTGCTGGTGCGTGGCACAAACGTGGCTCACACCCAAGCGTATCTAGCTGCAAAAGGCACTTGCCCCAGTTGGAACAACAAAGCAATAAAAATCTTTGCCACGAGAATAAGGCAAAAGTGTAGATACTGAGACGCAAAGTTCAACCTTGCATATGTACAAGCTTTGTTTTGTTTTGTTTAGTGTGGAATCACCTAAGTATTCATTCTGATCCGCCTGCATCCGCCCGCCACCTCTCTTACTTCATTTGACCTAAGAACGGTACTGGCTTTGGGGTCCTCATGATGGCCCAGCAGCAGTGACAATAAAACCCCAAGGACATAATTAAAAACATACATCAAGATTTAACTACAGGATCTTCAGCATCAAACTACTTACAATATATATAAAAAAGACAGAAGTCCCCCAAGCACCCAAAATAGGCAATTGAACTAATAAACTATGACACATTATATGTGGAATTCCATGCAGCAATTAAAAATTATTGGTGTGTCAATATTTAGGAAGATAAACATGATCACATGTTTATAAGACATATGTTAGTTTTAAAAGCAGGTTTTAAAATTATGTGACCATTGTCATTGTAGGTGTATTTTAATTCTTTTTGATTATTGGCATCTTATCAACTTTCTATAATGAATATGTCATTTTGTACAAAGGAAAAATAATTACTACTTATTTATAATATATATAATAAACATTCCAGCCTCAAGGGTCCTTCAATTATAATAATAAAAGGACCCACATATATGAAAATGAAAGATAGAAAACAAGGCTTAAGTCTGCAGAGAAATTTGACTGAATAGTGCGTGGTTTTGTTCAGGGAGCGGGGAGCACCAGCTTTCTGTGTCCCCAGGGGGACATGTCTGAATGACAGCAGGCTGGATTGCAGGTGAAGTCAAGGAAGGACCATCTGAACACAGCGCATGGGGCTCCTCCAAAGACCCACAGACATCTACCTGGTGGATGTTAATAATCACCATGGACAGACAAACCAAGAGCAGTCCTCTCATAATGAGAATGGCAGTCCCAGCAATGGCTACAGCTACAGATAATTGAACCTTAACCATTACGTGATGTCCATTTAACATATGAGGAAACAGAGGTTAATTTAGATGCTGAACAGCCCATCCAGAAAGTAGCAGAGTTGATCTTGGAACCTAGGTTTTTCTATTGCTAACATCCAATATTCATATACTGATTCTTATACTAACATACAATATTCATAGACTGATTTTCTTAACTTCCTCTTCAACCTAAAAATAGTCTTCTCACCAAGCTTGCTGCAGTGCCCAGTGTTTTCTTTAATAAACTTGTTAAGTTTTAGACTACTTTTAGATTTACAGAAAAATGTAAAGATAGTACAGAGCTCCCATATAAACCATACCCAGGTTGCCCTATTACTAACATCTCACATTAAAGTGTAACAACTAATGAACTAATATTAGTACATTATTACTCATTGATGTCTACTCCCTTAGTTACCCAGACTTCCTTTTTTTTTACCTAATATCTTTTTTTGTTTGTTTGTTTTGGGTTCCCACACTACATTTATGCATCAGCTCCCTGGAGTCTCCTTTTCACTGAGCCATTTCTGTTTCTGTCCCATCACTCAAACACATCTATTTTCTTCCACGTACCATACTGTTTTGATTACTGTAGGTTTATTATAAGACTTAAAATCAGGTAGTAGAATCTTCCAACTTTGTTCTTCTTCAATATTGTGTTTATTCGAAGTCTTTTTGTCTGTCTATATAAACTTTATAATGATCTTGCAGTACCTACATAGTACTGCTGGGATTTTGATTCTGATTACATGGAATTTATAGATCAAGTTGGGAAAAACTGAAATCTTAACTAATATGAGTCTTCCAGTCTGTGAATATGAAATGTCTTTCTTATATTTCCTTCATAAATGTTTTAAAGTTTTCCCATACAGATACTATAACATTTTGTTAGATTTGTACTCAATATTTCATTTTATGCATGGTATTGTAATGGCATTTTTTTACAATAATGCATTAGTGGTATATAGGAAAGCAACTGATTTTGCATATTATTCATGTATCCTATTACCCTATTATTAGTTTGAGTAGTTTTTAAATTGATTTTTTGAGATTTTCTACATAGATAGTGATATCATCTGAAAATGATATCTGAAAAGATTGTTTTATTTCTTCCTTCCCAAGCTGTATGCTTTTTGTGACTCTTCTCTGACTACAGTAGATGGGACTTCCATTATGATGTTGAACTGATGTGGTGAGAGGGGCTATTCTTGCCTTGCTCCTGGTATTAGGAGGAGAGCACCCTGTCTCTCACCATTAAGTATGATGTTGCTGTAGGGTTTTTGCATATGTCCTTTATCAGACTGATGAAGCACCCCTTTCTTCCTGCGTTCTGAGAGATTTTATCATGAATGGGTGTTGGATTTTTTCAAATGCATTTTTGTGTCATTTGGTAAAATTATATAATTTTTCTTCTTTATTCTGTTTATTTGGTTGACTACTTTGATTTCAAATGTTGAGCCTGCTCTATCTACATAACTGGAATTAATCCCATTGGGTTATGGTGTATAATTCTTTCTATACAATATTGGGATTTATTTGCTAATATTTGGTTGAGGATTTTTGCATCAATAATTATAAATGATATTGTTCTATAGTTTTTCTTTCTTATAATGTCTTTTTTTCTGGTAATAAATGTATGCTGACCTCAAAGAGTTAGTTTGGAAATGTCCTCCCCACCCCCAACTTCTATTTACTGGAAGAGATTGTGGAGAATTGCTATTATTTCTACTTAAATTGTTTGGTAGAATTCAGCAGTGAAACCATCTGGGCCTGGTGTTTTTTTGTTTGTTTGTTTTAGTTGGGGCAAGGCTGTTCATTATTGAACTCAAGTCTTCAATAGATACTGGGATACTGAGGTTATATATTCCTCTTTGTGTAAGTTTTAGTAGTTTTTGTCTTTCAAGGAATAGGTCCATTTTGTCAGTTATCAAATTTATGGCCATACATCTTTTCATAGTATTCCTTTATTTTTCCTTGCGTGCCCATGGAATCAAAAGAAAGGACCCGTCCTTCATTTTTGATGTTGGCAAATTGCGTCTTCTCTTTTCCTATTGGTTACTCTGACTAGAGGCTTATCAGTTTTCTTGATCTTTTCAAACAACCAACTTTCGCTTTTGTGGATTTTCTCCAGTTATTATCTGTTTTCAATCTCATTGATTTCAGCTCTAAGTTTTATCATTCCCTTTCTTTGCCTGCTTTAGTCTTAAGTTATTCTTTTTTCTTATAAATTTTGTTATTTTGCAATTACAGTTGACATACACTATTATATTATCTTCAGCTGTACAACAGTGATTTGACACTTATACAACTTATGAAGTGATCACCCTAATAAGTCTAGTACCTACTTCACACCATTCTTAATTAGTACAATATTATTGACTATATTCTCTATGCTATATTTTTACATCCTCATGACTATTTTTATAACTGGTAATCTGTACTTCTTATCCTCTCACCTTTTCCACCATCCCCCTCCCCCACAGGGCAACCATCACTTTGCTCCCTGTATCCATGAGTTTGTTTCCGTTTTGTTTGTTCACTTATATTATTCTTTAGGTTCCACATGTAAGTGAAATCATATGGCATTTGTCTTTCTCTGCCTGACTTATTTCACTTAGTATAATGCCGTCTATGACCATGCATGTTATCACAAATGGCAAGATTTCATTCTAATTTTATGGCTGAGTAATATTCCATTATAGATGGAATATTATATATGTACCATATCTTCTTCATCTGCTTGTCTATCAGTGGACACTTAGGGTGCTTCTATATCTTGGCTCTTGTAATGAACATACGGGTGCATATTTGCTGGGTCATATGGTAGCCCTATTTTTAATTTTTGGAGGAAACTCTATGCTGTTTTTCATAGTAGCTGTACTAATTTATAATCCCATCAATCGTGTACAGGGATTTACTTTTTTCCATATTCTGTTCAACACTTGTTTTTGTTGATTTATTGAAGGTAGTCATTCTTCTAGGTATGAAGTGATATTTCATTGTGGTTTTAATTTGAATTTCCCTGATGATTAGCAAGGTTGGGCATCTTTTCATATGTCTATTGGCCATTATATGTCCTCTTTAGAGACTCCTGTATTCAGGTCCTCTGCCTATTGCTTAACTGTGGGTTTTTGAGGGGTGAGGGTGTTAGAGTTTAAATTTCTCTTCTTTCTCTAGTTCCCATTTCTCTAGTTACCTTATCTGTCTGTTCTTGCATGTTGTATCTTTGTTACCATTAGAGACCTTAACGTATTAATCATGGTTATTTTAAATTCCCTGTCTGGTAGTCCAGACATCTGTGTCATATATGAGTCTATTCTGATGCTTGCTTTGTCACTTCAGACTGTGTTTTTTTGTGTTACCTCTTGACATGTCTTGTAATTTTTTTTTGAAAGGCAGGCAGGTGTTTGGTAATGGGAATTGTAGTAAACAGACTGTCAGTGTGAGGATTTATGGTAATCTGGTTAGGAGCTGGGTGCATTTAATCTTTAGTGTAGTTTTGGATGCCAGAGACTTCAAATTCCTCTAGTGTCCTTGTTTTTATCTCCTCTCTTAAATTGGAGGTTCCCTAAGTACTATTTCTGAGAAAAAGTGTATCTTTCAGATCTTTCCATTGGAATCCACTGTCATTATACTGCAACCCTGTTGTTGTGCTGGTCAGGTGGAAAGGAGGGAAGCTATACTAGTTTCTATTGCTGCGGTAATGAATTCGCACAGATTTGGCAACTTAAAACAGCATGCATGTATTCTTGTAGTTTGGGAGGGTTGCAGTCTGAAGTCTGTTTGACTGGGCTGTGCTCCGGCCCGCGGAGCAATCAACTGGGGCTCGACCACCTACCTAGAACAAATGAGTTGGGGGGACAAGAGGCGCGAAGAATGGCAGCAAGACAAAAAATTCTGATCAAGCTGCAAACTTTATTTTTCCGAACTGGGTATATATATGGGGGGGGGGGGGGAGGGAGAGATTAGGTTGCTTGCTATTGGCTAGCTTGAGACAAAGAAGGGCCCGCTTATTGATTACTTGGGTGCAACTGGTACTCGTGGACACCTCATGTGCCTGTAGCTGATTGGCTTGTGGAGCGCATGCACACCTCATGTAGCTGTAGCCGATTGGCTTGTGGAGCGCACAGGTTCCTGTAATCAATGCAATGTTTTTAGCTAGAAGCCAGATGTAAGGTTCCCAACAGGGCTGAAGCAAAGATGTCAGCAAAGCTGGTTCCTTCTGCAGGAAATTCATTCACTTGACTTCTAACTTCCAGAGGCCATATGCATTTCTTGGCTGGTGACCCTTTCCTTGAATCATTCTAATCTCTTGCTTCTCTCTTCATGTCTCCTGCTTCCTCCTTTGACACCAACCCTGTTATAAGGACCCTTGTGATTAAATTTAAGGCTCACCAGGATAATCTCCCCATCTGAAGATTATTTAACTTAATTATGTCTGCAAGTCCCTTTTACCAGGTAAGAGAACATATTCACAAGTTCTGGGAATTGGGGTATAAATTACCTCTGTGGGCCACTACTCAGCGTACCACAAAAGCATTGTGGAATCTTCTCATTAAAACTGTGTTTTACTGAAGCTGTGCCCTAGGGTTGTGACCTTCACAGGTACCTTCTTGTACTATAACGTTTTTTTCCTACTTGCCCCCAGTCCCCTTTCCTGGTTAAAGCATTCCCCATCAATTCCCTTGAATCCCAGATTCCTAGTGACTCTGCCCTTCTTCTTTCTCCCCTTGGGTGAGACAGAAATATTAGAAGAACTGGAGTGGTAGGAAAGTCCTTCCCTTCCCCAACTGAGGGTCCTAGGAGTTTTCTTGACGATTTGTTTCTTTCCATCCACCTGCAAAAAAAAAACAGTGTTCTTCCCATCTGTTCAGAGTGAGAATCTCTTGGGTTCCTGGAAGTAAAGTCCATAAAAGTGTACAGAGTCCCCTAAAACTGAGGTACCCAGGCATGTTTCACTCCCATGCTAGTTCACACTTTGCCACAAGTTATTCTAGAAATTACCATTACAGTGTCCTTATCTGAAGAAAGTCTGGCTGTGTCTTTCTGGACGAGACTGTGCCACCAGATTTCAGAGGGTCAGTTTGCCCTATAGCCTCAATTCTTTAATAAGTTCAAAGGAAGTCATGGTTTTCAGTTTGTCCAGCTTTTTCTGATCATTTGGATAGAAGTGATTACTTCTGAGCTCTTTACATATTGGAACTGAATCCACTGTCCACAGTTTTTACCATCAAATGTCACTGCTTTCAGGTAAGTCACTGGCATGACTTAAGTCACTGTATCAGTCATATACCATCTGGGAATGAAAATGGGGTCACTTTCCCATATCAATTAATGGAGGTGGATGAGAACTTGGCCCCAACATTCTGCTTTTCAAATGAGAAAATTGATCATCAGTGAGTGGAAGGGAATTGAGAGAAAATACACAGTGGAATCCATCTATATTGGCCTTTGAGGCCAGTTTTTAAAATGGTGTAACTTCTGGGAATATTTAAAAGCAGATTTCCAAAGAATAATTCACTAAGGATGAAATGTCAAGCATGCCTTATTGACTTCATATCTCAGCACCTAGCAACACTTATGACACAGAGCAGATGCTCAATTAAGGTTTTTTGTTTTGTTTTTTAATGACTCAATGAGATAAATAAACAGGTCATTTCATGGTCTCTTACATTCAATTCTATAAGTGACCACGATTTTTTCTGTAAACAATAAAACCACAATTAGATATTTAATTACAATTATGTTTTTTAAAAAACTGCAAGTAGATATTGGACAAATCTGGTTATTGGTGAATACATGCTAGGTATTTTTCCCCTCTACTTTTCTTTCTCTCATAAAGGCACAAGAAGAAATGTTATACCTGAACTCTCCGTTGTCTATATGAGGTAGCAGCTCCTGCCTAACAGACCACCTCAAACCTAATGACCTAAAACAGCACACATTATTATTGCTATTGAGTCTGTGTACTAGCAGGGCAGTTCTCACCTTCGCTTGTCGTACTTGTGCAGCTGCCCACAGCTGTGTGTCAGTGATCCAGCTCTGCTGACTGTAAACTGTTCCTAGTGGCCTTAGCTGGACTCCTGTCTTTGAGGAATCTGATCCTCCAAAGGGTTAGCCAGGGCTTTTGACATGGCTGATTGTTGGGTCCCCAATGAAACTGAGAAAAACACCTCAGGAGGAGTAGACTTAGAGAGTGACATTGTGCTATCACTTCCACCATATTCTCTTAGCCAGTGTCAGCCTCAAGGCCAAGTTCAAGGAATAGGGGACCAGACCACCCCTTGATGGAACTGTGGCAATTTCTGCATTCACTCTACAAGTTTCTTACATTGGAATTATTTCTCTTAAACGTTCCAACTGCTACTCAGCACCATATTGTATGGGTGCTGAGTTTAGAACTGATGAAAAAGTTTTTAAAAAAGAAATGTAAGGCCATTTCGCTGGTGAAACGATATTTAAGAAATGTATTCAGCCCTGGCTGGTTTGGCTCAGTGGTTGAGTGCTGGCCTGTGAATCAAAGGGTTGCTGGTTCAATTCCCAGTCTAGGGCACATGCCTGGGTTGTAGGCCAGGTGCCCAGTGGGGGACATGCAAGAGGCAACCATACACTGGTGTTTCTCTCCCTCTCATTCTCCCTCCCTTCCCCTCTGTCTAAAATAAATAAATAAAATCTTTAAAGAAAAAGGGAATGTATTCAATCACAAACTTTCTATAAGCAAGTCACCAAGGAACCTGAGTCTCTGCTGCTCTAAGAAAGGGTGTCGCTGAGCAATACACACCTTCTAATGATGATGATGTCTTGGCTGGGTGGCCTGACTTTTGAAGCGAAATTCCAAATATCAAGCCCAACTCATTCCTCTGACTTTATAGCTCACTAATGAAGCCATTAACAAAGCATGTCATTTGTGTGTGGGTCTAGGAGTCTAATGTTTTACTTTCTCTCTCTGACATCTTTGCAAACTGAGCTAATGAGCAGTAGGGCTTTCATATATATCACATCCTTTGATCATAAAAACAGCCTTGCAAACTGAACACAGGTTGTCACTCCCATTCCGCGGGTCAGATCATGGACGTACTACAACTGAGCTACCCACACTGCTGGTCAGTCATGGAGCCTGAGCCCTCTCTGAGGTTTTCTAACTCCTGGACTCACATTCGTAAGAGGTTTTCTTCCTCTCAAGCACTACCCTCTGAATTTCAGAAAATAGCCAAGTTTGGGTTTGAACCATCGCTTCCCCGATGAGCCACTGTCTCAACTACCACGCTTGCAACTGCCATCGCTGTGGGCTTTAAAATGCTTTTTTACAGACTGACTTATTCCCTTCCTTCCAAGGGGGCTTCAGGGAATCTGAGGGAGAGATATAAGAACACAAAAATAAACAACAAATCCAAATCCAGGTACATTCGGTATAAAGAAAAGAAGTGATTTTTCCTCTCTTCCTACCCAGGAAAGATATAAAGGTATAAAGAGCCCTCATTAACTTTGTCTTATGCTTATTATCAATAATAATAATCATAGCTGGTGGGTCAAATGCTTCATGGATTAAATTATGAACCCAGTGTTGATGATGTTATTATTCAAAGTAATGATGGCGTGATTAGGTGCTGCTTTTACATTTCCACCTCCCATTTGAAACCTCCACTGATTAATTCTCATAATACACCCTATTTAATTAAGTCTCTTCACTCTTATTTTGCAGATAGTAAATCAAGGCATGCAGAGGTTAAATTTATTTCTCAATACCACTGACAGAGGTTTCTGGACCTGGAATCTGAGCTCTGTACCTGGGATAGTGGGGGCATGGAGGAGTGAAAAGATCATGGACTTTAAAATAGAAGCAAATGATTTTGAGCAAAAGATTTACTCTCTGAGCCTCAGTTTCCACTTGTGTAAATGACCCGACAGGATTATGGTAAAGAAGTTCCTGGCATGTCATGGAAGGCACTCAATCAGTCACATTTCATTTTCTTCCCTATTCATTCCTAAAAATCTCTTAAAATTAAAAAAAAAAAAGCTTTCCAAAAAGAGGAACTCCTGAAGTTGGCTAAGCCTTTGGTCTACTGTCGTGTTAATTTGGCACTCTCTTACAGAGGACACTTTGTGTACAAGACACAATCTTCAATGTGGCAAAGAAGTGATGTTCCCATTATCTTGCTGCAAATGGTATTTGGCCCTTGCTCATATCTTGCCTCAGTGGATTAGAAATTCAATAAAAATGTCTAAATCCTACCTATCATCAAAGAGACTGTTCTAAGTAAACTGTTCTAAAAACAAAAAAGGGAGGGGATGGTTTCTCCACAAGTGTTTCTGTTTAATAAATATATTAAATGAAAGGTGTTAGAAGCTTAAAATTTTTTTCTTCTTATTGCTTTGTGAATAAAGATGAGGAGGAATAAATGTTAGCTTAGGCTGATGTTTCCTACATACTTGCCAGCAAATTGTGTCCCCCAGCATTGCTCCTCTCACTCTGAGTGTTTATATTCCTCACTTCCACCCATATGAACAGGCAGGAGGGAGGATATAATCTAAAAACCTGGAAAGGTGAGAAGATATTCAAACATGAGGAAAAAAATTGGATGAACAAAGGCATCATCGTCTCTACCAGCATCAGTACCATCATCCATACCTTACTGGACTTTACTACATTTCAGACATTAAAATTGTATTTATTCTACATGGAAAACCTACAAGATGAGCTTCACTTTAACCATTCTGTGAGTGGTGATCCTGAATTCAAAGCCAGAGTTACTTCAGTAAGGAAACACAAGTCAAAACCGCAATGAGACACCACTTTATACCTACTAGGATGGCTATGTTCTTTTTAAAGAATTTTATTTTTAAAAAATGAAAAATAACGAGTGTTGGCAAGAATGTAGAGAAATTGGAACCCTTGTACATTGCCAATGGAAATGGAAATGGTGCAGCTTCTCTGGAAAACAGCTTGGCGGTTCCTCAAGGAGCTAAATGTGGAGCTCCATTTGACCCCACACATCTGCTTTCCAGGAATGTTCCCAAAATAACTGGAAACGAACAGGGACTCGAATGGGTGCTTGTGCACCAGTGTCTATTGCAGTACTGTTGGAGAAGGTCATCAAGAAGACGTGACTGCCAGTTGGCCAGCGAGCTGGATCTGGGCCGTCAGTGTCTCCTTACCCCATCCCCTGTCCTTGGAATGTCCCTTCTGCCCCCCATTCCCACAGGGGAAGGGGCCGCTTTCAAGAATGCAGCCCTGAGAGGGCGATGAATTATTGAGACCACCTGGGCAGAATACGTGAAGACCTTTACATAGAGGATGGGCGGAGCTCTACTCATCTTGTGGCCACCCCAGCCAAGCCTTGTATGTCAGCTCCCTGGCTTATCAAAAGTGCCACCTCCCATTCCAGAGCAGCCTGTCTCTCCTTGCCCTCCAGAGACAGTGGCCACTATCAGATTTCACCCAGGCAGCTCCAGAGGTTTCAAACCAAAAAGCATTATTCACAATCACCAAAAGGTGGAAACAGCCCAAGTGCCCATCAACAGATGAATGGGTAAACCAAATGCAGTGTGTTCATACACTGAAATATCATTCAGCTTTTAAAAAGGACGAGATTCTGGCACATGCTACAACATGGATGAACCTTGAAGACATGACATGAAGTGACATAAGCCAGACACAAAAGGACAAATATTGTATGATTTCACTTATATGGAATAAGATAAATTCATAGAGACAGAAAGTATATGTGAGGCTATTAGGGGCTGGGGGGTGATCCATAAGGGGGTTATGTTTAATAGTTTCTCTTTGGGGGGATTAAAATATTTTAGAAATAATGGTGGTGATTGCACAATACTGTAAATATAATTATTGCCTATGAATTATACATCTAAAATGGTTAAAATGGCAAATCATATATGCACACACACACATACACATACATACAGTACTCACTCATTTTAGTATTCACTATAAAAATAGTAGCTACTGGAAAACCTAGTTCCTGGCCCATATCCTCCCACTGACTGGCCGTGGGACCTTGGAAGTGACTGACACATAATCAATGATGAATGAATAACAGTTGCTGTTGTTGTTGTTATTGGTGTCACTGTGTCAATAAACCAAAGCAACTTGATTTGAAAACTTCTGAAGCTTCTTTCTCTTTCATGAGAAAAACGAGGAGAAAAGGCAATCTGCAAGTTTACTTTTCAACCCCCCTCTAGTTCCTCTCTGGGGAAACCTTTGTCCTCACTTCCAAAGGTTGCACTGGTTGCTGGCCATGACTTCCTGTTTCCCACGCCAGGGCAGAGTTTTCTTCCCTGGTCCCATCATCCCTCAGGTCAGACTGACACTTTCATGGCTCAGTGAGTGGAACTTGAAATAATTAAACGTGACAAGCCTATTGCTTTCAGACCGAGTTCAGTTCCCAAATAGCGGGGTTGGTTTTCCCCTGACTTAGGACAAGAAATGGGCCTGACAAGTGAACACCCAAAAGGAAGACTTTCAGAGAATTGCGGGCAGGTGGAAGTTGAGCTTGTAATGAAAACTGCCCTGCGTGCTGCGATGTAGCTCACATGAGTGAACCACATAACTTGTCGACAGAGAGCCAGACCTGTCCTCTGTCCTAATTAAGGGAAAGCCGGTCTGAACTCAAGAAGTGCATGTTGTAGAATTCAAGTCCCTGTGGGGACATGATGCAAATAGAAAGATACTCTTTGGGAACTAGCATATAACCTGCTAGTTATAGCGCAGTGCTTGTTAATTGCTCTCTTAAGGTGTCTAATTGTTCTGTGTATTCTCGATTACAGCTTTAACTTACTTGGCAAACTTTGCAGATAATGCAAAAGAGAATTTTATACACTCAAAATTAGTGGACACCAGAAATAACAGTGTTAGATGGAATGACTTATGTGCGGCTTCTTATGACCCTACGTGGAGGAACCGCCATTAGCATCATATTCCTGGCCTCTCATTGGTGGATTCTGCCAAAAGAAATGGGCGTGCAAAGCTCAATGTGCATCTTTGTTTGTTTGTTTGTTTGTTTGTTTTTCAGGTCTCCCTGCCTGTCCGGAAGGTGCGTTCTCAGCTGCCCTTTGCCTTGTGCTAAGCTTGGTTGGGAAGGTTCACTCTCCAAGATGGAGGTCACTGTAACAGCAACTGAGCAGGTGAGCTTACCTTATTCATGGATAAAGTACTGGCAGGCCCATGTGGGCAGTAGACCCAAAGCCACACTATCCAAGAGCTTTAAAAGAAACAGTAGTGATAGCCTGATTTGTTTCTTTTGTCTCCCATGTGTATCTCTCTCTCAATTGTTTCTCAGGTGGAAAAATAAGGTGTCATTTTTTTTTTAAACAAACATGTTCCACAGTGGTATATCTGGGGCGTGAGCCTAAAATCATCTCATTGTGTCTCCATGCGAATGAGGGAAAACTGAATATTTACATTTTGTACACATTTTTGAAGGTCACAAGATTGAAGGTTAGGAGACCCATGTTCAAGTAGAAGCTCTTAGTTGAGAGGCAGGATGGCTTTTAGGGCCTAATCTGCCTGGATTAGGATCGCAGACCTGCAAATTAGTATTGTTATTGACATTTGGCATGTTCCATAACTCCCTTGTACCTCCTATTCCTCTTCTATAAGTGTGAGGGGATACTGCCTACTATGTGATGCCGTAGGAAGGATTAGACTCGATGGTGTGTTTAAAGAACTTGGCACATTGCTGGCCTATAGTAAATGCTCCGTATACTATGCCATTAGAATAGCTATCATTTTTCCCCTTGGAAAAATTACTTTCCCTTTGACAGCTTCTATTTCTTCACTTGGAAGGAAAGAAGGACGGGGGCTCTGATGTTTATAAAGTCCCTCCCAGTCAACTGTCTATGATGCAGTTTTGCAGACTCTGAGAGTAACTACATGGTACATGTAAATTAGAGTGTATGTTTGAATCTAGGGTTTATATCTATGCCCCCAAAATGTTTGCTTCCTGTCTAAATCTCCAAAATTTAACCATTACTGGCAAACACCAACAGAGGGCATCAGGGTTTAATTCTGGGTGAGTTGCTCCTGGAGGCTGAGGTTCTAGTTGGCTGACAGGTCTCTCAGCAAAGCTCTAAAGTGCAGGAGATGTCACCCTCCTTCGGCCACAGCAGTCAGCTCAGCTCCTTCCTTCCCATCAGGCACTGGGGTGCCTGCTTTGGCTTCTGTTTCTAAGAGTTCCTCCCCCGAGGAGGTCTGCTTTTGCCTGGGACAACGGATGACGGCATTTACAGAAACAGAACAGTGATTAATAGTGATTAATGACATCTGAGTTCTCTTTGCTGAGCGCTGAACTCGGGGCATGTGGCTTAGGTAACCTGATCTACTCAAGGCTGCTCTCAGGTCTAAAATGACACCGGGGAACCTCCCAGCAGGCATGCAGAGTGGAGCAGCCAAAGCCCAGGAGATGGTGATCAGGGAGCCCAGTTTCTACACCCAGTGCCCTCAGAACTTCCCAAAGGAGTGTGGTAAACGGCCGGACTGCTCCATGCCTCAGTTTACCCCCTTACTAGAGGTAGTGTTGGACTTTACTGCATTTGATGTTCACATAAAGACATGTGAACATCACATGAAGGAAAAGTTCGACATTTAGAGCCAAGTGTTTTGGTATGATCTCTGTTACTTACTAAGTATGTTCTTACACAAGAAACAAACTCCCAGAGCCTCATTATCTTAATCTACAAAATGGGAATAATCCCATCATGGCTTCCTTTTAGGACGGTGTTGAGAAGCAATGGGGAGGGTGCATGAAAATGTGTTCTGGAAAAGTATGAAATGTCTACATAAAGGGTAGACCCTCATCAGCACCTCTCATCCTTACAGTACTTCCAATGGTGGTGGCAGTGGCGTGGGTCACATCTGCTGGGTTGTTACCTCACTCAGAGATGCTGGTGTGGTCATTGTGAAGAGGACAAGCTGTGGAGTCACATGATCTCAGTTTACATCTCACCTTAAAATTCACCTTGGAAGTCATTTGCAATCTTTACAATAGTCATAAACAGTAGTAGCGTTGACCCCAGGTTTTATAAGAAACATGCTGGATGTTGCATGCAAAACATTTAGTGCAGGTCCTGGAATTGAATGGAGGCTTAATGAATAGTGGTCATTACAATTATTGTTTCTTTCTAATGAGAGGAGGCATTACTAACGATGTCCTAATACCTCACATCTGGAGAGCCTTTCCAAATGACCATGACTCCCACATCCCTCCTTTTCCTAAGATGCCTTAGCATTTAAGGTCTGTGCCAGCAGCTGCTAGTTGTCCATCCCATTATCATTTTCTATGGCTCGGCATTTGAGTGGGAACTTATGTTAATTCTGTCTCCACTTGTCACCCTGGGTCTACTTACTGGACTTTGTAAACCCCTCTGCTCCAGCATCCTGAATATTTACATTCTTATGTAGCGCTGCAGAATTGTAAGGGTACTTATATGATTCAATCCCTGATGACTGAACAACGGAGGGCCAGAAAGGTGAAGGAACTGATCTAAGGTCACTGGTCTACCATAACAGCAGGAGCTGGACAAAAGACCAAATAAGTCTATTTTGCTTATTCCTTCTTTCCACTGCATCATACTGACTTTAAAAATAAGTGAATCACATCAGTGATCTCCTAACAAGGCTTCGAGTTTGGAAACAACAGTAGGACCCATCTAGAATATCCTCCTGTCTCCAAGTTGACCTTCCTAGGCACCATTCCAGGGCCAGGCAATATCTGCAAACATGTGTAGTAAAGCGCTTTGAAAGGTAATGCAAGCATCACTGTATCCATGAAGGAAGGAAAGTAGGAGGAAAAAAAGGAAGGAATGAGAGAAAGAAGGAGAAAAGGAAGGGAAGAAGAAAGGAAGAGAGAAGGAAAGGAAGGAAAGGAAAGAAGGGAAAGTCATCTTCAAGTCTGTGTAACTATAAAATCTGTAGGACTTTTGAAATTATACCCCTTCAAATGAAGATGTACATATTTTCGGGGACATGGTTTTATTAGACCCTGGCTTTAGACTAGGGATTAAAAACATTTCCCTCCACTTCCATTTGAGACAGTCCTGCTTTTATTCATTTGTTTAGTCATTTATTCACCCCTTCTATCATCTATTCATTCATTTAATAAGCGTGTGTTACATACCAATTGCCACAGAATATGTGTAAACCTCAGGGCTATTTCTTTCCATCCACTCTCAGTGTGGTAGACTTGTCTGTTCTATACTTGCATATATATGTACATACATACATGCACACAGAGACACAAAGCCCCTGGATTCAAATGCAGATATGCGAGGTCAAACACTCGTACTGGCCATCCCTCTGCACTTGGTGTCTTTCCAAAGAGGGGCCCAGGGAGTTTGAGCCTGCAATTCCCTGAGGCCAGGCCTTGGAATGTCCCTAAGGATTATCCATGTCCCTGCTGCTGTGTCCCTGTACTGTGGGATGGGTCAGTTCCCTCAGACACTCCACTCCAGAAGGACTTTGATGGCAGATCAGGCCATAGGGTGTTTTCAGGTCTTTGCAGGCAGACCTGATGGGAGGAAAAACTTAGAGGACAAAAGGAAATGCATGTCACAGCAAAGGGGGTTCATCCATATAGATCAGCTGATCAGGGGGATCAGCTCGTGGTCTAGGGAATAATTTCCTCCAGCAGGGTACAAAGGAAGGAGTAGTGAGTTGTCTTGAATCTCATAAAAAGTTATAAAAGAAAAATTAGCTGATAATATGCAATAGCATATTAACTAGTAGTAGGGGAATAGACAAATAACATAAATAATTATAATCTGGTAGGAAAAATAACTTACACTGTTCTCGGGCGCTGAGCTAAGATCTCTACACTCATGTCTGAACAACAGTGCTATGAAATAAGTTCTGTTAAGTCTGTTTTTAAATATGAGAACACAGGAGCTTAGGAAGGCCCAGCGAGTTGCCTGAGTTCAGTCTTTAACCACTTTCTCAAACTGCTTTTGTTTTGTTTTGGTTTTTTGTCTGTAAAATGTGACTGTGGTTCTGCCGGATTGTATCAGAGATTCCTCCACCTGGCTGATCGGCAGTACCCCTCACAGTATTATTGAAAAGTACAATGCTTGGGCCCCTGAGAGCTTAAATGGGACTCACAATATGTGTTTTTCACAATGTCCTGGATAATTGCTAGGACCAGCAAGGCCCTCATTTCAGAGGATCCCAGAGGACCTGACCAGGTCTCAGATTCCATACGTCTATATCCTTTTAGCTGTCAGCTGAGAGGTAAGAAAAGAGGGGTGGGCCCCATGAGGAGACAGCTGAACCAGGGCCTGGAGCCAGTCTCAGTTCTTCCCCCATGGGCCTGCCCATAAATCTCAGATTTTTGGGACTTGAGCCAATGCATATCAGAAGTGTTTTTCCCCCCAAAGCAACTAATGTCTGGATATGTCAGGTAAGTGAGCAGCAAGACTGTACAGGCTTCCCTGGCTTTGCCTGGGAGCGGCTTGTCCAGACTCACAAGACATCTTCTCTGAGCACTAATATTTGGCACATCCAGAGAGCCAGTTCCTGGTATCCCCTTCCTCTTTCCACATCCATCCTCATCGACCTGGTCCAGCCTTATCTTCCTACATCGTTCTCCCAGAGCACGATGACCACCTGGGATGAGCCGAGAGACCCTGAGTCTAGTTCCGGCTCTGACAATCACTACCTGTATCATACAATTTATTTTCATTTCTCTCTCCTGGATCTTCATTTGCCTTCCTGAACCTTAGAAGTGATAAGAAAAGTAGCTTTTCTTTACTCAGCTGAGACATGGCCTCAAGTTACCATGGCCTAATGTGTAAAGACAGAGGCTCTGGATTCAGACAGAGTTGAGTTCATGTCTTCTCTCTGCCACTCACTGGCTATGCAACCTTAGGCTAGTCACTTTACCTCTCTGGGCCTTCCTGTTAGTAGCTCTAGACCCAGCACTACTGCCAGCCCCACTAGTTTTCTTTTCATTGCTAGCACATACCCAGACCTTCCCCCTCAAGGTCATTGTACAGCTGTTTTTCCTCTGCCAACCCCCACTCATCACCAGGGAAGCCCTGCTCTTTCTCCCTCCCATCCGACACCACTTTCCACCCTCTACTCCTGTGCCTGGTTTCCCTCCTCTCTATCCATGAACTTGCACTTACCTCTTGAGTCCAATAGAAGTCCTTGATATTGAACTTCTCTGGTAATGAGCTTGTCTATTTCTTTAGGTCCCACTGTCTCTGTTTCATTTCTGGGTGTCCTGGGCAATTGTCCCTGCCCTACCAGTTCTGATCCTCACCAGCACTTCAAAGGCTACCCCAGTGCCCACAGATATGTGTTCTGGGCGTTAGCACACCCTGGGTGACAACTTAGCTGACAAGGGACCTCCTGAGCCAGAGAAAGGTAAAAGGCCCTTGGGAAAAAAATCCTCACTTATGAGTTTATTTAATGAGTAAATATTTATTTTACCAGCTACCATAGTAAGAACATGGATGTCATTATGAAGAAGGTATACTGGCCCCAGATCTCAGAATAATGATGGAATAATAGGAAGACAGATAACTAGATAGAAGAATTCACAACATGGAGTGAAGGGCAAGTTCAGGGGCAAAGAGAAAGGGACACTACCTCAGTCAGGGTTCTCAGCTGAAAACAGTTCCAACCTAAGGCAATCTAAGCAGAAAAGGAATGGGTGAAAATAACGATTAATGGTGGCTCACAGAGAACCAGGCTTGTATACCATATGAGACCCAAACCAGTGTGGAAATATGCCAGCAAACCTTTCCTACCGCCCCCTGACCAACAGTGGCAGCACACACCATTGGCCCTGGGTGCTGGGACTGGACACCAGTACTTCCACCTCCTGGGGCCTGAATGCCAGCTGCCTTTACTGTTGTTCTCACCAGGAAAGATCTGGGACCTGTCTCCTTCTTTATGTCTCTGGCTTTCTAATAAAGGTCTAAATTGGGTGTACCCAATCAGTCAGGCTGGAGCTGTAACTAGTGGAATTGGAATAAAGCAAGACTTTCATGAGAGAGGGAGAGAGAGAGAAATATCGACAGTTGCTGGTAGCTGAAAACGCAAGAGAAGTATCTATAACTGATCCCCACTGGAGAGTTGTAAAGGATGGAGAGTGGAAGGGACAGACTTCTCAGAGGTATTGATATCTCTGCTGAGCTCTGAACTAGGAAAGAAGTTATCCAGGTAAAGGAGTCCGGGGGAGTGTTCAAACAGATGGAATAACAGGCATATTTGCTTGGAGATAGGAAACAGCCATAATTCAGTGTAGCTGGAATAGATTCAGAAGGGGGGTGGTCTGAGTTGGTGGAGAGAGGTGAGCAGGGCCAAGGACATTATATCTTCTGGGCTGAGAAGCAGAAGGAAAAGCAAGGCAGCCAGTGTTCTCCAGGGAGACCATAAAAAAAAAAAGAAAGAAAGAAAGAAGAAGAAGAAGATGGTTGCATGTTCTAATACCATCCCTGTGTATCTGAGGTGTCATGTCTCCTTTCATTTTTTTACTGAAGACACATCATTGAAGCTCACTTAAAAACTCCCTGTAAGTAGAAATCCCTCACCATGATGGAGAATTTAGCCCATAAAATCACACAAGTGTGGGCTGTTTATGGAAGCAGGAAACACTCCTTGCAGAAGACATTATTTGATACTCATGATGGAGACATCATCAGACTCCCTCTGGAAATTAGCACAGGAGCTGCACTCCTCTGCCTCTCTGGTCTGCAGGGCTCCACTTGCATCTCTCATCCTGGGCAAGGTGCAACTCATACCCTACTAACAACATACAGATGTCCTCAGTGGCACCTGTCCCACCTACACCTTCTTCATTGGACTTGCTCTGTCCTTGATCACTTCACACACCTCATGTTCTTAGATGCAAATACACTGCCTATTATTACAATGCAAAGCAAAGGAAGCACTGGACACTTTCCACATGCAGAGATTCCTTTTTGGCAGCTCTCTCCAGAGGGGGAAGCTAGAACATAATCTGGGTACTTAGCATTACTGTTTTATGAAAACTACAAGCTCCTAACTGGAGCTCCTTTGCTCCCAGGGGGCTCAGTCTTAATGCCAAATTAGTAAACAAGCCAATTCAGGGCCCCTCAAGGAAGTGTTCTTTCCCTGAGACAAACTTCACATGAATAAGCAAAGTGTGATGTGACATCTCTCCTAGAACTTGCAACTTCAGCTACCCATCATGGCAAGTCATGGAATCCACAGGAGAAAGATCTTGTTCCCAAGCTATGTGAATCTCTTCTGTTCTTGAACCTGAGCTTAGTAGAAAGGGGTGAACAAGCATCTACAGAAAACATTGTTTTTTCTGTTATGACCCTATTTAAGACAAGAGAGAGGGAGCATTATCTCCTAAAGTGCAATAGGACTGTGTACAAACCACTTCCTCTAAGTCATTTCTTTGCCTTTAAAATGAAGAGATAGCAAGGAAAATACATTCTTTCCTCCGTGGACTACTGCTTCTTAAGGCCTTGAGTCCAGAACCCTTCCCTCTAGGCAAATATCCCAGCATCTGAAAGGGTGGTCATCTCATGTTTTTTGAAAGCACTTTTGCACCAGGACCCATTGGGGTACCTCTCAGATGACTTAAATCCCAGGGTCTGAAACGTCGTGAGAGCAGGCAATTCGGTGTGGCTATAGGTCCCCTGTGAAGAGGCTCTGAGGAGCCACCAGGACCCAAAGCTACGTTCTCATTTGTAGTTTTGTTTCTCTTCTCTGGTTCTTTTTTGTCTCCTGTGCTCCCTCCGTCACATGTACCCTCTGTCTTCTGCTGCTCCCTGGCTGCTGGTGGCTGCCACAGCCTGGAACTCTCAATTCCTTTGTCCAAGCAGCGCCCACCAGTTACTGACTCAGTCTTCCGTTACCCAAACTCAAACTCTGAGAAGAGGAATCTGATTGTGTTTGTGCCCGGCTGCCACTTCCAGTCTGCTTTCAGCAGACACCAGTCACCACTGGACACCCAGCAGAGCTGTGCTCATTCATTAAGAGTTACATAAAGCTAGCTTCTCGGAGACAGGATAGGGGCAGAGCAGGATTTCAAAGCTGTGCCAGCCATCTATTGCTGTATAACATTTCCCCCAGAACTTGGTAACTTAACATAATTTTAAATATTTATTATCTCATAGTCTCTGTGGCTCAGGAATTTGGTAGCAGCTCCACTGAGTGGTTCTAGCTCTGTGGTGGGAGGGGACTATGTAATGGCACGAATACCAGGGTGGGGGCTACCTTGGGTGCTGGGCTACTGCAAGAGCCAGCATTGGTACAAGTTCTGAGGGACAAAGATGACACATTTTCATTGCGTGACCCATGCCAGTGTTTTTTTTTTTTCCTTTGGGTAAACAAGAAGCTATATCTTGATTGATGGTTGCCAGAGGGGAGGGGCTTTGGGGGGGCTGGGTGAAAAAAGGTGGAGAGATCGAGAAGTACAGATTGGTAGTTACTAAATAGTCATGGGGGTGTTGCTGAATAGGCAGCATAGGAAATAGAGTCGATAATATCATAGTAACTGTATGGTGCCAGCTGGGCATGGGAAATATCAGGGGAAACACGCTGTAAAGTATATGATTGTCTAACCATTCTGCTGAACACCTGAAACTAATGCAAAATAACATTGGATGTAAACTGTAACTGAAATTTTTAAAAATATTTTTTAAGTTTAAAGTGAAGCTTTCTTTTCAATGCAACCTGAGTTTTTTGTCTTAAATTCAGCATTAGAAACCAACTTTTTGTGCCACAGAGGAGAGATGGTATACAGCTGGCTGACCACCTATTCGTGATTTGTAGGACACCATTCACTCAAGAGATCTGCTCTAATTTCCCTGGAAATGTGTTTCCAGACCCCTATGGTGAACCACGCCTGGCTCAGTGTGAAGCTCTAAGCAGTGGTTGCCCATATCTATTAATTGATGACAACCATTGATAGGTTGTTTAGTGGAGGGAACACTTGTTTAAAAAAGGCAGGTGAGGAGCAAAGAAGCACATGGCTTCCATGTGGGAAATCTGAACATTCAATAGCTCCGACATCTACAAGTTGGCCACTTTTTCAGAACCCAGAATTGGCAGGGAAACAAGGAGCTAAGTAGAAAATAATAAGAGAGAACTGTAGGTGCTCAGTGCCAAAAAGGAATGATTCGAGGGAAAAAAAGGTTAAATTCTGAAGTCTGGGCTGGCGAAATAATGTGTGCTTTAAACCCCTTGTGAATGCAGAGAAATATCTTGTGGCCAGACCAGAAGTCGGGAGACTTGGCTCCCGTCCCCAAGTCAGGTGCGCTGCGTTCGGATTCCCCGGTAGACCAGCATAGGGAGCTGCATTTAGAATTTTGATTTAATTGTACAAAGAGTCATTACAAAGAACTTTGCCCCTTAATAGCAGTGCAAAATTGGATGAGAATTACCATCTTGCTGAGCGTCTATTTTCTCATCTGTTAAAAGATAATAGGAACCACGTTGCCTACTTCTTGATGCTGTTTCCAGTACCAAGTACAGGAAAGCAGTTATAGATTTTAAAAAGGTCACAAAATCTCCTTGCTGGCCCAGTGAGGATTGGGGCCCTTGCAGTGCTTGCACTTGAAAATCAGCTGCTTCTACTTCAGGCAACTGGGTAGGGTTAGAGTGAAGAGTGTCCCAAGGGCCAGACACAGACATCAGTAGAGTTATTGAGTGATAACAACACTGGTAATAATCATTCTCACTTTGGGCTGTATGGACATATTAGGACCAAAGGTGGAATGAGTCTCTTTGGATCCAAGTGTGTGAGAAATAAAGTTCCAAATCTGTGGGCATGTGCTTCCCCTCTGTGGCACAGGGACTGGCAAAGTGCTTTTGTGCAGGGAGCAGAAGGAAGCGTGCAGATGCGGGGGATAGCAGGCAGAATGAGGGAGAGGGACAAGGAGAGGGTCCTGGTGCTGTCCCAGTCACCTCTCATGTCCAGCTGCATTCCTGTCCTGGGCTTCCTCAAATCTATTGGAACTGATGTCGGATACAGGTCTGATTTCTGTCTTTCAGAATCCAAATAGCTCAAAATAATGTTGTTCCTGTAAATGGATGATTTGTTTTGATTTATGATTCTAATAGATTTGATGTTGGTGTTCTTAAAGAAGCTATTGTATTATTAAGAGACATAGGAAGAGAATGATTAAGAGTGTGAACCCGGGATCCAGATGGTGGCCTCAAGTCTCTGGACAAAATTCCTAACCTCCTGGTGACTCTATTTATCTAGTAAGTGCTGCTGCCGCTGTTGATGATGATGACGACGATGATACCTACTTTAGAGGATGACTGTGAGAATTCAATGAATTATTATGTGATCAAGGTCACTTATCATAGCTTCATCTTACGGAAAAAATACATTACCATGTCCCCAGAGCTGGCTCCAATTTGGACTTTAAAAAAAAACAACCCTATTTATCATTACACCCATACAGAGGGAAATATGTCTTTCAAGTGCTAAAAAGAGTCATTGTTCTCTGTGGTAATGGGATAACCTCAAGATAATCAAATTTTCATGTTGAAATAGGCTACTGTTGCCATGTGGAAAATAGCTGAGGCCCCAAGCTTCAGATAGGAAGCCCGAAGTGAGAATGTACATCCATGCTTAAAAATCTTGGAAATAGTGATTGATAATTGAGATTCCGGCTGAAGCACGAGAACAAAGATGCCCTAATTAAATTCTGCATCAGAGCTAATTAACCCATTTATGTGTTTTCTTCTTTTTGTGCAAGAGGGGAAGCACATTATCAACATTGGCATATTTTCAGCCTATTTGCATGTTGTATTTGACTTTTCACCCCTAAGTTATGTGGGAGGAGTGAGATGCCCTTCAAGGGATCTCCAGACCATAATTCATCTGTCCAAGGCTTCCTCTTAGTTTTGACATTGACTCTGAGAAGCTTGAGCATGCTTTGCTCCTCAGGCAGATCATGGAAGTCATCCCGGAGGGCTACTGCCACTAATCAGATCTGTCTCTTGACACGGGTCCTTCAGACCACCCCTGAACTTGTCTTTGCCATCACCTTGAGAGAAGGCTTTGGTTCAGATGTCCAGTGTGGGCAAGTCTCCTGACTGTTCAGCATTCAGTAGGGGGGCTCTCCTTGCCCCCGTGCTAAATGATTGGCAGGCAGGGTGAGCATCACAGATCAAAGAGTCCCCACGCCCATTCCAGACATGTGGCAAAGGTATTTGCTTCCTTGGGAAGAAAGTGATTTACCTGTGGGAGAACACTCAGCAAAGTTGGTGTAGGAACAGCCTCAGTCTCTGCAACTGTGTGTATGTGTGTGTAAAGCAGCGAGAGTGAAAAGTAAAGACACTGTGAACACCACAAAAGGGCACTTCTTTATGTGAATGCTTGAGAATAGGATGCTGAAAGGCTTCAGATCACATAAATGAACGTGTGCCTGATTCAACACAGCCTACTTGTTTCTTCTTCAGAATTACTGAGCCTGCATTATCATTGGCTTTATTATGTCAACCTTCACAGAGAAGACATAGTGTTAGAGGGAAATGGGTGGGAGAAAAGAAGAAAAAGAAAGTACATAAAAGATTGGTGGGAGGGGTAGGGGAAAGGGAACAAAGCAAATCCATTTGCTTCAAGTTTTGAGTTGTAAGGGTTTATGAAGACTCAGTACTTTAGTGTGACTAGTTACAGTTGCATAATTATATACGCTTTGCCATTGGCCACATTATTGCAATATTAACCTTGTGGTTATTCAGCCTAATACATTACCATGTATTAGGTAATTTGAAACTGTTTCAAATTCAAGAAAGAAACAGTTTTCCTGAAGGTTCTTGGTCCTTAGTGATTTAGTTCAGTTGATTTTGATATAGGCTAGAAATGTAACAAGTGCTTTTAACTTTAGATGAATAAAAGCTTGTTATTACTAATTATTCATTTATTTTAAAATTCACCATAATACATATTAAAACACAACAGAAGAGATTTTATAATTGAAGGAATGAATGTCTTTGGTCAATCAGAAAGATACTTCTTAATTAAAGATCATTCACGTATCAAACAGTCATAAATTAAAACTGCACTGCACAGTCCACAGCAGGCTGAGTTAAAAGCAGGTTTTTTTTTTTTTTAACATATTCAAACATTTTCTCAGTCTAGAGAGTTACCTACACTGGGCTGGGAAGGAATGATTAATTGGCCACTGCGAGGTCCGGGCCCCATCCCCAACTGCATAGCCATATGTGTGGACTCGGGCAAGTCACTTAACCCCTCTGAGCCCTTACTTCCTTTCCCATCTGTAAAGTGAGCATCACAGTGTCCTCCTCACCTACATCCTATTACTGCTGTACAGAAGAAATGAGGTTCCAGCTGTGGAAGTTCTTTGACACGTTAAGCCTCTGAATGAAATGCAAGTTTTTATGGATTCAGCACACACATGCACTATTCATAATCGTGAATAAATAATGTACTACGTGTTGACTATGCCGCAAGTGTTTTGTGCTTTGAATGCATGTGCCTGGAGATACCAGCCTGTAAGAGCACATAATAGGTGCCCTCTGTGGGTTGTAACCTAGGTGACACTCTGCACATTAAGCTGCACCTGTGCTCTGACAGGCTCTGGGAGAGAAGAACTTGGTGGATCCAATTACTGAGGCAGAGAGAACAGAGCTGTACAAGAGCAGCACCCAGCCTGCCCCTCAGGGCCAAGCTGAAATATGACTGTATCTGCATAGCTTTCCAGGACTCCTCTTTCCTCTGAAAAAGAGTAATACTTTCTCCTGAATCTATGCACTTGTTTCGCTTTATTGCTGCAGCCCTGAACTTTAAGCACCCAAGCCACCCCCCACAGCATTCAGCTGGCACCAAATTAATAGCATCCCTAGCCCTCTCAGAGTTTGTAGCTTCCACTCTAAAACTTTCCCCTGACCCTGACTCATTCCTCAGAATAGATTCCACCCTGTTTGTATTCCCCTGCTTTCCAACTTCAAGTCAAGTCCATAAATATTAGCAAGCACCTGCTATTTCCTAGAACTGTGCTAAGTAATGGGGTACAGCAATGAGCAACACATCATGTCCCTTGTCCTGATGGAGGTTATAATCTAATAGGGTGAGAGACAGTTAAGCAATTCCAATCTTCAGGTGGAGGAATCTTCGGAGAAGTTTCCAGGGAAGATGATGTCCACTCTGAGATCTGCAGGATGAGAAGGGGTTAATCCCATGAAAATAATCAGATAATCGGTTCAGGAAGAGAGAAAAGGCGAATATTACAAGTATCCCATCTGGGAGGTACAAAGGAACCTACTACCTGGAAGAAATGGAAAGACCTTTATTCCAGACCAAGTTAAGCAGTAAGCAAAAGATGACTTCTGTACTGATTTCTCTATTTCCAGCTTCACCTCGTTTGGCACCTTTGCACCTGATGTGAAGTTCTGCCATTTTTGTTGAGATTGAACTTCAGCTTCAACTCCCTCCTCCACAGCCTATGAATCATCTCCCCGGTCTCACCCTAGAGTTGGGTCCCTTTTTCCCTTTGATCCCAAGAGAGACTGGCTATGGACTGAACACGTGTGTCCTCCCAAACTACGAGCAAGGGACCTTTGTTGTCCGAGTCACCCATTCTATGGTGGTGTGTGTTAGCTGCCCTAAGACGGGATTTCCCCTGGCCTTGGAAATGGAGACTGGTGTATCTGAAATCTTCTCTTCCCCCTAATTTGTATTACAACTCTCTGATTTGTATTTTCTCCCAAGTACTTAGCACAGTGCCTAGCAATGTATTTTCTATAATAAATTTCTGTTGTGCCACGTTTTGGTTTCAAAGCCTCCAGCGACTCTGCATTAATCTTCAGATAAAACTCTCCCTTAAACACAGTGCACACGCCCCAGCCCGCATGAGCCTGACAGCCTCCCCTCCTCCCCTTTCCTCTCTCCTCCGTTACCCCGATCGTTCACTTTCTCGGTTCCTCCTTGCTCTTCTTGCCTTCGAAGCCTCCCACAGGTTCCTACAGCTTGTCCTGCCCATCCCTGCTCCACCTGCTAACTCCTCCTCATTGATAAAGTCTCCGTTTCTATGCCACTTCTGTAGAGGCTTTCCCTGATGCTCGCTTTTCACTGCTGTTAGAACATGGCACTTACTGTGCTTTATTGAAATTGCTTGTTGAAATGTCTCTCTGTCCTGCTATCTCAGTCTTGGCATTGCTGATGTTTTGGACTGGATAAGCGTCTTGTGGGGGGCCATCCTGTGCATGGCAGGATGCTTCACAGCATGTCTGGCTTGTACACACTCCGTGCCACTATCACCTCCCTAGTTATGACAACCAAGCCTGTCTCCGGGCATTGCCAAATGTCCCCTGGGAAACAAAAGTGCCCTCGTTTGAGAACCACTGTACCAGACTCTTCAGGAGGTAGAAAGTGAGCCTTATTCACTACTCTGTCCCCAACCTGGAATGCGGCAGAAGGTGGTTAATCCCATGTTGCATGAATGAAGTTCCTTCTGTAAGCGCCTACTGAATGAGTGGATGTTCGGAAAAAAAGCTGTGTCAGAAGCATTGGTTGTTCGGAGCCCTGCGGTTCTCTTACTGAATAGGGGGAACCACGCAAAGCTTGGTGGTCTTCTCACTTTGGGACGGGTCCCCTCGTTGCCTGTAACATCTGTCCTGTAGGCAACAGATTATCTAGCACTTCATTCCCTTCACCCCCCACACCCCTTTTGGCTGCCCCTGTCCACCCATCTCCCACCTACAGAACAGAAAAAAGGTGCAGACTCCCTGTACTTCCTGCATCAAAGATGTCTAAGCCTTTTATATGGATCCCGATTAATTAACAAGGGCACAGAACTTACAAGCATTTCAAGTTGCTTTTATCTCGGGAAGAAAAGACGCCTTTTGCCGGATCCTTTCTGTTCACTGTCTAGTTCAGCGTTTCAAAGGGCATGCTTTGATGGGCTGAGAGGGTTACCATTTCTTGTGTGTAAAGGGCAATGACTAGTAATTAAGGGACGGACCCCTTAATGTCAACTGAAGGGAAAAAAATCAAATTCGATCTCAGCTTCATCCAGAAGCACTTGTGCTAAAGCTGGAGGGCCGTGCCTAGTGTTAGAGGGCGGAAGTGAGGAGGAAACAGTACATGTGACATGGCTGCATCCCTTTGGCTTCCAGGAAAAACAAACCTCACGTTTGTTGTACGTCTACTCCGTGCCATATCAGCTCTCCCACCATCTCTATGAAAAAGTTAATACTGTTCTCATTCCACAGGTTGAAGAATCTAAGTTTTGGAAATGTCCAAAATACAACAAGTCGACCAGCCGCCTTTAGAATATGGTGGGTCTGACTATATTCTTTCCTCCAAACCTATATTCTGCAGCACCACTGTATGCCCCCTGCTCAGCTACGCTTACTAGAATGGAACAGAAGAAGGGTTTATTTTATCTTTGTGTGCAAGTAGTTCATTCATCCCATAGGCAGTCGGTCAATGTCTCATCCACTCAGGGCTCCTATAGCACATGGTACTCACCCGCCGCCCCACCATAGGCCTCATCACAATTTTTGTTAATTATGCTTTGTCGTATTCATCTTCCCATTTGAAGTGTAAATGCTTAGCAGGCAGGGACCCTGGCTTCCTTATTGAACTCTGTATCCTCAATGTTTCACACAGAGGCTGGCCCAGTTTTCAAGAAATAGTTGTTGAATTGGATATTTACTGAGGCTCTACTATGATTGCTAGTTGCTTCCAGCACCTACGTATCCCTTCTTCCTTAATAACAGAATTCTCATTCATAACCAGGAGGCCATACCTCCAACTAAGTGACTAAAAAAGACATCTCCAGCTGCTTTGCAATTAGGAGTGACTGTGTGACTAAGTTTGGAACACGAGACAGAAGCAGAAGAGATGTATTGCACTTCCACAGCCTTCTCTTACTCCATCCTACTACTTAGACTATGCATGTGATGGCTGGAACTCATGCACCCACTTTAGACCATGCAATTCAGAGCTATATCTAGGGATTCTGAATCAGAAATATGGCAGTAATCTGGGTTCCCGATTACTAACACATTTCTGCACTGTTTCCAGACTTGTTTTATATGAGAGCTAAATAGATTTCTCTTATGAAATGTACTGTTTTGTTTTTCTGCTAATTGCCACTGAACCTAATCCCTAATGATAGAACACTACTCAGTGTGGAACACTGTTCTGGGGGATTGCAAAGCGTGCTAACGTAGCTATTCCATGCCTGCGTGGCGCTCACAGCCTGTAGGAGAGCTTTCATGCATCTACATCTGATGATTATTTGAGACATGACACTCCAGTCTCATTAATTTTCTTTTAAGAGAAGAAAAAAATAAAATGCTCAGTGGGCTATGAATCAGGACATACAACAGTGGGCAGGACCATTAAAATTTTCATGGAGGAGACTTCCTTAAATTTAGCCTTGAATATTAAGGAGAATTGGGATCAACAGAGACTGGGATGAGGTTGAATGTCCAAGGAACAAAAATACAGGATGTGTTTGGGGGAAGGCCAGAGATGCTGTTACATAAAGTGCATAAAGAAAGGGTATCCTGCAATGTTAATGCGCATGGGCTCCAGAGTTAGATGGCATGTGTCTGAATTCTCACTTGACTCTTTACTAGCTAGGTGACCTTGGCTGAACCTCTAACTCCTGTGGGCTCCATGATTTTTCCATCTGTAAAATGAGAGTAGTAACTTCTGCCTTCTCAGGTTGTTGTCAGAGTTAAGTTTCTATGTCTAGTTTATATGGTCAGAATGTAGCTGTTGGAAATACGCGCTCCCTCAATGGTCGCTATGACTGTCATTTCAAGAAACTACAAGATATCCAGCTGGTGTAGCTCAGAGAATTGAGTGCGGGCCTGCGAAGGAAAGGGTCATGGGTTCGATTCCCAGTCGGGGCACATGTCTGGGTTGTGGGCTGGGTTCCTCAGTGAGGGACATGCAAGAGGCAACCACACATTGATGTTTCTCTATCTCTCTCCCTTCCTTCCTGTCTGTCTAAACAAGAGTAAATAAAATATTTTTTTTTTAAAAAAGAAACTATAGGAGATCATTGCAGCCACAGCATGCAGAGCCATGAATGCCAAGTTAAAAACCTTAGACCATTATTATAAAGGCACCAAAAAGCTGCTAGAGGTGTCTAAGCAAAGTTGCAGGTGACATGATGAGAGCTATTTTGGGGGAAGTCTCAGTGTGTCACCATCTTATTATGCTTTGTCTCACCACCACCCCCATCAGCCTACTGACCTGCATGCCCCCTCTTCCTAGGTCACACAGGCCCTCGGCAGTTCCCCGAGGCTCTCCTCCTGTATCGGAGCTCTCTGCCTGATTGCTGATGTGTGCCTGTACCTGGCTGCTCTCCAGAGACCTGGAAAGGAAGCCCTCTGGCTCACAGCTCCTGGGCCTGTTTTTCCCCTGGGATTTGCTGAAGCATGTGATTCCTGTCTCACTCTTCCACCTCCTCTGCCCCAAATTCCCCTGCCCTTGCCCCCTGGGGAGTGTGTTGTCAGTGCTAACACTCTGACTCTCAGTCCTGAAATATAGGCCAGTGATTACATCATAGCTGGGCCATTTGAAGCATGTTTTCCTCCTTGGTGACAGTTGGAACCAATGCCACCTCCCCGAGTGCCCACAGAGACAGGTGGACATGCTGCATGCTATAGATGGACTACGATTCTGATTCCCCAGAATTTATGGGTTGAAGTCCTAACCTCTGATGTGGTGATATTTGGAGATAGAGCCTTTAGGAGGTAATTAGGTTAAATGAGGTCATGAGCATGGGGCTCTAATCCGATAGAATCTGTGGCCTCGTAAGAAGAGAAAGAGATCTCCTTTTCTCTCTCTTGCTCCCCCCGCCCCATGCCTGCACACACACACCAAGGTAAGGCCACCTGAGGATGTAAAGAGAGAAGACATCTGCAAGACAATGAGCGAGAGAGCCCATTTCAGACACTGATCTGGTCGGCACTTTGATCTTGAATTTCCAATCACTAGAACTGTGAGAAAATCAGTTTTGCTGTGTAAGCCACTCAGCCTGTGGTTTGCTCTCGTGGCAGCCCGAGCAGACTCATTCAGTGGGTGTGGCACTGACTGTTGGGAGCTACTTCACAAAGCAGCCCTCTCATGATAGCTTAGCAGTACCCTCTCAGCCTTCTATGCCTGTTGATAAAAGATGAGCCGCATTTTCTTCTCAGATTCCTGGCGACCAAGCTCAGAATCCCATGATATTGACCATTTAGCAGCCAGAGAGTAGTTTCCAAACCCCACTCCCCCCCACACAACTTCTAACTTACATTTTAACACTTTAAAAGCATCTTTCATTTCAGATGTTAACACCTGAATGACCAGTCAGACACAAGTAACAGCTACAAAAAATATTGGACAGTATGAAGCCAGAGGAACAATGCAGACAGTACCTGCATTGTTCCAGGTAAAAATAGAATGGGAGAAGTTAAAAAAAAACTTACTTAAAAACCTACAGGAACATTGCTGTTTCATCCAATTTTTATTCCTTTGCAAGACTACATGGAGATGAATATTCATGGTAAAAAAAAAAACGTGAGGTTTTGGCCTTGAGAGCATAATTATTGTTGCTACTTCAAATTTCATTAGCACTTTGTATTTGTGAAGCCTGTTTTGGAGAGTAATTTTGCTCCTTCCCTTCCTTGCCTTTGTCCTCCAGGCCACAGCCCTCCCTAAGCTCCCTGTCCTGTTCCAAGAGCTAAATCAGACCCTCATTTTTGCAGAAATGAAAAATCAGAAGCAAAGAGAGGAACCGACTTGGGCATAGAAACAAGCAGTGGTGGCAATGGAAGTGATTAGTCCAGGAAACTTGCCCCGGCGCGGTCAGGGCATCGGGTGTGGATGGTGGGGGGCACCTTTCTGGTGCAGGAGGTTCCCGTGGTGTCTGTCACTCCACTTCTGCACCCCAGCAAGGAGCCAAAGTGGAATCATTGATACCTAGTGTCCCTGAGCTGACTTTCTCTACCCGTGTGACTGGTGATTTGAAACTACTTTTAGGACTTTAACTGTCAGGAACTAAGACTTTTCTGACTGATTGAAGAGAAATGAAAGGAAACTACTCTTTATTCAACAGCTGCTATATGCCAGGCACTGGGCAGTAGTCCGTGCTATTGTTCTCTTTACCGGATACCTTGTATGGCATAACAAACGGCCCCAGCATTCAGTAGCTTAAATCAATAATTATTTATTATTATAACTACATGTCAGTGGGTTGACAGTGATCAAGTCTCTGGGTGAAGCTCATCAGTGGTTCTGGGACTGGGCTGGTATTCAGCTCTGAACTTAGCTTGGCTGCAGCACCGTAGCCAGGAGACTCTGTGCCACCTTTTCCATCCTCCTTCTGAGACCAGTGGGCCAGCCCATGCGTATGCTGTTCCTAGGGTGAGCACAAGCATAAGGCAGAAAGCGGGAAAATACGAGGCTCAAAACTGGCCCAAGACCTTTTCTGCCTCATTCTGTGGGTCAAAAAAAAGGCGCATGGCCAAAGTCTTGCCTCAAAGGGTGCAGAAATAGGTTCTGCCTCTTTAGCGAGAGGAACTGCAAAGACGCCTGGCAAAGGCTGCAGACACTGGGAGAGGTGAGGAATCGGGGCCCTGCATTCATTCCTCCTGTGACTCAGGGAGTGCCTTGCCTCGCTTAAGCTGAAGTCAGAACCAAGTGTTTCGGACTCTAAAGACCTTTCCTTTCCTTTATATCTGTCTCCTCCAGTTTGGCCTTCAAGGTCCACACTTAAATTTGCTTGCATCCTTACTTTCCCAGCATGAGTTTGTTTCAGTAGGAACATTCCAGAAAGCTACCCTTACTTACACAAGGAGTTTTCTTGTTATGGCATCGAATAATGAGGATTATGATAAAGGAAATGATAGTGGCCATGAAGATGATAGCTTTCATTGATTGTATGTCTAATCTTGATTTTGGGAGGGAATGTGAAGTAGTAGCACTAACCAAGAACTCTACAGTAAGACGGCCTGAGGTCAAATCCTGGCCCCATCCCTTACTGGCTGTGTGACTCTGGATAAGGAATTTCACCTCTCTGAGCTTTAGTTTCCTCATGGGTCAAATGACAATACTTAGAGCTCTTAGAATTGTTGAAAGGGTAATTGAGATAAGAACTCCTTCACAACATTTAGCATACTGCCTGGTAGATTGTAGGGACTCAATAAATGTTACTATTATTATTTTTGTTGTGGCTGCCCTATGTTAAATAGTGTCCTAAATGTTAAATGCATGATGTACATGCATGACCACATTTAAATTGCACAGTGATTGGAAAATAGCTTTCTGTTGAATTTTGCCTACCTGACCTAAAAGTTTATTTTCTTAAGACTGCTGGTCCCATTAGGGTATTTTAGCATGTCAAAGTGTCATTTATAGAAGGTAGTATAAAAATCTAACTTCTTCTTTCAAGCCAAAAGGTGCCAGTTTTGGAAATAGCCATGCATTTCTTTTGGGGTGTCATCTCTTGAACCCTGAAAATGTTGCCTTTTCTCTTTCACAGTCCATCTGTACTAGCCACCTGCTCTTTCAAAGACAGAAACACAAACAGCAGCAGCAACAAAAGCTTTAGGTGATGTTAAAGCACATGCTGAATGAATTTCGCTCCCAAGTGGCTGGTGTCCAAGGCAGGGAAGGTGGGCGCAACTCTTGGCTCTGTGGGTGCCTTCTGTGATATGAGGATTTCAGCACCATGGTCCTCATTCCTGGAGCTCCCTCTGTTGTGAAATGGGAGTCCTGAGCCACAAGCTACCTTTGGAGTGAGTAGGTGAGGTAGGCAGGAAAGTGTGACAGAAAGGCTTAATCATCATGAAAACAACTCCTAGGAGAGGACATTGAGATTAGACTGTCAGACCTGGGTGTCATGGATCCCAGTTTTTGATATACAGATGATGACACCGTTGAAGCTCAGTGTGCTGACGGCTTCTTCACAACAGCGGAAAAGGACAGAGGTGTCACTTGGCAATCAGAAAATGACCAACCAGTGCCGATATCCATAGATTTCAATTTTATCCCTCAGGTCAGCTTCTTTGACTCATTTTCTTCAAATGGATGCAAATTCCTCCCATTGGTCTGGGGATTTGCTCTTAACCTGAGGTAATGGGAATCAGCAGTGAAAGAGGGATCTTTTGCTCTTTTCCATTCCTCATCACTTCTCTGATTATTTTGGTGCCCTGGCATGCAATTCAAGGATAATCAGAGTTTGAACGTTGACTGCATTATGAATCCCCGATTCTCAAGCTTCCCCAAGTCACTGAGGAGCCTTGGAAACCAAGCCTGCCTGGTTTGTTCAACACGGAAGACGATGCCTGACACAAAATAAGTATTCGATAGATTCTTGTTGAGCTAATGAGTACATTAGTCTTCCTGATTCTTGACTCTCTCTCTAGAGCTCTTTCATCACTCATTTATTCATTTATTTATATGTTCAATAAATACTATGTACTAGGACTTGGCTTGGGATTTTTGCATGAGTGAGAAAAGATGAATCAGATCCTCTCTAGCTTCAGGAAACTCATAGTACAGGAAAGGAGATGAGACTTGTATCAGTCCGTTATTACTGCAATAATGCTGTGTGAGAAAAGCCACTCTAAGACTCAGTGGCTTAAAGTGGCCTTCATGTATTCTCACTGAAACATCTGAAGGTGGACTTGGGGACCTTGCTGATTTAGGCTGGGGTGGTGAGGCTTATCTCCAAACTGTGGGTTAGGTTCAGGTCTGCTCTCCTCTCTGTCATCCTACTCGGACCGGTGACCTAGACAGGGCATCTTCCGCTCCTGACAATGCAGAAGCACCAAGAGGCAGCCCCACTACAAAAGCTTTGGTTCACACCATGTTTGCCAATATCTCACTAGTCAAGTTCAACATCAGCAGGTTCTGGAGTAGTCTCTCTACTCACAGTGCAAGAAGGAACAAAATGAATAAATGGATATTTGCTGGGCAATAATTTAAAACATCACAGCCTTACATGCAAATATCATATGTAATAAAATATTAAATGTTGTAAATAAGCTACATAAGAAATAAGGACATGTAAAGGGGGAAAACTACTGCATGTAAAGGACATGATGAGAGTCAGAAATAGTCCTGAAGGATGGATCTTAAATGTGCACACAAGGGGCTAGTTAGAGAAAAATAACCTAGACAGAGGTAGCAGGGAATTTGGAGTATGTGCCAAAAATGGTAAGAACATTTATATTGATGAGAGCATAGGTTATAGGAAAAAAATGCGAGAGAGTAGATCAGAAGGTTGTTTGGGAACTTAAATATCTTGCTAATGGGTTACATAAGACCTAGAGCAACAAAAATTAATTAGAGAATAACAGGTGAGAATTAAAGCTAACAACCACAAAAAAGTACATAGTGTCTTGGCAAGATAGGTGTTAGACAATATATTAGTTCCTAAGAATCTCCATAGATGTCAGGGAGAATGAACTATCAGTAGGCCAAGGTGATAAATACTAGACATTACACGTTTTCAAGTATTATTTTTTCCCAGTGAATCTTAGTGGGCATCTCAACCCTCAGGCTTAATGGCAGGACTGCAGCCTGCCTCTCCCTGCTGCAGCTTCCTCCTGCTTTCCCATCCTGTTACCTGGAGCAGAAACCCCTCCTGTCTTCATCTTCTGAGGGGAGATGCCTCGCCAGCTGTTGGCTGGCTGCTCAGAGAAAAGTGATTCTGTTGAGGGTCTAGAAGACCCAATGTAGGGCAGGAGGGGGTGCTGTTTCTGTCTGTGTGGTCTTCTTCATGCCCCAACCCACCTTCAGTTTAAAATGTTAGACTAACATTCATAAGAACACAACACATAATGTCAATAGGCCATTGTTTTTAAGTTACAAAATATATTCTGTAATGAATAACTTCGTGCATTTGTTCACTTATTCAAATACTTATTGAACACCTCCAGGGTGTCAGAGACTTTACTAAATGCTGGGCACATAGCGCTGAACAAGAGAAGTAAAATTTGTTTCCCCATAAAGCTTGCATTTCAGTGATGGAAACAATCCATCAATCAATCTGTGAATCCACTGTAGTGGAGAAAATGTTGACATGGTAAATACATGAGTCCTTTGGAGACAGGAATCATGGAAGTCCTCTTTCTGAAAAGGTGTCTGCTCTGAGACTTGAACAACAATGAGGGACAAGTGAGCACACCCTCTATGCCCGCCACTCAACCTGGGATGTATGACTCAACCCCTCCTTGCCTCAGTTTCCTAATTGAAAAGATGATAGAATACCACCTTCTTCCTAGTCTTTATAGGAAGATTAAACATGTTATTATTTGCAAAGTGCTTAGAGCAGTTCCTGGCACATCAAACAACTTCTGCCTAAAGGTGGAGACACATGAGCAGATGCTCTCACTGCTCTGCTCCTGGTCAGTGCAAGGTGCGAAGAGCAAAGCAAGTGGGGTGCCTAACCCAGCCTGAAGCATCAAAGATGTTTTCGTAGGGGGAGTGATGCTAAATCAAAGCAGAAGGGAAAAGAACATTTACTAAGTACATAGTTTTTGGTGCTAGGCAATTTCTTTTATTATTTGTAGAATTTACTTTTCATAACAACTTTGTGAGCTAGGGATGATTATGCTGAGATGAAGGACTATATCAGTGTTTATATACTTAATCCATGATGTTATGACAGAGTGAACATTCTAAACCAAGATACCTTATAGTAAACCAATAGCAACTTTTATTTCACCATTGTTGCTTTTGACCAAGAAGGCTTAGGGTACTATAATAGCTAACAATTATTGATTATTCATATAGGCTCGTGCTTTTAAATTAGTAGTTCATTTAATCCTCATCCAACTCCACAAAGTAAGTACTTTTGTTGTTGTCAGATTGAGAAAACATTCAGAGAGGTTAAGTAATTTTTTCAAGGTCACACAGCAAGTATTAGTGTCAGGATTTGAATTTAGACAATCTGATAGTAGAACCCATGCATTTATCCATGGTCTGTGCTGTCTCTCACCTTAGGGTGAGAGAAGCTTGGTTTAGGAGTTGTAGGACTTGATTTAGGACCCGATACTTCAAATTTGTCATCTGCCCAAGTTGAGTAAGTCCCATCTTTGAATTTTACTCTTGTCATTTGTAAATAAGGCTAGAAATTCCTGTCCTAATGGCTGGCATTGTTGTGGCAATCAAAGGTTACATCGATGATGGCAGACACATTCAATGTAAGTGGAACTTATTGTTAATTCTTGTTGTTATTTTTATTTTAATACCAAGGCAGAGAATTGTGGAGGTGGCCAACAGGGATAGTCATTCCCTGAAAGGGAGAAAAATATATAGATACCTTCAGATACTTGGAGAATTTTCATAAAATTTGCCCCATGTGGCTACCCCCAGATATGGAATTTGAATCAGTAGGTGGTAGATTCAACAAGAAAAATGTAAATCAGTACGTTCTATTGGTCAGAGCCAACCAGATATAGAAGCAGTTTTCAATGGCAGTAATGAGCTCCCCACTATTAGTGTGTGCAAGCTATGGGATCTCATGGCAGGGAGAGATTGCACTGGGGAAATCTGCCTGCTGGGGAGGTTTACACCCGGACAGCAGTGATAGGTGCTGTGCTAGCTGCCCACTCTCCTCTCCGTGCTACTCAGGTTCATCCTCCACCTAAAGCCAAAGCAGCATTTTAAAAATGTATATCTAACTCTGCCATCCACTTATGTAAAATTGCCCATGGCTTTCCATTTAAATTAGAATTAAATCTAAACTTACCATGGCCTACATGGGCCTGAATAATTTAAGCCATACCAACTTTATGAGACTCATTCGATCCATTCTGAGTCTTCTGTCTCCACTCTCTAGCCATACTGACTTCAAATGATTGGCCCCTGGAATTTGCCAAGTTCTCTCTCAGAGTCTTTGCTCTTGCTGCTTCCTCTGCCTGAAATTGCTCCCCGACTTCCATCCCCCTCCATAACAACTCCTGTTCATCCTTCCATGTTTCCAAGTAACTGCCACAGTTTCAGAGATGTATCACCAGGCCCTCAAACATAAATTCATACCTCTCTCGGTATTTTACTTCGTAGAACAATATTCTTTCCCATCACCGATCATTCCATTTTATTCTCTCTTGATTGTGGTAGGGACAGCTCACATGACATGCACCCTTCTACCAATTCAGTTTTGTTCATTAGGGTACAGTGTTGGGCAGCAGCTCTCTAGAACTTCATCATCTTGTAGAACTGTAACACTGTCCCCATTGAATAGCTGTTCACCATCTCTTCCTCCCATGTGTTCATATTTGATTATGTGTTTTTGTCCTTCTCTTGACTAGGCTGTGAGCTCCGTGGGTGCAGGACCATTTTAGTCTTGTTCATTCTTGTATCTCTGTTTCTGGAGCATAGTATTCCGTTGGATTCCATGCAGGAGAGAGGACAGGAAGAAAGGGAGGGATGACGGGATGGAGGGAGAGACAGATCTTTTGAGTTTAAACCTTTTTTATCTTTTTTGCCTCTGTAGACTAGAGTCTCCATTAAATAAAAAACACACCATCACAACAACAAAATATATATAAAAGACATGGCGCCCAGGCCTAGGAAGAGGGACTCCCAGTAGACTTTGCCGGGAGCTGCTCTAGAATGAGATGGAGTGCAGCTGGACCTTCAGGAGACACGGGGAGACTGCAGAGCCCCAGCCCTGCTGAGTGTGCAGATTATCACACAATACTCATCAAATACAGCTTGGTAAGTGGGTCAGGAGTGGGGGATGTCCTCTGCTTCTCTGAGACCCATCGGAGCCTGGCCCTGGGAGTTCTGTCTACACAAAGCTGTTTCAGATAGTGACAGAAACAGTGAAAGGAGGCTGTGGAGTCGGGAGTTAGGGTGGTGAGAGCCCTGCTGTAATGAAAAGCACAGGCGTCTTGACAAGCAAGCAGGCCTGGGGGTTCACCACAGTTCATCAAGCACGTGAGCACCTGTCTCTCAGTTTAATGCTTGAAGAGATAAAGAACTTGCGCAAGCCATCAAATAAATAAAGTCAGCAATTGGGAAAGCTGGGATTTGCACCCTGGCTCTTAGGGTTGCTAATCAGAGTTACTTAAAAATTAGAAACAACATTCATATCATAGCATCAACAACCTTAAAGATGCAGACTGAGAAGACATCTGCTCTCACCTGTGTTCGAGGACATACAGGTTTAGATGGCAGAGCTGAAATTCAACTACGCAAGAGATTGTGCTTTTCGCAGTCAATCATTCGTTCATTCATTCACTCATTTATTCCATAGTTGTTGTTCTAATTTATGCCAGGCAGCAGGAAACAAGACTGACAGGATTTCTGCTCCTGTGGAAATTATAACTAGTATTATCTTAAATCACACCCCTGCAAAGTGATTGTGTCACCCCTGCTTCAAAGCTATGGAAACTCTTAACCCTTACACTATGTGGTCTTCTTGGAGGTCATGGCGAAGGTGTGATTGCTGGGGGACCCATGAGCTGGACCTGAACACTGGGCAATCAGAGAACCTCCTTCACCTTTCACCTGTCCTTGAGAGGTATATTCTGCCCACCGTTCCCTTCAAGGGATGCAGCCTTGAGAGAGTAATGTGTTGTTGAGACCTTCTGGACAGTATACATGATTGAACCCTGCTAAGGCCTCTAGATAAACTCTTAAGATTTTGGCAGGCAGGTGCTGAGGTCTACCTGTCTAAGGTTGCCTGAGATAAGCCTCACAGGTAAGTTTCCTGCTTGTGAAACCCGCCCCCTACCAAGCTGGAGCTGTCTGCCTCTTTCTTTGTTGTTGTTGTTCTCTCCTTGCCCTCTGTGTGTGGGAGCCAGTTTTAAATTTTTACCTAAAGAAGTTAGAAGGACTGTGTTAGATGTAAGTTGCCCAGCATATTGCATTTTCTGTGTGTTTGCAATTCTTCCCATGTAATATAAGGATTAAGGTGATTGTAAAAATTAAATAAGAAACTGTGTTCTCTGCCTAACTCATAGTAGGCATCCAGAAAATGTTGTAAAAATAGTCCCTCTATGCTGACATTGCCTTCACCACTTCAAAATATAATAACACAAATAATGTGATGCAGAAAGAAAAATGGCATAGTGCTCTATAGCAGAGAATAAAGCTTACACTTTTTATTAGTAATATACATTCCAATGCACCAGGTTAGCAGTTCAGCTGGAATGAAATATAGAGCAGATCCTGCGAGGCTTTTACTTTTTTTAAACTAAAGCAGGGTCCCAGAGAGAAAAGATTCCAGGCAGGAAGAAGATCCTGACATGCAGCAGTAGCAGGATTTGGAAGAAAATAGATCCAAAGGAACACCCCTCAGTAATATTGTTAATGGTGAGAGTCAATGAGTATAAGGAGGGAGGAAGGAAACAAGAATAGGTCAAATGACTAACTAGGCATTGAGGTGCAGAGATTTGGGCACAAATACATGAACGATGGGGGTGAATTAAAGATGAGTGAGCTCGGAAAAGGAAATGCAAAAGGATGAATAAGGAGAGAGAGAGACTTTCAAGGAGTATTGGGAGGGTTTTGACTGGATGGTGGAAGAAAGCTATGAATGACTGCAGTAAATCACGGAACAAGAAGGAGTTGATTTAGAGGACTGCGAGAGGGGAAAGCAGGAGGTGGCGAGAGGTATGAGCTGGAGATGAAAGATAATAAATTTGAGAATTGTTAAGGGAAAGAGTCAGGGAAGTGCTGGGTTGACGCAGAAATCAGTCAAACAGATGCAAGTTCAAATGAGGAAAGACAACGGCGATTAAAATATCCTTTCATTTTTCACAAAAGAGAAGTTCGACAATGGTAAAAGTTTGCTCTAAATGAGATATAGTGGCAGTGTTCTGAAAAGGGGGATGAGGAATGCAGAGCTGGAGGCAAGGAGACAGAGAGGTCACTGAAGGACCAAGTAAACCATTGGAGGTAGGAGGGAGCTACTGGTACTTAGGACTGACTGTGCGCCGGAGAACACTGGGTGCTTGCATCTGTATCTGCTGGGTCATTCCCCCTTCCCATTACACTACTCAGAGAAAGAGAAATTAGACTCAGAGAGGCTGTAAATCACTCAAAATTAGCCAACTAGTAGGTGGTAGGGAAAATAATTTGAACTTACATTTAAGAGATGTTTCTGAGTCAAAGAAACAGACAACAGTAATAGATATGTTTACAGTCATCTATTTTGGACACACCAACAGTAAAATGAAAAGCTCCAAGACGGATTCTAGTGTTGTAACTGATCCTCTACCGAACTGATGGAGCTGGAACCTGTATGGGTCAGGATGGCGAGGGGCTGGCAGCACTGAGACAAAGGAGCGTCGGGGAGGTGGCTAAAGAGAAGGAAAGGTAAGGCTAGGCTGGATCGTGGATGGAGTCCCTGTGCTGCAGGGAGCCCAGCCGAATTGAAAGGACACAGTGAGTCAGGGAGAGGGCAGTGACTGGAGTGAGAGGGACCGAGCAGTGGGGATGTGGGGGTGAAGGGAGGGGTGGAAGATTGAGTTCACATAGAGTAGAGGCGGGTCGGGCAGCATTGAGCTCCCCACCTGGATTGGAATGTGGGTTCTAAGGGTCATCTTGAGTCTTAAAGAAAAAAGACTATTAAAAAATTACTTGAACCGTGGAAAGTTGAGAAGGGAGGAAAGAAAGAAAGGCTGGGGGCAGGAGGGCGGGGCAAATGGACAGAGGAAGGACCATGCACTCGTTCTGGAAAACCAAAGGGTGGCCAGTTTTCTTCACTGCAGAATTATGGCCAGTGCCTAGTACTTTACCTTTCTTAGAGTAAAAAGCCCGTAAATACAGGATCATTCGTGGACAAAATACCTATTTTGTGTCTGTACCTTATATCAGTCACCACACTAGTTCGTATGAACAGGGTGGGACTGAGACACAGGCATTCTTTGGTCTTTGGAGTCCCCAACCTAGTGCGGAAGGCACATCAGGAAAATATACCAATAAATGAACAGGTATGAAAATGCGGGATGTGTACAATTTTAAAAATCTAAGAAGATATGAAAGGATACAGCAGGGAAAATAGAGAGGGGCCAGGCTAGATCCGGTGGTTAGCCATCTTTGGGCGAGAGCTTCATTAACTAAGATTTATAGCTAAGCAATGGGCAGCAAAGTGAAGTCTGGGCGGGGTTCTCTGTCCATGCAGAAGGAAGAGGCTGTGTGAAAACATGGAGGCAACGAGAGCTTAAAGCATCCAGGGACAGAAAAGAGACACCAGTGGCTGGAACAGAGTTGAGGTGGCCAGGATCTTGTGACATGGGACTGGGTTGGGAATAGAGAGTGAGAGACCATACAATGTTTGGATTGACTTATAACACTCATGAGAATCTAATGTGGGTTATATGTTTTCATACATGGGATCTCATCGAATTCCTCTAATCGTCCTGGGAAGCAGGAGCTCCTTTCCCCACTTCCCAAGTGTGCAAGTGAGAGAGGTCTAGTAGGGACATTGCGAGTGACTTGAACCTTTAGGTAAACAGCAAGGGTGATGTCTAAACCGAAGCCTGTTGGCCTCACTTATCCCTTGCTTTTCTGACTACATCAGGCTGCTTTAGTCAGGTGGTATGAATAGAAGGACTAAAAGAATAATATAAAGGAAGGGGGAGGAAGGGGAGAAAATGTTACAAAACTCCCTAGAAAGAGAAATGTGATATATGAAATATGAAAGATGAAGCAAGAGGAAGCATTTGCTGGGAGGACTGGGAAGGAGTTAGAAAGAATGAAAAGGAATTTCAGATCACTGGAGTCAGAGATGGGGGGCACAAGGGGACCCTAGAGGGGAATAAATTACATCAGTAATGGAATGTAACAAATTAAATCAGTATGGAATGTGACTGAGTGAAGAGGAAAGAAGAGAAAGAAGAGACAAGCTGGAGGGGAGAAGGGCGGTGTCATGGCCATAGGACAGGACATGAGAGTAGGAACAGGGGAGTCTCGGTGTACTGGGGACAGGTGGGGAAGGTGACATGCTGTGGCAGACGGCCAGGATTCAGGAATCAGACCGGCTGTGTGCCACCCTTTGATAACTACCTAATCAAAGTCAGCTTTCTGGCCTTGGCCAGGTAGCTCAGTTGGTCAGAGTGTCATCCTGATACACCAGGGTTGTGGATTCAAACCCTGGGCAGCGTACATGCAAGAAGCAACCAGTGAATGCATAAATAAATAGAACAACACATTGATCTCTCTCTCTCTTCTCGCTCTCTCTAAAAATCAATCAGTACATTTTTTTTTTAGAAAAACTCAACTTTCTCAGCTTCCCCTAAACCTCAAACTCTACATCGATCAAATGGGAATAACAAGCCTTCTTCCTCCAGATGTTGCTGGGACTGTGCATCTCAGCAGCAGTGATAAATTATTGAGCACCTACTATGTTAAGTTTGTTGCATAATTATTTTCGAAGCCTCGCTGCCACCAGGAGGCAGCCATTATCATCACTCACTGATACACTATACAGTTTTGAAGTAGCAGAAGACGCATTCAGAAACGTGAGTTCTTTCCCTGTGGTCATTCGAGATTCGATGCTAAAGGTGGTCCTCCTCAAAATGAACAGCAAACTCCTTGCCTGCTCTTTCTGTCTTGTCTGTAATCACTCCCTCTCCCCGGCATTGAACCTTCTCCTTTCCTTCCCGTGCTTTGCTCTCTCTGCCCTCTATTTGTTCCACACTCTGTGTCTCAGGCAGGTAGGTGTCTTAGTTGCGAGCAACAGATACCAACTCTGGTAATTTAAGCAGAAACAGAATTCAGCAAAATGTGTCAGATCACTTGGAATCTCGAGGATGGCATGGAATCTGGGCTTAGAGTCCATGGGGTCGAGAACACCACTCCAAGACACGAGAACTGGCTGTGGGGATGTGTAATTGCAGCTGCAGCCAGGCATAAATAGGCCAATTCGTACTCTTGACACCAGCGACGCTGGGGTCTGAGCAGTGCTGTTAGAACCATGTTCGCAAACAATGAAACCTGGATGTAACTGCCTTAGCAGTTGCCACTTTGGTCCTCAAGTGGATTCTGCCTGATTCCAGCTTCTTTCCCAGCATCTGGGAGAGGGTCGAGTCTGATTGGTGAATTCCGAGTCATGTGCTCAAGTCCTAGCTGCAATGGAGGCTGAGAAAGTGTCTGGAAATTTAAGCTTCTGCATGGGAGGTCGGGTGAGCCTCAGAGAGTGAAGCACCCTCTGACGTAGGAAAAGGATTCATTCAGATGCCGAGCAGTTGCAAAGAATCCCAAATGCCAGCTTTAGGCTGGAATGTCCACCCCCGTGCTACTAATGCTTCATGGCTCAACTCCAACACCACTTCCTCTGGGAAGCTTTCTTTGATTTCTCCAAGCATAGGTTTCAAAGCGCCTCATAAAAGAAACACATGTCTGCCCGCCTGCCTGGTATCACAGATATTTCTGTGCCTGTCTCATTTTCACATCACCCCCGACCCCGTCATTATAAGTTCTCCAAGGGGAGGAGCTGTGTTTATCTGTCTCTACATCCCCATACCATGTCTGGTAGGAGCCCTGGAATATTTGGTTGTGAGTGAATGAATGAAAGTGTTGGTCACATCGACAGGCCTTTGTACCAGAGGTCCATGAAGGACTTGCACAGACTCTGCCTTACATAAGGGAGCCCTTTTTTCCTGGTGCGCACTTCTATAAATGGACTATGTCAGCATATTTGAAGAAAGGGGCATAGAGAATCAGAAAGCCCCATTGCAGAGGATAGTGGCGGATTGTAAGGGTACAAAGGAGAGACTGAGCGAGGCAGGGTGACATATTTTGGAGGAGTAAATGAACTGAAACAGGCATCGGAGAGGCAGGACATGATTTCGAATCAGAGGATTTGAAAGGCCAGACTCTCCCCCCACCCTCACTCACGCCAAGTTCACAGATTAGTAAACTGAGACAGGAGAAGCATACCTTGCAAACCTCAGAGCCGAAACAGACCCAAAAGTGCTCCTGCAAATGTTTCTTTCACAGCTTTGATAGGTGGGCGTTTCCAAGGTCACCGAGGACAGTGAGATTTAATGGGAACGGTCAAGATTTTTGAGGCTGAGGTTCAAACTGCAGCACTTCTGCTCATTAATCGTGGGACCTTGGGAAGTCCCTTCACCTCCCTGACCTCCTGATCTCAGTTTTCTCATCTGGACAATGGGACTCATAATATCCACCTCACTGAATTATGATTTTGCATAAAAGCTAGCATATGTGCACTTTAACATGCAGAGAATGCTTTATAAACATTAAGGGCACGATATAGATTCTGATGTTTCCTCCTTTTAAAGTATTCAGCTTTTGTCCAAAGTCATAAAAATATACCTAAAATGTGATGGGAGAGGGGAAAAGGCAATTCATGGAAGGGTTAAAGACAGAAAGAAGACATGAAACGGAGGAGGGAAGAGAGAAGTTAATCCAGAGACCACACAAAGGTTGAGATGGGCAAGCACTGCGGGAGAGATGGGAAATGGCTCACAAATTATAGGGGCCAAGCATTTATGAGATTAAAGTCAAGATGAGGAAGAAGGAAATGAGTGGAGAGATGAAACAGCAGAGAGAGAAAAGGTGAAGAAAAGGCGGGGTCTGTGAAGACGGGGGGGGGGGGACTGCTCAGGCAGAGGGGATGGCTCCCCGGAGGATCCAAGGTATGTGGGTCAGAGGCGGGATCAGCTGAAGGCCAAAGGCTGCCATGTCTGAGGACTTAGGTTTGCCGTTCAGCTTGACTCTAGGGGAAGGACTGGGAGTGAGGAATCGGTGAACAGATTCCTCCTCTGGGAATGGGGCGGAGGATGCAGAAGCCCGCGGGAGCCCTAGGCAAAGAGTAGCTCATCTCTTCCTTCTCTCTCTCTCACCCTTTTCAGGAATTTCACACAGGGAGCAGAAGCAGCCAAGTAGAGCAGCTCCAAACTAGGAGAAGGGATCCAAAATAAAAGCGCGTGAGTGGGCTGGATTGCAGGGCGGCAGCTCGGGGGCCAGAGTCTCCTGGACAAGGCAGTTTGGGAGCGTGAGGGCTAGAGGGTGGAGGTCCACACCACTCCGTCCATTAGAAGTTAGTGCAGCTGGGTGGAGGCCTGGGTGAAGGGGAGGGGAGGGTCCTGGGGGTGAGAGAGTGATTGCGTGAGTTGTTGGCAGGTGGGTGCGGAGGGGACCCTGAGGCCACAGGAGTTATTTCAGAAACTAGACAAGGGCACAGGACTTGTTACTGGGCTTGAGGGGAGACAAAGTTCAGTCTCGCCATCCACCGGCGCCTCCTGCCCTCAAGAAGGCGGGGACTGGAGCCAAGCTGCACTAAGGTGTGCCCCCAGGTGTAGCCTCTTCTGGCTTGAGCCAGGCGTGGGGGACAAGTGGGTGAGCTGGTTTGAGAAGGGGGCGTTTGGGGGGAGGTGTGAGCGGGCGTCTAAAGTCTTAGGAATTTGGAGAGGACTGGTGTGGCTCAGGAACGTTGTGAGAGTAGCGTAGGGGGACCCTGGGAAAGGAGAGGGGGCGACTGGGATTTGCGCGAGGCCGGGCGGAGCCTTCGAAACGCTCGGGGTCTGCGGAGAGAGCTAGAGCGGAGCCGGGCGGCGGGCCCGGGGAGGCGGCGCGGGGGGGCGGGCCGGGCCGAGCGGGAGGCGGAGCCGGGAGCTGGGGGCTGCTGGCGCGCGGCTCCCACGGCTCCTTCGCTCAGGCGTCCTGGTTCGCTCGGGCGTCCGCCGCCGCCGCTGCCACTGGTTCCACCTCCTTCTCCGCCGCGGCCGCTGCTCGCAGCACCGCAGCCCCGCCCGCCATGGCCGCCGCCGGCGCCCGGCGCAGCCCGGGCCCCAGCTCGGGGCTCTGGGGGCGGCCGAGGCACGGCTTCCACCGGGCGCCGCCGCTGCTGGTGCTTCTGCTCCTGCTGCCTCCGCCGCTGCTGCTGGCCGGTGCCCCCGCCGCCGCCTCACGGGGGCCAGACAGCCCCTGCCGGCTCAAGACGGTCACGGTGTCCACGCTGCCCGCCCTGCGCGAGAGCGACCTCGGCTGGAGCGGCGCCCGCGCCGGGGCCGGGGCCGGGGCCGGAGCCGGAACCGGAGCCGGAGCCGGAGCAGCTGCCGCCGCGTCCCCGGGCTCCGCCAGCTCCTCCGGCGCCACCGCGGAGTCGCGCCTTCTGCTCTTTGTGCGTAACGAGCTGCCAGGGCGCATCGCGGTGCAGGACGACCTGGACAACACCGAGCTGCCCTTCTTCACTCTGGGTAAGGCTGGGCGCCGACACACGCGGGATCCCAAGGAACCGTGAGCCCTAAGTGAAGCCAGACGGGTGGGGGCGCCTTGGGGATCCCCGCCCCGGGCTGCCCGAAGCGGGGTTGGGAGAGGGCAGCCGAGGGGCCCGGAGGGCGTACAGGTGGTTGGAAAGGAGTGTGGTCAGGAGGTCCCGGAGAGTGCGTGGCGGGTGCCCGGGGGCGTGCCACCCCGGTTGCAGCGGAAACCTGTGCCTCTGTCTCTCCGTCTAGACGTTGAGTACCCGACACCCCAAACCCCTGTCGCCGAGTATCCTCGAACTAGGGCCGGGGAAGTAAGTCTCCGGCTCCGAAGCCAGGTATGGGTCCAGTGGGCAATGTCACTGCCGCCCGCGGTTACCGCTCCTTCGCCCTCGAGTCGGAGTTGTGGGCACTGTTCTTCCGGATAGATTTTCCCCGAGAATCGGAGGGGAGAAGCTCCATGTAGAACCACCCGCGCTCACAGACCGAGTTCTCGAATGGGTTCGGTGACCTTGGCCAAGTCGCTTCCCCCCTGGGCCTCAGTTTCGGTCATCTGTGAAGTGCGGCAGGGGAGCGCTGCGTGCTGTGTGAGCCCTGGAACTCTGAACCCAAGGTCTCCACGCTCAGGGCGTTGGATTCCGCCCCACCCCTTGCTCTTACACTCGCCTTTCTACCCCCCTCCCAGCCGGCAGCAGGTTTGTCCTAGCACCTCACTCACTGGGCTGATATTAATAACGAAAAGGCAAGAAGATGGAAGGGGAGAGGGTAGGGTGGGGGTGGGGCTGGAAGTGGGGGCTGACACGGAAAAGTTATCCAGAAAGTTCGCCAGCAGCTTGCTGCCTGCTGGTTCCCAGCGTGAATCCCAGAGGAGTCGGCCCTTCGGAGGAGCTGTGGGAAGCGCAGCTGATTTCCCACCCGGGTAATTGATAGCTTAATTATCTCGAAGAGCGTTTACAAAAATGCGGTTCCCCCGTTGCTCTCGCGCGCTCGCTGATCGCTCGCTCTCCCCTACGCTCTTGGGGGCGCGGGGCGCGATTGGTTGTCGGAGTCTGGTCAACAACAGCTCCTGGATGGCGTGGGGGCTGGCCTGGAGCCTCCCAAACTCCTTACCCGGATCCTTGCTTCCTCGGATCCGGCTCAGCTCAAGCGTCGCTGGGGTGACGGGCCTTCTCGGTCAGCACCTTACAGATCTCGATTGGACCTCCGAGGTTAACTCCTTGCTTGCCCGAGAAGCCCCAAAGAGCAGTCAGTGGACTAGACTCCTCTCTCCTGGGAGCCGTAATATTTTACATGTATTTTTTGTGACACCCCCCCACCCTCACACCCACCGCCCTCTGTCTTTCATGCTGGCTGCCTCTGGAGATTTGAGCGAGTGCCAGGCACCCTCGTGCTCCGAGCTGGAGCCTGGGGTTTTTGGCCCTTGGGCTCTCTCTCCCCAGCTGGCTGTAACCCGAGCGCCCTGAGCTTTCTGAGAGGCAAGGCAGCAGAGCGCCTTGCAGGTTCCCAGGGGACTTTCTTGGCAGTGCGTCTGGCGTGTGAGACACACACACATATGCACACGCATACACTCAGGCATACACACGTGCACCTGTGGGGCTTCCAGTTTCCAAGGAAGGGTGTGAAGGTGGAGATGCGGTTCCATAGGGCAAAGAGCTGACCTTGGGCTCAGGGATGTCTCCCAGTGTCCCCCCCAAGGGGACAGAGAGGGTGTCCATCTCACACTACTTCCAATCTCAGCCTTCTTTCATCACCCCTGCAATCTCTCGTACAATGGGGTGCCTGGGGAGGTGAGGGATGCAAATCTCCCTAAATGACTGGTCAGATGAGGGGGAAAGCAGACATTCTCGGATGTGGTGTTACTTGGTAGTGAGGGGCCCAGAGTATTCCAGTTCCCCAAGAATGTGGAGGGACCCAGTCCAGTCCATTAATAGGAGTCGCCCCCAAATTCCTGGAGCTGACAAAATGCCAGCTCTGCCTTTTTAAAATGTGTATTTCAAGAGGGAATGAGTGACTGGGACAATTGGACAAGCTGAGCGAGGTGCTGAATGAGGAGCTGGAAGTCTGGATTCCCCAAGATTCCCCCAGGACCTGTGAGTTAGCTCCAGAACCTCCTGGCTCCCTCCGTTTGGAGCTGCTGCCTTCTCTGGTGCTTGTGGCTGAGCCTGGAGGCTGGGCACTGACTGTCGTGGTGGAGCAGCAGGGGGCTGTCCCCCTTGTGGCCTCTGAGCCCTTTTGGATGCCTGTGGGGAATTGGGTTCCCACCTTCTCCTCCCCTCAGTGCCCTGGACTGGCAGCTCATAATACCCCCTCTCCCTGGGATTTGGCTAGCGAGGTACTTACCAGATGGCCAAGCATAGCAGGAGCTGTGTAGGGAGACGTGGGCTTTTTATTTGTGCTGGTCTTCCACTGTTTGCATGTAAACACGGAGCGCACAGTGAGCTCCAGGAGGACCCGGCTGGCTGGAAATGAGGGCTGCTGCTTGTTGGGGGGGGGGTGTGCTAAGAGTCATTTATGGCCATCTCTTCCCCAGGTTCCTGAGGCAGCCCCATCCCATCCCCAGACATTTTAAACGTTCTTTGTTTAAAAGCTGAGTATCTGTGTCTGCTGGTGTAGGTCAGGAGTTCAAGGCCTTTGGAGATGGCCACCCTGATTCTGGGCATGCTGTCGGTAAATGCCAAATCTTGCCAATTGTGGGGTATGTGGAGCCACCACTAGGGGGTGATGGTGACTGCCAAAGCCCTCTGGCTGTGCTTCTTTGGGTTGTGGGCTTGGGTTGGTGGTAGTAAACTGTTCTTGGTATTAAAAGATGTGGGTGATTGGACAAATAAAAGGAAGAACTCCCATTGTACTCCAGCCCAACTGGGGAAACTCAATGTAACTTTTCTTACACTGCCTGCCATTGTCTTTAACCAAAGTCACCCACATGCCTGGCCCTCCCTCCGTTGTGACACTGCCATTTCTGTTATTGGCTGTGTTATTGATCATGCCTCTACTTACATGACTTTTGTGAAGGTCTCCTCCTCTTCATAGTTCCTTTTTTCCCATCATGCTCCAGCCTGCTTCTTGTCGATGAAAGTTTCCATTAGAGGTGAAAGATCCCCCAAGTTTCTGTGTTGGGCTCTTCTTAAGAATCCGGTTATAAGCCAGTGGTGTTGACAAGGCGAATTGCACTGAAAGTGATCAAGGAACAGCAATGTGGGGCTGAGAGCTTTACTCTTGCCTGTCATTGTTAATTCGTGTAAAGTATATGGACGGGGCGCTGTTGTTATTGCCCTTTGATAGGTTGGGAAGCGTGCACAGAGAGGTCGAGTGCCTCACTTAAGGTCAGACTGTGACGAAATGGCACACTCGCTACTGGAATCTCAGTCTACCATACACCTACGTTCTTGGTAATTGCTAAATGGGCATCCTGAGCCAAATATGCATTGAGGTGCTGGTTATACATGGATGAAGGGCATGGTGTTGAGTTCTGGGGAGATATATAGCAATCAACAACACGACAAGAACATTTCTCTAAAGGAACTTCAGCTACATGAGTAAGCCAAAATCTGGGAGTTTGAACGTGAGATAGGAGTTAAATTACCTCCAGTGACCCCGCTAGCTTCGAGTTCTGTGATTCCTAGGATGTCCAAGGATGTTGAAGTTGATGGTACCAAAGAGTGATGGAGGTGACGCCACATTCAGTGACACCAGGGTGGGAAGACTTCTCAGGGACATTGCTGTGGACACTGCCTGGATGGGACACATCCTGGAGAAGTCGAATGCTCTAATAGAGCTTGTCAACTTACTGTTGGTTAGGCTCCGGAATCCCAGCTTTGGCCCACAGTGACCTTGAACAAGTCATTTATCCCCCAGAGTTTCAGTTCTTTGTGCTGTAAGATGAGTGGGTAGATGAGCCCTAAAATAATCGTTAGGTGTAAAGATTCTATGAACTTGAAGTGCTCTGACCTACTCTTGTCACTCTGACTAGCTCCCCTCGCTTTTCACTGGCTCCTTTGCTCTGCCGGTAACATGGGGGTGTTGGGAAGGACTGATTGAATAGGAAAAACTTGAACAGGAGCGACTGCCAGTGCAGGGCTTCTGAGGTGAACCCGCATCACTCAGTCCTCACCTGCCCCCAGGCAGCCCTGGAGTTTGCTTGTGGATTTAGCTTTCATGTCGGTAGGAAGGGAAACAACATCCTTCTTCCTGGGGTTGGTAGTGGCCAGGCTGGTCTCTTCACCTTGATTTAGCAAAAGGGAGGGGAACAGATAAAATTGAATAAGGCTTCGTTGTCAAAATTTCTTACTAAGTTGCCTTGTCATAAATGACCCAGGTTAGGCCTGTGCCCTGCATTTGTGGGAGGGCATGTGAAGAAGGAAAAACCATCCAGTAATACAGGCTCTGGCAGAAGTCAGGCCTGCTTGAGTGTGGTTGGTAGGGTAATGATATGGGTGTAATAATTCATAGTTTTAATTTGAACATTTCACCTACAGTGCCATATGGTGTGCTTGAGTGTGACATTGTTATGTTTCAGAATGACATGCTTATGATTTCGTAATAAAAATGGGGTGTTGTTTGTGCCTGGCCCTGTGTGCTTTTATGTGCAACTACAAGACTATATAGAGAGGGCAGTGTCGTGAAGGTCTGTCCCCAAAAGAATGCTCTTTGCAGGAAGCTGATTGGCCTGCATGGAAGAGAGAGACACGGTCTGGATTGCCAACTTGCTCAGGGCTACAAAGATTCCTTAAAATGCAGACACAAAGGAGTACCCAGAGACGAAAGCCTCTGGAAGGACTGAGCGACCAGGAGCCAGGTCCGAAGGGTTGTCAGAAGCAGGGAGTTTAGCCGAAGAAGAGAAGTCTGCAAAAGGCTGGATCAGCTGCGTTCAGATGTCAGCAGGGGATGAGGAATGTTCTTTTTCTTTTTTTTTTTTTTTTCTGTCTGGTTTAAAGGAATATTCAAAAGGCGCAGATACTGAGGGGAGAGAGAGAGTTCGAGGTCCCAGGGAGCTGTCCAACAACCCAGCGTTCTGGCCCTTAGTGACAGTAGGGCCACGTGGGAGGAAGCCTCCCAGCAGAGACCGGGCGGCTTTGGACAGGCATTTGGAGAGAGGACTAAGCCCGGGACATACACAGGCTGCCTGCCCTCTTTGGTTTCTGGTTGGATTTAGCAGGTTGATGCCAGTTCTTAAGAGGAAGGAAGAACGGATACAAGGAATATAGGAAGCTGGATTTTCCGAAGAGATTTCTGACCACAGAACAGTTTTTTTTTTTTTTTTACTATATGTATGTGTGAGGGTGAGATTCTGGACTGGATAATATAGAGAATTTGATGTTTTCAAACAAAGCTAGATTTTTTAAAAATGTATGTTATCTGGGTACCAGGTCTCTTATTACTGAATAAAGTGTTTGGGCAGCACTGTTCTGATGTTCCAGGCTTCTGGGACATAAATAAGGGCCCTGGGAGGAGCAGAGGGGTGTTCAGTGGTCTTCAATCTGAGTCTTTTTCCTTTTTCCAATCCTTTCCCTCACTCCCTCCCTACCCCTTTTCTAGCTCAAACCTGATGAAACCTATTTAAGACTCAAGGCAGGGGAGAGATGGACTGCCCACCCTCAGACAGCACTCTGTCGCTGAGAGGGTCATGCGGTAGGGAGAGAGGAGGGTTTGTTTTAGCTGCATCAGAGAGGCTCAGGTTGGGTCAAGGCTGGCCGGATTGCTGGTTCCAGGGGTCATTTTCCCCAGCTGAGGTGGCACCACTCTGCAAACTATCAGGTGACCTGGAGCTAGATGCTTTTCCTGAACTGAGCCCCCAGGCCCTACGATCGTTCTATAAGTTCCACTTACAGCAGGGTGAGCTGCAGGTGTGACGAGACCTCTGGCAGGCAAAGTGTCCTGCTCGTCACCCCCTTGCTGTACTGTAAACTATTTCTCGGTTGACATAGGACAGTGTGACCACATGTGCTGAAGGGAGAAAAGGACGTACACTGACAGCGACTTCTTTGGGCAAAGTCATGAAAACTGTCACCGCAACCATCAATACTGAGGGACTTGAAGTGTCGCAGACTCTCGGAGCTCATTGAATCCGCTCCTTATTTCATGTGGTAACACGGGGGCCCAGACAAGGTGAAGAAGCTACTTACGGACCAGCAGTTCAAACTCCAGCCCACTGGCCTTCAATCCCATCCCATGCTTCTTTCCATCACAACACTGGACTTCTAACCCATGGCTCTGGGTGTAAACACATCTCCATGTCTGCAGCTCGGTTGCACGTCATAAAATGTACCACCTTTTCCTCATCCCCCTGCAAAAACCAAAAATGCAAAACCTCCCAAATCTATGGAGAAAAATATCTGTAGGGAAGTTGAATTTGTTCTCCTGCCCAAGTTTCCAGCTGGTTGGCTCCAGTCCCTCCTCAGAACCTAAGCTGGTCGGTTTTATTTGAGGGGAGGAGGAAGCCTCATTGCCTTTCACTAGCTGCCTTTGGGGTGAGCAGAAGGAGCCTGCTCTTTTCCAGGAAAGGAGAGAAAGATTGGAATATAACCTTGAAGGGAGCAGTGTTACGGGCATGCTGCTTTTTTTTACAGAGCTGATTCTTTCCCGAGTTCTCACACTGACCAGCTAGTGGCAACAGAAGATTAACTATAGCAAGTGAGCTGGTTTTTCTTTCCTTCCAGCAGAGCATGCAGCCCTGATGCCCCAGAGGGAGGCAGCCAGCAGCTCTTGTCAGGACTTGCTCTGCTCCCCGCGACTAGTGACTAGCACGCCCCTTTCGCTGGCTCTTCGCTGCCCTTTGTAGTTCTTTTGGACAGTGACCTCCATGAGCATGTCCCTTTGGATGGGAGGGAAGTATGAGTGAGTACATAATTCAGGACTGAAATATTTGTAGCTTTCTTACCGGCACATGCAAGCAGCTCAGTCTGTGAGTCAGACATCGACAAAGATGTTGTATGTTATAAATTGCTAAGGCTTGAACCACAAAGAGGACACTTTTCTCTGTCCCCATTGTCACAGCCCCTGGCAGCTCAGACCTTGACACCTCTCTCTCTCTATGAAGATTTCACAGTCAGCTCACTGGTCTGTGCCTCTACCCTGATCCTCTCTAAGCCATCATCTGTTCTTGCAGACAGAGGGATTTTGTTAAAAGTCCAAATTTCACCATGTCTATCCTCTCTGAAAGCACCTCACTGGTTCTTCATAGTTCTTAGTAGGAAGTACAAGTCCCTTGTGGTGGTAAAAGGTCCAGGGTCAGACTCTGCTCAGACTGCCCCACCCTGAGAATCCTTCTCTCTTGTTCCATAACTCTGCCCCACCCTTCCTGGGAAAAATGCCTTCTTAACCTTTTAAGACTGAACGCAAATGGCAATTTATCTTTGAAGTCTTTCCTGACCTCTTCACACTGAAGTTGAATATCGTGGGCCTTGGCACCCACTACCAGTGTAGGGATGGTGACAGCCGTGGTCCCTGAGCACCTACGACGTGCGATGCTCTGTTCCAGCTGCTTAGGACCCATCCGGGAACAAAGCACATGGATTCCTGCTGCCCGAGAGCTCATAGCCAGGAGTGTGTGTGCACATGTGCACACTCGTGTGTGTTGTATGGTGGGGAGAGGGCAGTAGCAAAAATCATAATATAAATATGAAAATTACATACCATGAGGTGATAAATTCTATGAAAAGGGGCGAAAAATAAAACAGAAATTTTTGCGGCAAGAGATTGGTTGTAATATTAAGCAAGGTAGAGTGAGAAGAGCTTACTGGGAATATAGGATTGGATCAGGACTGGAAGGTGGTGATGCAGTTGGAGCACGGCTGGAGTGCTCAGGGGCCAGCAAGAAGGCCTGTGCTGCCCCGGGGGGCGAGCAAGGGGTGGGCAGGACGGGATAGGAGAGGCCTAGCGGAGTCGCGTAGGGCCGTACACCTTGCTATCAGGATTTGGGCTTTTACTCTGAGTGAAATGGGGAGCCATGCAGGATTTTAAGCAAAAAGTGTGTCAATATCTGACTTATGTTTCAAAAGAATTACTCAGTCTACTCTGTAGCAGGGCAAAGATGGAAGCAGGAAGGCCTGTACTTTGCAGGTGAGATGATGTTGGCTTGGAGTAGAATGAGACCAGAGCTTACATGGTTTTTTGTCTGCTTTGCCTATGGATTTGTAGACAGAGAACATACCTCATTCAGCTCTGGGGCTGCGATGACTCAAATGTGCTTGGCATCTTAGATGACTGGAACCCTGGGCATTTCCAAGCATTATCCCAGAATCTATACTGAGTAAAATCAGAGCAGGGTGGAAATTCCACTCATCATCGTTAAGGCTAAGCTGCAATGCCTTCTCTTCCGTTAAAGACTTCCCTCTTCTGGGGTCCTGGAGCCATGTTTTCTACTTTTCCCTACCTCCATATTATTCTGGGATGCTTATCAGATAAGGAGTGGGAGCAGTGTGATTAGAGCAAAGACCTTATCTTGAGAATTATGGAGCCAGATAAGGGATTGGAACCTTTGTATTGTAGCAGAGAGGGGTTGAATGTATTGCAGGAGATGGCCCACACCGTGGTTCTGGGGTCATCACATGTCATAAATGGTAGAGTAAGGACATGATCTGGATGAAACCCTTCTACACAAAGATGGGGAAATCGAGGTCACCAATACAAGGCAGTGGGGGAGCAGGGTACCAGTTACCAATCTACTGGACTCCTATTCCCATGAGTTTTCCTCCCATCTTAGGGAAGGGCAGCCAGGCCACACTGGGCCTGGGGGGAGTCAATATTCCCAGATTTTATTGTTTTGGCATGGGGTAGGCTATGAAAGCTGCAACTACTTATGGAATATATACTGTTCCCCAGATGCTGTGCGGGTGCATCTGTTATCTTATTGTATCCTTTCCACAATGTCAGAGGACAGATTAGATTTGTCCCACGTCACAGGGGAGCACTGAGGCTCAGAGGAATTAAGGAACATGCCCAAGATCACAGAGCTGTTACACAGCGGAGTGAGTCCCAACTCAGTTCTGCCTGGTTCCCAGCCCTGTGCTCTCTGCCTCCGGTACTGCACAGAGCCAGGGATGTTCTTGAGTTTTCATCTCTTCGACAACCCGTTTTCCTTTTCCGCTCTTCCTCTTCTCATTACCAAGAAGTTGGAGCTGTTTCTTATATAGGAACTTCCTGCGCAGCAGCCTCCCAGACCTGAGGGACCCCACACCTTGTTTTCCTGCTGCTGGCAGCTGACTCAGCATCTCCTCACTCATCTGTCAAGAGAGCGCAGCAGGCGCCTTGTCTCCGTTTTTCTAGATGCTACTCATTATCCCTGTGCCTTCTTGATTTTCTTCCTCACCCGTCCCCACCTCTCCTGGCTTCCTTCTCCCCTTTTCACTTCCCTCTCTCCCCAATGCTTAGGGAGTTCCCACTCCAGGCTGGGCATAGTGTCATACTAGGAGACTTGGGACTTAGTCCTTACAAAAACTCTACATCCCCCACCCCCCAGAATTGTCAAGTCATCGGCTGTCTGAGATACAGCCCTTACTTGCACTGTTCTGTCACCCCTCTGCTCTACCCCAAGGTGTAGTGTGGTCCAGCCTGTGCTTCTTTGCAGCATCACTCAGTTTTTATGTTCCCATCTTGAAAATGGGATTGATGTGACATTACCTATGCATATGGGATATATATATAATAATATGTAATATTTACATATATTATGCTGCAAAAATACAAATAAATAGTGTGCACTTCTCCTATAGTGTCAGACCTGGGTCAAATAATGCCTTTGAGATCCAGCCTAACCCCCTCATTTACATAGTTAAGAGAAGTGACACTTTGAATGTCACACAGGTAATTCACAGCAACTATCTCTAGCCAGTGCGCTAGGGCTCAGCATGTGCCAGCTGTGATAACCGAAAGTCCTGAAGCACAACTTGCTAACTGTAGACTTCTGCACGACACCACTCAGAGCCTCTGCCCATCAGGAAAGTGAAAACAACATAGTAATCACTAGTCTGCATTTCTGTGATCATTATTTTTGGAACGCCCACAGTAAACTACATTTAGGCAGTGCCCAGCACAGTACTCGATTTTTAGTTACATTACACCATCTATGATCCTTATAGAGATAGTTGTATACACATCCAGAGTCTGGTCCACAGTTTGTGCTCTTAGCACCTGGAATTTCACCCCCGCCTTTTTTTTTTTTTTTTTTTTGAAAGGAGATGGAGGTATGAATAAATAATATATGCAAATTTCCTTCCCCATCCCCTTTCTTCCCACTGCAGCCTGCTTTGCTTAGGGGCCTGCGGCCCTCTCTCTTTGCCCCAGCAAGCAGAACAGGACGAAAGTGACCGCTGATCTCTGCTGTTCTCCAGGAGCTGGGGGAGCAGGGGACTCCGGGGTTGTCTGAGGACAGTGTGGACAGAGAAGCTCTTAGAGGCTGAGTCTCAGGCAGGTGGGTGTCGAGGGAGGCAGGCGGGACAGGATTCTCTCCCTTCTGGTGGCGGCAGGCTGACAAGCCTTGCTCTCAGGCGCCCGGGGAAGTCACGAGTGGCTTTGCAAGCAGCCGAAAAGGGAAGGAACATTTCCATTAGCAGAATCAGCAGTAAAGAGATTTCCAGTCACAGTAATAGCTGTATTTGGGGGAATCATTTCAGCGGAGGCCGTGGGCGGAGGAGGGGAGGGGGCGGGGCGGCAGGGAAAGGCGCGAGGAGACGTCTGGTCGCCTTGCAGGCAGCCTGGAGACAGCAGTGCAAATGGGAGCCAGGTGCCAGGCGCAGCTCGACTGTTCTGGAGCCCGGAGGGTCTTTGGACAAACATTTCGGGTCTGCCCCTTCCCTCCAGATAGGTCCCCATTCTCGGGAGTCCCGAGGGAAGGCCGCACACTCATCCTAGGCTGCCTTTCCTCCGATTCCCTGGGTGTCTGTTTTTAAGACTTCAGAGCCAGCAGCAACTTCCTAGGCTCCTGGGAAAACTCCCCTGTGTTTTAGCCTCATTTCTCCTGGCGTTAGCTACTCCTCAGAATCACCTTCGAACCCACCCAGGTTCTCACCCTCAGACCTGCTGAGTCACCAGGGAGGGGCCTGGGAACGTGTATTCTAGCAAGTGTACCAACTCCTAGGAGGGCCCCGGGTGAAGTGGTCCCTGTGTACCTTTTCATCCTGGCCTCCTGACATTCTCATTCACACTTGATGCTGTAGTCTCACGGACGCCATAAAAGTGTCTGAGGGCCCCAAACATGATCCGCGCCCCCCGCCCCCACATCTGAACAGAAATGCCGGTCTCTCTGTTTAATGCTTTCCTGGGCCAACTCCTGGCCTTAGCTCACTCTTACCTCCTCTGAGGAACCTTCTCTTTTTCCTCCTAGGCTTAGATAAAGGTGATGTTTTTGCTTTTTTTTTTTTTTTTGCCTGAGTGCTCTTTTCCCCCTGGTAGGGTTGCCATATTTTATTTTATTTTTTTAAATATATTTCATTGATCCAACAGTTCTCCCTTTGCCCCCTATTATAGTTGTCCCAACTGTTCTCCCTTTGCCCCTTTCCACCTGGTACCATCATTCCCTCCAGCAATTTCCCCCTTAATTTATGTCCATGGGTTGTGCGTATAAGTTCTTTGGCTTCTCCATTTCCTATACCATTCTTAATATCACCTTGTCTATTTCGTACCTACTAGTTATGCTTCTTAATCTCTGTACCTTTCCCCCTATTTTTCCCCTTACCCCTCCCAGCAGATAACCCTCCACCTGATCTCCATGTCTGCGATTCTATTTCTGTTCTGGTTGTTTGCTTAGTTTGTTTGTTTTTTTAGATTCACTTGTTGAAAATTGTGAATTTGTTGCCATTTTAATGTTTCTAGTTTTGATCTTTTTCTTAAATAAGTTCCTTCAACATTTCATGTAATAAGGGCTTCATGATGATGAACTCCTTTAGCTTTATCTTGTCTGGGAATCACTTTATCTGCCCTTATATTCTAAATGACAGCTTTGATGGATAGAGCAATCTAGGTCGTAGGACCTTGCTTTTCATCACTTTGAATACTTTTTAAAAAAAATTTTAAATATATTTTATTGATTATGCCATTACAGTTGTTCTATTTCCCCCCTTCATTCCCCTCCACCCTGGGCATCCCTCCCCCACCATTTTCCCCCTTTAGTTTATGACCATGTGTCTCAAGTTCTTTAGATTCTATATTTCCCATACTATTTTTGCTCTCCCCCTATCTATTTTCTACCTATCATCTATGCTACTTATTTTCCATACCTTCTCCTCCCTTTTCCTTCTCCTACTCCCCTGTTGCTAACCCTCTATGTGATCTCCATTTCTATGGTTCTGCTCCTGATCTACCTGTCTTCTTGGTTTGCTTTTGTTTTAGGTGTGGTTGTTAATAACTGTGAGTTTGCTGTCCTTTCACTGTTTATCTTTTTTATCTTCTTTTTCTTAGATAAGTCCCTTTAACATTTCATATAATAAGGACTTGGTGATGATGAACTCCTTGAATTTGATCTTACCTGAGAAACACTTTATTTGCCCTGCCATTCTAAATGAAAGCTTTGCTGGATAGAGCAATCTTGGATGTAGGTCTTTGGATTTCATGACTTGGAATACTTCTTTCCAGCCCCTTCTTGTCTGTAAGGTCTCCTGAGAAATCCTCTGACAGTCTGATGGGAACTCCTTTGTAGGTGACTGTCCCCTTGTCTCTTGCTGCTTCTAGAATTCTCTCCTTCATTTTAATCTTGGCTAATGTAATGATGATGTGCCTTGGTGTGTTCCTTCTTGGGTCCAACTTCTTTGGGACTCTCTGAGCTTCCTGGACTTCCTGGAAATCTATTTCCTTTGCCAGATTGGGGAAGTTCTCCTTTATTATTTGTTCAAATAAGTTTTCCACTTGTGGCTGTTCCTCTTCCACTTCTGGTACCCCTATAATTCAGATGTTGGAACGTTGAAAGATGTCCTGAAGGTTCCTAAGCCTCTTCTCATTTTTTTTTGAATTCTTGTTTCTTCATCCTTTTCTGTTTGGTCATTTTTTTCTTCCTTCTGGTCCACTCCTTTGATCTGAGTCCCAGTTTCCTTTCCATTACTATTGGTTTCCTGTTTATTTCCCTTCATTTCAATTAGTTTAGCTTTCATATGTTCCTCTAATTTGTGACTATAATCAACCAGTTCTGTGAGCATCCTGATCATCAGTGTTTTGAACTGTGCATCTGAAAGTTTGGCTATTTCTTCATCGCTTAGATTTATGGGCTCTGGGGCTCTGAGTTGTTCTTGAGCCATGTTTTGATCTGTTTGTGCCTGTTACCTATGAGGAGGGGAGCCTTAGATGTTCACGAGGGCGGGGCCACCCAGGTCACTGGTTTGTGACACTGTATGTGGGGGTGGGGTCAGAGAGGGACAATGGTGGTTCCCTCTGCCACTTCCTGCCACTGGGGCCTGCATGGTCTGTCTCACTGCTTGCTCCTTCACCAGTTTATTTGCGTACGAATGTGTGACTGTGGTCAGCCTTCAGTGAGTCTACTGCCTTGTGCCCTCAGTGCGTCTGCCTGCTACTCCACACCTGGGATCCACCCACGGCTGCCAGAGTGCCTGAGTTGCCCACCTGGGTTGGTGCAGTGGATCTTTCTTGCCCGACTCTGCTCTGCTGCTGGCTCTGCCCCTCTTACCGGTTTGGCTGAAGGGTTTGTTCTTGTCAGACTTCCGTTAGTTCAATTTTCTGTGGTTTGGCTGCGTTTTTGTTGCTAAAACTTTGTTGTTTTTAAACTTGTTTGTGCAAGAAGACGCAGTGCTTCCACCTACGCCTCCATCTTGGCGAAGTCCTCATCACTTTGAATACTTCTTGCCAGTCCCTTCTTGCCTGCAAAGTTTCTTTTGAGAAATCAGCTGACAATCTTATGGGAACTCCTTTGTAGGTAATTCTGTTTTTCTCTTGCTGCTTTTAAGATTCTCTTTATATTTAAGCTTTGGCATTTTAATTATGATGTGTCTTGGTGTGTGCTTCCTTGGGTCCAACTTGTTAGGGACTCTCTGTGCTTCCTGGACTTGTATGTCTATTTCCTTCACTAAATTAGGGAAGTTCTCCTTCATTATTTTTGCAAATAAGTTTTTAATTTCTTGCTCTACCTCTTTTCTTTTTGGCAAACATGTGATTCGGTTGTTGGTATATTTGGAAATGTCCCATAGGCACCTTATACTATCCTCTTTAAAAAAAATTTTTTTTCTTCTTGCTGTTCTGGTTGAATGCTTATTTCTTCTTTATGTTCCAGATCGTTGATTTGAATCCTGGCTTCATCCCTTCCTATGCAGTTTCCTTGTAGATTTTTCTGTATTTCACTTAGTGTGACCTTCATTTCTCCCTGGGTCTTTTTTATTTTGTTGCTATACTCAATTAGTTATTTGAGTATCCTAATAACCAGTGTTTTTGAACTTTGCATCTGATAGATTGGTTATCTCTGTTTCATTTAGTTCTTTCTCTGAGGTTTTGTTCTGGTCTTTAATTTAGACCATATTTTTTTGTCTCCTCAATTTGGCAGCCTCCCTATGTTTCTTTCTGTGTATTAGGTAGAGCTGCTTTGACTCCCTATCTTAGTAGTGTGGCCTATTGCAGAAAAGGCAGCTGTAAATTGTGTGGGGCAGAGTGTTAGGTAATTGCCAGGGTAGGGCAACCCACTTCACTGCTTTGTGGCTCTGTGTGGGGGGAGGGCTTGGAGAGGGGACAGTGCCACTGCCTGGCTTCTGGAGGTTTGCCCAGTGCTTGCTTTGTGCAATTGGCACCCTTCCAGCTGTTTCCCTGGTGCTAAATCCCAGAGGGGGTGGGTCTGTGTCCTTTTGAAGTCCATGTGGACTCTTTATCAGAGTCTTCTGAAAATCTAGCAGCCTGTTCCTCTGGCCCTGCCACCTGCCCTTCCCCACCCCGTTTTCTATAGCCAGAAGTTATGGGAGTGTATCTTCTTGGCACTGGAGCCCTGAGCTGTGTGGTCTGAACTAGGGCTGGGATTGCTCGCTCCCAGGGTATACCTCCTGATTTTTATTCACCACATGTGAATCTGGGACTGCTCATTTTGCTGCTCATGTCACCACTGCTTCTCCACCTCGACACCACATCTCCATGCCTCTCCTCCCTTCTCTGTGCCTCCACCCCTCCTACCCATCTGGATGAATGTGGCTTCTTTAAATCCTTGGTTGTTGGACTTCCATGCAGCTCGATTTGCTGGTGCTTCAGGGTATTATTTGTTTTGCGATCTAGTTACAGTTCTTTCTGTGGCTGCGTGAGGAGGTGAAGCATGTTTATCTACTCCTCCATCTTGACCAGAAGTCAGTTGCCATATTTTATTAATAAAATAAACATAAATAATAAAATACAGGATGCCTAGCTAATGTCTCATGATATGGGGCAATGATATGAAATCTTAATATCAGTGTCCATAAATAAAGCTTTATTAGAACACACGTCCACTCAGACAGTCATGTATGGAATTGCTATGTTTGCTTTTACTCTACAGCAGCAGAGTTGAGTAGTAGCAACATTGACTATGTGGTTTGCAAAGCTTAAAACATTTGCTGGCTGTCCCCTTGCAGAATAAGTTTACTGACTTTCCCCTTTCAGAAGAAGCTTGCCAACCATGCTATATAAAGGAAATCAGATCTCTTCACTTTCTTGTTTAAAAGCTTTCATTGTTTGCCATTGCTCTTAAGAATGAAATCCTAATTCATTTTCAGAGTTTAGAAAATCTTTACAAATTTGCACTTTTCTCTGAGTTCATCTTCCATTTTCTTCCTTGCTCACAAAACTCGAATATCACCTCCTATGAGAAGTCTTCCTTAACCACAGGAGCACCCTGGTACTTCTTTGCTTCACAGTGTTCTATTCCATATATTTTTTAAAACCTTGATGTGACAGGGGATGTGGTTCATCTTTTTGCTCTCCAAATTATATACTGCAGGACACAGTAGGTGCTGCGTGGATGTTTCCTGACCAAATGAATGAAACATGGGCAGGAATAGGGATGATGGCTTGTGAATAAAACCTTAGAGGGTACCCACCTCATCTGGTAGTCCTGCTGTGTAGTAGGAGATTGTGCTGAGGATTCCAAGAGGAACTTTTTAGAGCATGTGGAGTAGAGACTGATGCTCAGCAAATGCTACCTAGGTGTCGGTTAAATAAACAAAAATAAATAGGCCTGTGTCTTCATCCTTGGGACCTTCCTCATCCCCACTTTCTTTGCAGTTGGAAAGCTTTTAGGGCAATTCAAAGGAAGTCCTGTAAATAAAGACCTTGTGGAACCCAGGGAGCAGGGTAATCTGGTGGCCAGGACTGGGGGCAAGGAGTCCTGGGGCTGAGTCCAGTTTTACTGGGTGTGGTCAAGTCCTTGCAGCTTTCTAGGCTTTCTCTTATTTCTTATGTGGTGAGATTAAACCAAGCCATCTGAGAGGAGAAGTTCTCCTCAGCCCTCTGCTGCTCATCAAGGGCCCAGGAAGGAGAAATCCGTTTCTCAGGGAGCTTCCAAGTTTGGAAGCTATGGCAGCAGGATAAAGACAACTCCTTCCTCCCTCTCTGCATCCTTCCTGGGGCCTCTGAGGATCCAACCCTCAGCTCTGAACCCAGGTGCAACTCACATTTTCAGGCCCAGCCTCACACTAATTTGTTAGACAACCTCCTTCAATTACTTTCTCTCCAGTCTCCCCCAGGGAGGGAGACTGGAGAAGCTGGCAGCCCATAGTAACCAATTACCTGTCTGCCAATAGTAGGACTCCCGCAGTCCCTCCCTCCCGAGCTTCATTTCTCTCTCCACTTTATTCTCCCGGCCTCTCTAAACCACCTCTCCAAACTGCAGAGGCCTCTGGGGAAATGTCCCCGTTCACTAGGTTCCCTACTTTCAGGCAGGGACCAGAAGCCCACCCCTCCCCACAGAGGGACAGCAGATGGGAAGGCTGGTGGCTGAGAAAAGACAGCTGCAAACCTTGGAAAACCAAGCAGGTTTTGCTGGTTCGCTAGACATCAGACTCTGCTGGATTAGGAAGCAAATGTCTTGGATTCTAGTCCTGTTACTGTCATTCACTTGCTATGTGACCTCAATAAATGATAGTTCCTCCTCGGTCTAATACTGGCTGAGTATTGTCACAGCTAGTATTCCTTCAGGAAACTGGAGAAGTTTGGGCTGCTGAGAATAGTTCATGAGAGAGGAGAAACCTTCCAGTCTTGTCCTCTGTCAGAATCCCAGGTGCCCTGAGCTGCACCCATCTCATAGTAGGCACTCAATAAATATTTGTTGAATAAAGGAATGAACAGATGGAAAATATGTGTGATCAGACATTGCTAAGTGCAACTTATCACAGCTTCAGATTCCCTCGGAACACAGTGCCCTCATTCATCAGTCATTATAATCAACCGGGATTTTTCTGGGAGATGAATTCTATTTTTGTTGCTTAGATTAAACCAGTTCACCTAAAACCCCTTGTTCTCCTTAAATTCCCCTTGCCTGGAGCTCAGCCCCTGTAGTCATTTTTCATGGCTCTTCCATCCCCAGACCTGTGCTGTGTCACTGGGGCACAGACGTGCAAGGAGGTAGCAGTCTGTTGGGATAATAACATTTGCACTTTTCAATTAAAAAACTTCTTTTCATGGGTATTTTTAGTATCTGCATATTACAGATGAAGACAGAGCCATTCAGAAGGATCAAGTCAATTGCCAAGGTCATACAGTAAATGGGATTAGCTGTATTTTTAAAAGGAATCTTCATATCATTATCTGAATGGACCACCAGAAAAACTTGCTATAAATAGTATATAGCCTATAAAAATAATGTAACTATTGAAGTTATGTGGGTATATATATATTTTTTCATGTGCCGCCCAAATTTATCTCTAATACCACATCTTGGTAAACATTGATCTAGCCCAACCATTCACATGAAGATATTCGTTAAATGTTTAAATTTTGCCACTCCCACTTAATTGTTAAATTTTCCTGTAATACATACACTAAATTTTTCCTGCCTCATAACTACTACCCATCTTTTAAGATCCAGTTAGAATACATCTTTGTTGCTTCCAAGATAGGTTTCCTTGCTCCTCCAAGAACAGTTATATCTCAAGCACTTTGTATGTTCGCTGCAATTTGTGTTTTCATGGAAATATTGTGATTGTTTAATTGTCGGTTTCTTTTGCTTGTCGGTAAGTGTCCTACATTAAATATCATGCTTTTTAAAATATATTTAATTCCAGCAGCTAGTGCATGCCTGCTTATTGAATTTTTAAACTTAATTTTACATTTTCACAAGAAAGATTGAAAAATACAAGCTTGTTATAACACATTCAAACCCTTTAGAAATATTATAATAGAAAAGGTAAAAACTCTCTGCTCCACCTGGTCTCATTCTGCAGAAGTGACCATGACAAAGAGTTTGCTGCAGTCCTTATTGGGATGTAGAATATATATGATCTGACTAGTCACCTTTGGTGACGAAAGAGAGAGAAAGTGACTTGTCCAAGGTCACTCTGCAGGTTTTCTGCAGGCAGCTCAGGGATATTAATGACATTGCTTTTTCATTAGGGTACTGGGTTTTCCAGCTCGGTTCCTTGATAGATCAGGGGAGTATGGGTTGCTCTGGGATTCAGCTTAAAGAGATGCTTCATTTTTATGTGTGTAACACCTGATCCCCAATTTCATTGGAACAAAGGATTCCACAGCTTTAAAAAGCTGTTGCACAAGCCAGGTGCTGTGTCTGGACTACAGCATCATTCTCCATGCCCCATGCACACCGTTTTGGAAGGAAGATGGTTCATGTTCTTGCCACAGTATTTTTGGGGGGGGTAGCACCATTGCAGAAAGCTCACTGACCGTGTTATAGTTAATATTAAACCAGCTTTACAAAACCACTCCTCATACGGTCAGGCCCCAGAACCTACCTCCAGATTTTCTCCAGGCTTCAGGAAGGGTGTCCTCCTGTTTATTGACCCTTTACTGACCCTTCATTACACACACACACACACGCACACAGATTTCTAGTAAATATATATATATATATACACATGCATGCATAGTAAATATATACATGCATATATATACACACATACACGTGATATGGGTGCGTGTATACATGAATATGCTCATGTATACATATAACATGTGTAGGTATACCACACATAACTGTCTGTGTACACATGTACACACATATGTATACATACAAATACCTGCAAGAGAGAGAGGATATGAAAATAATTTTCCTGTCTGGAGAATTAAGAAAAGAAAACCTAGCAAGGCAGGGGGAGGGGCCAGAAAAGGAAAAATTATTATAAGGAGTGGGGGCCAGGTGTGTCCTCCTTCCTGGCAAGGTATTTGCCTTGGTTGATCAATCAGTTCTTCCTTAAACATTTCAAATTTCAGTGGAGACAGACTATTCAGGAGAGGGTTACCTGTATTTGGGTCGAGCTGCTTGCCTCAGAAACCCTCCTTTAGGAAGCCATGTGCGCCGGTATTTGGCCAGTTAGTAGAAAAAGTCTATTAAAGCAGGAAATCCTAAAAAAAAAATAATGTACCTTAAATATTACACTTTAACTTAAAATACATAAATGTGTACACATTTGCCAATTACTTGATGTAGCCAAGGGCCTCTTCTCTTAGGCTGCAGCGGTCAGCTGATTGGAGTCCCACGACATCTTTCTTGTATAAGCCATCCTCATAGTGCGCCAGATATGACCTCCAGTGTTTCATTAAAGGGGACTGAGAGCATAAACATGCTTGCCAAGTCGTTCTTTATGATTCCTTTCTAAATTCTACAGTTGTTGCACCTGACTTAACAGCAATATTGAGTGACTTTACTTTTACAGTAAAATCAACTTAGCCCTCATAGCAACTGCTTCTTTGTGATGCTAGTACATTTTTAATTTTCCCAGTATTTCATTAAATTGTATCATGATAAGAAACACAGCAGGCATAAACAGGTTGGGGGGACACGCCAGCTCTCTGTAAATACAACTCAACTGGCAGGGAAGTCCTAAGAATGCTGGAGAGGAAGTCACCAGCATGGCAGGACTTTGAAGGGATACATGCCCCCCACCATGTTCACTGAAGCATTATTGACAATAGCCAAGATCTGGAAACAAATCTGTGTCCGTCAGTGGATGAATGGAGAAAAACGATGTGGTGTAAACGTACAGTGGAATACTACTCAGCTGTGAGAAAAAGGGAAATCCCGCCATTTGTGACAATGTGCGTGGACCTTGAGGGCATTTTGCTGAGTGTAGTGAATCAGACAGAGAAAAATGGATACTGCGTGATATCACTTAAGTGTGCAATTTGAAAAAGCTGTACTCATAGAAATAGAGACTCTAATGGTGCTTACTGAGTGGGTGGTGGGGGGGATTGGGGAGATGCTGATCAAAGAGCACAAGCTTCCAGATATACAATGAATAAGTTCTAGGGATCTAATATGCCGCATGGTGCTGTAGTGAGCAATGCTGCACCACATACTTGAAAGTTGCTAAGATAGTAGAGCTTAAAAGTTTGCAGCACAAAATCAAATGGTGATGATGTAACATGGTGGAGGTCTTAGCGAGTGCTATGGTGGTAATCATTTTACAATATATAAGTGTGTCAAATCAACACATTGTACACCTTGAATTTACTCAATTTTATGTCATAACAGTAAAGCTGGAAAAGTAATTAAAATAAGAGAAAGAAACTGAATTGCAGAGTCAGGACTCAAATCATTGGACACTCGCCATTCATGCCACCTCTTGGGACTCCACAGCAATTGCCACTGATGCTCTTTTTATTTGGGGTGGCCTTTTGAAGGAGACACCCCAACACTTTCCTGTGTTGCAGATGAGCAAACTGTGGTTCGAATAGTGAAGTGATCTAGCATAGGTGAGCTGAGCAATAGTGAGCTAAGCAGAGCTGCTGTTTAATTCTCAGAGCACGTCAACTTTCTGAATGGTGTTTCAAATATTTCTTTGCTTGGGTAGTTTTTCATTATTTTAAAAAATAATTAAAACTTATGAAAGAGTTTTTTCCCCCCATCTATGATCACACCTGATCTTTCCATTCCCTTGTAAGTGAGCTAGAGCAGGATTTCCCCCTCACTCCTCTTTGCTGTCCCCACAGATGCCTTCCCTTACACACATGGTTTTTTAGGGGCTCTCTGTAACTGTTCCCGTGCCAACCCTCCAGTCCATGCAAACTTAGAACTCTCAGGACCCTCAGGCCTATGCAGACCAACCCTGTCATTGCACAGAGGGAGCCCAAGGGCCAGAAATATCTTGCCCAAAAATGAGAGGCTGAAGCTGCTTATGAATGTGGAGCTCAGTGCTGCCACCCCTTGTTCTTGACCTCCACTGGGTTGCCTGCATAGCCCTGGGTCTCCCAGACTGCCGACGTGCTGGAGAGGATGGGCAGTTAATGAGAGGACAGTGTGTGTTAGCTGGCTGCCAGGAGTTCCGATGTTGTATGAGGTGCAAAGTATACTTTAGAATCCATTTTGAGGATGTCTTGTCTCATAAAAAATCCTAGCAGGAGTGGCTGGGAATTTGTTTTGACTTCCCCAGCACATGTTAAAAAATACCTCTTCTCTTCATCTTATTTTCCTCTTTTTTTCTGCTTCCATTTTTTTCCTGCCTAATTCTCACTGTACGATAAGCTCCTGGTGGCTCATGGGGGTGGTATGTGGGGAAGGGATCCTGCTGTATAGGTTAATGGGCTGGCAAGTGGTTGTGAAAAAGCTCACCTTTCTTGGATGATTGATTCTTCCTCTGCAAAGACATCAGCTCTGGAAATGACTTTACGGATCTGTCTTACACTATTATAGTTAAACTTACAGATGCCATTCTTATTTTAGGCAAAACAAGACTTCAGGATAGTCCTCTGTCTTGTAATGCTATAGCCACTGCTCCTTCCTTATCTCACCAAGTCTCTGCATGTTATAACATCTCTCTCCCAGTCTCTTTCAATCCTGCTCCTGTTTCTCCCTGAGTAGATACTTCATATCTTCCTATGCTGCATGAAGGATCACTCCCAAAGGTCATTTCTCCCTGGCTTTGAATGCTCAGTGGCTCCTTACTACTTAATATGATTAATAGCAAACTCCTTGGCATCTGAGCCCTCGACCTAAGGACCCTATCCTTCTCTCTCACTATTTCTCTGCCTACACTTCAGCCAAACTAGGTTTTTTTCTGTTCCCAGGAAACAAGCTCTGCTTTCACATTCTGCAACTTTGCTCAAGCTGTCATCTGTCACGGATGACCTTGTTCCCCTCTGCTTCTGCTGGTGGATCCCTGTCTGTCCCTCATAAGCTATTTTTTGATGGAAACTTCCATCCTTACTGCTTCTTCCTCTTTCCTTCCTCCCTTAACTTTATTCAGAAAACTTTATTTTGGTCCCTCTTACGCCACCTCTCATATGAAGACGTGTATGCCTGTGTCTTATCTCCTTCTCCGTGTGCATAGTTCTCTCCTTCTCCGTGTGCATAGTCCAGTGCAGTAGACAGTGTGCCCGCTTGTGACTGTTGGACACTTGAGGTGTGACTAGCAGGACTAGGGGACTCAATTTGAAATTTTACTTAATGTTCATGCATATTTAAATTACAATGACGGCACAGATATAGAACCTGTTCACCGTTGCAGAAAATTCTGACAAACGGCACTGCTTATGAGATTTTGAGGGGATCGCTGGAGTTTTGTCTTTTCTGTACCCTGTTCCTAGCCCTGGGCCTGTTATTGGGTAGGTGTCAATAAATGTTGGTAGATCTGACATTCCAGCAAGACTGTTTAACCACTGACCACAAAGAGATCCAGTTGTAAGAAGGAAACTCACAGCAATTTGCTTTTGAAAGACACCAAGGTTTGCTAATTGAAGTATTGCTTCATAAGTTTTCTTGTGCAGAGTCTGGTACATCTTATAGTCCAGGGTATCTTAGATTAATCCATTAATGACACTGGCAGAAATTCTTGGCCCCGATGGGTCATTTCTCAGCTGAGCCTTTCCTTTTCATTGTAGTCTCCTCCCTCCTTGCCATGAGCAGGTCCACCGACAGCTTGGCCTTAGAAAGAGGGCCCAACAGATCTCACTGCCCGGGAGGCAGGTGCGATGGAGCTGTCTGACATGAACGCACAAGTTTAAGCTCCCCGGGTTGTTTCATGGAAGATTTATGAGTATTTCTTCAAGATAGAACTCCTGAGAACTGCCCCCTGTGAGCGCTGGAATGGGAATGGCATGCGAGAGCTGCTCTTCTGCTTCCTCCTCCCCCATCCTTCTCTCGGTCTTCTCTTCTCGCCACGCTCTGCAGTCCCCTCTTTGTTCCCACTTTCTCTTTAATCTCTTCTCTTTCCCTCTGCTTTCCTCAGTGTCTTCCTCTCCTCTTTTTCTCTTTAACATTGTCTTATTCCTCTCTCCCTACCTCACTCTGTGTGTCTGTCTCTCTCGGTCTGCTCCCCACAGCCTTGAAATCTGTTTAGCATTCCTGAAGTTACTCCTGTCTGCCTACCTAGCCATAAGAGCCAGCTCAAGCCCCTTGTTGACCAACCCATGCACAGCTCAGAGCAAAGGAGAGAAGAGGTGGGCGGGGCCTTGCGGGGTAGAGCTCTCTCACCTTCTTTTGTCAGGGGTCCCACACTCCAGATAGGGCTGCCTCCTTCATGGCCCCTGTCGTCTCCTGTGATTTTAGATGTCCTGCATGACTTCAGAGTCTTCCCTGGCCACCCAATGCATCTTGTACAAATTTGGCCAAGATTCTGATTTTCAGTGTGGGGTGTGTTTTGAGAGCAGCTGGTAAAAGGATCTGGAGGTCTTATTCCTGTTTTGCTAAATATTTGAAGCTCTTTTTCTGCAACTCTGGTGGGCTCCCCTTTGTCAGTCTCCGCTGCTGTTGCTGTATTCATCACCAGCCCTATTTTAAAGCTCTTCCTTCAGGGCATTAGAAACATCTGCTGAAAAGTTTCAGAAGAAAAGTTTCAAGAATGATAAACGTTCTCAAGAGAACATTTCTTCTAAAATTTCAACCCTTGGCTATAACTGACAATGAAAGGTACCTGAGCCAAGTTACCTTATCCCCGAAATATATGTACCTTCTTGACATTGATCTTAAGGGCATGTGCTTGATTAGCTTGTGGAGTTAGTAGTACTTTAAAGAAGCAATTGGTATTGAGTCGAGGATTTCTTGTTTCAAAGAAACAAACAAACAAAAAACCCAAAATGATGAAGGAAGAAGAGGAGAAGGATGAAGGAGGGAAGGTGGAGACAGAAAGAAGACAGGATAGTAACGTTTTGTGCCTATCTGCAGGGTAGACTTAAATTCTCTTCTACACCAGTATATTCATTGCAGCACTATTTACAATAGTCAAGATTTAGAAGTAACCCAAGTGTCCATCAGTAGATGAGTGGATAAAACAGCTATAGTACATTTATACAGTGTAACACCATGCATCCATAAAAAGAATACAGTTTTACTGCTTACCACAGCATGGATGAACCTGGAGAACATTATGCTAAGTGAAATAAGCCAGTCAGGGAAAGACAAGTACCATATGAGTTCTGTCATATGGGGAATCTAATGAACAATTGAACTAAGAAACAAAACAGGGACAAATTCATAGATATAGAGACAGGCTGACAGCCCAGAAGGTGGGGGGTGGATGAGGGTTGGAGAGATCGAGCAAAAAAGAGAAAGACTTTAAGGACACAGATAACGGTGTGCTGATTACAGGGGGGTGAGGTAGAGTTGGAGATGCAGGAGGGTATGGGGGATAATAGGATGGAAAAATAAAATATAAATTTTAGAAAATGGTTGGAATAAAAAGAAAAAAATGGAAGTATCCCTTGTAATCTTTGGATTTATCTCTTTGTTTTCAATAGTTTCAATATTTAACCTATGACCACAGCTTACTAATTTTTCTCCTGACACATCTTTTGAATCTATCCATTTCTCTATATCTCCACCCTGGTACAAGTTCCTCTGATCTCCAACAGGTAATTCAAATTCAGCAGGCTCCTAACTGGTCTCTCAGATTCACTCTTGCTCTTAAGCCCCACCCAGCCCTTCCCAATCCTCATCTGCTACCAGAATGACTATAAACGTGACCCTCAAATCATGCCTCTTCTCTGCTTAAATTCACAATATTCTTATAATGACATACACTGTTCCCAATGAAGGCCTGTGAGACATTCAACCCTAGTGCCACAGTAGAATATTGGGAAGCTTTTAAAATTTTTAAAACCTAGAATAGACTCGAGGCAAATTGAATACATATAAATGGGAGTTGGACAGTTTGGCAGTTTCTTGAAAATCTAAGCAAACTCTTCCCATCTGATCCAGCAATCGCATTCCTTGGTATTTGCTCAAATGAGTTGAAAACTTATGTCCCATGCAAAAACTTGCACAAGAATGTTTATAGCAGCCTAATTTCCAAAACTTGGATGCAAATAAGATGTCCATCCATAGATGAATGGATAGATAAACTGTGATACATCCAGGCAACAGAATATAATTCAGTGATAAAAAGAAATGAGCTGTCAAGCCTCCAAAAGACACGGAGGAACCTTAAAATCATATTGCTAAGAGAAGCCAATCTGAAAAGGCTACATACTATATAATTTCAAATACATTACATTGTGGAAAAGGCAAACCTATGGGGACAAGAGCAAGTTGCTTTGTTAAGGGTTTGGAGGAAGGAAGAGGCAAACAGGTGAAGCTCAGGGGGTTGAATAGCCAGGAAACTGTCCCAGATGTACAGTGAGAATAGACAATTTTCAACTGTGTCAAAATTTATAGAAGGCATACCGCAAAGAGTGAACCCTATGAAAGCTATGGACTTTAATTCACCAAATATATTTATATTGGCCCATCAATTGTAACAAATGTACCATATTAATACGAGCTGTAAATAATGGGAGAAACTGTGTATGTGTGCACATGGAGAGAGATGGTATACAGGAATTCTCTGAACCTCCCCATCAATACGTCTGTAAACATAAAAGTCCTCTTAAAAATAGTGTAGTAATTAAAAAATTCAGAGCCCTATCCTAAGCCAATTCCATTAAAATAACTAAGCAGTACTGCTCTGTTTTTAATCACGTATGGTAACTTAGGGATTCTAAGACGCAGCTGGCATTGAGGGCCACTGCTCAGAGTGGCCCTGTTCTCTACTTTCAATCTGGCTACTTTCCTCTCGTCGGAGGCCCCTCCCTAGCCACTCAGTCTAAATTGCACCTGGATGTCTGTCTGTCCATGTTTGGTGTCTCTGGAGTACAAACTTTTTGAGCATAGGGGCTGTGTTCACCACTGTGCTTCTCAAAGCCTTTGCTTCATAATCAGTGCTCAGTAAGCATTTGCTGAGCGAATGAACAAATGAATGCACAGGTCCTACAACTTAATAGATTTCTCCTTCTCACCGACATCACAGCCAGTCAGAGGAGACTGGGGACGGTGGTGGATGGCTGGAGCTGGGTAAGGCGAAGTGTGCACACGTGCCGGGGCTGCGAGCACAGAGAGCTTACTCACTTCATGACCCATGAGCATTCCCCTCTGTTCCTTGTGCCCTGTGGTTGGTGGCCTGAGTCTTGAGTTTAAGGTGGGAAATGGATGAGTTAAATTTGTCTCGGTCATTTCCATTTTCTTGCTCTGCAATAAAATTAGGGATTGCTTGGTCAAACTGCAGGGTGACGCAGTTAGGTGCATTTTTCTATCCTCTGCAAGTGTCTTGGGAGTTACTTTCGCTACTGTTGGAAACACCTCTCTAGTCAACAGGCAAGCTGAAAGAAGAAAAACCAAAAGCCCTTCCTCTCAGCCCACAATGCCAGTCCCCTTTGCTGCTGCCTTCATATAAGAAATTAAATTGCCTTTAGATTGTGACCAAGGGTAAAAGCCGTGTAGAAACAGGATATTCATAGGTGCTTTCTGAAGCAGAGAAAATTGCAAAAGATTTTTTTAATCTTCGCTCAGGTAGGAGAATAAGACACACACATTGGAGTAGCACAGTAAAGAAGCAGTTAAGAATTTGTCTAGTTTTTGTTTGGCTTGAATTCCAGCTCCCAGTAAAATATCTTGACTTGTTTTTCTGCACATTTGATAAATCACTTGATGGCCAATGAGGAGTGGCTGATGTCAGATTTATGGTGAAGGACCCCGAGGGCAGGCTAGCCTGTAAGGTCTGTTGGAAGACAGAGGAAGGCAGGTGACTGTGTTTTTGTTATCCAAAGACTTAACAAAAGAGGCTGGAAAGACCTGGAAAGACATGGTGGAAGACTAAGGAGTGAGGACTCTGTTAACATGGAGCTGCAAATGGTCACCAGCCTGTGGAGGCCCAGGCTATGGTTGAAGAGCTCTGATTTCTGAGCTTGGGTACACTTCCAGCTCTCTTGAGTGCTTTGAGCAAGTCATCCCCACATTCTACAGCTTTATCAGTGGGATGGTATGCAACAGAAAGTAAAGGGGCAGAGAATAAGTAGCATAGATGGTAGGTAGAAAATAGACAGGGGGAGGGCAAGAATCATATGGGAAATGTAGCAGCTAAAGAACTTATGACACATGGACATGAACTAAAGATGGGGACTGTGTGTGGGAGAGGGTGTGCAAGGTGAAGGGGAATGAAGCCGGGAAAATGGGACAACTGTAATAGCATAATCAATAAAATATATATTTTTAAAAAGCACACATTGTACATGGTAAAATGTGGTAATAATCGCATCTACTTTGCAGTATTGTTTATATATGTGCAACACGCTAGAACAGTACCTGTAACACAGTAAGGGCTATTAAGAGAAAGAAAGTAAGTCTGTTTATCTAAGCAAAGGGCCTTTATGAGAAGGATTTGGGATGGCTCCCAGCAGGAAGGAAGAAGCAGGCTCAGAAAGAGCAGCCGTAGGGGTCCAGGCATCCCCACCATGATAGAGAGGCTCTCAGAGTCCCATCTTTTCCTTCCTGGCTTCCACATCCATTGGCTCAAGGTGGCCGCATAATTTACTTCTCTCATGTAGGGAAGAAGAGGACGCCTGGATTGACATTCTCTCTAGGCATAGTTGAAAGGAGAGTTGTATTTTGAAAGGTGAGTCTGGGAGCTGATGCCAAATAGTAAAAGCACACACATCCTCATCAGGGCCACTTGTGTTCGCATCTCTAAGATAACAGTGTTTTTCCAAATCCTCTTTCAGCTCCAGAAGCTTCAGGAGGCATCAACTTGCTCGGGCTGAGAGGGCCCCAAGCCCTCCCTCCAGGCCTTTGCTCCTCTCACTCCCAAAGTGGTCCTGGAGATGTCTATTTAGACCTAGAGCTCCAGGACATGCAGTTAGACACCGTGTGGTAGGGGATTTCCAAGGTCCTTTTCAGCTCTAGCTTTGCAGCAAATCCAAGCATGTAAGTCAGGACTCTGTAGAGCCCTGTGTTGAGGAGAGGGTGATTCATGGAAGTGATTTCGGGTTTGCTTGGCAAAGACAGTGACCTTGATATGGACTGCCACCCTTATGCCCCAACCATGCCCAGAAGACTTGGGACTCTGCATCTCTCTCTAGAAAGTAAACCTTTGCTTAGGGAAATAATGCTAAGAAGTATATTGAATTCCGGGTTTGAAACCTGTTTCCATATCTAGCCTCATGTCCTGCCCTTCGCCATGTTGTTCTGTGCTTTTCTGTTTCTTTCTAGAACGATCTCTGCCTCTGGGCTTTTTCACAGTCTGTTTCTGTTGCCTAGGAAGGTCTTGCCTCCGCCTCTTTTTGTCTGACTGCTAATAGTTTCAGATTCTAAATGAATGGTGCTCCTTCAGATAAGCCTTTCCCAACTTCTCAGCTTAGAGCTGGTTTGCCTGTTTTGTACATAAGATCCTATCATTGGTAGCACTTAATTACAGATTTTGGTGATCTATTTATTTCCTGTTAATGTTCATCTTTTCCACTCTACTAATAAGCTCAGCATAAGCGTGTCTTTGTGAGCTGCTATAAGATTGCCCTGGCTGGATAGCTCCGTTGGTCAGTGTCATCCCAATGTGCCAAGGTTGCGGATTTGATATCCAGTTAGGGCACATGTAAGAAGCGACCAATGAATATATAAGTAAGTGGAACAACAAAGTGATCTCTCTCTCTCTTCCCCCCTCAAATCAATAAATTGGAAAAAAAGATGTACGTGGAATAAAGAAATACACATAGAGAATACGGTTCTCAAAGTGTTGATTCCAGTTCGGTGAGCTTTGATTGAACACCTTCTGTAGAGCAGGCCCTCTCCTAGGGGCACGGTAGGATCTCTGAATAAGACATATTGGAGATCCAGCCCTTGAGGTGCTCATTTTCTTGGGCAGGAGAATTTTTCCTGTTCTCTAATCCAATCCCTAACTTACCCCAGGAGGTCAACTGAGTGTGAGCTGTGTAGGAGGTGAGATGTGATGGTTAGACAGTCTGGGGGGCTCAGAGTGGTCAAGGGATCAAAGGGGGCTCGTGTAGTGAGTTAGTGGCTGTGTCAGGGACAAAACCTGATGCGGGCCCATTGCTCCTCTGCTTCTGCATCTTGCCAAGAGTGATGCAGTGAGTGAAAATGGATTTCCTTGCACGAGACACAAAGTCCTGTCCTTCTTTCTCCTAGGAAGGTGTGGCTAATTAAGGACAAGGCGTGTGGGCACAGAAAGAGGAAAATTGGGGGGTTAGCCAAGGAAGGCGCTGCAGCACCTGTGGGTTTCTCCCGTCCGGGCTGCTCCCAGTGGAGCCCGAGGTGGCTGAGGAACTGAGCTGGCTCCTTAGGGTGGCATGCCCCCTGCTGTCAGACAGGGAGACATTCATTTGGGATCTTGGCAGTTTCTGTGACCTCACAGGGCTTGCCTACTCTTTGTGTCCCTGATCTTTCCCCGCTCTGCCTTACTTCCCACCTCCTTCTGAGCCCTCTCCTCCAGAAATGCAGTCTGCAGACAGAGCATGCTCCATGCTGGTCCCAGGCGTGCTGACCCCCCAGCTGATGAGTCCCAACAAAGCCAAGGGTGCATCAGCTTAGTTTAGCTCTGCTGGCTAGGAAGGGTGTCATGTTTCTGGGTCATTGAGACTCACCAGACCACAGCAGCAAAATGGGCTCATTCCTTCTGACTCGCCTATCTTACACCCCATTTAACCTTGCTGCAGGCTGCCAGCAGCTTCCTGTGTATAGGGAATAGCCGCTCACTCCCAGCTTTCTCCAACCTGGTGTAACAGAGGGTCCTGATGGAGCCACAATCTTCTTTGACTGCAAGCAGGGTTTCTATGATTGCAGAACCAGCTTTATTATTTTCTTCTCGTCTCAGAGTATGAAATGTCTGCTTTCACCCCCCCTTCCCTCCTGATCTTTGTCAAAGAGTGACAGCTTCTCTAATTAGGCAGTTGAGGAGGTAACCTTAGCAACTTAGAGCTGGCAGTGGAGAAAGAGACAGGGCTCTAGGTGCCCCTCTTGCCTGAGCACTGGGCACTCTGGGCAAGGCGCTATTGCCCCCTTCATACATTATAATGCAACCCCACCCCTGCCCAGCTGGGGTGCTCCAGAGCCAGGGCATCCTCATGTCTTCTGAATTCTGATGAAAACTTCTGGATATGGACAATTCCCTACATCTCTGTTCCTTCTCTGCTTAGCTCCCCTTTCACCTCCCTCTCCATTTTTACCTTGTCTTCTATTCTCTCTCTTTTGTCTTGGTTAGCACTCCCCTCATTGAGCCACCTCCAACCAACCTGGACACTCCTGTCCCTTTGGTGTTAATCAGACAGCTGTCCGTGTCCCCTATGCTCCCTCCCCTGCACCCCTGGGACCCCCTGCGGCTCTGTGCTCTGCCTGACTCCCCTCCGTCTTCCAGAGCTCTTCCCTGGGGAATCTTTCCTGTCTAGTGCACCCCCACTTCCCCATATTCTCTATCCACACATAGTCACGTCTGTCCAAAACTTCTTATTCATTGCTTATTCTGGACCACATAATTTAGAAACAGTTCATCAAAATTTTTAGTTCTTTGACTTTTTACACTATAAGCTTTTGTGGGTCTGAAAAGGAGACCCAGTAGGAGAAAGGATCACATATTCCCTTACGGTTTTTTCATGGTTAGCACATTAATAGGAGTGATGTATACTTATAATTCATGTGCTTACTCTGAAATAAAAGGAATGTTATGATCTCTTTGCTGAAGTGAGGGCATCAGAAAGCTTCCGATATTATGAGAATATATATTGTGGAATTTATCACAGTGGGTACTCATTATATTGAGACTGAGCTGTAGTAGTAAAAGGGGCGTCAAGATAAACCTATGGATGGCTTTCCTCCCATTACTCTGTTTTCCGATATTCGCAAACTCTCCTTTATCCATTTATTCATCTCGTCATCTTACTACTGATTAATTCATCAGCCCTTCCACCTATCCATCCATCCATCCATCCATCCATCCATCCATCCATCCATCCATCCATCCTCTTTGCTAAGAATTATGGGATGAGTACCCTGAAGGAACATTCAGGCGAGGAGAAGTGGGGATGGGAGGAATGATGTATACTCAACTATAACCAAAACCACAATCTGACAAGAGCAGTGAGAAAAATGCCCTGGGTCCTCCAAGCAGGCAAAAGCAGAGAATGCTAATTTGGGGAGGATCTTTAGAGATCGTCACCTTCAGCTCTCACAGTGCGTAATGAGATATCAGGGCCCAGAGGAAAGGACTTGCTCAAAGTTGCTTAGCAAGGTAGCAGGCATACCAGGGTTGGATCAACAGAATGGTGGAGCTGAAATAGGTCACTCAGTTTGCTCCTCCCCTTTCACAGATGGAAGCGTGAGGCTCAGAGATGGGAAGGGACCAATACCACAGCTGCTGTCATTCATCTGGCAGCAAAACTGAAGTTTAAGCAGAGATCACTCTTGGGTAGCCTTAGACATGTGTTAAGCTGAAAAAGGACTAGTGATTTGCTCAGGTTAAGGTTACCTCAGGTTTCACTTTTGTCTTTAAATTACCACCACAGTACTTCCTCCAACCAACCACCCTACTTGACCAGACTTCCCAAGATGCCCTGAGTTCGGGGTGACACCTGCCTCGGTGGCATCCACCCCTTTTCTTGCAACCCAGTATGGTCCTGTGGGGCTGTGCTGTCTGCTTACCTTCTGGAGGGCTACCCTTTTAGCCCAGTCCAGCCTTTGCAGGCAGCCCAGTCTCGCTATGGAGATTTGGGGCTCCTTAGAGATATTCCCAGGCAGCCCTGAAGCTGGCAGCTGAAGCCAGTTCCCAGGCACTGAGGATACAAGGTTCTTGGCTGCTGACCGGAGATAAGTGGAGACGTAAACGGTGATTTTCTGGCCTGTAAGCCCCTGTTGGTGGATTTCTTCTTTTAATGGAAAGGCAGTAAATAAAAGCTGTTTTCACAATATGCCAAGCAACAGGTCGGGAACATCTGAGCCACTGGAATTGATTGGAGGGAGCTGAGCGTAACAAATCTCCCCAAATTGCACCCAGCTCCACTTTCGTCAGCTCCCAGACGGCATTCCCCCAATTATTGCACAAGGCAATTATTTCTGAGCTAGAGCTCTTGGAAAATAAAGCCATACTTTCATTGCTCCTTGCCAAATAGAATTTCCCCCCTCATTTTTTGTTGGTGTTTAAGCCCTGATTGAACCTTACCCCTACTCACCTTCAACATTTCCTTCTCATTCTTGGAGGCTGAATTCCTTCTTCAAGGTTCATTCAAATGGTACCTCCTCCAGGTGTCCATTCTCCCCACCAATATTCTAGGATTTTAGTTCAAAACAACAGTGTTAAATTGAAGTTAAATTTACATACAGCGAAATGCACAGGTCTTACGTGTTCATTTCAGTGAGTTTTGTATACATGTACATATACATAAGACCATTTCCATCATCCAGAAAGTTCCCTGGCCATCCCTTCCAGTCAGCCCATGTCCACCCACAGGCAACCATGAGACTGATATCTATCACTATTCATTAATTTTGTCTGTTCTTGACCTCTTTATAAATGGATACACTCAGTACAGGGGACAGAAAACTATGGCCTTCGGGCCAAATATAGCCCATCGCCTCTTTTTGTACAACTTATGAGTGAAAGAATGGTCTTTACATTTTTTAAATAGTTGGAAAGAAAATCAAAAGGAGAATGATATTTTATGACTCATAAAAAGTATATGAAATTCCAATTTCAGTGTTCATAAATAGTTTTCTTGGCAAAGAGCCTTGCTCATTGGTTTATGTATTGTCTGTAGCCGCTTTCATGCCGCGAGGGCAGAGCAGAGTATTTGTGACAGAGATGGTCTGCCCTCCTCCAAAGCTAACGTGTTCACTATCTGGCCTTTGACATAACAAGTTTCTCCACCGACCTTGACGTGGGCACGCATTCTTGCTTCTGAGGCCATTCCTCTGTGTAATGTTTTTGAGGCTCATCTGATGTTAAGGGCATCAGTAGTTTATAAGTGGCTGTTTTTAATCCCTTCAGCTAGATGTTGTCTTTTCCCCCTCTGAACTCTTAGAGCAGGAATGGAAAACGGGGTGCGGTGGCTCGGTTTCCCCCACCTCGGCCTCTTTCCGAGCCCATGCCTTGCATTCCGGATCCGTCATGGTCTGTTTTCCTGCGAGGCCTGGGCCTGGGCTCAGAATTTGTCTCAAGCCAGTGCACCAGGCAGTCACTTCTATTAGATCATAGTTGGGTGTGTGTTGAAAGTCATTTGCCAGCCCTTAGCCTAGAAGCGTTATAGTATAGAGCATAAAGGCAAAGGACTCTGGCATCAGACAAACCTGGATTTGAATCTCTTTGCTGCCTTTTACCATCTCTGTGTGTTTGAGCAAGTTACACAGCCCTTTTGAGCCTCAGTTTCCCTATCCTAAACAGAATAATAAAATTGACCTTATTGGTTTGTTGTGAGCATTAATAGAAATATGGGTATAAAGTGCCTTGTTCAGTCTCTGGCACCTAGGAGGTGCTGACTGACTGTTTCCGAAAAACAGACTTTTTCTGTTTGCCTAAACTTGCTGACCTTCCTGGTTAGTGAGCTCAGTGACCTGCTCAGTCATCCACTGCCCAGACATCAGAGTCATAGCTTGTTTGCTCCATGTACACACCCCACCCCCATCACCCTCCCTTGACCTGACATCTGTTGCTTTGACCTGTGTAACTGGTCACCTTTTATACTGTCCTTAACTCCCTCCAATTCATGCTGCCCACCGTAGGCAAAGTGAATCTATACAGGACACATACAACTCCTCAAAACTATCTCTTATTCTGAGGATAGAGACCAAGTCATTTAATGTGGCCTAAAGGGCAGACATGATCTGCCCTTGCCTACTTTCTAGTCTTGTGTGTTATTACTTTGTATTGTTCCCAACATTCCAGCTATGCCGTGACCTTGATCTCAGGTCTGAAGAAGCACAGAACCACATGTCTGCTCCCGTGACCTGCATGCACACTGTTCTTATTTTTACTGTCATCAGTTTGTTAATTTTTTATTGCTATATAATTTGCATACCATAAAATTCACTCTTTTAAAGGAAGTGTACAATACAGTGGTTTTTATTATAATCACAGACTTGCACAGCCATGGTTTACTTCCAGAACATTTCATAACCCTGAGAAACCCCTAATCATTAGTAGTTACTCCTATTCCTTCATCCTCCAACCACTAGTCTACTTTCTGTCTCTATGGCTTTTGCCTATTCTGGATGGTTCATATAAATGGAATCATACAATATATGGTCTTTTGCGACCAGCTTCTTTCACATACAATAATGCATTACAAGTTCACCCATGTTGTAGCATGTATCAGTACTTCATCCTTTTTATTGCTAAATATTTTCCACTGTATGGACAGACCACATCTTCTTTACCCATGGATCCCTTCATGTTTCCAGAACCTACCTTCCCCAGCCATACACTCTCATAACCTGTTGTTTCTTGCTCTTTAGCTTTTCATCTTATTTCTGACCGATAACATTTCCCATTTTAACCTATCATCCACAAAACTGTCACATTGATCTTTGTAAACTACTTTAAAAAATCATGATACTGAGAAAAGTGGCTGACTATGATAGTATAAATGCAACACACACGTTTGAGCCTTTAAAAAGAAATCCTCACCTGAGGATTTGCTGATTGATTTTTAGAGAAAGAGGACGGGGGTGGGTGGAAAGATGTTGGGGAGAAACATCAATGAGCTGCCTCCCATCTATGCCCCGTCTAGGGATCAAACCCGCATCCTAGGTATGTGTCCTGATGAGGACTCACACCTGCAACTTTTTGGTGTATTGTATGGGACAGTGCTCCAACCAACTGAGCCGCCTGGTCAGGGCTTTTGAGCCATTCTGATGGAAGCCCATCAAGATAATGTGTTCAGAGTTGAGTTCTTACTAAAATACACATAAGAAAGAACAGTTGTGTATCTTCCTCTCTTTTACCTCATTTTTGAATTCTCTCCCTTCTCTCAAGTGTTTTTGGTGCACATCTTACCGCTCCTAATGAGCTCTAAGCTCCTGGAGGACAGGAAAGTGTGGTTTTCATCTTTGGGCATCCCACTGCCCCTCACACATGTCTGATTTAAAGCAGCTGTCAGTAGATGTTTGTTCACTTGGATTAAGTTTTATTATTCCTCCCATGAGAAACATTTCCAGGCTAACAGAGGCCTATGAAGACCTAACTGGAGAGATTAATGGTGGAATTCCAGGCATCTACTGCAGGCAGGTTGGGAGATATTTTTAGAGCCAGACAACTACCATCATCTCACCTCGTCAAGGCTTTTGTTCTGCATGAACTTGGGCGAGTTCTTCTTGGGTCAGTTGGAGTCAATTTAGTGGCTGTCCTTCTTTCCAGATTCAGAAGAACACCAGGTGCCTTTTTCCCTCTAAGGGGCATCTTGCCTCACATGTCCCCTTTTTCTGCAGGTGATCCCTAGCTCCAGACCATAGACATGGGGGAGCACATCGAGCCCTTGGTTCCTGATGACATCAGTTTGATCCAAAGACATATTTATTGTTCCTCTTGATAAGGGAAGAAAATTGGAAGGGAGGGCACAACATTGAAATAGGGAGAATGTTTTCAGACTTTCTCAAATGCTACCCTGGGTAGGGTAGGATAGAACAGAAATTTAAACTTCCAGCTTTGGGACACATTCAATCTAGTTGTCTGTCAGCTTTTCCAGGAGTGACATCTGTCTTTAAAAAGTAGGACAAGGAATAAGTATTTATTAAAAAGGAGGAAGGGGAATTAATATTAGGCGCTCATAATGTCTCCGTGAGAAAGGTGGTACCCCTCTCCCCCTCACTGTAGGTGAGCAGTCCGAGGTTTAGAAGGAAAAAGGGACTTGGCTGAGGCCCCAGGCCATTCAGTGCCAGAAACAGCACCCTGACCCGGCCTCTATAGCACACTGCCCCTGGGGAGTCTGATAATGATTAAAGTTCCCCTGCGTCTAGTGGGAATTCGCCTTCCTAACATGGACACTCAGGGACAGCGCACCTTGAAGGGGGTGGAAACAGCTCTGGACTGGGTGCCAGGAGCTCAACTCTCCAAACCCACCGAGGGACCTTGGACAACTCACTGCTGCGATCTCCACCCATTCTCCCCCTTGGAGAAATCAAGGACTTGATTACACCTGCCAAGCCTATTCCTGTTCTCATCATCTTTGGAAATGGTCCTCATTTTAAAAATTTATACTTGTATCAATTACATAAATAATATACACATCCATACTTTTGTAAAAAATATAAACAATAACATTACATGGAGTAAAAAGAGACAGTCTGCCCTCGACATCCCCCGTCTCACTTACCTTCCCAGGGATAATCACCATTAAAGAGTGTAGATCCTTCCCGATTACTTTTCTCTTTATGGACATGCACATGTATCTGCAAATCCAAATATGCATCTGCATGTTTCCTTCCCTGTATGTGGGACCATTGCTCTATGTATTATTCTGAGACTTGCATACGTATATTTTCCATTTAAACATGATTGGAAATACTACTTCATTACTTCTAATGACTTCATTTTGTAAATAGATATACTATAATTTATCCAAACCATTTTCCTACTGATGAACCTTTATTTTATTTGTAATCTTTTATTGTTAAAGATACGTCGCAGTGAAACTTTTTTATTTCTTCTTCGTAGCTTTCTTCTGTGAGTATTTCTATAGGTTAGATGCCTGGGGAAACAGTATTATCAGGTCCAAGATCATGGGCATTGTCAACTTGCATGACACTGCTGATTTGCTCTTCCAAGTAGCTATGCAAATTTACACTCAAAGATTGTCCGGGTGGGACTTTAGGTTGGCAACAAAGGGAAGGGAATCTCTGTGATTTTGGGACACTGCCCATCATCACGCTTCAAGTGACCCTCTACATGCCAGGAGGGATTCTGTTTACAGGCGAGGTGGGTCTGCTCCTTTGCCTTCTGAGTCTGGTTTCCTGAAGTTCGTGCTCACATGGCTTCCAAACCAGGGTTTTAGAAAAGGCTTTCCAGAATGAACAGGCAACTCAATTAACCTCCTGCCCAGCTCGGGGCCCTAGGTTTGCTGAGAAGGTCCCAGTGGATCACCAGGGGCTGGCAAACAGCTGACTAATAGGGCCTGTGGTACCTGGCCTCGCTCAGAGAGTGGCCAAGTCCCTAAGAATTCAAAAGACCTCAGCTCCCTCGTCCATCCGTGACAGAGGCCTACCAGTGAATGCCCTGAATAATGCAGTGCATTTACCCTCTCTTTGATGGAGGCCTGTGTTTTTTCCTTCACCTGAGTGCTTTCTCTCCTTTGTCCACCCAGAGCCTCTAAGCCTTCTGCCAAGTCTTGAGGACAGGCAAGTGGGAGGGGGGAGTGATTGGTTTTTTAAAGACTAGTTGCACAGCTAGAGATTTTTCTTCAAACTCTAAAACCTCAGTCAGAACAGAGGAGGTGAGAAAATTAAAGTGCCCACATTTATCGAGCTCCTATTATGTACTGGATAAAATGTTAGGTACCACATAGGCATTACCTTGTTGGCTCTTCCCAAGAAGCCATCAGTGTATTATTTTCAAATGAGGAAGCTGAGCCCTGAGAAGTGACATAACCAGCTTATGACTGGAGTTAGGACTTGGGACTGGACTTAAGACCTGGGACTTAAATCCATGTCTGTCTGATTCTTTTGCTCAGGCTCATTGCCTGTCCTGTCTCTAACCCTGCCCCTCCCCAGCTGCTGAGAAGGATTTTTTTCTTTTACCTTTAGCCACACTCATCAGCATTCTATTGTACTAACCTACAATTATGTAGTTTTCAGTACTTTCAAAGATGCAAGTGTCAGATCATCCACAACCGTTTCCCAACTACTCAGGGAATGACCAAGCTCGTCTTTTTTTTTTTTCTTTTTATCTTCACCTGAGGATATTTCTCCATTGCTTTGAGAGAGAGGAGTGAGTGTGTGTGTGTGTGTGTGTGTGTGTGTGTGTGTGAGAGAGAGAGAGAGAGAGAGAGAGACAGAGAGAGAGAGAGAGAGAGAAACATCAGTGCAAGAGAGAAACAACAATTGGTTGCTTCCCTTATGTTCCCTGACCCCCAGGATCAAACCTGCAACCTAAGCATGTGCCTGAGGATTGAACCCATAACTTTTTGGTTTACAGGGTGATGTTCCAATCAACTGAGCTATACCAGCCAGGGCCACTAAGTCAGTCTGGAAACTTTCCTGATGATTATTCATTTGGATTTGGCTGTTTATGCATTTGCATTGCCAAATGGCTTATCAGTGTGCGATAGTCTTCTGGGTAAGGGAGAAAAATGGACTTTGAGGTTAGACCAGTTTGGGTTATGATTCTTACCCTGTCAATTATACACATGTCCCAAAAAACTCACTTTACCTCTGAACATCAGAGTCTTTTTAGGACCATGGGATTATTATTCGTGGTTCCTACTGTAGTTAAGTGTACTTTGGCTACATCCCCTCTCCCACCCAAGATGTCCATGTGCTGATCTCCTGACCTGCTAATGGGCTATGGCACATGACAAAAGGGGCTGAGCAGATTAAGTTAGGGATCTGGGGATGCGAAAGTTATCCTGGATTATCCAGTTGGGCCCAATATAATCACCAGGCTCCTTTTAAGAGTGAGGCACCAACATTAGAGTCAGAGAAGGAGATGTGAAGAGAGAGGCACAGAGAGACTTAAAAGTGCTATGCTGTTGACCTTGAAGAGGGAGGAAGGGGCCAGGGGCCAAGGAATAGAGCTCTAGAAACTGGAAAACACAAGAAAATGCATTCTTCCCTAGAGCCCCCCGCAGGGACCGCCGCCCTGCTGACACTTTGATTTTGGTTTTCTGAGACTTGGTTTTGACTTCTGACCTCCAGAACGGTAAGATCATAAATTTGTGTTGGTTTATGTCACTAGGTATGTGGTAATTTACTGCAGCAACAACAGGAAACTAATACACAACCTCGCTAAATAGTGGGCTTCTTAAAAATCTGTAAGGCAGACAGACTGGAGTTTGAATCTCCTGCTTCTCTACTTACAAGCTGTATATGGCCTTGTGCCTCTTTGGGTCATTGTTTTCTTGGGGGCAACATGGGGTCAATGATGACTCTGTGAGAGGGTTTGTGAAGACTGTGTGTGATCATGTGCTGAGAAAATACATGGCACAGAATAGATGCTCAATCATGAAAGTTATTATTCTTGTTGACCTAGAGCCAGGAAAGGGTGGTACAGACATTGGGCGTGGATGGCTTTGGTGAGCTTGCGTAGTAGAGTGGAGAAAACATGGGCTTTTATGTCGAGAGACACAGCTTTGAATGTTTCATCTGGTGTTTGCTAACTCTGAGACCTAAACCTCCGTGAAGGATGGTGACTCTTCTGAACATAAATTTAGGCAAGGTTGAGTGAACACACCGTGCAAACTCGGGCTCAAACATCCCACTCTAGCTGGAGCTGCTAGAGGGCAGGGCAGGGCAGGGATCCCTGCCTTGTCCATCTCTCCATCCTTGTGACCTAACACAGTGTGTGGCAGAGTTGTACATGGAGATGTTTGTTGCTGAAAATGAACTGTGATGGAAGGGAGTTGGGCCTAGTATCCTCAGAGTAAACCCAAGACCTCAGAAGACCGTAGGACTAGGGATTAGGAAGATCCATCAGGAGGAAGAATTGGCTTCACAGGTTGGCCTGCTGGTCCATTGCAAATGGCAGGATGGAGACCACAGTGGTTAGGCGGGACTTAACCTAGTGGGTCTTCAAGTCTGGAATGAGGGTGTTGGCTTCACCCAGAGACTCAGGCTTCTTTCCCGACTTATTGCTTCTTTATGCAATGCCTACAACTCCTCTTCTGTTGCTGCTAATGGTGAGAAGAGAAGCTAGCCCTTGTCTGGGTCTTACTTCTTCTATTAATCCCAGGTCTCAAAATGAAGCTTCCTTGAACAAGATTCTCTTTTGCCCAGTACCTTAGCTCAGCCCTCCCTCATTCTTCCTACTGAGTAGCTGGAGGATTCGTAAAATCACATTGTGAGAGGCTTTGAGCTCCATCACACCTGGTGCCTGCCCTTGTATTTGAATTATTTCCACCATTATTCAGTGTTTATTGCCTTTGAGCTAATTTTGAGACTTCCAGTCATGCAGCTTCTCCCAGTCCATTTGAATTAATTTTGTGAGAAGTGTTTTTGACTTATCCTGGTCCAGATTAAGTCATCTGTGATCTTTTTGTCCACTGTCTCTGTAATTCTATTGAAAAGCTATCATGTTTGTGGGCTGTGATCAGTGCTTTTTTAATAACCCTGGCCTTATGCAGCCTCATAATTCCTTTGTTTTCCTGGTTTGTGTCCAATTTGTTAATCCTTGTAGAAGAGCAATTACAATGGTAAGTCTCAGGCCCTGCCAGAGTGAGGCAGAGACTGGGGTCCAGTCCCTGCTCAGGCGATAATCAGTGGTGTCCTTTAGACAAGTTGATTCCTCGTTTTGACACCTGGTTTCCTCATCTGGAAAATGGGAAGAACCCAAGCCTGGCTTGCAAAGAGATGATTGGCTGGGAGGTTCTATCTGAAAGTGCCTGTCATATATCAGCTGGCAGCATGTCCTCCTTCTCTGCCAGTTCTTAAATAAAGATTCTACTTCTTGTATTTTCCTTTCTCTCTACAAGATCAATATGTCATGTGATGTTTTAAAAAAATTTAAATGTATGTCCAGCCACAGTTCCTCTGTGACTTTTAAAAAATAATGCTAAGTGCTTCAGTAACACCCTGGGACATGGGCTGTCTCACCTGTTGGTCTAAGTTTCCCCCCAAATCCCTAAGCTTTCTCTTTACTGCATTCTGTCTTAGCTGTTCTGCGAGGTCTTAATTACTTCCTAATTGTCCCCATTTCTTCTCTTTTCTTTTTTTTCCCCTGGCAAAAGATAGATTTTCAAAGATGGGTTCAGGATCTTTGCCACTTTTGAGTCATCATTAATTTCCTTTCTCCCTCACTACAAGGGCAGGAATGTGTTCCAGTTTGCTTTCTGACTTCTCACTTGGATTCCTTCTAAGAACCTTGATAATCTCAGCATCTCTGGAATCACATTTTCCTTCCGAAGAGGCCTTTGCGAACGGATGTTCCTAACTCTGTAAGAGCACGTTTTCACTGTTTGTGTCTCATAGTTTGACCTAAAAGTCTCTCGCTGTGATGGGCAGTAATTTACTGATGTTCCCTAAATTCAGGTCACCATGTGAGATTCAAGGGATGCAGAAGTGAAGGTAACTGTACTTGGTTTGAGTGCCTCACGCAGATAAACATGCGCTCAAGTCACCAGTAATGACATGTGAAAGATCCCATTATCAGCTAAAAGAATGCAAGCCAGACTTATGGAGTTTGAGCAGGTGGGCATCAGAGAAAACGATAGAAGTATGGCTTTAACAAATTTTTCTTTAAGCCATAATTTCTGCTTCTGCAAAATGAATGATTAACGGTAACTTTTTAGTTTGGACATAAAACTAGTTATATGTTTAACTGCATGGCTTATACTTAGTACTCAGTAATTATAAATGTGCTTCTTTACTGATGATGATAAATAATAGTAATGATGATGATGATGCTAATGACAGAAACAAAGAATGTGGATACTGCCTTTTCCCCACACTCTCTTTCAGGTGACAGATCAGGAAATGCCATCATTCCCAGTGTAGAGATGAAGAGACTGTGTCTCAGAGAGATTCGGCAGTTCACCAGATATAATGCTATAACTTAGAAGTGTTAGAACCATGGGAATGCCGTCGAAATCTTCTCGTCCAAGTTTTTGCTTTATGCTTATTTCTTCCAATGTGCTTGCAAATAAGAACCTGCTTGGTGAATTTGTGAAGCATTATTCCTTGCAGCCAGCTTCAGCCAGAAGTTAGCCGGGAAGAAGTTGCAAAACCTCCAGATGTGGAGCACAAATTACCTAGACTATATTCTTTTTAAAAAATTTTTATTTATTTATCTTTAGAGGGGAAGGGAAAGGGAGAGGGGGAGAAATATCAATGTATGGTTGCTTCTTGTGCATCCTGTGCTAGGAACTGGCCCCTGCTGGGAACTGGCCTGCAACCCAGGCGTGTGCCCTGACTGGGAATTGAACCACGATCTTTTGGTTCGCAGGCCCACGCTCAATCCACTGAGCTACACCAGCCAGGGCCTATATTCTTTTAAATTATTTTTTTTAATGGAGAAATTAAAAAGATAATTTAAATTTATTTAAATAAATAAATAATTGAAATAGGTACTAGGTGAAATTTAGTTTGTAACTTCTGTGTGTCAGGCATCATGCCTGTATGCTTCACATTTATCATCTCATCTAGTTGTTGCAACCTTTGGAAGTAGATACTATTATTTTTCCCAGTTATCAGATGAAAAGACTGAGGCCCAATGAAATAAAATGAGTTGCCTAAATGCATATAGCTAATAAGTGGCAGCCCTAGGATTTGAACACTTCATATCCAGTAACATCCCATGTCCATAGTAATCTAGTATTTCTAGAAATTAGCTTGCTAATTAGCACCAGTGTTTGATCAGAGACTCAGAGGCTCTCCTCTTTCCCTTCTCACCCTCTGAGGGAAGAGTCTATGAGTCATGAAACAACCAAGGGACATCTGATTGAGAGAGGAGAAGCTGGGCACACAGCTAATCCACCAGGGACATAATCAGCCTTTGAGTCATTGCATTGACTGCATGTTAATGTGCCCAGACTGGCCCTGGGGACTACAGTCTGGCCTTGGGCAGCTTCTGAATTGAGGATGCTCAACAAATATCAGTAGCTGTTTTGCCAAGTAGTTGTAAGGATTCCCTGAAAGCCCTGCTCGGCCAAGGCCACACCACCCACCTCTTGATAAGAGGAGGGAAGCTCTTTTTTGATAAACAGTCCCATGGAAATATGAGACTTTGGGGAAGGTGAGCAGGTACAGCAAATACCCCATCTGGACCCAGGAGACCAGTCATTGGCTTTCTGAGGTTTTCGGTGCACTGGAGTGGAAGTGGGGCTTCCTTTCTCTCAGTCTCAGTTTTCTCCTTCGAGGGTAAAAAAATTAGACTCGGTGACTTTGCAAGGACCTCTGACGTGTGGCATCCTTTGATCTACCTGTGCATTGACTTGAACAATAATAGTTGAAATTTTATGAAGTGCTTTCCAGCTCCCAGACACTGTCTAAGGGTTTTAGGTATAATGCCAATAATCCTTGCAAGAAGCCTGCGAGATACTTTATAGATCAAAAAATTGGGGCTCAAGGAGGTTGTAAGTGTTGCTGAAGTTGGGGTTCAAATTCATGTCATCTGGCTCCTGAGTTTATCTTTTTAAACCAGCATGCTTTGCTACCTTTCAATCAGGCTTCCTGGAAAACAGTGCTGCCCAACTCACTGTTGGCAGGTAAGAGGACATTTTTACAGAAACAGAACTATGGGAACTTAAAGCATTGATATTTTTGTCCAAGTTTTGCTTCCATGAGGGAGGCAAGGCAGGGAGCTATATTACCATATTAAAAGTACATGGGCCCTTTTAGTTCCTGGGTTGGGATGAGCTTGCATTGAAATAGACAACTTCCAGGTGTGTGTGTGTGTGTGTGTGTGTGTGTGTGTGTGTGAGACATCCTGCTGGCTTTAGTCTTGGCTCCCCCTTGGGTAGCTGGGACCATGTGATGGTCCAGGGGTGTCCAACCTTTTGGTGTCTCTTTCTTACAGTGGAAGAATTGTCTTGGGCCACACATTAAAAACACAAACACTAATGAAAACTGATGAGCAATAAAAGGATTTAAAGTAAATTTATGGTTTTGTGTTGGGCTGCATTCATAGGGGCCACAGGTAGCCCATGGGCCATGTGTTGGACACCCCTCAGAGTTTAAGAGTTCAGTTTAGGGGATTAAAGGGACTTAGGTTCCAATGCCAGCCACTTACTAGTTGCCATTGACCATGTTACCTAATTACTCCCATGCAATTTCTCATTTATAACAGGAATTCTAATAATCCCTGCTTCCAAAGTTCTTGTGAAAATCAAATGACTGAATGTTGGCAAAGTGCTTTGTAAACGGTAACGGTTTCTTTGGGTGATTGAATGTAGCCTGGAATGTAGAGAACCCTCCTTAGTGGGTCTGTCGTTTCTCATCGATGCTTCTCTCTCTCACGGCCCCTCCGATGCCTGGCCCACAGCTCCAGAGGCTGGGCCCAGAGCGGGAAACAGTGTGACTGATTTGCTTTGCATTGACTGTGCACAATGAAAAGTTGTTTCGTTTTGGTTTTTTTCCTCCTTTCCTTACTTGGTCTTGGGAATTTTATTTTTTTAGAGTGGTGTTAATGGAAAGCACTGAACTAAACTCCCTCAAGTTCAATTTGGCTGCCCGAGTTGTCAGCTCTCCATCTCCTCTCTCCCCAAGCTCATCCAGCCCCATGCCGGAGCCTCTGCATTTGTCTCCGCTGGAGACTCACAATCATGGGCTTCCACCCTGGGCTGATAGAGGGGAGGGGGTATGGAGGGAACTGGGCGATACCCCCAGGCTCAGGGCTGGCCTGCAGCTCTGGCCCCCTGCTTGCCAGCTGGCTCACGGTGACCCAGCAGAACCACATGCTTTCCATGCAGTGAGGAGATAGCCTGGGTCTGGGAGAGGCCAATCAGGCCCAGAGTCATAGGGCTCAGGGTGGGGTCCAGTCCCTGGCACGTAACAGCTGTGTGCTCTTGGGGAAGTCGCTTCACCAATTAGAGTCTCCATGTCTCCGTTTCTTATTTACCAAGTAATCTCCTTGCTTTAGAAGGCACATAAGAATTCACTTGCTCACTCATTTATTGCTTTTTTTGATCTTTTACTAAATATTCATCAAGTGCCCATAGTGTTCCAGGTATTTTGCTAGGTGGTGGCATTACACCTCTGAATGGGATACGTTTCCTGCCTTCAAGGAGTGTTCAGGCTGTAAGGATGATAGATAATACATAGCAAAGAGGCAATTTTAAGGTCACATGCAATGTGATGTAGTGACATTGGCTTGGATCTTGGGGTCAGGCAGGCAGGAGCTTTAGTCCCCTCACCACCACTTAGGAGCTATGTCGTCTACGGCAGGTTATTGGATCTCTAAGAGCCTCAGTTTCCCCCTGAACAGAACAGGTGTTACACCTCCCTGTAGGGTTATTGTCAAGATTATAGGTAATTGTGTTTACTGTTCATTGAACCATGCCTGGGCCCTAAAAAGAACACAGTAAATGATAGCTATTATTATTAATAATGATAATAGTAATAATGGATGGGAGAGTGCTTTCTAAGCTACAAAACCGTACGCAAATATAATGAATCATTATAATCATGTAACATAGAAACTCATTTTCCAAGAGATTCCAAGAGCAATAAGGATCAGTGGTGCCTAGAAAAAAATAACGTTTTTACCAACAAGAAGAACTTCCCGTTTGAATAGCACAGTTCCTGTCTTAACAAATAGCCACGGCAGGGAAGAACACTCACAGAATGTGTTAATCTGGGCTGGACTGGACTGTTGTTGGCAAGTGTTATCTCGCGTCGGTTATAAGATTTTCTGTCTTCATTAACAGCACCTTAGTTTCCGCTTAAATAAGTGATGATTTATATAGATTTGCCCCATTTTCGGTGACCTCGGTTCAGGCAGGACTGTTCCATGCCGACACCTGCAATTGAGGTTCGGGGCATTTCTTAAGCCTACAAATGATTATTCTCCCTGCTGCGTTAAATGCACAGTAATCCTAGGAGACTCGGCCAACTGTGGCTTTGTGGTAATAGGATTTTATATTTATAAACCAATGTTAAAAATGTGTTATTTTTATGTGTAAGTTGTTCAGAGCAGAATTCTTAAACAGCCCATGCCAATCATTATTCTGGTCCCTGGGAAACCAGAGTAGTTCTATAGATTAGTATCGACGAAAGAGAACTGTTTACCATTACCTTTGAGTGTCGGGTTAGGGTGCTGTCTGCCGCCCGCTTGCGTCCTTCACCCTGGGCAATTTGAAAAGCGTATGTTACACGTGTTCATACGCTGGGGAAATTCAGAAGGGTTATGGAAAATACAGTCATATGCTTAGCCTCTCCAAACACACGGCAGCCGTATATTCTAGAGCCAAGAGAAGGAGGTACCGGCTCCGTAATGGAAACCGTGTATTAGAATATTTTTGGCAGTTTTCGCCACCACGGCAGTGTTCCCTGAACATGGGAAAAGAGGTCATTATTTAGTATATTAGCTATCTTTCGTAGTTGTCTTTTTAAAGCTCCTATGACTTTTATTTTTGTTTGGTGGATTCCTCTTTAGTTTGTACTGAGTGTGACATTCAAAATTGAGTGTGTGTGTGTGTGTGTGTGTGTGTGTGTCTGTGTGCACACAAGTATAGGCTTATGGTGTGTTTCCCAGAATGCTAGATCAACTACTGTACTTTTCCCAGGTGGATGAAGAATAACTACATTATATTATACCACTTTTTGTGAGTCCCCGATTCTTAGTTGCTGCTTAAGCCATTCTCCTCCCAGTGCTGGGCTACAGGAAAGTCATGTTTGATTCACCCTCACTTTTCTTGTGCTCTGGTTAAGACTTGGGGTCATTATTCTCTTTTACACATGAGAAACTGAAGAATGATAAGTGGATGTTATTTGTTGAAAGAGCACATCCTGCATTGCTTTATAGGGGAATATTGTTCAAAATCCACCGTACAGAAGTTAAGACGGCATTGCAGAGATGAACCTTGCAGGTGGATGGGATCGGCTTACAGTGCCTCTTTCCTCAAGGTTTATGTGATTCTAACTGGACTTAAAAATAACATTGGGTGAGAGCTGGCCAAGTTTTCTCTGTCCAAGAGAAGCCTCAGTGATTTTATACACAACTTAGGTAACTAGGTGAACTCAGTCAAGTCCCAGAAAAATCACAAGAGTTTATAAAGCATCAACCATGGCTAAGGCACAGTGTTAGACCCTGGGGAATCATCTGTGAACAAGCAGAAAGGACCTCAGCCTTTAGGAGCTTCCCATCTGGAGGGCAATGACTTTGAGACTTAGAGGTGTTGGGAGCAACAGAGGTTTGCAGAGCTTTGAGTGGCAGAGCCAACACTGTACCCCAGATCTGGCTGATTCTTGTGACTTGTCCTCAGAAGCATCCCCGTGCTGCTTCTTCTATTACTTGATCCATGAGCCTCATGCTCTCATCAGGGAAATGGCACTGCTTTATCCAAAGCACTGTCACAGGACATTGCTGAGAGAAGCTTGCACGATAGTATAATGTTTTTATTATGTCTTGTTTGCATTCATTGTTGTTGCTCCAAAACAGCACCCAAAATGGAGAAGTAGTAAAGTCCACAGAAGACTGAGCCTCCATTCTGCTCTGCAGACATCCCTGCTAATTAATTAAAGAAATCACTGAAGAAGATGAAGTTAATGCTATCTGTGGTTCAGAGCAGGTGTTCTCGGGAACTGGGGCTGCTGGAGCAGGGAGGAAAGAGGGTGGCTGCAGCTGCTATGGGGAGCCCAGACACCAAAAACAAGGTCACAAGGAATCTAATCTGCAAGACACAGGAAAAAATTGGGCCCACATGTTATAATAAGGGATTATTGTTGTGTTATGGGGAGAGTCAGGGAGAGGAGAAAAATTCTTATGGGATGATCATGGACAAGGTGCGAAAAGACCTAAAATTTTACCCCAGCTCTATCTTAAGTAGCTAGGTAACCTTGGGCCAGTCTTATTACTGCTTGGGACCTCAGTTTTCTCATCTTTAAAATGGGGAACACAGTCTCTGCTCTGCTTCCCACACAGGGTTAATGAGAGCATCAGAAGAGAAAAGAGAATTGAAAAGGATCTGCAGATTGACAAGTGCTTCATACATGTTATTTTTATTATCGATATCATTAATGTTTATCCGTTGATCAATGACATCATCAGTATTATCATTGTATGCATTCATGGAAACATGGAGTTGGCTCAGTTGAGTCCTAGAAGTCATCATTTTTGGAAAATGTAATGTATTCATTTTTTAAACAAACATGCAGTAAGCACCTTTAGTGTGTAAAGAATTGTACTAGATTTTGCAAGATGAGTAAGACGAGGCCTCTGCCCTGAAGGCGTTTACAAGGGAAAATGAGCAGAGGCCTTGGATAACTGTACAAGAATGCTAAGTCATGCAATGTGTTGGGAGTGCCAAGCAAACAGAATGCTGTGTTAACTTGTCACGTTTTGCCTAGAAAGTGCGGGGATGGAGCTCAGAGAGTATCACCTGCACACAGTAGGAAGAGGAGTGCCTGCCTGGAACACCTACACACTCCCGGGCCAGTACCTTTCCACTGCTGAGTCCAAGCTTCCTATGTTCTCTGCTATGCTTAGACACTCAGGCTGCCCCATCATCAGAACACGGCAAGCTTTCCTGCAAGGGTCTGCTGGCCAAACTGTAGTACTGTTTTGTCAAATGTTTCCAATTTTCCTCCTTTCTGGCTACATGCTGGGGTTGTCCTTCCTGGCCTACTTATCAGTGGGTGGTTGAAGTTGCAAGGGGAAGTTCTATATGCTATTTGTGGGCCAGAACATTTACCTGTCAGGGGAAGACTTTCCAGAGTTTTTTCCTTCTGTCTCACTTGGAGATTGGCAACGTTTCTGGTGGTGGCCCCATCTGCCTGAGTCATTGGGAGACTATGGTGAGTAGCATCTCTGTCCTAGCCTGGGATGAACATATGATGTGTGTGAAACATACACCATCATCCTCCAAGCCCCTGAGGGGTGGCAGTGATTACAGAGGCATATTCTAACGTTGACTGTTGGAGGAGTGGTGCTGTGACAATTGTGGGCAGAGTAGAGAGATGTCTGTTTCTTCCTTAATGTGTCTCTTTACAGGGTTCTCAAGACGCACTATTTGGGGGTGGGGCTCAGAGTTTCTGATACTACTGTGACCCGAGTGTGGGACCAGCTATGTCTGTAAGTCTAGGGTGCTTTTCTTGGGCTTACGCAACTCGCATCTTTTCTTCTTTGAAGAGACCAAGGACTTGGTTCCCTGAGGCATAACTGCCTCTTGTCTGCAACCATATTTTACGCCCCATCCCCCAGCTGTTTATCTACCTCCATAGTCTTTCTGAGGTACCTCATCAACAGTGTTTGGGAGAACTAAGTAAATCATGCCTGCCTTTTATTCCATACTTGATTAAACTTGTCAGATAATTCAGGCACGTTTGAAAGGCTCATATTTTTCTCTGCTCACAGAAAGGACCCACCTGGCCTGCTTCTTGTTTTAACCTCCCATCTGTGATACCAAATGGGAATCAGCAGACTATGGCCCATGGCCTGCAAGACAAGCCCTGGTGATGAGTTATAAGAGGGGGGGTCTTCATTGTGTTGATACCCAGAGGGAACCACTAATCAGGTTGGGTCCTTGGGCAAGTCATTCCCTCCCTGGCCCCACCTTGATTTTCTAAGTTATCAGAAGAGGGCTGGACCACATCAATTTACTCTTCTACAAATGTATATTGGGTGTCTGGCCTATCACAGGTACTCTGGAGGCTTAAAGGGAAGACATATATGGGTCATATCTTCAATCGCATGGTTCCTAGGCTAGTAGAGTTGGGTAGGTAAGATGAGACATAAGTTACTATGGATGAATCAGAAAGTGTTAACTGAGGATCCATTACCAACTGTAATGCCGCTAATGGCTTTTATCCATGTTTAAATAAGTAAATATGCAACAGCAGAGTCCACATTTTGTATACAGGGAAACCGAGATTATATGAAAAAGCAATCCCAGTGGCTGAGGGGGAAAAGTATACTCATGAACATGGGTAAGGCACAGGTGCTTTAAGGAAGGACTGATGGCCGATGATGTACAAGGTCTTTAAGGCCTAGATTCACCCTATCTGTCCCACATCTCCACCTTATGTCCCCAGCACTGTTAATAGATACTCTTCAAGTAGCTCTGCTCCCTTTTCACTCCTCATATCCATATGTTCAAATCCTACCCACCCTTGCAAGCTGGGGCACCTGGCATCAGTGACCTTTCCTGCCAGCTTTCCACAGAGCCCCCATCCCAGTTTAGGTTCAGCTCATCTTTGTTAAAACTTTCTGTGTTGCGCACCCATACTGGGCATTGCCACATGTGCATTTTTGTCCTGATGGTGATTCCTTGAGAAAATGATGGCCTCTTCCTTATAGCAGAGGAAACCGAGTTCCAGAATGAATGGAACGACTGGCCGCAGGTCATCCTGATTCTCATGGGGGAAGAGTTCCAGCTTGGCTCTTGCAAGACCCAAGCTGGGGAGTGGCTGGCTGCCTGTGCCTGGCTGTGTCCCACTTTGGCTACAGCTCCTTTCTTTCTTGAAATAAGAAAGAAAGGTCCCAAATTATATCTCTTGCATCTCCTGGGGGTCACTGAGGAGCATCCAGAGGGAAGCTGCTTTTTTTATCTTTTCAGAAATGCTAAGCTTTATGCCTTTCCTTCCTTCTTTTTAACATCTCCCTTCCTCCTGCAGTCTGATTTGGTACAATATTTTCTTTGGGTAGAACACTAAAGCCAAATCCCCAATGGAGGTCACCAGCATGGCGGCCTCCATTTATCTCCATGCGCCTGGGATTGAGAATTTATTTGTGATCTCAGGCCTGGGCAAGATTTAGAATAATTCAGAGATTTCAGTCCTGAGGATATGAGAAATAAATAATGTCAGCCATTCCACAGAAAGGGTATAATGTGGAAGAAAAAATAAAAACTGCGATTATATTAAAAGTAAAGAATGAATCCTGGAAATTGCCAAGTCATCCTGGGGCATAGACTTCTCAGATTAAAACGTGTGTGTATGTGGTGATCTAAAGAAACCTCCTCATCTGACAGGAGGGAAGAGTGGGGCCAGAGAGGGCAGGGACTTGTCCATTGTCACATAGGGGACCATCTAACAGCCAAGCCTTGTTATCACGTTGGCTGCTCAGTCTGGTGTCCCCTGCACATACAACTATGGATACAGAGTCATGCAATTGGAAAGCAACTTCAAGTGATTCTGCCTAGTTTATAGAACTTCAAGTGATTCTGCCTAATTTATAGAGCTCATACAATGCTGTGCTGGAATGACTGTGCTCAAATCTCTTCATTAGACTAGCATCTCCCCCAGGGCAGGAACCATGTCTTACATATCTCTATCACCAGCATGCTTGCTCTTTCCTTTCTCTGGTATAGTTGCCACTCTTCTTTCACTGGCTGTCTTCTGTTAATCCTTACATTCTACCATGATGTAATAATATTTCAAATACGAAACCCTCTCTTACTACCAGCCAGGTCAGATACCTCTGCTGTATATTATCTTACTCCCTAGACTGTTTCCTGATTTCCACATTACACTTTGTTGTCATTACCTGTTTAATTATCTGTCTTACTAGTTAGATTGTAAGTTCTGTGAGAACAGGGATTGTGGTTTTCTCCTTTATTCTCAGTGTTGTTTGCCATTTTTTCCCCCAGTAAGTATGCTTAGCACAGGGCCAAACATACTCAGTAATTGTTCAATAGATACACAAAGTGAAACCAACATGATCCTAACATCAGAGTATAATCCAAGGATCTCTGAGCTCTGGACAGCTGCCCACATGCCCGGGAGTCAGAGAGTCATTAAGACATTCATTGATTTCTTCTACTTCATGTTTAGCAACCAGTCAAATCTGGTGGGTGTTGCATTTGCTTTTATTTTTCATTCTGTGGTTTATTCCTGTTGAGAAAAGCTGCTGCCTACCGTTATTTGACTTAACTCCTGCCTCTTCATTTCATTCGTCATTGAGTTGCTCTTTGGTTTGTATAGTTATTCGCATGTCTCTTTCCTGACTTTCAGGGAAACCAAGGCTCAGAGAAATGAAATCTGTTTTACAGGCTCGCACCAAGACAGAGTGGCCAGGTCAGAATTGGGTCTTGAACCCATAACCTCAGTCCTTTCCCCTGCCTTGCACTGTGTAACACCTAAATCCCTGTATTCTTTTTTTTGCAACTTCTGTTATAATTGGAGAACATCCCAAATCTGTATGGTAATACTAGAAGTTCCTGTTAAATATTCACATAAAAACTTCACAAATACTGACTATGTCCTGACACTGTGCTGGCTGCTGACCAACTCCCATACTCCAGTAGGGACCCATGGCCTTTAAGTACCATGTGCTTCCACAGAGTTAATGTACAGACGCTAATTCTTTGCATGGTATTTTGATGGCATTCTCTCTATGTACCTAGGTGGGTACATAGAAGGTGATTAACAATATCTTTTCATTCTGATTTGAGTGACTAAACTCTTATCCAAAAATACAAAAGATAAATCTTGAAGAAGGTGTTTGGCCATTCTTGAGCCAAAGAAAGGGAGGATATATCAAGTTTGTCACTCTCCTTAATAGGTCAGTTATTCTCATCATTAATAATCATTGTTTCTTACATTTGTATTGATTTCATTGCTTGCAATCATTTCTTTGCTTTACTTGATCCTCAAAATACAACATTAAGGTTTAAGCATCTTCTTACCACTTTAAAGATGGGGAATCTGAGGTTCAGAGCTATGAAAGGACTTGCCCAAAAACACAGCAGTAGGGAGGGGAAGAACTCGAATGAAAACCAAGGAGTCCAGAGCATGAGATTGATCCTCTTACATTAACCAGTGTTTGTGATGAATTGACACTGTGAGTTGCACAGGACAAAAAGGGCTCTGAGAAATGTCAGGATCCAACCAGGATTATCCAACCAGGATTATAATATAGAGTAGTTATATTTGGGTCAAATTCAAATGATACTTAACTTGCCCTCAGTTCACAAATGATAGAGACTGACATTCCAGGAGAGCAGTAGTGGGAGCTCAGTTGAGCTGGCAAGGTTCTTGGAGAAAGGTTGGATTTATGAGGGGAAGTTTTGAAGGATGGGTAGGACTTCCACACATGGACAGGGAGAGGTGTGATAAGATGAGGGGAAGCAGAGGGAAGAGATTGGTTTGAAGAGTTTTGGGGGAAGCTATTGCACTGTTGACTACAGGAGATTACATTTCTTCAGCAACCCCATGAGCTTTCTTCATTTCCCTGCTCTTGGGATTACTAGAGAACAGATGCTGAGAAAATCACTTTCAGACGCTGCCTGTTGTAAATTGCACGATAATTTCTACACTTCATATCAGTTCCACAAGAGGCTGGTGGTCTGCAAGTTTGTAATTAGGAGTGGTACCCAGGGTGATGTAAAAATGATTGCCCCCACTTTAATGTTGGCCCCTTTGTCATTCAAATAATTGGGTCGGAAATGGGATTTCTCATTCAGCTGCCATGCCCAGAATCAGAGCTCGCAACTCCAGGACTGAGGTATTTGTAACGTGAGAGTTCATGCAGGGAATGTGACCACACCCCTTCCCTTTACCCTGATTTGCTCTGTGGCTCTGTGTGCATGTCTGTGCTACCTAGCCTTTCTGACCTTTACTTTCCCTCTGCAGATCCTTAGAAATCATGCTGCCCGTGCAGAAGCAAATAGGTATATCCTGGGTTTGGGGCACACGAGAAGAAGGTGGCTTCTTAAACATCAAATGTGATAGGCCCTCCTTACAACACTGATTTTACTATAGGGGGATTTTTGATGGGACCGTCCATACTATTCTACATGTTTGGTATCAAAGTGTCTTTCACATTTACAGATGCCAATAACTCTTCTTTTTTATAGACAGGAAACTAAGGCCAGAAAGAAGAAGTGACTTGCCCAGACCATTGAAATGCAGGGCTGAATGTACTGCAGTCGGTAGCTCCTCACTGCAATTTTCATCCCTCAAGATGTTACCTAAGTGCCCAAACTTCCTCATGGATCCCATTACAGGGAAATCCTCACAGTGGTGCCAGAACTTTCAGTCTTAGAATGCAAAATGAAAGACTCCAGCTGGACTAGCCAGGGTGTGGGTTAGGCATAAAAAGGCCTGCCTAACCAGAGATCAGATATTGATTGCAATCTCAAGGGCACCATTATGCGTCAAGGCCCTGTAATAAGTGTGATTTTTGAGATGGAGAAAATGATGAAGCTAAAGGTGACTTTAATTTCGTTTTGGCAGCTGTGCATAGCCAAAGGGCCAATGCCCCCCTGCACCCAGGAGCTTATTTCCAACTCTGTCCTTGATAATTCCATGCAGGAGTTCATCAGAACATCACTGAGAACACTCTTCCCCAGCTTCACTAATCCTCATTTGTTCATTTCAGCTCCAGATTCAATGGCCAAGGTTTGATAATAACAAAGTCAGCATCGAGGCCACCTTTATGGCTTTGCAGGGCCAACTTTAACACTTTTTTGCATTTTGGGGTCATTCCTCCATACCATTTAAAAATTATTTTATTTCATTATTTACTCTAAAAACATTTAATAATTGTGTTGGAATATAATTATATTAATAATATAGTCTGAAACACTTTCTTTGGCCTAAACATAAAATTATTTTGGCTACCACTTTTTAGAAAAATGCAAACGTTTACACTGGACCCTCAAACTGCCGTGGGCCCTGGACGCAGTGCCTGATGGGTAATTCAGCTCTGCCAGAGGCACCTCATGTTCAATGTTAGTGCTTTGCTTGAAAGAGGGTTACAGGTTCTACCTCTGCATTGTTTGTGCTTCTCACACTCTCAGTGTGAAGTCTAAAGAACTTGACCTTTGCTTTTGAATCATTCAGAGAGTGTGGACTTTATTCGGATTCTGATTTAAACAAACTGTCAAAGAGAAATATGATATTTATGAAAATTTGCAAATTTGATTTTTACATTATAGTCAACATTCAAAATTATTTTGTACAGCCTAGTGGTTAGACAATTATATACTTTACAAAGCGATCCCCCCGATATTTCCAGTACCCAGCTGGCACCATACGTAGTTATTACAATACCATTGACTCTATTTTCTATGCTGTACTTTATATCCCTATGACTGGAACTTGGTCTGGTTTTAATGGCTGGCCCTGTCACTTGCAGTAAATGATTTCACCTCTTATAACTTCAGTCAGTTTCATCATATCAAACAAGGGGTAATAATCTAAACCATTATTATCCATGGTTTACATGTGACAGCTCCTGTGTATAACCAGGCAAATGGGACTTAGTCATGTGGCGTCTTGACACATGACCCAACAATTAGTGTTGAAGGAAACAGGTTTTTATTAACATGGATCCAACCTTGGCTGGGGTGCTGAGGCCCTCCTGCTTTGAGCCCTCCTTTCCCATGAGAACCAGCACTTCCCTTGCTCCGCAAAAGGCTACAAGCCAAAACCATGCCCAGAGGTTCCCCATGTCCTCATCTGTGCTTATGCCACCTGTGCAAACAATGTGCACTGCAGGTTTCAGTGTTGCCATCCTCTCGCAGCAGCTGAGATCCTGTCTCCTTCAGGATCTGGGGTACGCTGTCCTCAGCCTCCATGCAGAGGTTCAGGGAAGCATGTGCCATCTTGCGCTGGATCATGGTGGGGTCCAGGGAGGCACAGTCCCAAGACAGTGACTTCTTTGTACGTCCTTCAGAGAAGCAGGAGTCTGCAGCTCAGCTTTCCCGGTCACAGTTCAGCTTCAAACATCCCTCATGAATCTGTGCTTGGTTAGGCAGGTCCCTGCAGCTCCATCAGCTCCGTCATGCTCTTCCCTAGCCTGAGCTTCTCCCCCTCCAGACCTCGTGGTGCCCTCTCATGTTTCTCTCAGTCACTCCAGAGGTCTTCTCTTTGTGGTGGACTCTGTCCTACTCCCTTTCGGCCCACCCCCATTTAAATGTTCAGCCCAGAACCTCATATGTGATCTCATAACCAGCCCCTCCTGTGGTGTGTTAGCCTCTGCCATTTTTGCCAGTTGCCCAGTATCTTTTACCTTCTTTTGGCTGCTGCCATCTTTAGTCAGGGCAAGAGTTCCCAGTGACACAGGGACATCTGGGGTGGACATCAGCCTCCCCTGGCTATGTCAGTAGTCACTATATGTTCTTAAAGTCACCTACACATTTTGCCCTGGGCGGCATCCTCTTCCCTTAAGGAAAGACACAGTTATTAACTTGCCATTGTCATGCAAAGTATCTTAAACACATATCATCCACTTCCTTCTTCCCCCAGTCAAGGGTTGCGGGGAATACACTCTGCTATTTTCAGGGGATCCCTGCTTTGTGCCACATTACATCTGAAAGATTTCATCAGAATCTTTCTGGGAAAATCAAACTCACTTCAGTAATTTCAGATTTTGACTTTATCTTGGAGACTCTTGCTTTGGATTACAGTGTCCCTTAGCAAGTCAGGGTGATTTGGAATTCTTATCTTGGCTCTAACTTTATACCTTTTAACTTTGAGATGACATTTCCTCTCTACCAACGTAGAAGTTTCCAGCGGTAAGATGGGGGTTTTATTGGGGGCTGGGGGAGGATCTAGTGAGAATGTAAGTTATAACACTTTGTAAGCATTTGCACAGTCTTGAGTTATTAAGGGTTATTCCCCTTACTCCTCTGTCCCCTTCCCCCAGGGCCAGTTGCATCCTTCTGAGGCTTCTTTGGGGAAGGAAACGTTTTTCATTAGTGATGCTGTGAATGGACAAGTGTATAATCTACCACTTTAGCTATAGCCTGATGCTAAGCCACTCCTGTGCCTTGCAGCCTGTCCCTCCGCAGCAGGCAAGCCTCTGCGCCCCATTTCTAATTTCAGCTGCTCAGAGGTAGCCAGAGGAAGTTTGATTGCCCACAGGCTCTGGCATCACAGCATGATCCAATCAACTCCCTTTCAGTGCAAGAATCCCCCTCAGATTGTAATCAGGGTCCATTCTCTTGCTTCCCATCCACTCTGGTCCTCAAGAATGGGGACAGCTTGTTTTGCTTCTCAGCGCAGCTGTCACCCTGTGCCTCTTCCAAGAGCCAGGCAGCTTGGCATCTGGTCAGCCCTTGTTCACCATGTTACACGTGGCGGGCCAGGTTCTCTCTCTAAACCCCATTGCCCATATAGAGGTTTGTATTACTGAACATGTAACATGGCTGAAAAAAACAAGGTAAGAAAGCATGCTTGAAAAATAATTGGTACATGAACTGTTTTCATCATCCTCAGAAGCCCTTATTTTTGTATGCACTTGCAACAACTTCTTCAGCCCGAAACTCTGCTTGTGGTGCAGAGTAGTTTCTACCATGAAGAAGTGGAGCAGTTTGTTTGTGCAAGAAATTGTGCCTGAATTTCTCTCTCATTCATTCATTCATTCATTCATTCATTCATTCAACAAATACGGAATTTGTTGATCTCTCATTCTGTGTCAGGAACTGTCCTAGATAAACTATATTTCTTTTTATCTACTAGAGTCTGGAGATAAAAGAAATATAGTTCCTTTACAAGTGATTATTAAACACCCACCTGGACCCTGGGGGACAGACTAATTAATCCACACATATATATTAGGAGCTTTAGATATGAAAGGAACCATGGACAGAACTCTGGGGGAACCGGACAAAGAGCTGAAAGCCTAAAGGGGGAGGTAAAAATTAAACAAATAGTTTCATAATAATTATTTAGACACAGTTTAAAAATGCCTTGAAGGGAAAAGCATCTAGTATTTTGAAAATTTACAACTGGGCATTTATGTGACTCTGGGAAACCAAGGAAGCATTCCATAAGCAAGAGGTGGAGTTTTAGTTTGTTGGAGAGTGGGTTCCAGCAGGGAGAAGAGAGGCTGGAGGGCTCGCAGCAGGGAGGAGCCGCATGTGTTCCAGGATGGTGAGGAGGCCAGTGTGGCTGGAGAGCAGGAGGAGTGATGGGGCCCTGAAAAGTTGCCTGGGGCCAGATAATAGGAGATCTAGAGGGGAAGAATTGAGACCTACCCTGGAGCAGCCCTGAGATTGCTAGAAGAGAGGTCAATAACGAAACAAGCACAAAGGTTGCAATATTTATTCAGTGCATGGGCAGTCAAAGGAGGGAGTTGTTCTTTCAGGTTTTGGGTGGGGTTTTTTTTTTTTGGCTTTAGGGGAGTGTTCAAAAAAGGGAGTTCCGGTTTTAAAAAATATGAGGGAGTCTGCTGAGCAGCTCTAGTAGAAAGGGGAGGAGCACCCAACTCAAAGGGCGTGGCCCATGTCAGGTCTGTGGTGAGAGATTGCCGGTGGGTTTAGGGAGCTGGCACGTGGCTTGAGTGGGGCAAGGGGGTCATGAAAAAGCAACCAGAGGAGAGGCAGGAGCCAGGTGATGAGTTTCACGGGATGCTGACTTATAGTGGTGGTTTACCATGTGTTTTTTTTTTTAATTGACTTTATTTTTTAGGTCAGTCTTAGGTTCACAGCAAAATTGAGTAGAAAGCACAGGGAGTTTCCTTGTACCCCCTGCTCCCCACCCCCAGGCTTCCCCACTGTGAACACCCCACACCAGAGTGGTACCTCTGCAACTGAGGCACCTACACTGGCACTTCGTTATCACCCAAAGTCTGTAATTTGTATTAGAATTCACTCTTGGTGTTGCATACTCTGTGGGTTTGGACAGCTACGTAATGACATATATCTGCCGTTATTATTCATGCAGAGCAGTTTCACTGTCCTGAAAATCCTCTGTGTTTCTCCTATTTATCCCCTCCATCCTCCTAACCCTTGGCCAACCACTGATCTTTTCACTGACTCAGTAGTTTTGCTTTTTTCAAAATGTCACATAATTGGAATCATGTATTATGTAGCCTTTTCAGATTGGTTCCTTTCACTTTGTGTATGCATCTAACGTCCCCATTTAGTGTCATGTTGGTAAAGCAGGTGACATGATCAGATCTGCTATTATCAAGGCTACTCTTCCTGATGGATGGATTGGAGGCAGAGGTGAAACGAAATCAAGGAGACAGGCTGGCGGCTGTGCTGATCGTCCCTGGAGCTTTTGGGTACACATTTTTTAAATCTTTTCAGTTGCCAGGTTATCATCATTTTGTTATAACGTCTCCTTAGGCATCTGTGCTTTACTTGATATGTGGTGTCCAACAAGTGACCCTTATTTAAATGTAGATTAATAAAATTTACATTTTAGTTACTCAAGCACAGAAGCTAGATTGCAAGTGCTCAGTAGCTGTGTGTGGTTAGTGGCCACTGTACTGGACTGTACAGACGAATATTTCCGTCATAGCAGACATCTCTATCAGCCAGCCTCAGTCTAAATCTCTGAGGACCTCTTTATGGCTTGCTTGAAAGTTTACAGACTTTGGAGTCAGAAATAGGTTTTTAAGTTGTCAAAATATTTGTTCGTGATGTGATGTTGTTAATGGGGTAATATATATCTATGGCATTTGCCATTCTAACTGTTTTCCGGTGTAAAATTCAGTGGTATTGATTACATTCACAGTGTCATGCAACCATTACCATTTAATGGTTCCAGAACCTTCTCGTCACCCCAGCAGTGGCTGCCAATTCCATACACATACCCCTGACCTTTTATATTCTCAGTCTACTTCCTGTCTCTGTGAATTTGCCTATTCTAGATATTTCACATAAGTACCATTGTTTACTACTGTCTTTTTGTGTATAGCATGATGTCTTCACACTTCATCCATGAAGTGTGAAGTGTTGTATCACGTGTTGTATCACGTGTTGTATCACGTATGTGAAGTTATTCCTGTTTTGCGGCTGGATGGTATTCCACTATATGGCTATGCCGCAGTTTTGTTGATTCATTCACCTGTTGATGGACATTGGAATTGTTTCTACCTTTTGGCTTAGTGATACAATTTTGAATAATCTATTACTCAATTTTCTCAAGCTTCATGCCAATGAAATAGGTATATTAATCCTTAAATCCTAGGGTTATTAGGAGGATTAGAAGACGCACCAAACATAAAGCTCTTGGGATAAAGAGCTTTATCCCAGTTTGCAATTGTTAATTTTCCTCCCTCTTTTTGTCCAGTCCTTCTCTGTCACCCCTTTGGTGCCTGGACCCTGTGCCTTAGAAGCTCAATAACAGTGTGCCCATTGTTGAGTCTCTCAGGGTCCATTAGCTCAGCTTTGATTCTTTGGCTGCAGAATGTGAGGAGAATATTTAATTTGACCTCTGCATGTTTAATGTGTAGGAGGTTTCAGGTTGGTGGAGATAATACCCCTCAAGTGTCACAAGTCCTGGGATGCAGATGATGACCCGTGTTCCTCATTAAACTAATAATCCTTCTCAAGGGAAGTGTGGTGAAAATCAGCAATTGACATTTAAAGGTAGATGAAGTCATAAGGAGATTATGACTTGGCCTTGAAGAACATTTCTTGGACCCGATTAGAAAATCCCATGAGACAGTAATTGTTTTCTGGGGTCAGACCCCATGTTCTCTCCAGCCCAGGGCTGGAGACACAGACTCCAAGTTCCAAGCGATTGTGTCTCTGATGGAGGTACATTAGGAAGTCCAGGGTTCTTCTCCAAATGGACTTGAATGATAGGATATTCTTACATTCAGGTCAATTAAAAAGATATTAAGCAGTGTCTTACCTCAGATACTTTTACCCATATCCTAGAGGCCTACACAGTGAAGACTTTTGATTATCTCATGTGACAAAAAGTTTGGCGGTAGGTGACCTTTCAACTTGAGGCGTCACTGCCCAGGGTTTGCATCTCTCTGGTGGTCTTGGCCTTCTGCTTGAGGTTCAAGGTGGCTATTGTACCCCGATATTCATGAACTAACACAGCATCTAAAGCAGGGAAGAAGGGGCGGGCAGCAAGCAGAAAACAGAACTGTCCTTGGGAGCTTTTTCCTTTATTAGACAAAAAGTCTTTTCCAGAAGTAGCTTCAAAGCTTTCACTTTATGACTCATGAGACATGAGTGAGTCACATGGTCTCCTCTGCGTACAGTGGAGTCTGGGGAAGTGAGCTTTTCATCCTTTAGAGGGAGCATTAGATAAGGAAGATGTGGGTAGAGAATGAGCATTAGGCAGCCAGTCAACATTACTTACCTGAATACCTGTGTTGCTAGTTGTCACGAAAACATAGACACTGAGAAGGTGTGGTCTCTGCCCCCAGGGAGGCATGCATGCCTTCAGTAAACCAGAAACTGTATAAATGGAGTCAGTCCTTAAAAAAGGTGCATGAGAGAGCTGGGCTGTACAAAACCGAAGGGAGGAATGATTCACGCTGTCCCTGTAGTCCTGGAATCCTTTATGGAGGCGGTGGCCAGGGCATTCAATGATAGTGAAGGATGTGGGCTCAAGTCAGGGCAGCTCGGGCTGAGAGAACAGCACACACAAAAGCAGAGCTGGAAATTCAGGAGAACAGCACACACAAAAGCAGAGCTGGAAATTCAGGTATTTTTTTAAGGTGTAGGTGTGGAATATCTTCGGTAAAATGCAGTAAGGAGGAAAGTGAGATATAAAGGTAGCTTATTGCCTTGAGTGCCAGTTTTGGATGTTTGGACTATTCTGAAGACACTGGGTAGATAATAAGGCTTTTGAGTTGGGATGGCCGTGATCTATTCCCCCAAATCCTACTACTTTTTTATGTCTGGTGATAGATTTGTCATCATGGATCAATCTTAAGTTTCTGGGACTGCATTTCTTAGTTGTACCCAGGGGCCCGCATCTTTCCCCAAATTCTCTGAGTAGTAGTGTAGACACTGGGTGTGCAAACCGAGCTTCCATCATTAGGACTCTAGTGTTTCCAAGTCAACAACATGAAAAGCAGCTTCCCTTGCTCCCGCTCAACAGAGAAGGCATCTCAGCGCAGGGCTGCCCGGAGGCTTCCTTGGGAGTTTACTGCTGTTTTCCCCACTTGGCTGCTCAGTACTAAACATGACTTGCTGCTTGTCTGTGCTAGCTCATCTGCCTCGGAGTCATTTTGGTCATATCCGACCATCTTTCTCTGCTCTAAACCCTTCGTTGACTTATTAACGTTCTTTGCTTAACCCAGAAGAGTCTGCTGTTGTTTGTGCTTCCCAGCCCCATGCCCCTCCACCCAGGGTGCTTTCCTACCGCAGGAAGGACACGGAGGGCCCTGAACACATTCTCTGTCGCTCTGCACATATGTCCCTCTGACCACAGCATCTTTCTCTGGTGTTTACCTTCCTTTTCCCCAAACTGCCTCACAGGAGTAGTTAATCTCTCACAACCCTTCCTAAGCACCATCTTTTTTTTTTCTTAGACTTTTCTGTTTTGGAATAGTTTAAGATTTATAGTCAGTTGGTACAGAGTACAGATACTGTCTGTATATCCTTGACTCAGCTTTCCCTAATGTTACATTACAATGGTATGTTTGTCAAAACTAAGCAATCGACATTTGTACATTGCTATTAACTAAACTATAGGCTTTATTGTCCCAGGACCCAATCCATGTTGCTTTTAGTGATTATGTTTCCTTGGTTTCCTTCAATAAGTGAGTTTCTTTCCTTCCTTCCTTCCTTCCTTCCTTCCTTCCTTCCTTCCTTCCTTCCTTCCTTCCTTCCTTCCTTCCTTCCTTCCTTCCTTCCTTCCTCCTTCCTTCCATTCTAATTCTTTCTTTTTGGTTTTTTTTTATGACCTTAACAGTTGAGAAAAGCACTGGTCAACTGTTATAGAATGTCCCTCAGCTTGGGTTTGGGTATTGTTCTCTCACGATTAAAGAGCCTTTCTGGGTTTGGGGGTAATGTACTGCAGAGGTGAGGGCCTGTGTCAACAGGTCATATGGAGAGTGTGTGATTATCAACCTGATGTTAACCCTGATCACTTGGTGAAGGTCTCTCAGGTTTTTCCACTGCAAAGTTATTAATTTTCCCTTTCTTTATCAGAATCAAGCCACTAAGTTCCGTCTACACTGGACAGGAGAATTAAGCTCCACCTCCTGGAGGGAGGAGTTTCCTTTTTAGAGCCTTCCTGGGCTCTTGAGAGGTAGTGAGCGCTTTCCTTTCAGTAGCTGTTGGGCATTCACCTGTCTGTCCTCCCCCCACTAAACAGTGGACTCCCAAAGGCAGGGGAGGGCTAGGTCTTTGGCAACCCCCTCAGCCTTCAGTCTGCTCTGCTTTGGAGCTTACCTTTTAGGGTTTGAGGACAGAAGATAAAATCCTTTTTGACCCGGATGCCTGAGGATCAATGGGCTTCCCGGCATGCTTCACCGCCCCGCCTAACTCTCACTATGGCACCAGTTGCCACTCAATAAATCCATAAAGAGATGACTCAATTGTTTTGACTTTCGTCTACCTTTTCCAGTGATTCTTCTTTTCCAAGCTAATGGACCAGAGGGAAGGGAGGCACACAGTTAGATGCTACACAGACTTTCTTTTTGGGCAAAGACAAATGCCTCTATGTGCTGACAGGATAATAAAACATGAATTAAGAGATCAGTTATTAATGAGATACTCCAACCTAATGTAGCAGTGAAGCCCCTGGCTTTACATAAAGGGTTTGGCACTTGTTAAATAGTGACTGAGATGTCTTTTCTTGCGTCTCTTTTTTCCCCACAGTAGAGTAAACCTGGAACAATCTAAACCAGAATTTTTCCAGCTCTGGTCCAGAATAAGTGTAGAAAAATGGCTCTCCAAACCCAAACCCAAACAAATGCATATACGGACACATTAGAGATTCATACTGTAAATCAGCATTTTAAGTGACTAGACTCTGAGCAGCTTTACAGTCAATAGACCCATTTTTCTTTGCTTCTTTGAACATTTCCTAAATTTATTTGACTGTAGAATATCCTATGTCCTATTAATGTCTTATGAGTACAGGGTTCCTTAGAATGCAGTTTCAGAAAAATGCCTGTTGCCGACACTGCCCAGCACCTCCTGGATCATGTCTATGCACACGGAGAGTGGTGAATTGGAATAACAATCTGTAGAGGTATAAGGGAGATACAGCCAATATTTTGTTTTTGTCCTCAGTTGTCTTGCTTGTTTAGATAGAGTAGTAAATTTTAGGTCAAGATACCTTGGAAAATCGCCTTTGGCCAAATTGCTTTATCCTTTCCACCCCAGCAGCTGGGTTAGCCTGAGCTTCAGGCCCAGGCTGAGCAGGCCTCCCTGGTTACCTACCTACTTATTTCTAAATCAATTACACTCCTTTCTGATTTTAAGCTTAGTGTGTGTTGGTTGAAAACATTAAAAATAATGAGAATGTAAATAAGTTAACTGGAATCTTTTGATCTGGTAACAGACTCTCTGATTTGCATTTTTTGTTGTTCTGGATTCCAGCTAAGCAGCATGACAGGGCTCTGGAATCTAAATTAATATGCCATTTTAGTTTTCAGGAAGCTGGACAAATAACACCCAGGTCCCTGGGTCTTCGCTGCCCTTTTTTAGCACATGTGCCCTTGTCATCTGGTGCTGAGGGCTTTGCTCCAGAGGTGTGAAGTCAGCTGCACCTTTTGCTTCCTTTTAGCAATTCACAGCTTCTCTGCTCTCGAGAGCCTACTCCTTTGTGTGGTATAGCCACTATCTTCTCACTCTTTATTTATGGCCTGTTTCCTTGTCTCTAGAAACACATATGTATTTGTGTATGAAGGACAGAGAGTTGAATGTAATGGAAAAAGGGAATTACACTAGGTGAAGCGGAAGGCCCTACTAACTAGCGGCATGATTCTGAAGCCCACTGTTGACCTCTCTGAGCCATGGTCTTCTCATTTGTACCAGGGGACTGGTGATAGACCGCACACACAGGGCTGTTGTGAGAGTGTAAGGAGTGCCCAGCATACAGTATGTACAATGCAGAGCTTATCTTGAATGACAGGGGCAACCTCCCAGGGTGCTGGTGAGAGTGAATCAGATACTGAACTGGGAAGTGCTTCTCTGTGGGAAGCTATCATTATAATGTATTTATTTAGTAATTTCTAAAGTGTCTCACTCAAAAAGCACACCTGTCCATGAAGGCTCTTAGTCACCATAGAGAATGCTTCCCCGGCCAGCCCCTTTAATGACTGTGGAGAAATGTTGCATGTGTCTCTTCTCCTTGACCTCAGCTCCATTATATTTTCAACAGTATTCCACTCCAAAGCTCCCTCCTTGGATGTCCATGGGTACCAGGTATACCGGGTCATTTTGCCTTGGATAACACCCACCAAAGAAGCAGCAAGATACACTTCAGGTTGGAGGTTGGTGGTAGACTAATAAGTTCTGACCAATTTAATGATAACTGCCAGCATCTTTGACTCTGGTCAGTTACCTTGCACTTGATTTTCCCCAAGAGTCAAAGGGATTGTGCATGTATCAAGCGCAGATTTTTTCTCAGCATTATGTTCATTTCTTCACATGTGTTCCCATTTACTCCTCATAACAAACTTAAACATATAGGTGTTAGTGTTTTCATTTTATAGATAAGGAAAGTTAAGCTCAGAGGAATTAGGTAAATTGGTCTAGGCTGGCAGTTGTAGGATTTGAACCCAAGTCTGTGCAATTTTGATACCCAGTTACTATATATGTCGCCTTCAGAAAATAGAGGTGGCTCTGGGCAGATTCATTCACACCACTGGCAGGAGAAGAAGATGGCAGAGAAAATCTAGGGAACCTATCTTACTCTTTCACATAAGACGGTAGAGCAGTTCTTCCAAACTTAATTGCTTATTTCTGTTTAATGACATATCAGTAAACCTAACTTCTGTCCTTGGCTTGGTCAGTGTCTCTGTGTACAAAATGAAAGAATTGGGCAACCCTTGCTGCAGGGAGATAATATAATTCTGGGGAAGAGCGTGGGGGGAGCATGTTAGGGGTTGGTTTGTTGGTTGGTTGGACAAATACTGTCTAAATAGGAGGTCAAGTTCAAGACTTAGTAGGAGGTACACATCTGAGTTCTACTTGAGAAAGTAAGAAATGCTATATTGGTCGTACTGTATTTTCTATTTGCTCTGCCTTTCCTTGATTTGATATCTGCAAATCCTTTGAAAAGTCACCCAAACTATAGTGGAATAGCTTGCCGCACTGGAAAAAGGATTAGTACACATGGGCTTAGTCTTGACTATGACACCTGTAGGCTCTGGGGCTTTGGACAGATTTCATAATGACCCTAAAATCCACAGGGGAAATGGGAATAGGAAGGTAAAAGAGAAGAGGGCAACAATGACAGAATTGTGCAGAGTGTTCTTCTCCCACTGCATCTGTTCATTTCCTCTATGACATTTGCCATCAGTTGGAACCACGCATTAATTTTTGCTTTGTTTTAATTTGGGGGAAAGGACAAACTGTCTGCATTTGAAAACCTCCCTCTGTCACTTCCCAGCTGTGTGACCTCAGGCAAGTTCCTAGTCACAGTTTCTTCATCTGTCATCCATGGGTTCTGCAAGGTACATGGAAAGCTCTCAAAAAGCAGCTGTGGTTTTGATGCCTATTTATTCCCCTCACCCTCCTCTGGGTTGTAAATGCGTAAGGGTAAGAATGTCATCTGTTTATTTTCCACTGAACATCCAGGACTTAGTACACATGTTAGGTACTCAACATGTATTGTTTGCATGAATAACAGAATGAATATAAAGAATAATAAAGAAAAACAAACAGAAGACAAAGAGTGAGTGACCATGAAGAACGAGCTTTTCAGCCTCGAGGAATCAATAGACAACCGGCTTGGCTCTAGGCGGTCACCCTCTGCAGAGAACACAGATCCCAGGGAAAATACTGGGCTGCCCTCTTTTTTTCTGATAGACCCTC